>NW_024423319.1:31289092-31296440 GCF_017311325.1 Ursus maritimus | reverse complement strand
TTGCTAAGACTCTTTTTTGTTTTTTGTCTTTTAAAGACTTTATTTTTAAGTAATCTCCACATCTAAGGTCAGGCTCCAACTTACAACCCTGAGATCGGGAGTTGCATGCTCTACCAAGTGAGCCAGCCAGGCGCCCCTTGGCTAATAGGAGATTTTATTTTATTTTTATTTTTTAAGATTTTATTTATTTATTTGACAGAGAGACAGCCAGCGAGAGGGAAAACAAGCAGGGGGAGTGGGAGAGGGAGAAGCAGCCTCCCAGCAGAGCAGGGAGCCTGACGCGGGGCTCGATCCCAGGACCCTGGGATCACGCCCTGAGCCGAAGGCAGACGCTTAAGGACTGAGCCACCCAGGCGCCCCTAACAGGAGATTTTAAATGATGTATGTGGCTCACATTATATTTCTATCGCACAGCGCTGGTCCCGATGGTGTATAAAGTCCCGAGCACTGAATAAGATGGATCCTCAAGGGCTACAGGAGTAGCTAGAGAAGAGGTCCAAAGACTGAGCCTTCAGGCGTGTCAACATTGACACACATGTAAGTGCGTGTGTGTGTTTATATAAATGTACGCATGGTATATAAATATATATTGTATATATATACACACATTCCACTTTATTGAGCTATAATTATAAACATTAAAGCACACTGGTTATATATATATGAATATATATATATACATGTAACCATCCCCCCACTGTATTTTAATTGTAGCTTAATCTGAAGGAGCCATTTTGAATAGATTCGTTGGAAAAAAGGGAGGACAGAAACATCCTGTTTTATGACTCTTTAATTCAGCTGCTTCAGAAATCATTACTATTTCGCTCTAGATAATTCAGCTTCTGAGTTTGGAGAAATCAAAGGCTCTCATTGTTTACATTCACTTGTAATTACTCTAACTCTGTCTTGGTGAGATTCAGACCCTATGAGCCCCAGAAGACTCCGGTTTTGCTTTATTTTGTTTGTTGGCTCATAACTTTCCTCTCAACGCCCGTTTCCCTGGGGAGTGAGGAGAATGAGTTTATACAGCACAAGGCCGCTGGCGTCCGGCTGAACATATTTCCGGGGGGCCGTTGGCATGATTCGGGACGTGACTGGCGTTCTAGAGAGCTGCTCGGCAGGGCAGCCCCGGTGGTGCGCGTACTTCCTATTTCTGAATGTCGCAGAAGCGGCGCTCCCTGGGTAAGACCACAGAGCTCAGCGCGATGTTTAGTTGGTCAATGCTGCTTCTGCATTTGAATTCTGAATTAACTGCGTTACAGTTAATTCCCTGACTATTGTGTTTTCCTTCTCCTGGTGATCGTCTAGGAACTTTCAGTAATTTCTGGGCACAGCAAGCCATTTTGCAAAGGCATGTTTATCACATAATAAGAACAACTCTATGAATGTGTTCCCTTAGACATCGTTGCTCCCCACACTCTCTGGCTTCCTTGTCAGTCTTCTTCTTTATTTTTTAGGCCAGCACTTACACTCCAAACCAGCACACACAGAAGCTGTTTATCAGGGTATGATTAACTTTAGACTTTCAGGCTAAGGACATTTCTGAAAACAGACAACATGTATTATATTGCTACAGTTTTACAAGCACGGTTTCTCTACTTTTAAAAAAGATTTTATTTATTTATTCGAGAGAAAGAGAGCGTGTGCGTGCACACGGGAGGAGGGGCAGAGGGAGGAGAGAGAGAATCCCAAGCACACTCTGCCCACTCAGGGCTCCGTCTCACCACCCTGAGATCATGACCTGAGCCGAAATCAAGAGTCGGATGCTTAATCGACTGAGCCACCTAGGCGCCCCTCCATGTCTCTATTTTTAATTACGGAAAATGTTATATACAACATACGCAAAAGCGGAAAGAATAGTATAATCGATCCTCAGGTACCCATCACCCAGCTTCAACAGTGAGTGGCTTTTTGCTAATCTTGTTTCATCTACCCCCCCACCTTCTTTTTTCTTTTCCTGTGCTATTTTTTTATTTAGCTGAAATCCATATATCATACAGTCAACCATTTTTTAAATTAAAAAATTAATAGTGAAGGACGCCTGGCTGGCTCATTCGATAGAGCATGTGACTCTGGACATCAGTCATTGAATGCAAGCCCCGTGCTGGGCGTGGAGCCTACTTAAAAAAAATCAATTGTGATAAAAAGCACATAACATAAAATTTACTGTCAACGATTTTTAAGTGTACCGTTCAGTAGTGTTAACTATATTCTCATTGTCGTGAAACAGATTTCTAGAACTTCTTCATCTAGCAAAACTGAAACTCTATACCCATTGAACAACTCCCCATTTCTTCCCCCTCAGCCCGCAGCCCCTGACAACCACCTTTCTACTTTTTCTTCCCATAATTTTGACGACTCTAGATGTCTCAAATAAGTGGAGTCATATAGTAGTTGTGTTTTTGTGACGAGCTCATTTCACTCAGCATAATGCGTCAAGGTTCATCTATATTATAGCATGTGACAGGATTTCCTTCTTTTTTTAAAGGTTGAATAATATTCTGCAGTTAATCATTTAAAAATGTACAATTCGTACATTCATCACCACCTCTCTCTAGTTGCAAAACTTTTTCTTCATCCCTGAAGAACACCTCATAACCATTAAGTAATTACTCCCCATTGCCCCCTCTGTCACCCCCGGTAACCACTGCTTTCTGTCTATGGATTTGCCTCTTCTGGGTATTTCATATAAAAAGAATCATACCGGGGCTCAGTTGGTTAAGTGTCTGCCTTCGGCTCGGGTCATGATGTCGGGGTCCTGGGATTGAGCTCTGTGTGGGCTCCAAGCCCAGCGGAGAGCCTGCTTCTCCTTCTCCCTCTGCCCCTCCACTTGCTAGTGCTTTCTCTCTCTCTCTCTCAAATAAATAAGCAAAATCTTAAAAAAAAATACAATATTTGATCTTTTGTGTCTGGCTTCTTTTATTTATTTATTTAGTACAATGTTTTCAATGCTCGTCTATGGCTGAAAATATTTCATTACGTGGCTATACTATAATTTTTTATCTGTTCATCTATTGATGGACATTTGGGTTGTTTCCATCTTTTGGCTATTAAAAATAATGCCACTCTAAACATTCATATACAAGTATCTCTATGGACATTTTCTTTTATTTCTCTTGAATATATACCTAGGATTGGAATTGCTTGGTCATATGTTAATTCTATGTGTTGTTTTGTTTTTTTAAGTAAACTCTGCACCCAGTGTGGGGCTCAAATTCATGACCATGTCATGAATTGCCCTATGGAGATGCCCATGTGGTCAGGAACTGAGGTCCTCCGTCCAGCAACCTAGGAAGATCCAGATCCTGCCAACAACCACTGAGCAAGCCTGGCCGCAGGTCCTGACCCACCCGACCCCTGAGATGACTGAGGCCTCAACCAAAACCCCGATTATAGCTTTGTGAGTGACCCTGGACCCACGCCTTGATCGCAACCTGGTGACAGACCCTGGCCCGGAGGACCCAGCTGAGCAACACTGACTCCTGACCCCCAGTGGGGATAATACATGTGTGTTGTTGTGAGCTGCTCCATTTCGAGGTAATTTGTTGCGGGGCAAGAGACAGGTAATACATCGGATCTTGTGGGCCACTCTAAGCACAAACTGGGCAGAGGGGTTGATTAGAATCACCGACTGGTGTGTTACAAATAGTCTCTAGGAGGACACTGCGGGATTAGAGAGGGGCCAATTGAGAGGCTGTCAAATAACGTAGGCAAGAGACGCTGGTAGCTAGGACTAGGGTGGTACTGGTAGAGGTGGGGACAAGTGGTTAGATCTTGGATGTACTTTGAAGGCAAAGTCAACAGTATTTGCTATTGGGTTGGACTCAGGGTGTGTATGAAATATAAGAGACAAATGCTAAGGTTTTTGGCCTGAACAACTAGTAAAGAACTGTCATTTGCTGAGATAGAAGAAATCATAGAAGGAGTAGATCTGTGGAGGGAGAACAGGAGTGAGGCTTGGGGACGTGCTCAATTTGAGATACCGATGGGACATCCAAGTCGGGGTGATGAACTGGATATACAAGTCGGGGGGTTGAAGCCAGGAATACAAATTTGAGAGTCTGCAGCATTTAAATGATAACATGCAGAAGTCCCCTTGCCCCTTGCTCCTCACTTCCACTTTCTACCCGTGAGGCCCCCACTGTTGGCTCATGTATAGGGACAGAGATACACACGCACATGTATTATTTTTTTTAAGATTTTATTTTTAAGGAATCTCTACACCCAGCGTGGGGCTTGAACTCACAACCCCGAGGTCAAGAGTCGCGTGCTCTACCGACGGAGCCAGCCAGGCGCCCCTTCACATATATATATATTTTTTCACAAATAGAATTGTTCTGCAACTAATTTTTTTTTAAGTACTTTCTACACCTGACATGGGGCTCAAACTCAAGACCCTGAGATCAAGAGTCACCTGTTCTATCAACTGAGCCAGCCAGGCACCCCCTCTGCAACTTGTGTTTTATCAATATCTTTTGGGGAGCTTTTTCCATGTAAGTACATACATATATACCTCATTCTTTTGTAATAACTGTAGAGAATTCCTTAGTAAGAATTCATCACGTATGCCCATTCATTCACTCAACAAATATTTTCTGAGCACCTACTATGTGCCAGGCACTGGTGTAGGGATTGAGGATAAAGCAGTCCCTTACGGATGGATATTTCCGCTGCTTCTAATACTTGCTATTACAAACACTGACACAATGAACATCTTTACACAGGCATCTCAGTTCACCTGTGAGAGTTTTTGTTTGGCATGAATTCATAGAAATGGAATTTCTAGGCCAAAGGGCTCAAAGGCATTTTTTTTTAAGATTTTATTTATTTGTCACAGAGAGAGAGCGCAAGTAGGGGGAGCGGCAGGTAGAGGGAGAGGGAGAAGCAGATTCCCCGCTGAGCAGGGAGCCCGATGTGCGAGTCGATCCCAGGACCCTGGGATCATGACCTGAGCAGAAGGCAGACGCTTAACTGACTGAGCCACCCACGCGTCCCTCAAAGGCATTTTTTAAAAGATTTTATTTATTTATTTATTTGAGACAGAGAGAACACAAGCGGGGGTGGGGGGGGCAGAGGGAGGAGAGGCAGAAGGAGAGGAAGAAGCAGACTCCCCGCAGAGGATGCTGGGATCATGACCCGAGCTGAAGGCCGACATTTAACCGACTGAGCCACACAGGTACCCCGAACTTAAAGATATTTAATAAATGTGGAAAAGAGATCACCCAATATAACGCCCTATTGGAAGCTGTAGGATTGCCTCTACAATTTCCCTTTACTGTGTGAGTAATCATGTCCAAATCTTCTCATCCTCAAGGCCCAGCTCAAACACCCCTTCCTTCAAGGAACCTTCCAGAGACCCTACTCGGATGTGATCTCACCCGCCTCTTTACCTCAATCAAGCACGGTCTTTATTACATACTACCATGTATCGTAAATACATTCTTGTATCGTATACACATTCATATAATACTGGGTATTATATGTAAGGGATGAGTCGCTAAATTCTACTCCTGAAACCAATACTATACTGTATGTTCACTAACTTGAATTAAAACAAAAACAAAAACAAAACAACAACAAAAAACGCATTACCCAGGATTCTGCAGGCACCCCACTGCTTTCATGTGTTTCCCTCAGGAGAAGCTCTTGAGCTCCAGAGAAAAATGTTCAAGTCCAGTGGCAATAAACCAGCAGAATAATGTGTTAAAAAATAAAACAAAACAAAATAAAATAAATACATTCTTTACTAGACTTTCATTCGTTTTCTTGAATGCATCGTGCGTCCTCCCTCCGCGCATGGCACAATGCTCAGTGTTTATGTAACTAAACAGAAGCTCTAAAGCGAAAAAGTGAAACCTATGGCCTCAGGAGTGAGTGTGGAGCGCGCAAGATGGACCAGATGGTGTTTGTGCACTATCAGTGTGACAAATGCTCCTGACGGCTCACAAGGTCCTGGACAAACTGCCTACTTGTCACGCTGCCTCTCATACCAGGCCTCTTTCTTCTGTGTTCCAGCCACGCTCTTCCCCCCGTCTTTGAATGCACTAAGTGGGCTCCTTCTCCGGGCTGGTATCTGTTGTTCCTTCTGGAGTGCTCGACGTGATCTGGTGGCTGCTTCTTTTCCATCCAGACTCACCGCTGTTTTCACTTCCTCAAAGAGGCCTGCCTTGGCCATCTATTCTAAATGAAGTCCCCAACTCCAGTTACTGTCTATTGCCCCCGTCACCCCCTTAACTTCATTCTCGCATACTATGCATCGCTTTTTTTAATAATAATTTATATTATGTTAGTCACCATACAGTACATCCCTAGTTTTTGATGTAAAGTTCCATGACTATGGACTCTGGGAAACAAACTGGGGGCTTCAGAGGGGAGGGGGAGTGGGGGAATGGGCTAGGCCGGTGATGGGTAGTAAGGAGGGCATGTACTGCATGGTGCACTGGGTGTTACACGCAAGTAATGAATTATGCATCACTTTCTGAAATTAACATGGCCCTTTGCTTGCCCTAGAACAGAAGGTCAGCAGAAGAGGGACAGCGCCTGACTTTTTCAACTCTGTGCACTTTGAGCGGCTACGACAGAGCCTGTAGGAGTAAGGGTACTTTTGGCTGAAAGTAACAGAATTTCAACTAAAAGTTGCATAAACCAAAGGGTTTACTTTTATCACGTAAAAAGGAAATCAGAGGCAGGCTGTATTGGGGTCGGTTCAACAGGTCAATGCCATCTGGATCCTAGATTGGCTTCTCTGCCATCATCTTGGCCTTGCCTCGTGGTTGTAAAATGGCTGCCAAGAGCAAATGCATCACAAGAAAAAACTCCTCTCAGAAAGAAAAGGGGACAGAGGTCTCCCTGCCAGCCTCTTTTTATCAAGGGGGAAATGCTTTCTCAGGAAACTTCCTCCCACACCACTCTTTTATATTCCATTGGTGGAAACTGAACGGGAGTCAAGACCATTCTTCCTAGTAAAGGAAAGTGAGATCAACAAGACTGTTTTTAACCAGTCCTAATTCATCTGGAGCTGGGCCTGCCTTCTCCAAGCCCTGTGACTGCCCTACACCCAAAGCAAACCTGGGCTCTCCCAGCAAAGAGTTAGGGCCGTTGTGCAGGTAATCAACTGTGTGGGCCACACAGCCATCCATGGAATGTGGGGCGTGAATTCGTGCTGATCTCTGTACATTCAACAGTGAACACATTCTATATACATATGCTGTGCCAAGCCCAGATTGGTGACACAAAGCCTTTTCCTTTATAGGACTCCCGGGTGCCAAGCCCTCTCCGACCCTCTATCTGTGCTTTATTGGGACTCCTGGGATGGCTGCTGAAATAGATTGGCTGCTAGGAGACTTGG
>NW_024423319.1:31255704-31289082 GCF_017311325.1 Ursus maritimus | reverse complement strand
CCCCCCCCCCCCCCCCCCCCCCCCCCCGTCTTTGAATGCACTAAGTGGGCTCCCTTCTCCGGGCCTGGTATCTGTTGTTCCTTCTGGAGTGCTCGACGTGATCTGGTGGCTGCTTCTTTTCCATCCAGACTCACCGCTGTTTTCACTTCCTCAAAGAGGCCTGCCTTGGCCATCTATTCTAAATGAAGTCCCCAACTCCAGTTACTGTCTATTGCCCCCGTCACCCCCTTAACTTCATTCTCGCATACTATGCATCGCTTTTTTTAATAATAATTTATATTATGTTAGTCACCATACAGTACATCCCTAGTTTTTGATGTAAAGTTCCATGACTATGGACTCTGGGAAACAAACTGGGGGCTTCAGAGGGGAGGGGGAGTGGGGGAATGGGCTAGGCCGGTGATGGGTAGTAAGGAGGGCATGTACTGCATGGTGCACTGGGTGTTACACGCAAGTAATGAATTATGCATCACTTTCTGAAATTAACATGGCCCTTTGCTTGCCCTAGAACAGAAGGTCAGCAGAAGAGGGACAGCGCCTGACTTTTTCAACTCTGTGCACTTTGAGCGGCTACGACAGAGCCTGTAGGAGTAAGGGTACTTTTGGCTGAAAGTAACAGAATTTCAACTAAAAGTTGCATAAACCAAAGGGTTTACTTTTATCACGTAAAAAGGAAATCAGAGGCAGGCTGTATTGGGGTCGGTTCAACAGGTCAATGCCATCTGGATCCTAGATTGGCTTCTCTGCCATCATCTTGGCCTTGCCTCGTGGTTGTAAAATGGCTGCCAAGAGCAAATGCATCACAAGAAAAAACTCCTCTCAGAAAGAAAAGGGGACAGAGGTCTCCCTGCCAGCCTCTTTTTATCAAGGGGGAAATGCTTTCTCAGGAAACTTCCTCCCACACCACTCTTTTATATTCCATTGGTGGAAACTGAACGGGAGTCAAGACCATTCTTCCTAGTAAAGGAAAGTGAGATCAACAAGACTGTTTTTAACCAGTCCTAATTCATCTGGAGCTGGGCCTGCCTTCTCCAAGCCCTGTGACTGCCCTACACCCAAAGCAAACCTGGGCTCTCCCAGCAAAGAGTTAGGGCCGTTGTGCAGGTAATCAACTGTGTGGGCCACACAGCCATCCATGGAATGTGGGGCGTGAATTCGTGCTGATCTCTGTACATTCAACAGTGAACACATTCTATATACATATGCTGTGCCAAGCCCAGATTGGTGACACAAAGCCTTTTCCTTTATAGGACTCCCGGGTGCCAAGCCCTCTCCGACCCTCTATCTGTGCTTTATTGGGACTCCTGGGATGGCTGCTGAAATAGATTGGCTGCTAGGAGACTTGGCCTTTTCCGGCTTCATGGAAACCATCATCCACGTCCTTGTTTTCATAACAAAGTCCTTTATGTGTCACTGCTTGGTCTCTGAAGTCGGGAAAAGTGGGGAAAGTGCCCCAAGGCAGTGGTAGGAACCTTCTTAGAAAGCTGCAGGGTTCGCCAGAAATTGTTAGTCATTTTCAAACTCTCAACAAATGAAGTAACCAGACAGAAAATTGCCAAGGTCAGCGGGGCTTCTCACTTTACACTTAGGGAGCTTTTTTTCAGGGTCCCCAGTACTTCAAGATTCTCATCCTTAATTTCTGTCTTAAGCATGTTTGTTTTACATCTAGTTAGAAGATGTTCTTTCATTCTTGGAGAATAATTTCTCGGAAGGTGAAGAGAATAAGGAAAGGAGTAGGAGATGGAGAGGTGATAGCTGGGCACATGTGAAAGCTTCTAGAAGACCGGCAGGTCCCCCAGACTCCTGGCAACGGCCTTCCCTATACCAACCCCACCCCACCCCCAGCGCACAGCCGCTGCTAAACTAGACAACCTGCCACAGGCTCCCCCGCCCTCGTGGGGGTGGGGCGGGCTGGGGGAGTGGGTTCAGCCGCAGCAAGTTTCCACTCCCCCAGCCTGCTCCCTCCCCGGCTTGGCCCCCGGCGCAGGAACGCCCCCCCCCTCCGGGTTAGAAAGTGGCGTGGGCGGGGGAGGACCCCGGCGAGCCGCTCCGGCCACAAACCCGCACTCCACCGACCTCGGCGCGACCCCTCCCCGGCGGAGCACACAATGGGCGGCCGCTCCACGTTCTTTCCCAGTCCCGCGCCGCCTCGGCCCCGGGGGTTTGCGGGGTGGGGCGACGCGAGAGTCCCCCGGCTCTCCTGCAGGCACTGCAGCCGCTGGGGAGGGAAAGGGGCACTGGGGTAGAACACGCCCCACACTTGGAGCTATTTCGTTACACCACCCCCATACACACACACACACACACACGAAAAATGAAGCAGCCCAATCTCCCCGAAGCAGCCTGATCTCCCCTCCCGGATGCGGCTGCACCAGCAACATCAGTTGCGGGCGGAGCCCGAGCGGTTGCCACTTCCCCCCTCTTCCCTCGTGACCCTCGCCCCCCCCTCCAGCTCTCCTCCCCCGGCACACACCCTTCCTCGCCGGACACACCCTCCTCCTGGGGCCCATCGCGAGCCGAGCCCGGGCTCTCCAGGGGAGGGAGCGGCCCAGCCGTGGGGCAGGACGGGGAGCGCGCGAGCGAGCCGCGGAGGGAAGGAGGGAACGAGGGAGGAGCCGCGGCCGGGAGGGAGGAGCGGACTGCTCGCGCCGGGAAGCGCCGAAGCGATGGATGGCCGGTCGAAACGGATGTGGCCCGCCCGTGCAAGTGAGTGCCGCACGACGATGCCTCTGCCATGGCGGTGCGCATAATTAAAGCAGGCTCAGCAAGATACGGAGCTCCAGAGCGTAAATTCCAAGAGTGCGTGGGCCGTTGCTGTGATAAGTGGCCTGACGTGGCTACCGTGGCGGGAATTATTTCCTGGCGCGATGACGACTGGATTGTGCGGCGCGCCTGCGTGCGCGCCTTCCGCTCTTTCCGCTTCGAAGTTTGCGCCGGTCCATCGCCGATCCGGCGGTGCAAGCGGTGGCGCGGCGGCGAGAGATGCCGGTGCGGCGGACGCGGGCGTTCGGGGGCTCGGCCGGCTGCGCTGCAGGCGGGCGCTCGGAGCCGGGGCCCGGGCCCGGGGCGGGGGGTGAGCTGGGGAGCGGACCTCGCGCTGCCCTAGAGCCCGCACAAAGAGCCGGGGACCGGGGCGCGACGAGATCCTGATTCCCTCCCGCGGGCACCTGAGGCAGCCGCGGCGGAAGGATGCGATGAGCGTTTTGCACACACGCACACTCGCGCGCGCACACACACACACACACACACATTGTGTACACAAAAAAAGAACCCCACCCAAAAAGCCCCGGTCTCCCAAGCTCGGGCGGGCGGTGAGAACAGAGGAAGCAGAGCGACTTCCTCCCGCTACTAGGGAGAGGGTGGTGATGGGTGGCGAAGGGGTGCTGCTGCTGCCGCGGAGGGAGGGAATTGCAAACAACGGGGTTCCGGGGCGAGTGCGCGCGGGGTCGGCCGCCGCAGGGCGAGGGTGTCCCCTGGGACCCGGGAGAGCTCCAGAGGCGAGGAGATGGGGCCGTGTTTGGGGGATGATGGTGTGTGCCAGTCCAGGGTTGGAGGACCTGGGTGGGGGTCAGAGCCCCACGGCTCACGGCCTGGGGTGCCTCCGAGGCGGCTGGGCTGGGGGATGGGGATTTGAAAGCGTGTTGATCCCCTGGGAACTCTCCATCGCACCCTCAGCCTCCTCCGGATTGTCTGGCTCAGGAGGAGAGCGAACGGGTGCTAACGGGCTCTCGTCCCTTCTGTTTTCAAGACGCTCGTTGCCAATTTCCTGGACTAGAGAGCAAACCCTAAATAAGCCATCAGACTGGTTAATTAGTGTTTGTTTTGTTACTTTGGGTTTTTGTTGTTGTTCTTCGTTCTCCTGTCTCCTTTCCCTCTACCTTACGGCGTCTCATCTGCTGCGTTTAAATCTCACCATTTAAGTGTGGGCTCTTTTTGTTCGAACAACTTACCATTGGAAGGCAACTTCACAGCTTTTCCTTGTAATTTTTCTGTTGATCTTGTAGAATCTGCGATAAAGCCAACATTAAAGGGAGGCCAGGGGCTTGAGCCCAATAGTGGAGAAAGTTGACATTAGTGGGAGCTCTGGAGGAGGATCAAAGGTAAAATATGTACCTTTGAGATAAAGATCTGATCCCTAATAGCTACAACTGTGCAAAGCCAAGTGACTTTCAAGAAATCTCTCTATCGTGGCTGGACCCTTGAAAGTTTAATCCTGCTGTTTAGCAGATCTAAACCCAGACCTTTAATGTTGTTTTAATGGACTTGGCTTATTGTGTGTCTCACTGATTTTAGAATGAGGTCCTGTTAGGGTCAGATTGGAACCTCGACTGTCATCACAGCCAGTTGAGAGAGGAAGGCGAGCCGTGTGCAGGGCATCTATACCGGGGCTCTCTTGGGTGATTGCTGACAAGTGAATCAATCTGCCTAGCACGGGAAACGCTTTCCTAAATTCCGGAAGAAAAAAACCTTGCTTGAGCAGGGGTGGCTGGCCCTCCGCTGCTTGGTGCGAAGAGAGCCTGTGATGGGGACAGATGGTCTCAAGAGAAGAGGGCCTTGGCAAACCTCCACTGGGATTTGACCAGCATTCGACCTGCCACCCTCAGCAGCAAAACTTTAATATTGGCATTCTTGCCCAGGCTTTTCAGGTTTGTTTAAAAAAGATTTGTCTATTTATTTGAGAGAGAGAATGGCAGGGAGGGGCAGAGGGAGAGGGAGTGAGAAAATCTCCGTTCCCCACTGAGTGCCGCTCCATGCGGGGCTCAGGGCTCGATCCCACGACCCTGAAATCGCCACCTGAGCAGAAATCAAGAGTCAGGCGCCTAACAGGCTGAGCCACGCAGGCGCCCCAGGCTTTGAGGTTTGTAAAAGAATTTTGTGTAGCACAGGTGCGGCTGCCCCTTACCGTTGGCTCTGTGGCAAAGCCGGCAGAACTGTTCGTGGGAGCAGATTTTTCTGGGAGCTGCTGCCAGCCTGGTTTACTTGGGACTGAGGGCACAGATGTTTACCAGGCAAGGTGGAGGAATGATTTTTATTTACTACTCTGGTATGTGATCCACATTGAGATTTTAGGAGTTTGGGGGGGGGGCAGGGACAGATTCTAGAAATCCAAACCAGTGAATAGCTATTGAGCCTTTCTACTATGTTCGAGACGCAATGGTAGGTGCCCTGTGGTTACATGTGAATGTGGTTGCCATTTTCTTCATTTGTTTTTATTAGTTCCAGCCCGGGTTGGGTCTTTGTATGTGTTTGTCACCTACATGAGGCAGACGGCTCAATCTGAGATTATTCACAGCACCTTGGCCAGTGCTGTGTGCAAGCAGTTCAGTCAATGAAGAAATAAGGAAGCAGCCTTACATGGGGTGCATTCCTCTAAGCGGCTCTTTCTTGGCTCCTGCTTTTCTGACACAAAGAGCCAGTCACCGTAGTAAAGCCACGGGTGGCTGGAACGCAAGTGGACCCTGTTGCAGCTGCCACCATAACTTGGGATTCTTTTCTGATGTAAGCCCTGAAGTGTTTATTAGGGACAGCTGAAGTAGGATTTACACTCGCTTTAGGGCTTCAATATGGAGTCACACACAGGAGTGCCTCAGAGGTGCCGTGGGTTCGGTTCCAGACCAGCACAGGCGAGTGACCACCGTCATAAAGCGAGGCAAATGCAATTTTTGGTTTCCCAGTGCATAGAAAAGTTACGTTCACACTCTCCTGGAGTCTTGTTGAATGTGCAGTAGCATCGCGTCTCATAAACAACGTAGATGCCGTCATGAAAAAAATACCTCGGTGCTAAAAAAGTGCGACCCATCATCTGAGCTTTCAGTGGGTCGTCATCACCGATCACAGATCACCGAAGCAAAGGCAGTAACAATGAAAAGATCTGAACTATTGCAAGGAGTAACCAAAATGACACAGATATGAAGGGAGCAGATGTTTTTGGAAAGACGGTGCCGAGAGAGACTTGCCCGATGCAGTTTGCAACAAATCTTCAATTTGTAAAACACGCAATTAGCAGCAAAGCACAATAAAGCGAAGTGTGATAAAAAGAGTTCTGCCTGTATTCGTAGGATCTCACGAGGGAGCCATTCCCACAGCAGGTCACGCTTTCCTCCGGTGTCTCTCTAGCTAGAATTTGGAAAACCCTCCAGACTGAACAAATATACAGCAAATACACAGTAGGTCCTGTTTAGATGGGGTTTTGTCTTGTTTTTTTGGATTTTTTTAATTTTTAATTTTATTATTATTTTTTCCAATTATACCCTTGTTGGCACGGTGCTAAGATCATTCAGTTTTGCTCGCTGTTTGAAAAACTCAGAGGGCCTGGGCTGTATAAAGCATGTAGTCACACTTTCATTCACTTATTAGTACTTCCACCACTCTATTCACTAAATAATGAAGCAGGCAGGGAAAGAGATTGGTGGCTGCATTTTTCTTTAAGTTTGACATTTATATGAAGGTCAGTTTTAACCGAGGGAAAGGGATAATTATAGAATTAACCATTGGCAGGGATTTCCCAGGAGGGGTTTGGGGAGGAATATTATAACCTGAGAGTGTATGTGATTAAGAGAGAAGTGTTTACATATACACACATTGAAAATGCAGAGTTTTAACGGTGTTTTTGTTGCAATTCAGGCTATAGCTATTTGTGCCGGGGTGGGGGAGACACAGTCATTTGGGTAAACCTCTAGTGTTGTAGCTGCCCTTCAGGGAGTCATTGTGTCAGCCTGGGAAGGTCCCTGGTAGGTGTTTAAATACTGTTCACCTGCTGCTACAGAACTTACCCTCAATTGCTTGTGCGCGGAAGGATCTGGAAAGAGTTGCTAGATAGTCCGGGCTTTAGCCCCTTGAGGCAGGGTATTTCCCTGGCTGGCACAGGCTGGATGTCATCTAATAACTCCGGTACAGAGAAAA
Source organism: Ursus maritimus (assembly GCF_017311325.1). NCBI lineage: Eukaryota > Metazoa > Chordata > Mammalia > Carnivora > Ursidae > Ursus > Ursus maritimus. The sequence goes on along the minus strand of NW_024423319.1, from coordinate 31,282,179 downwards.
ACTCCCCCAAAGCCAAGAATGGCTGAAGCGTGGCCGCAGCTGTTGACTGCCCCAACCCACCGCACACAACTACCTTTGCTTGGAATGCTTGTTGGGTTCGCATTCAGGAAAGGCCTGAAAACCAATATGCTGTCCTGCCCCCTCTTCCCAGGGGGAATTTGTGGAAAGTACCTTAATATAGGACCAAACAACACTGTGGAATAAAGCCGGTTGCCTTGGGCTTCTTGACCAAGGGTTTCCAGCGCTCAGACCTAGCTAGGCTCGGGCTGAACTGAGCTGGGGGACAGTTACCCCAAGTGTTGGCACCTAAACAGGAGGTAGGCTCCCTGCTCCCCTGGGCTTCTCCAGGTTGGGGGCCCCGGGGCAAGCTACCCCTGAAGGATCTGTCCAAAAGCCCAGTGCAGAGTTCGTTGGGAACCCTCTTTGAAGCACCAAATAGCAGAATTTGTTTTCCAAGACAAACATGTGCAGGAGATCCCTGGATTGAATCCTTTTTCTAGTCTAATCAGTGGTAAGCCTTTTTTAAACGTTTATTCCTTTGTTACATAGTAAATTCATCCTTGTTGTAGAAAAGTTAGAAAACCAGACGAGAATAATCATCTCATTTGCGCAGAGAGACTGTTAAAATTCTAATGCGTGTAGGTGAAGACTCTTTCATCTCTATGTGTGTACATATCTAGGAAAGCAGACGGAAAATACCACGCAAACTTTAAAATAATTTTTTCGCTTATTAATATCTTATGGACATTTGTTTCTTCTCTTCCGTCAATATAAATCTACATAATCGTGTTTAATGATGGCCCAAAATTCCCCTACGGGTGTACGGTAGGTCGTCATACTTTATTGTGTGATAATTGGATAGTTTCTAGTTTTGTGGTGTTAGAGACGGGAGTCGTACAGTACAGTAGCTGCTAGACACCTGTGCCCATTTACGTTTACATTAACTTTAAAAATTGGCTCCTTTGCACCTGCCACAGTTCAAATGCGTAGTAGTTACATGTGGCTTTGTGGCTACCACATAGGACAGCGCTGCCAGAGAACATTCCCGTCATTGCCGAAAGTTCTCTTGGACAGCACTGGTGTAAACATTAACGGATGAACATCTTGGAGCAGGCGTTTCCGAACTTGCTAGATTGTCCCTTTAGGGGGAATTTCCAGCAATGGAGTTGCTTGCTCCAACATTAAACACATTTGTAGTATTAAAAAGCCCACTGAGAGCGAACTGGTGGTTACCAGAGGGGAGGCGGGGGTGGGGAGGGGTGAAATCAGTGAAGGGGATCCTGAGTGTACTTATTGTGATGAGCACTGAGTAATGTATAGAATTGTTGAACCACTGTATTGTGTATCTGAAATATAATGCTGTATGTTAATTATACTGGAATTTAAAAATAAATAAATGAATTAATTAAAAGAAAAAAAAAAAGTCCCCTGGAACATACTGTCCAACTGCTGTGCAGAAAGTTGCTGGCATATACTATTTCATCAGAATCCACACATGTTCAGCCCCCTCTCTCATGCCAGCACTGGTTATTAATATTTTTTAGTCTTTGCAGTCTGATAGGTGGTAGGTAGTACAACGCTGTTCGAATTTGCATTTCTTCGGTTTCTCTTGAACAGTTTCTCATATTGTTGATTTAGCCATTTGTATTTCTTCTTTGGGGGATTTGAGCGAACCTTCTTACAGACCTATTTCCTGGTTTGTAATTCTTGCAATAACGGTCTCAACCCCAAGACTCTGTTTCGATAAGTCTGGGGTGGGGCCAGGCATCCGTATTTTTACAAACTACCCAAGGTGATTCTGAGGTGCCCAGAAACGCTGATCTAGACCACTGGCCCTCTCCAGGCAGGCATGCCCCCTACATATACCCCTGACAAATGATGATTTAGCTTCTCCTTAAACACGCCCTGCCTGTTAGGAGGGGTATGCTAGAAAAGGCTCTTGAGCTGAAATTTACTGTGTTAAGTTCTGCCACCGCCAGGCCTAGCTCTGCTGTTCGGAGCCACACAGAATATGTTTGCTTCCTCTTTCACATGACAACCCTTCAAATATTTGGAGACATGCACCATGTCATTTTTTTTAGAGGGGGGGAGGGGCAGACGGAGAGGGAGAGAGAGCATCTCAAGCAGGTTCCATGCCCAGCATGAGCCCAACATGGGCTCGATCCCACGACCCTGAGATCAGGACCTGGGCCGAGATCAAGCGTCGGACACTTAACCGACTGAGCCATCCAGGCGCCCCAACACCGTGTCATTTTTCACAAAAGCCAAAGAGACTTCATTTCTTTCCTCTATTTCTCACATGACTTGGTTTCAAAATTCTTCACCATCATGGTCATCCTGTTTGGGCTCTTTTCCAAAATTTCAGTGTCCTACTTAAAATGTGGGAGGCAAGAGCCCAGTCTCGAGAGTCAGACCTGGGCTTGAACCTGGCCTCGGTCACCTGCTTGCCTTGCGAACCGAAGCAAGTAACCAGATCTTATTTTCCTCATCTGTGAAATGGGAATAAATAGTACCTACCTTGTGTGCCGTTCTTAAGATTAAAGGATGTAGTGTATGGAAATTGTCTGATGTATAAGTAATTCATAAAGGTTTTAAAAAAGAGAGAGAGAGCTGGTGAAACAAAGGTGTTCTAGAAGGGTCAATCACAGATGGGGGAGGGGGCAATGTTTCTTGCCCTTTCTAGATATTAGCAAGAAGTCAGGGGCAGTGCATTCATCTCTATGCCCAGTGTCTCTCACAGTGCCTGGAATGCAGCGGGCACTCAGCAGAAAATACACTGGCAGCAGTATGTAGGATGGACAAGGTGTTGGGTGACTGGAGGCCAGGTCACTAGTTAAAATATAGTTACATAGTTCCGGAGACAGAGATAAAAAAGGCTTACCTGAGGTAGTAAGAATAGAGATAAGGGGGAGGATGTAAGAAGTGTTTCTATGATAGAATCAGCAGGATTTGGGGATTCTTGAAGGGGGAGGAGAAGGGGGCAGGAAGAAGGGGGAGGAAAAGAGGTGAGGAGGTGGAGTCAAGATGGCGCTGAGGTTTCAGAGGCAAAACGAGTTTGGTGATAGGGGAAAGGAAAAGAAAATGAGCAGCCTCATCCCGAGAGGGTTGTCAGGACAAAACCAAGTTTCAGTTAAGTCAGGCTTAATGTGGCGAGAACATTCTAGGGAATGGCTGAGCATGTAGTGTTGTGTTCTGGCAAGAGGCTAGAGGCTAGGGTTCCTTTTTTTTTTTTTTTAATACTTATTTTTAAGTAAACTCTAAGCCCAACGTGGGGCTTGAACTCACAATCCGGACATCAAGAGTCACATGCTCTATCAACTGAGCCAGCCAGGCGCCCCAAGACTAGGGTTCTTGAGGGCAGAGAAGTGTTCCAAATGGGATCAGGAAGGGGAGGAAGGAGGGGGGAGGGCTGAGATGAGATTGTAGGCAAGATTAGCTGATTAAAGAGGTTTGCACCTTTGGGGGTGATTAGGGAAGTGGGAGGCAGGGCGTGGAGGAATGGTCTGGAGGCCAGCCCCAGACTTCCAGTTAGAACAGAGATGGGAAGTTAGGTCACCCCCTGGGCAGCTCCTCCTCCCAGGGTTTGAGCTGCAGAAAAGAGGGGCTGCATAGGAAGTTTCCTGCCCTGAAGGGACTCACAGGTCCGGAAGGGAGATTAGATGTATGCAAATAACCCAAGAGGAGAAGACAGCAGTTGGCGGGAGGCTAGCGAGTCTGCCTTCTGTGTGTTCAGTTAGTGACACCCTCTCTGCCTTGCCCGCCCCATCATCATCATCATCATCTTCTTCTTCTTCTTCTTCTTCTTCTTCTTCTTCTTCTTCTTCTTCTTCTTCTTTTTTGTGATCCTTAACGTTTTTCAAGAGGTCGGTCCTTTACGGGTTCAACAGTGTTAACTAGGCTTTTGCTAACGCACACTGTTCTATGGCATTTCCCACATTTATTTGACTACAGAGGCCTTTTTTTTTTTTTCAGTGAGCTCGGGGAAAGTAAATGGTGACGTCTAACACTCAGATTCGTCTATAGTGTACATGTGTAACCCACCTTGGCATTCCTTTACTTGACCTCCATGGACTGGAAGAAGGGCTTGCTACCCTCCCAAATCCTTAGTACTCCACCTCAGAGGAAACCTCCCCCCCTTGCTTGTTCGTGGGAATTCCATTCAAAGGAGTCATTTACCTGCCTGGGTGTTCCTTTACAGAATCATTAGTGAGGCATGTTGAAGAATTCTTGTTGTCGTTGTTGTTGTTTTTAACACAGAAAGGAAGGCCAGAAACCACGGGAGGGAGAAGGAGTGCAAGCTGTTTTCCCTTTTCTGTGAACCCAACAATAATTTTATGATCCACATCTCTTCGGGATTTCGACCCCTTGGTTTCCTTTAGCTTTTGTCAGGAGTGCGGGGGGCTCGTGGGTCACATTGGCCTGTTGCCTCATAGCCACCTAGAGCCAGATGCCTTTTTGATTCTTGCAGGGCCTCACGCCAGAGGCTCAGAGCAGTCACTGGGGCAAGTCTCCTCGAGCTCCCTAGCCTGGAAGCTCGGGCCTGTGAGAGCAGCGTGATGACAGAGTGGGATCTGGAAGGACACGGCCCAGGTTCAGAGTTCAGCTCGCCGCTTACTGGTTGACCTTGGGTCAGTTATTTAACCTTCTTGTGTCTTGATAACCCCTCCTGTGGGCTTGCGGAGAGGCTTAAAGGAGTCGTGGCTTGTGAAGCACTTAACATGGGCCTTGACACGTGGCTCTGCCAAGTGTTGGCTCTCTTGAATATTCCCAGGCTTTCTGGTGGGCAAGAAGTCTTTTGGGTATGTATCACAGGTCACCAGACACAAGTCAACTGGCAGAAGGGAAGCACTTCCCCTGGCCTTTTAGCTCCTTGCTCCAAATCACGCCCCAAAATGGGAGCTACATGGGCAGCCAAGACTCCTACCCTTCCTAGAAGAATACACTGGCAGGTGCGAGCTTGGGCTCTGGATCTCTGGCAATTCTTGCCTTCAACCTAGTCTGATGGATGAGTGAGTGGGAAGGCTGGTCCTCTAGGAGGGAGGAACACCCGGGCCGTGCCTGTGGAGGAGGCCCTCTGGTCTGGGGAACTCGTGTGCGAGGCCTTTGGCAAAAGCGCTGACCTTTACGACGGTCTGTTCAGAGCTGTTCACGCAAAAGGAGGAGTTAGAGGAGAACTGAGCTCTGTATGGAAAAATAGAACTCCAGTGCTCTTTCCTTTCCCTCTCAAAACTTTCTCGACATCCCTTTCACTCATTAATCTTCTCCTTTTTTTAAAAGTGAATATTGAAATTCAAATTCAAGTGCCTTTTTAAAGATCTGTTTTGGAAACATGTATTTTAGTGGAAAACTCTTCAAGCCTCAATGTCTCCCAAGAAGTGAGTGTGCTTTATAGTCAGCTATTCCGGTTTTGTGGTAGCAGGATAAGTTCTATTAGGAAGAGTGCATACAGGTTTCCAGCGTAGTCGAAACGATGGAAAATATGGCATTGTCCACACACGACCTCGCACAATCAGGCCTGAATTTGCTATTAATGACTTCCTGCAGTTGTTCTCCACCTTATTTTCGTTGCCCATTGAGTTTCGCATTCCCAGGAAGTTGTATTTTTGTAGTTCTTGACAGCTTAGGTTGGATCGTATATGTTTCAAGCTGCTGAGAAATGTTCGAGGCTATTCTGATACTGAAGAAGCCGCTTTCCCATCATGTTGCTTTCCCTTATGACTGGACCGTTTTACCGGGTGAGACTTAACTAAGAAGTCAAGTGTTCTTCCAAGCCTCCAAGACAGAACATCTTTATGTGAAGTGTTTCGGGGAAGCGTGTCACGAGGCTGGGGAATGCGTTTGGTGGCAATGTTTTTTAGACGACGAGACCTCGTATTTTTATAGCCCCAGGCTTACTAAGGGTTAAAAATGTTGTTCGACCTATGACCTGGCATGTTGGCACAGGTCACTACTGAACACGCACCACGTTGTTCCCACCCCTGTTGTGTGGAAACGGGGAAGGAGAGACGCAGGCTGTAGGCTGTCTGTCTTTACCAAATCGCAGAACAGGTAATGAGCTCCAGGCGTCTTGCGTCCTAGCTTCTGGCCTAGACTCCCCAAGAAATCAGGCGGAGGAAGCTCTTTTCGTGTGGTTTTGGTGATGGTCTCCTCCTCCTTGGGAAACCGTGTTTATTTCTGGGCGAGCTTAGGTCTCGGAAGTGGGAAAGTAGGAGGTGAGGACAAAAACAAAAAAATCAAAAACAAAAAAACAATAAAAGAGGGATGGGCTTGTTACTGAGAAATGTGGGCAGAATCCGTATAGATTTTTCCTTGCCCAAGTAAGCCTGAGGATTTTGAGAACTGTTTGCAATTGGCCGTTCTTCCTTTCTTGGCAATTTGAATAACTATATGGAAAAGAAAATCTCCAGAACACTGGCTCTGCAGAGGTACCTGGGATCATATTCATGGAACTGTTTTTATGATTTTTTTTTTTGGTGTGGGTTAGTGCTGCCCCCAGAACAACCCCTATATGTCTCTCCAGGCCTTTGATGTTAGTAGCTTAGTTTTCCCACTTGAGAAACCGCCATCTTTGCGCCTCGCAAGACCCGGTGTCGGTACTCACGGTGTGCGAAGAAGAGTCCTGTGGGCATAACCAGTTTATTTTGCTAGGGTACCAAGTTCCTCATGCTTCACCGCAGTAAATGGTTTCCTAGACACCCGAAGGAGGGAATACCATCTGTGAGGTGCCTAACTTCCCACCAAGAAATAACTTCCATCCAGGAGGCCACTGAATCAGCTGTTGCAAAAACTTGAACGACATCATTATTTAAAAGCTCCTAGGGGCCAGTAGCTCTCCCTCTCTCCAGCAGAGGGTTTCCATCGTGCTCTGTCGCTTGTAGAGCCAAGAAGGTTCTTCTGGCTAACCCGACCCCAGGGGAGAGGTGCTTCTCCACTACTGGGGGGCCGCCATGACTGTCTGTGGAGGAATTGTGCTCCTGTCCGCCCCTTGCAAAGGAGCATTCGGGCAGAATGCTCACCGGCAGAGCCAGAAGAGGAGTCTGTAAGGCTCCTCACTTCAGTTCTGCGATGGAAGACCGGCTCTCTCTCCCTGCCTCCCTCCCTCCCTCCCTCCCTCCTTCCCTCCTTCCCCCCTGTCTCTGGAGGTACTCTGATGTTCACTGCTGGCTCAGCACCTTCCCGGGCTCAGAGGCTAGCCTGGGCCGAAGCAGGTGACATCAGAGGCTCTGAATCCAAAGCTCAGGTCCTGGGCCTCAAAGTCCTATAGGCCGCTGGATCTGCCCTGTATTTAAAATTCATTTCTGCTCACTAGGTTTTATTTTCTTCCTTGTCCCCTTATGTCACTGTCCCAGTCATGGTGTCCTTGTCTTACCCCATCCCCTGTATCTAACCCCCCTGCCTTGGCTTTCCAGGCAATTGCATAGTTCCTCTAGAAGTTAAGTTCTGTTCTTCTTGCTCGTCCTGAGGAGGGCTGCCCTACCCTCACTGGGACCATAAAACAGTTTGAGCTTGGGGCACCTGGGTGGCTCAGTCGGTTAAGCATCTACCTTCAGCTCAGGTCATGATCCCGGGGTCCTGGGATCAAGCGCCACGTTGGGCTCCCTGCTCAGTGGAACATCTGCTTCTCCCTCTGCCCCTCCCCCTGCTCGTGCTCTCTCTCTCTCTCTCATAAATAAAATCTTTTAAAAACACAACCCCAGCTTGAGCTCAGCACAGTGGGATTAGTGGGCTGAAGGGGTGAGCGTCTGCGTAGAGAATTCAGGGGAGGCCAAGTGCCCACGATGAGGAGGCCCAGCCAGTGGCCCTCCTGAGGGTTGGACTAGACACGTGGCCTTTTTCATTTGCTATGACTGCTGTGACAAACTGCCACAAATTTAGTGTCTCAAAACATGAATTTATTCTCACAGTTTGGAGGTCAGAAGTCCAAAATGGGTTTCACTAGGCTAACGCCAAGGAGTCAGTCAGCAGGACGTCACTTCCTCCAGAGGCTCTAGGGAAGAATCCATTACCTTGCCTTTTCCAGCTTCTAGAGGCTGCCTGCATTCTTTGGCTCACGGCCCCTTCCTCCATCTTCCAGCCAAAAATGGCTGGTCAAGTCTTTTTTAGGTCATGTCACTCTGACACTGCTCCTGTCATCACATCCCTTTCTCTGATTCCTACTCTTCTGCCTCCCTCCTTCACTTAGAAGTGCCCTTATGATTACATTGATCCCTCCTGGAGAAGCCCAGATAATTTCCCCAACTCAAAATCCTTAATCACATCTGCAGAGTCCCCTTTGCCATGTAAAGTAACATAGACACGGGTTCCAGGGATTAAGATGTCAGACCTCTGTGGGAAACCATTCTTCCTACCACACAGGCATTGCTGGAGGTTGAGGAATGGTGAGATCCCGGGGTTGGGTTCTCCACACGGATACTTGACATGGCGGAGGAGGACCAGGGATCCGATGGACTGGTAAACTGCTAGCCAGGTACGGAAGTCTTCACAGATTTCAAATGAGGAAGCACAATCCCTTTTGAGAATTTTGGCTGAAAGAAAGCCATACAGGTCTGCAGTCTGCAATTTCAATTTGGATATTTTCTTGAATTCTTCATAATTAAAAAAATTTTTCCCACACAAAACTCCCTCAGTCTGGAGTTCTTGTAAGTGGGCACTGCTCTCAGACTTGAGGTGTTTCAGGATACAAGCTGGCCAGACACTTAGCAGGCACTTAGCCAGCTTCGGCCTATGGAATTTTCCACCCCCAGCTAGAGAAAAGAGTAGTGAGGTGTGTGTGTGTGTGTGTGTGTGTGTGTGTGTGTGTGTGTACGTGCTCACACGTGCGCCAGTGTGTGTGTGTTTAAAAGAGAAAGAGATGGTTTCACATCACAGAGAATAACTCTTCGGTTGACTAGCCCCAAGACACCTCTCACGTGTGCTATGTGAGAGACACTTCACTCATCTGGAAGGTCAAGATAGACCAGGCATGGCCTGCCTGCATTTCCAAGGTAACTGCAGGACCCTTTTCCAGAAATGGGTTTCTAAAACACGTGATTGGAGAACCAGCTAGAGGGACTGGAAAATCTCTCTGATCTCCTGGTTTCATGATGATTTCAACTGAGAGAGAAATTGAAACTTCCTCTCTTCGCCCAATCCGGTCGCTGCCATCTTAGAGACATACCACAACAACTCACTCACTGGCTGATCACATGGGCACCGGCCCTCCTCACCCTGGCAAGGGTAATATCCCTGATGAGCTGGAGGCAGAGAGCTTTACTGCTGTGAAGGAAGCTCTATCATAGATGTGGATTGCATTTTCTATTTTTACATCGATTCTAATCGGCCATGACTATATTTCTCTGAGGCCCGGCCTAGAATTTCTCAGGCCCTTCGGCTAACCTGGCTGTAGTACACTGAAAATTGTGTAAAAGGTTGGGGGACCCCCCCCCCCGATTTTGTTTACAAAATCTACAGGGACAAAAGCTGCACTAACCATCTTTACTTTCTCCAGCTACGTTTTTCCTTTCTTCCCCCCTCCGTAGGAAAACAGTTCCAATTCTCCTTATCAGCCATCTCACTGAAAACATTCAGATGTTCTCAGTGGAATTAGCTTAAAAATGGTTTCTAATGTATGCGTGTACTACCAATCTATGCTAATCTATAAAAGATGGAAGACTTGTTAACTGGAGTCCTGTTTAAGTCTTCTGTAGAAATCAGTGTTTCCTCCAAATGATAGGCTCTTTCCCTTCAGCCTGGCTTATTTTATTTTATTCTGTTTTATTTCGTATTGTTTTCCTGATTTACTGCTTTCTGTTTCAGGGCTTTTTCCTTTTTTACTGGCCCTCCTCTGAACTTCGTGGCTTATGGGTAGTGTGCATTCGATCAATGAGCTTCGCGACAGAGTCGATGCCTTAGAACTCTGGAACGTGTGGGACTGTGGTATATACCAGAAGGAACTAGAAACCAAGTGTGCTGTTGGAGAGGGAGCTGGGGGTGGGGGCTGTGCTGAGCTGTGGACGGTGACTGCCTTAGCTGAGAGAAAAGATAGATACTTTCCTTCAGTGCGTGCCAAAATCTCAAGGGAAATGCTTTTAGAATGGTTGCTTGAACCGAAGCAGAGAATCTATTTCCACTGATTTCTTGTTGAAGGATTAAATCTACGGAGAGCAAGGTGGAGGGGGCATGGGACTTAATCCGAGGAAACTAAAGGATACAAAAAAGTTCAGACTGAAGGGAGGGTTGTGTTTTTTTGTTTTGTTTTGTTTTTTTCATTGTAATAGACCAGGAGACCAGAGATTAAAATATGAACTATATTTAATGAGCATAGCAGTCTATTTTTAGATTCAGATAGGAAGAGCCTCAAACCCTTTAGAAATTGTACTAGGTAAATGGAACGGTTTTCTCGGGGCCCACAGGGGTGAGTAGACTTTCTTTCAGGGGATAGAGGCCGTGTATACTGTCAACTGGCATCATTCAGGACCCCCACGAGTGAGTGAAGGAATGTGGTGGATTGGATACTGGGGTGCAGGTGTAGATGGAAGTCGGAGACTTGTGACCGCCAGAGACGTGTGGAGGCCAGCTTTCTTTTGGGAGCCAAGGGGGGAGGGCCTGGTGAGCCTGCCCTCACTTCCTCCGTCCTCAGGTGGAAAAGCAGTGACAGCCCACCCCTGGGCCAGACCCACGTTTCTCAAGGCAGCAAACCCTCCTAGATGGGAATGGTAGCAATGGCGGTTGCCCCTCCTAGCCCTTGAGATTTTCTCTGAGACTGGCCCCCTCTGGGCCTGACTTTCTCTTACTCGACTAAGTCCTCTCCCTTCCACATTGCTTTCTGCCCCTTCCCACCTTCTGCTACCCTCTAACTGTTCTCCCCTCCTCGTGATTTTCCTCAAGTGCTGCTGGTGGTGGCCTTCACCTCTCTGCACTGCCACCTTCTGGGAAAATCTGTGTATCTGGCTCCCTGGTCCAGCCCCAGTGCCAGAGGTCTCCCATAGCCAGCCTTTCGCTGCTCCCTTCCGCCATGCTCTGGGGAGCTTCCTTCTGAGGTGGGCACGCTCCCACTCTCCCTTTCTCCTCTTTTTCTCACCTCTTCCTTCCCCCTCTCCTCAGCGTTTGGCCACAAAGTGTTCTCCAGGGGACAGAGCCATGTTTATTTTTTTTAACCTTTTCTTTAGCCAAGGATGGAAAATTCCAGAAGCCTGAGCTAGTGATGGCCGGGTGCCTTTTCTGGAAATCCAGTGGCCTGGATGCCAAGGAAATGTCGTGGAGCTACACATCTGGCAAGGTTGTCCCCTAAACTGGCCTGGCTTTGGACTCAGTTCCAACTAAAAGAAGTGGAGGTTCTAGCTGCAGAATTATGGAATAAGAATGAAGAGTTTAGGAAATGAGATAATTTAAAAAAAAGAAAGAAATGATATAATTACAGATACAGAGCCCAGTTTACGTCACTTTGTTTTTTTCTGCTGGGTTTAGTTGGGAAAGAGTGGCCTTTGGCTTAGTAGACCTTTCAAAAGTGAAGCATGATGAAGTTCCCGTGGCTTACTTTAGCGGAGGATTTTGCTCTGTTGGGGCCATTATTTGGTACATTTCGGAGTGGGTTTCCCGGGGAGGGCAGGAGCATCCTCCCTGTTGACACCAGATGGAACTGAGGAAGTCCATCCCATCGTCATGTTTCTTGCTCCCTCCCTGGAGGAACCATGTAAGCAGGATTTCGTCCCCATGTTCAACACAGTTCTTGTCTTGAAATAGCTAGAAAGCCACTGCCATGCTGCTGCTTCTCAGGAGAATGAGGGGAAAGAACAGAATCCTCAAACCCAGAAAAATACTACCTCTACCTGCATTGGCTCGGCATTGCTCTAAGCAAGCACCCGGATTTCTTGGTGGGGCCTTCACGCCCCTTCCTGTCCACCAGTAAGGCCTGGCCCACCCTTCAATTCTCTTCTCCCGCCCCATCCCTTCCCACGTTCTGGACATTGGCCACACTGGGCCACTGTGGCTCCCCAAGCACACTTGCCCCCTCTTTCCCCTCCAGTGCCTTTGCACATGCTGATTCCTCTTCCTGGAATGCCCTTCCAGCCCCTTCCCTGCTCCAGGGAATCAGATCTGTCCTACAGGGTTTAGGTCAAATGGCCATCTCCCCCACCCCACCCCGCATTTGGAGCACATTGCTCCTTCTGCAGGCTTATCCCCTGCTTCTAGTTGTATTGATTTCTGGGGGGCTGCTGTAACAAGTTACCACAAACGGGGTGGCTTCAAACAACACGTTTATTTTCTTGTAATTCTGAAGGTCAGAAGCCCGAAATCGGTATCCCTGGGCCGCCCATCCACCCGGAGAATTTAGGGAAGGATCCGTGCCTTGCCTCTCCCAGCTCTGGGGGCTGTCAGTGTTCCTTGGCTCGTGGCTCCATCACTCCAGGCTCTGCCTCTGTGAGCACATGCCTTCTCTTCCCTTGTGTCAGATCTCCCTCTGCCTCTTTCCTATAAGGTCATTTGTGATGGCGTTTGGGGCCCAACCCAGTAATCTGGAATGATCTCCTCACCTCGAGACCCTTGATTTGTGTAAGGACCTTTTTGCCATAAAGGTAACGTTTGCAGGTTCCGGAGATGAGAATGGGGGTCAGATCTTGGGGGTGGGGGGGCATGTTTCATCCTACCACACTAGTTCTCTAGCTTTAGGGAGAATTGATTTCATTCTGCCCAGAACTACGGTTGACAACCTCTCCTGCCCATTGGAGTGTAAATGCCTTAAGGAGCTGGCAGGAGAGTGAAGGGAGCTCGTGGATACTAGCCAGAGCGCCAGCTGCAGCCAGCGAGTCCCTGGACCATCTGTATTGCCCTGGGCACCCGATTTGCCTCAGTGGAACTTCCTTGTGCTCCTTTGTGAAATGGAGATAAGGGTACCCAGCCGCAGTAGGCCTGGCAGAGTTGTTTATAACAGCAAAACCAACAACCCACCCCCACATTTAAACACCCTCGATGTGCAAAAGTAAGGGATTGCCCAAAGGTACACCCATACACCAGAAATCCATGCAGTTGTTAAAATGACGTTACTGAATTCCCTCTGTGGCCTCAGTTTCCTCATCTGTAAAATGGAGATGATAGTTCTGACCTCAGCAGGCTCTTGCAAAGATCCCGTAAAATGCCACAGTAAAGCACCCACAGCCGGGCCTGGAACATAGCAAGCGCTGAATCAATGTCGTTATGTTCAAAGGAAACATGCCCCGGAGATGGGTGTGACGGGGTGTGTGTTTTTATAGTGTATGTGTGTATATAGACTATGAACAGTATGGGGGCGCCTGCTCAGTCGGTGAAGCGTCTGCCTTTGGCTCAGGTCATGATCCCCAGGTCCTGGGATTGAGTCCCGAGTCGGGCTCCTTGCTCAGTGGGGAGTCTGCTTCTCACTCTCCCTCTGCCCCTCCCTCCCCGGCTCGTGCTCCCACTCTCTCTCTCTCAAATATATCAATACAATCGTAAAAGAAAAAAGATATGAACAGTACGTCTTTTTGGATGGTGGGATTAAAGTTGTAGTCTTGCTTTGCTTTCTGTTCTGCAAATGTTCCTTTATTTTGCATGGAGTGTGTATTATTTTTGTAATCAGAAAAAGTAGAATTCCAGACCAGTTCCATACTTACCTTTCAGGCTTGCTGTATTTATGTGTCATGTATCAATATATATGTGATATGTCATATCTGTATCATAATTAGCATGGTGCTATTATGGTTAAGATAATTTCTCCTCTAATATTGCAGCTCCCTGCGCACTGTTTTGCACACCTCATGGTCTCGGTCTGTTGAATCAGTGAATTGAGGGTGGTCTAGAAATTACAGACTTCCAGTTCCCATTTGCTTTTCATTCCTGTCTGCTGAATGAGTCCCCAGGTTTTGATCACAGCTCATATTCTACAAAGTGAAGTTTCAAAAGGTATCTACATTTAAACACACAATATATATGCCTGCATGACTACGTGTATCTGTATAATATATTTTTTTTAAGATTTTATTAGAGAGCACGTGCACGAGCAGGGGGAGGGGTAGAGGCAGAGGGAGAAGCAGGTTCCCCGCCCAGCTGGGAGCCTGATTGGGGGGGGGGCTAGATTCCCAGGACCCTGAGATCATGACCTGAGCCAAAGGCAGACGCTTCACCCACTGACTGAGCCACCCAGGCGCCCCTATTTCCTGTTTTTTTAAAATAAACTTTGAGAGGAATAAATGCCTACCTTGAATTTCCTAAAATGTAAATTTCAATTGCTCTCAACCTCCTTGCATGCGGAATGTGCCTCAGGTTGCTGAAAATCGCAGCCATCCTTTACTGGCATGAATAATATCAATCACTAGAGGGACTTAAATTTCAAGTAAAGCTAATTAATAGTCGATAGGCATGGATACTGCAGAGATTTCTGGGTGCAATTTTCCTGATTTTGCACATGCTGTGTCTCCGGTCTTCCGTTTAAAAATAATCGTAGACTTCTTGCGGCTTTGGGAACACACGGATGGGAGAATGAGAAATTAGGAGCTTTGAAATGGAAGGTCTTGCCTCTGACATTTAAGATCATTAGATTACGGTGCGCAGCTTGGCGAATGGGGCCTTTCTCCCTGGGTACACAGTATGCCTTTCTTCTCCCATCAGCACGCATGTCCTTGAGTTTCTTTCTTTCTCGTGCCTTCTCTTCTTCTGTCTTCTCCCCGCTCCCTTTTCCGTTGCTCACTTCCTTCCCGCCTCCCACTCTGATCATTATGTCAAACCGACCCACAAAAATCGATTTATTGTATTTAAACTGGGTTTGGAACAGTTCTTCTTCATCACTTGAAAAGGAGGAGGGTGGGAGGCCCGACCGGCCAGAGCACGGTGGGTCTATTCTGTAGGGCGCTGTCATGGGCGATACACGCTGTTAGGTGTTTGTTAAAGCCCGTAGCATGGACGAGAGCAAGAGTGAAGCCTGATTTGAACCGTGGACTCTGGGTGATGATGATGACGATGATGGGTGAATGTGGGTTCATCGGCTGTAACCAGTGCGCCTCTCCGGTGTGGGATGCTGATCATGGCAGAGCTGCTGGGAAGGGTGTGTGGGCTGGGGGTGCACGGGAACGGAACTGTCTGTACTTTCTGCTCCATTTTGCTCTGAGCCTAAACCTGCTTGAAAAAAAGAAAAAAAAAACCTATTTTTACAAAGTAAGATGCATGAAATATGGCGTTTTTCTTTTTGTGAAAAAGAAACTTACATGTAGCTCTTTTGTGCTTCTGTGGACCACTCATTCTTCCTGCCTGTCGGGGGTCCTCGTTTTCTCCCCCCATCCCTGCTAGTTTGGAAGGTTGTTTTCCCCGCTCTCTCACCAACTGGTTTGGCATGAACAGGAAGACTAGCCGGCGCGGACTGAAGCCTTTGAAGGCTGAGGAGGAAGAGTGCTAGGTAAAAGCAAAGCAATTGTGGCGTTAGAATGGGGAGTGATGAGTCAGAAATGTGCAGCTCGGCTCCTCACTGGGTGACCCTGGAAGCCGCGCACCACACCCCCCGAAATGGGTCCTGGAAGCTGAAATCACGGGGTGAAGACGTACCTGCTAATCAAATTCAAGCTTTGGTACAGCTGTGTTTGCTCCGAAGCCCACGTGCAAATCAAATCATTTAGCATACATTAGGGGAATCTCATTTTTGAATAAACTTGATTGGAATCCTTTGGCAAGGCAAAGAATCCTTTTGTCATGCAAATGAACACCCACTAATTTATATCTTTTGGAAGGTAGGATTTAATGGTTTGGGTTTTTCTAGCTCCCGTGCCATTTAAAATCAAATTGTTTTGGTGCCTGGGAGAGTAGCATCGCTCTGGAAAGTTGCATTAACTCCTTCAGCGCGAGGAAGCAATTCAGTCAAGTATTGTTTCTGGGAACTAAATAATACCCTTGTCACCTGAAAGATTTAAAATAGCCTTTGTAAGTGGCTCCTTAGTCTCTGAAAGAACATGACTCATTCCTTCATTGTAACCTGAAAGAAATCCAAGTGTCAGAAGATGCTTGGGGAATGGACTTGAATTATACTTGTACACATCAGTACTAGAAGTTTTAAATATTAGGAAACCAATATGATATGGGTTAAAAGTTGATGGTTGGAGTCAGCGTATTAGGATGTGGCCCAAAGAGCAAGGGTGAATTGGCAGTCCTTTCTAGAATATTCCTTTGGGAAATGTTTGCTGGCTGGGTTCAGGGTCTTGAGCTCCTGCTGTACTCTGGGTACCACAGGTTGTCTTATATTTTGTCCAGGGTGCCCTTCCCTCTTCCCCCTACTACCCTCACACCAGCCCTACCCCCACCGCCCTGACACCCTGCATTTCTGGCTGCCCTGTGTTTACACATGGCCTCATAATGGTGCTTCTGCCAGCTTTAGGGAGGGTTGCTGCCCCCCTCAAACAGCCTTTGGATCCATCTTCTGCACATGACCAGTGGAAGGAAGCTGTGTGTTAGAAGGAGTCTTGCGTTAGTGCTGGGAGATAGAGCGCATTCCTGCACCTCTTAAAACCCATGTTCTTGACAATATAAAATGGGGCTGTGGAGGGTGTGGTTCTCCAAGCCTGGGTCAGCCTTTGCCTTTCATTGACCTCAGTGGATGCCACTTAATGGAAAAATATGATCAGGGTTCACCCTATGGAATCATTGCTTAATATTGTAGATGACTCATTGGAACTAGTGTGTTGGAAAATCACTTCCAGATGTGTAGCAGAAACTTTTCCAAAAGGAAGAAATAAACTCTGGAAAACTGGGTTAGTTTTCTTTTCTCTTTTTATGATCTTAGGGCCAGAATCAAATCTTCCTGTAGATGGTTGGCCAACGTGTATTTGGAGTGCTAAGTAGCAGGACCCAGTTCACTTGCTTTTAGACCGGCACCCACAGAGGTGGGGGTGCTGCCTTCAGCCCGCCTCCCTATCCCATCCCCGCCCCGCCCCGCCCCGCCCCACCCCACCCCCATCTCCCATCTCCCATCTCCCATCTCCCATCTCCCAGCAATGAATGGCCTGAAAGCCTTACCTGGTCCCTGAGGCACTGACCTCATTCTTTACCATTATCAGCAAGCGTTTCTGGAGCCTTCCAGGCTAGGTGCTGGGAAGGGTGGGAGGAGGACTGTCCTGTTGGAGAACAGCAGAGGTACAGGTGAATACTGCGGAGCCTGTGAGCTCTGGTGTCAGCCTCTGGCCGGAAGTGTCACTTCCTGGTTGTGGAGTATTGGGATAGTTACTCCACCTTTCTAAGTCTCAGTTCATTGGTCCATCAAATGGGCGCGGCGGGGATCATACCTACTTCCTAAGGGAAGTGTGAAACCTAGATGAGATGGGCCATGGTAAACACTGGGCACTGGCTAAGTGTCAGCTGTTACCATTTATCTAATTTGCGTCCCCCTCCCATGTGTTGTGTACATGTATGTGTGAGAGAGAGAGAGAGGGGACAGGAAACGTGAGTTGGTGACTGATGTCCTCCAAGGAGCACCCAGTGTTGGAGTGTTTGGATTCCCTTTAAGTGGATTTCACTCCGGGTCGGCGTCGGTGATTGGCGCCCGGCTCTTGATCTCGGCTCAGGTCGTGATCTCAGGGTCGTGATCTCCAGCCCTGTGTTGGGCTCTGCGCTGCGGGTGGAACAAGCGTGGGGTTCTCGCTCTTCTCTCCCTTGGGCCCCGCCCCACCCTTGCAAGGGCTCACGTGCACGTGCGCTCGCTCTGGGGCGGGGAGAATTCACTGGCTTCTCAGAACTATTCTGTGATGTTTCCGTGGGGCCCTCTTAAAAGAGGTAATGTGTTGTCATCTCCTTGGAGGCACCAGATGACAGGTCTTGCCGATCATGCCATATGGTCAAAAGGAAAATATTTGTCAGTAGCCCAGCCCGGAGCCCCTGCAAAAGCCGAGCCTGCTTTCAGCAAGGTGTTTTTTGGGAAATGCAATCTTGTAAGTTTTCCACCCTGCTTATGTTTTCACAACTCACCTCTCACAGTCTTGGACCACATGGCATTTGTAGTTTTGTTAATGAATCACGAAATGCCTTTTGTATACTAGAATGTGATAAAAAAAAAACATTCCCAAAGCTTGAGGAAGCCGCCCGACAAGGCAAAGATCATAGCGTTCCCGTTCAATAGAAATATGTGTCTCCATTCTTTTGAAGAGTTAAAAATGGTTAAGAATTCGTGAGACTGCCGCAGAAGGTCCAGAGGTGGTGAAGAGCGTGTACCCCTGAGTTAGACGGCACCGCTTGGCATCCTGACTGTATTAGGTATTGTTTCTTAAAAGAGAGCAGCCTGGGGGTGGGGGGCAGAGGGAGAGGGAGAATCCTAAGCAAACTCCCCCGCTGAGCACTGAGCCCGATGCGGGGCTCGATCTCACGACCCTGAGATCCTGACCTGAGCCGAAATCAAGCGGCCGTTGCCTAACCGGGCGCCACCCAGGCGTCCCCTGACTATATTCGTTTTCTATTGCTGCATGGCCTATTACCACACATTTAGCAGCTTAGAACAACGTATTTCATAGTTTCTCTGGGTCAGAAGTATGGGCTGGGCTCAGCGGGGGTCTTTCCTCAGAGTCTCACAGGTGTTGGCACGGCTGTGTTCTCCTCTGGAAGCTCAGGGGCCTTTTCCGAGCTCCTTCGGGTTGGCACAGCTCGGTTCTTTGTGGTCATAGGACTGATTGGTCCTGTTTTCCTGCTGGCGGCTGTAAGTGGGCGTGGCTGTTAGCTCATAGAGGGACACCTTCAGGTCCTGGCCGTGTGGGTGTCTCGTACCATGGTAGTCTGCTTCTAAAACGCCAGCAGGTTGGGGCGCCTGGGTGGCTCAGTCGGTTGAGCGTCTGACTCTTGGTTTTTGACTCAGACCATGATCTCGGGGTTGTGACAGCAAGCCTTGCCTGGGGCTCCACACTCAAAGGGGAGTCTTCTGGAGATTCTTTCTCTCCCTTTCCCTCGCCCTCTGCCCCCACTCTCTCTTTCTCCAAAAATAGACAAATAAACCTTTAAAACAAAAACCCAGCAGGTAATTTACTCTTTCCAGGAAGGGCCCAGTCCCCCCTTCTAGGGGTCACCTGATTAGGCCAGGCCCACCCAGGATCATCTCCCTTCTGATTGACTCACAGTCAATTTATTATTCACATAATCAAGGGAGTGCCACCTCATAATCTTCACAGGTTCCACTCACATTCAAGGGGAGGGGATTTTACCAGGCAAGTAGACTGTGGGAAGGGATCTTAAGGGGCATCTTAGGATTCAGCCTACCATGTTGCCTGTATCACCCACTCGGGCAAGTTGCCCAACCTCTCTTAGTCTCAGCTTTCTCACTGCTACAGTCTGAGTAACGATAGTATTTTCTGCCTCGTAGGATTCTTGCGAGAGTTAAATGAGGTGTAAAACACGTGGTGCATTTAGCACGGAGCTTAGCAGTCTTGCCATAAGTGCTAGAATTGTGGCAGAGAGGAGCTGCTTTTCCTTCTCCGCTCTTACCTTTTCTCTTACCGCCCCCCATAACGAGATGGCTTAGTAGGTAGAGCAGGTGAGCGTACACCAGAGAAGTTGAGGGTTTTATCTCCCTGATGATTTAAGTACAAAAAGGGGTTTCCTAAGAATAAAAGTTATTGAACACAAGTTTCTTCTATTATTCTTATTTCATTTCATTCTATTTTATTTTTAAAGATTTATTTATTTAATTTAGAGAGAATGAGAGAGAGAGAGTGTGTGTGTGTGCGTGTGCATGGGCACGAGTAGGTTGAGGGGCAGAGGGAGAGAAACTCAAATAGATTCTGTACTGAGCATGGAGCCGGATGTGGGGCTCGATTCCATGACCCCACAACGCCACGGCCCCAGGATCATGACCCGAGCTGAAATCAAGAGTGGGATATTCAACCAACTGAGCCACCCAGGTGCCCCTATTTTTTTTCTTTTCAAAGATTTTATTTTTTAAGTAATCTCTATACCCAACTCCAGCCTGAGACCAAGAGTCGCATGCTCTGCCGGCTGAGCCAGCCAGGCGCCCCATAACACAGATTTCTCAGCCAGCTGGTTAGGAATGTCTAGGTGAAGGCCTTCCTCCAGATACCCTTCGGACTTGATTCTTCGCTAGATGAATGCGTGTGCACTACTCAGTTCATGCTCTTCCCCGCCCTGGGGTTTGAGGTATGTTGCCTAGTTAAAGGAAAAGTTTCAGATTATTCGTCTGCTTAGGAAAAAAAGCAGTGATCCAGATCAGTGATGGAGAGTTGAGAATGCCTTTGATAACAGAGACTTCTTAGGGCAGGAAATAGCAGTTTAGAGGCAGGACTCACACAGGGTTTCTAAATTTTAGTCTGAAGATACTCAGCAGTTCAACCTGTGACCAGTCCTGAAATTTAGAGTTAATTTATTCCTAGAAGCTGCTGAAGCACGGTCATTTCAGGGCATTTGAGTATGGTTTCAGGGCCATCCTAGAAGAAAATGAGTATGTGTTGCTTCTTCCCATTGGCCGTAGAAACTGATTATACTTCAGAATACTTGCGAAATAAATTCCCACGTGACCAATAGTTGTTTAGAAGCCCTATTTTGCTGGTAGGAGTTGAGGGGAGGGCGGAGGGGGCAAAGAAACAAAGGGCAGAGACCCAAGAAAGGCCATGCGTGCAATTGACAAACACTGGGAATCTCTTCCGGAGAGTTTGATTCTTCAGGACGGAACTGATCTTGGATGTCAGTTTTCACAATTATGACTTTTAAACGTTCCGTTCCATTCAGTAGTAACAACTCTGAGTGTTTAGCTTGCGGGTGAGAAGTTTGGAAGTTTGAACCAGCCAGCGGAAGGAGAGCTTATGAGGTGCCTGCTGGGTGGAACTGGGGAACCTTAAAAGTCTACGGGATTCCCCTCTCCCCACCGTCCCGCCTGCTGCCCCCCCCCCCCACCGACCACACCCGGCCTGAGTTCCCTTTCCATGACTCCCTAGCATACAAATGGCCTATAGCGTTAGCTGCCGAGGGAGGAGCCATGGTGGGGGAGGAATTATGAGTTGTTACCTCATTGAGAAGATGGCAGTTCGTGTTCCTGCACCCACCCGGGAATGTCTAAAAAGAGGTATGAGGATTCCCTTCCTTTTATCTATACTTGAGGCTGCCTGTCTGCTCCCTAAAAATGTTATCTGTACATCCTTTAAAAAATAAAGTTGATTAAAAACTTTTGTGTACCAGAGGATGCCATCAAGAGAATGAAAAGGCAACCCACAGAATGGAAGAAAATATTTGCAAAGCATATATCTGATAAAGGATTAATACTCAGAATGTACGATTTTAAAAGCCTCAAAGAACTTGAATAAACATTTCTCCAGAGAAGATGTGGCAAATGGCCAATAAGCATAGGAAAAGATGCTCAACCTCACTAAGCATTGGGTAAATGCAAATCAAAACCACAGCAAGATACCTCTTCACACCCATCAGGATGGCTGTTATCTAAAAAAAAAAAAAAAACCAAAAACCAAACCAAAACAAAAAACTGGGGGCACCTGGGTGGCTCAGTCAATTTGGCATCCAACTCTTGATTTCAGCTCAGGTCCTGATCTCGGGGTCCTGGGATGGAGCCACGTATCGGGCTCGGAGCTCAACAGGGAGTCTGCTTCTCCCTCTCCCTCTGCCCCCCACCCTGTTCATTCTCTAAAATAAATCTTTAAAAAATAATAAAAATTTAAAAAATGCCTAATAACAAGTGTCAGAGAAGATGTGGAGAAGTTGGAACTCCAGTGCCGTGCCGGTAGGAATGGAAAATGGGGCAGCTGTTGTGGAACACAGCTTGGCAAGTTCCTCAAAAACTTAAATTTAGAATTCCCATATGATTCAGCAATTCCACTTCTAGGTATATACCCAAAAGAAATGAAAGCAGGAACTCATACAGGTACTTGCACGCCGATGTTCCCAGCAGTGTTCTTCACAATAGCCAAAGACAGAAACAACCCAGATGTCCATCTGCAGATACCCCAAAGCTGGTATATACATACACAATGGAATAGTATTCAGCCTTTAAAGGAATGCAGTTAGGACACATGCTACAACACAGATGAGCCTTGAGAGCGTCACGCTAAGTGAAATAAGCCAGACGCAAAAGGACAAGTAGTGTGTGGTTCTGTGTATAGGGGGTACCAGGAACAGGCAAATTCAAAGAGACAGAAGGCAGGTTAGCAGTTACCAGCGGTGGGTGGGGGAGGTGGGAGGGAGGAGTTCGTGTTTAATGCGTGTAGAGTTTCTATTTGGGATGATGAAAAAAACTCAGGGATGGATGGTGGTGATGTTTGCCCAACATCGTGAATGTACTTGATGCCGCCGAAGTGGTCAATGTCGGGTCATGTCTATTTCACCGTAGTGGGGAAAAAAAAAAAACCCAACAATGTATAAAATTGAGTATATGCTTTTGGATTATGACAGCAATACTTGTTTGTGCTGGAAAAATGGGGGAAGAACAGAAAAGAAAAAGGAAGAAAAAGAATAGTCTGTAATTCCACTACTCCGATTACCTACATTTTTCATGTTTTCCTTTGACCATATTTACTCTCTCCTTGTCAGCACAGATGACAGTCACTTTCTACCACTTCCTGTGAAGGTGGTTCAATAACGCCTAGTTCTTCCCCGGTGAAATGTCAGGGCCTGAAGCAATCCACAAACAGAAAAGACATCAAAAAGGCCTCTGGGTAGTGGAAAGCATCGCTCCGCGGCAGCGCAGTGCCTCTCAGGCTGTGACCACATCGTGGGAGCAGCAGCTGGCCAGGCCACAGCGACCTCGGGTCAGCAGGTCTGGCTGCCGGCCACCGTTTTATGAAAAGCATACAGAAAGGCTTTAAAGTCCTTGCTCTTTCCTCCTGCTCCACACGGAGCCCCAGAGTGGTGTCACGTTTAGACATGCGTTCAAGGCCTCCTTAGACAAGAAATGGTGAGGGTTCTAATCTCTTGCTCTCAGCCTTCTGTCCGCTGACTGTTCCTGGGGCCTTCGGAAGGGAGCCCTGGCCTTTGGTCCCCAAGGGATTGGAAGATGCCCAGGCTTTGCCAGAGGCTTCCTCTGCCTGTTTGCTAGATGACCACCTTGCAGCCGGCTTGAAAGTGGCTGCTCCCGGGGTCGTATTTATAGGGTAGCAGGGGCAAATCCTTGACCTGGCCCGAGGCTGCGGCTTGTACCGTGCAAAGCCAGTGTGTTCCAGAGGTCCAGGAAACTCACTGGCCTAGACCCAGGTTGAAGCCTCCGATGGTCGTAGGAGAGAGGAAAAGGCCTGGTGGTTTAGCAAGGGGGAGGGGGTGACTGAGACAGAAAGCTTTTAAGCATTTCGCTGGGTGCCGCTTGGAATGCTGCCAAGAGATTGATTGGCTTTCCCGTGCAAAAATGGGATATTATTTAAATGCAGGATGAAAATGGCATTGGAGAGAATAGACTTTAATGGCAAGAATTCTTTCAGTAGGCCCATCGTCTGCCTATAGATTAAAGGAGAGAAGCAGTAATCCTGTTTCGCCAGAATTATCTTGTTGGGAAGTATGTAAGCAGTGGCGGGGAGGTAATTATACTGATCTTCCCCCTTAAACACAGCAGAATGCCACATGCAAACAGTGCCGGCCTTTGAAAAGTCACCAGGCCAGCAGGCCACACTCCCTAACTGCCTGCTCCAAACACAGGGAATGGCTCTCAGAACGGGTTCGTGAGTCATGTCAGATGATGCCCGGCCTTTATCCGCAGTCCCACCTCACATGTATTTATTTTCATTGTGGATGTCTTTTTATCATTAGATGAGTCTGAATTTTGGTCATAAGGGAAAACTACCATTTAAAAAAAAAAAACCAAAACCTGACTTCAAATGGTTTAGTTGCATTTCATCCGTTCTATAATTACATCATTGTTGCCAGCTGCCTTCCCCCCTCCCCGTTGATACAGGTCCTGTCACTTTATTTTTTATTATTTTTTAAGATTTATTTATTTATTTGACAGAGAGAGAGCAGGAGAGCACAAGCAGGGGGAGCGGCAGAGGGAGAGGGAGAAGCAGACTCTGCACTGAGCAGGGAGAGCTGGACGTGGGGCTTGATCCCAGGACCCTGGGATCGGGACCTGAGCCGAAGGCAGTCGCTTCACCAACAGAGCCACCCAGGTGCCCCTGGTCCTCTCACTTTAAAAGGTTCCCTCTCTGGGGCACCTGGGTGGCTCAGTAGGTTAAGCGTCTGACTCTTGATTTCGGGTTAGGTCATGATCTCAGGGTCATGAGATCGAGCCCCGAGCTGGGCGTGGAGCCTGCCTAAGATTCTTTCTTTCCCTCTGCCCTCCCCCGCATAAATAAATAAATAAATAAACAAACAAACAAATAAATAAATAAATAAAATAATAATAAAAAATAAAGGGTTCCCTCTGTAAGGCTGGAACTTCACATTGCCTATTGACATCCCTAGCGTTTTTAACACCTGTGTGAGAGACTTGGCTAAGGATTTTCCTCTCACTTTTGGAGTAGTATGTTGTACCCATAGCAGGTGCTCAACAAATGGTTTATGGGTGGGTGTGTTTTGGAACTCAAAGGGATTTTTGAACACTGATCCCCAATTCTCTATACTCTGGGGTTTCTCTTATGTTATTTGGAAAACCGTAGCTATCAGAAATCAACGGGAGTAGGGCTCCAATTTGGAAGGAGAAAAATACAGAAAAGTAGAGGAGCTTCAAAATAGTGACAGTGGCCATCTGTGGATGGTGGGATTCTAAGGGACTTTTATTTTCTGTTTTATATTTTTGGATTAAAAATTCTTCAGTGAACATGCATTGCTTTATAATGACACAAACCAACACGTCTTCTGTAAAACGAATGCAACCTGTTCATATGAAGTTCGGAAGGCAGTGTATCTTCACCTTTCTTGGGTTACACGCTCCTTTGAGATTCTGGAAAGCTCTTGGAGCCTTTTCCTAGAAAAAAGTATCTAGCGTTTTCCGTATAATTTCAGAGTTTCCCATCCCATCCAAGGATCACTTAAGACCCCAGATTAGGCACCTGTTTAGGAATGGAGAAAGTGGCACCCAAGTAGGGGTTGGCTGCCAGATCACTGTGGAATGCTGTAGAATTATATGCGGATTAGCATTAGTTGTGGGGACATCTGTGTCAGTCCTAGAGCCCTTGCATCACGCTATGCAAATCCATCAAGACGCCATTGTGTGAGAGAGGGGATTTCCCTTTGTGAGACCTCAAGTGTCCTGCCCGATCTTGTATAGGTCACAGGGAACTCTCAGGGAGTAAGTGAAAGCCTTGAGGGTGGGGCTGAGAGCCCCGCAGAGCCTGGGATTTGTATCCTTGTAAATGAAGCCCCTAAACTCCCAGCCAGGATTTTCTCCAGCGGCAAAGAAAAATAAGCAGGGCGTTTGATCCGGGGCCAGGGAGTGGCCCTGGACGTTTTTTTTCTGAATGACAAGGGGTTAGTGAGGGGGCTGTTGGCCATGGGGTCCAGGCTGAGTTGAAAATGAAAGCAAGGCAGGAATGCACGGNNGAATTGAGAGGACGGGCAAGGGTTATGCTAGCCTAGTTGAAGAATGTACTGGGGGAGAAGGCCTAGAGCTTCTTTCCTGGCAAGGACCCAGTTTTGTCATTGTGACAGAGGTTCGGCCACCTGCTATAGGCAGAGGTCTGTGGGGATAAGGCTGTTCGAAGTCTAAAGGCTCACCGGTGGCATTTGCATGGGCTGGGGGCTAGCATTGCAGAATGGGGACACTTAGTTAAGAGGGTGGAGGCGTGCTCCTTGCTAGCGTTTCCGGCACGTGTGACCGGGCACTCACTTTGGATGAGTTTTAGGGGAGGAAGCCCGAAGATATACCTGTGGGCACACTCAGCTCGCAGAGTAAGGAATGGGAGCTCAGGGGCCGGAGGGGCGGGGAGAGAGAGGAAGTTCGACAGCGGGGACGCTGTTACCAGCACAGACGGCCTGTGACTTGAGTCATCCACTTCCAGGTTTAACTGGAATGCCCAACCAAACCGCTGTTCTCCCTTCTGCCCCTGTTATTTCTCTGGGTAGGTGTGCCTGGTTCTATGAAAATGTCATCTACGACGCTGTGCGTTTGCCAAAAGAGAAAGTACTGAGCGATGATTCATGTTGTGAAAGTGTTCAGTCGCGGGGCTCCTTTGGACAGCAACTCGAGATGTGTGTGTTTCAGTGAGCGGTTTGCAGATTGCGTCGTCATCTTGAAAACTTGGAAGAGGCAGGAAACCTTCATGCTGAGGGTCAGAAGGCTAGGGCCAGTGGATTTGTGGTTTGCTCCTTCAACCATTCAAGATACACTTTTGGGGTGGCGGGAATAGAGCAGCGATTAAGACAAAGACTAAGCACAGAGCTTTAATTCTAGTGGGGAGAGAGACAGAAGGGGAAATGGACAGGCATTGCCCCTTAGCACCTTGAGATAGGACTAGTGGGGAAGGAAGTACAGGTGCGAGCTTTGGGTTTGAGGAGGTTTGAGGAGGTGGGTAGCCCTGGGTAGGAGGGAGTGGCCCTCGGTGCCTAGAGAGATGGGTAGCTTCCTGGAGGCTTGGGGGGGGGGGG
>NW_024423319.1:31241728-31255694 GCF_017311325.1 Ursus maritimus | reverse complement strand
CGAGGGGGGCGGAGAACTGGCAGAGGGGCAGGATTAGCGGAGGTGGGGTAACAGGGCCCATTAGGATACTCGCCCACCCTGGTTGGAGGCTGGGGGTGGAGGCCAGATCTTAGAAGCCTTGCTCAACAGTTTGACTACTTGCTAACACAGCCTTGCTAAACAGCAGGCTACGGTGAGCCATTGAAGGCCTTTAAACAAAGGAATACTGTGATCCAACTTATGTTTCCTCCAAAGTTTAACCATTTGGGATCCGATTAGTCATTGCGAAGGTGCTGGAAACAAATTAAGTGCAGATTGGCAGCTGATTCTTTTTTCAAAATGAAATGTTCAGGCTGATTTAATCTCTGTCACATGAAGAAGATGTTAGGTATTTCTCTCTCTTTTTAAAAGAGAGTCTCTTCACATAAACAGAGCCCTCGCTTTATTTTTTCTCCAGTAGTTTTGTACGTAACTCTAATGAGTAGTTTTCCATAATTCAGTGTATTGCTCCTGGAAAATGTAGACAATGGGGCAAATTTTCAGCCTATGCTGTCATTTTATGGATTAATTTCCATTAGCGCTGACCTTCTGGCTTTCAGCGCATAAATATGAGTAAAACATCTGTTCGTGTCATTGCCCTGCTTCAAACCCTCTGCTGCCCCCCCCACCTACACCAGGACACAGTCCAGCTCATTGCCTTGGCATCCGGGGCCCTTCAAAAACGGGCTGTTGCAGCTCATCTCTGCCATCTCTCCCCATTCTGTCTGTCTCCCGACTCACTGAACACAAGCGTTTATTCCCCCGTGCTCTTACGTAGCCTCTCTTCTTTGCCTGCAGAGCCTTTATTCTTCTTGTCGGCGGCCGTGGGCATTTTTATTCAGTGCTGGAGGCTAAGTGTCCACGCTGCCTCCTCTCGGAGCTCCCCTCCCTGGTGGAGCTCGTCTCTCCCTTACCTGTATCCTCACGGCACCCTGTGGCACCCATCCCAGCCCTTACCCCATCATAGTTTAACTCTGTTTAGAGGTCTGTCTTGCCCCCAAGCCCATGAGTTCCGTCTCTGTTTTCTGAGCTTTGTAGCCCGCTGTCTGATGCCTGGTTGATGCTCCGTGACTGTATAGAACTAAGCTGTGTGTTTTGTGTTTCTGTTTATAAGAGTCCCAGGGGCACCTGGATGGCTCAGTCGGTTGGGCGTCTGCCTTCGGCTCACGTCATGATCCCGGGGTCCCGGGATCGAGTCCCACGTCGGGCTCCCTAGTCAGTAGGGAGCCTGCTTCTCCCTTTCCCCCTGCCTGCCGCTCCCCCTGCTTGTGCGCTCTCTCTCTCTCCCTCTGACAAATAAATAAATAAAATCTTAAAAAAAAAAAAAAGAATTCCAGAAGAGTCCTCAGGGAATGACAGGGTAGTAAGCCTCACTTTTGTGACAAGCCAGTCAGTGGAATCTATGGCCAGGGAGTAGGATCCTCAGACATTGACACCTACCCCATTCTAGCAAGGAGACACATGACGTGTGTGTACTGGGAGCTCATCTCTTACTAAATATCGGAGGGATTTTTTAGGTATAAGGAAGTGAAACTGGGTATGTTATGTTATTTTTTTCCTCTTTTAGCTTTCTTTTTATTTTTTTATTATTTTTTTTATTTCAAGTAGGCTCCACGCCCCACATGAGGCTCGAACTCACCACACCAAGATCAAGAGCCGAAGGCTCTACTGACTGAGCCAGCCAGTCTCTTTAAGCTCTCTTTTAGCTTTCTTTCTTTCTTTCTTTTTTTTTTTTGAGATTTCATTTATTTATTTGACACAGAGAGAGAGAGCACAAGTAGGCAGAGCCGCAGGCAGAGGGAGAGGGAGAAGCAGGCTCCCCGCCCAGCAGAGAGCCTGATGTGGGTCTTGATCCCAGGACTCTGGGATCATGACCCAAGCCGAAGGCAGATGCTGAACTGACTGAGCCACGCAGGCACGCCCCTCTCTTAGCTTTCTTAATGGCTTTGTTGAGATGTAATTCACATACCATACAACTCACCCTTTAAAGTGTATATTTCAGGGTGGGGGCCAGGCAAAATGAGTGAAGGGGTGTGGGAGATAACAAGCTTCCGGTTATGGTAGTCATGGGAATAAAAGGCACAGTATAGGGAATATAGTCAAAGATATT
Source organism: Ursus maritimus (assembly GCF_017311325.1). NCBI lineage: Eukaryota > Metazoa > Chordata > Mammalia > Carnivora > Ursidae > Ursus > Ursus maritimus. The sequence goes on along the minus strand of NW_024423319.1, from coordinate 31,253,566 downwards.
GTAATAGCGCTGTATGGTGACAGATGGGAGCTACACTTGTAGTGAGCATAACGTAATGTATAAACTTGTCAAATCACTACGTTGTACACCTGAAACTAATGTAACATTGTGTGTCAACTACTCAAAAAATGACAAAAAAGGAAAAGAACTACCAATAAACACATTTAAAAAAATGTAAACGCCCAACGATGAGTAAATAATTACGAGTGATGCAGTGAATATCCAAGACTGAATATTTTGCAGTTATGAAAATTATATTTTTCAATAATTTTAAGTGATGTGGAAAATGCTCAGGCAATAATGTTAAGTGAAAATGTGGGACACAAATTTTACACGAAATAACCCTCCCGTGCATATGATGGATCACAACTATTGATAATACACATAGGAAAAAACACCTACAAATTACAAAAAATAGCAGCAGTGGCAAAAAAGAGTATATATTTCCAAGGCCTTTAGTGTATTCACAGATATGTGCAAACATTATCACAATCAATTCTAGAATATTTAACACCTCAAGGTTATTTACTTAAGACATTCAGAAAATCTTTCATAGGGGTCAACCCCTATGATTCTTACTGTAAATGATATCTCTGGTGACAGAGAGTTTGTCACGGGGAGGGAATTGGTTTAAAGAACGAAACTAAGATTATAGATAGGGCAGGCAGGTGTTGTTGTTGTTGCTGTTTTTAGAGGAAGATGGGTAAAAAAGCTGAATAGCGAAGGGATGTTTACCCGAGGGAGGCGATGGTGACTTAACACCCTTTCCTAGGAGTTGAGAGAGGCCAAGCTTTGGGAGCCATACTGCAGGGAGATATCCCATAAGGCTAGATAATGTGGACAGGAAAGTGAGAGAGGAATTTCAAGAGCTAGGGAGATAATTGAAACATATTAATCGGAGAGTAGGTTCTGAGCTTGATTACACTTGGCTAAAGCAACACGGGAGCGATGGTAGATTGGACACTGAGGACAGTCTACCCAGGGCATGTTAGGGACCGTAGGGCTTCGACAACCATCTATAGACTCCTTCCTCACCTCACCAAAAGACAGAACCTAGCTGGAGAAGGTGCACCCGTTTTATCCCAGCGGGTAGGTAGGATAAACGTGGATCGGGTCACCATGTACTGGAATATTACGCCAAGCAATGGGGCATCTCCTGACATTTTAAAGCTGTAACCTTAAGAAAAATCAAAGGAGCTATCATTTTATTTACCTGAAATAGCTTATAGAATATACTATCTCATGAAGTGGTATAGACGGAAAATACTGGTAGGTTCAAAGAGGCAGAGAGAATGTCAGTTAATGGATAGATCCAATATGACCAATTATGGAAAATGAAAATATTTGGAGAAAATGCATTTTTGCCCCCTTTCAGGGTTGATTTTTCAGAATGGGGCCTCCCAATTTTCGTTACTCCCATTATCAGGAGCAAATTAATGGGATGGGTAGACCAATGGCCAGATCCAGAGTCAAAAATATGTGGCTGCTTTATAGATTACTGAGATTTTGTAACGAAATAGGATCGCGTTGCTGTGTTAAGTGACACAAACAGGGCCTTTTTTTTTTTTTTAAATTATATGTATTTATTTTAGAGCGCGTGCTCACACGGGAGCAGGGGGAGGGGCAGAGGGAGAGGGAATCTCGAGCAGACTCCCTGCTGAGTGTGGAGCCCTCGTGGGGCTCAATCTCACGACCCTGAGATCGTGACCTGAGCGGAAATCAAGAGTCCGACACTTACCCGACTGAACCACCCAGGTGCCCCTGTATATATTATTTTTAGGTTTTTATATTTTTATTGAACATAAGTAATCTAGCTGGCTAAATCTACATACGTATAGAACATCAAGCACTTGACATTGTATTCTGCTTAAGAATGCAAGGTGTGTTATAGTTCTGTTTATGAAACTCAGGAAAAAGTAAAAGATATTTCTGTTTTGTTTTAAGTTTGCAGAGGGCACCAAGATCCAAGGCAGGTTATGTTATTTGACGGGCACGGAATGAGGACGGTCTAATTTCTCCTTGCATTCATGATTTTTCCGCAATAATTTTGTGTGTCTATATGGACTTCTTAAACTCTTTGATTTGTTAGAAAGCCATTATGTACAATGAAGGCACATTTTTTCCCCTTTGTGTCAACAACAGTTTGCTGAAGAACAGAAACAAAATATTCTTCGAGCTTTAAAAAGGTACTTTGCCATTCTCTCACTTTATTCAAGCCTTTCTCTTCCTTTTTACCTCTTTTTGTCTTCTCTTTGAGTCATTTACATGCTTATTAGCACAAAGTGAACACAAAAAGTCAGGAGTGATTGAATTCAAATCAATTTTCCTACCTGTCAGCCAGCCAATTGAGTCAAGTTATAATTACGGGTTAAAATGAAGCTATGGGGGCGATAGAGTTCATCGAAATTCTGTTTATTCATTTGCAGATAATCAAGATGATTTGCATAATATTTGAGTTGGCTGTAATGAAAAACACTTGTTAACAGAGTGAACTAATCATATAGTATATAGACAGATCTGTTTATTTAGTTATTAAAAAATATATAAATTCTTTGTAGGTTTTTAAAAATAGTTCTTGAGTTTACATGAATAGCTAAACAGAATTGGAAAAGGGAAGTAATTTGACATTTAAAAAGGTTTCCTCCGTGGGGCGCCTGGCTGGCTCGGCGGGTAAGCCTGTGGCGCTTGATCTCGGGGTTGTAAGTTCGAGCCCTATGTTGTGTGTCGAGCTTACTTGAAAATAGTCTTAAAAAAAGTACAAAAAAATAAAAAGGTTTCCTCTCTATGCACAAACTTGAAAGAGGAGAAAAAAAAATGAGTTTTATTTTTTCCTCAGTGTTTCTGTGTTGGATTTAAATACCTTTAAAATCTCAATAGTAAGTTGTTCCTCAATTAAAGCTGAGATCCGAAAATTCATTCTGAAAGTGCTAGCTTTCGTCATGTGCTGCCATTTTGGCTTGGAAGGCATACACGTAAGATCAGTCTCTTTGGATTATTCAGCTAATTATCCCTCTCGAACCACAGAAGCTTCTGGCTTTGTAGTTCTCACAGCTCTCTCCCAGGTTCTGTGGAGGATACTCAGCTGAATTAGCTACGGTCCCTTGACAATGTCTTACTGGTGCTTTTTTTTTTTCCTTTTTTGTAATTCGATTCTTACTCACTTGAGGTTGAGCCTGCCAACTCCCTTACCCAAAGTAAAAGACCTGAGGTGTTAATCCCTACTCATTGATGGCGAATGCTAAATTGGAAGCAACAACTCAGAAATCCAAGACTCCTTATCCAATTACATTGCCAGCTCTCCAGGCCAGTCATGCTCAGCGTCATCAGGGCAATGAGAACGCGAGGTCTCACCTTGGTAAACCTGACAGCGCAGTTTGAGTCAGCTTTAGCAAATCCTAAAATGCAAAGTCTGTCCAAGGAAGTGAAAGGTAGTGGGGGAGTGTTTTGTTTTTGTTAAGTTCGGGGCACAGAGGTTTATGTGTGTCATGGTTAAGACTGGTTCTGGGGGCGCCTGGGTGGCTCAGTCGGTTAAGCATCTGCCTCTGGTTCAGGTCATGATCCCAGGGTCCTGGGATCGGGCCCCACATCAGGCTCTCTGCTCAGTGAGGAGCCTGCTTCTCCCTCTCCCTCTGCCTCTCCCCCTTCTTGTATGTTCTCTATCAAATAAGTAAATAAATAAAATCTTAAAAAAAAAAAAAGACTTGTTCTGGGGGCACCTGGGTGGCGTAGTTACTAAGCATCTGCCTTCGGCTCAGGGCATGATCCCAGAGTCCTGGGATCGAGCCCCGCATTGGGCTCCCTGCTCTGCTGGGAGCCTGCTTCTTCCTCTCCCACTCCCCCTGCTTGTGTTCCCTCTCTCGCTGGCTGTCTCTCTCTCTCTGTCAAATAAATAAATAAAATCTAAAAAAAAAAAAAAAAGACTTGTTCTGGGCTCCATTGGGTAATAGGTTTGAATCCTGTCTCACTAATGTGTGACACTGGACCTACCTGAGCCTCAATTTCTTCATCTGTAAAATGGGCATAATAAAAGACCCTCCCTTGCAGGGTTTTTGGGAAGAATCCAATGACATAACAAGATATAAAAGGCTTGGTATATGGTCATGCTCAGTGTAAGTGGTAGAGAAAGTATAAGGCACAGTTCTCCCCTCGAGGTGTTTAAGATCTTGCTTAGGAGACAAAAATATGGAAAGCACCCACAGAGCCATTCCGTGCTATATGTAAATGCCACCAGTGGTTGGTAAAGACCATCAGGGCTGTAGGCAAGAGAGGTTGGGGGTTGGGCTGTTGGAGAAATCCCATGAGCCAAGGTGTGGATTAGGAATAAGCATGATGCAATGATCTCATGAAAAGTACATTTTTTTCCTTAGTTGTTTGCTTTAAGAAAGGTTGGTGTCTTGAATGCAATTTGTATGTGGGTTTTTTGTGCCAAGATTTGTCCTGAAAAACAATCTTTATGAAAATATGTTCATGTCTATTTTGCCAAGTTGGGTTGTACTAACTGGAAAGATGGCCGGCCCTCCCCCAGCATCGTTGTCAGATTATATTAACTCAAAGCTTCTTCCGTACTTGGGAGTTCCTTTTGGGAAAGAGGGGAAGAAATGAACTGGTAAAAGGTAATCATGGGATTTAGAAAAGACAAGGTCATAAAAAAGTCAAATACTCGAGTCCAGCCTTATGAACACCTTTATTACAGGTAGGTTTCCTTTGTTCTGCGCCTTGTGGGGCCCTCTCGAAATCCCTAGTCTACCGTGGTGGCTCATCTGTCACTTCTCTTCATCCTGATGTGCCACTGTTGACAGTTACCTACTCTCTGATCTTACAGAATTTATCAACAAAAGTAGAAGACAAGATGAAATGGGCAGAGACTGCATCTAAACCCATTGAGGGAAAGTTTTCTGATCGACACGAATGTGCACGTACTGGCTTGTACACTTGAGTGTGCAGAAACGCTTGCATGGTCACTTTGTGGGAAGATGTGGCTGTCAGAGGGTGTGGCGGAGGCATGGAAGCCACGTGGCGTTGAAGTTACAGTAGCGTCTGGGATCGACTCGAATGTCTTGGGTTTATCTACCTCCCCTGTTAAACGGTGAACTTGTCAAGGGCAGGGTCCGGTTCTCTTTCGTTTCTGTATCACCAGGTGCTGGCACGGGGCCTGGACCTCAGCAGGGACTCGAGAAGTGTGCGGTAGAGCAGACTCACTTTGTTTTCTGCGTTGCCGGAAGTTGCATGCCCCCAGTGGCCATTTTGAGTGCCAGGTGGCATTTTAAGATATTCTCTGTGGAGCAAGCACTCCACCCCCCGCTACACATGTCTGAAACCAAAGGGGAGCTGAAGGTCTTGGAGAGGGGGTCTGGAGACATGCGGGAGGGAGGGAGTATTTGGGAGGAACGCCAGGAAGGAGAGACTCATTGAGTAACCCCCTCTCTTTGACTGTGTTACTTCTTTCCTAAGATTGTTGTTATTTTCAAAAAGAATATGGTCTGATGCCACTGAAACAGTGGTCCGGTCACAATGCTGTGGAAATGGGCTTCTGACTTTTGGGCTAAGTCATTCTATTTCCTAAACCAGTCGTTGCCATGCTCCCTCTTGCCCTGAAACTTACCTTGGAGAGGGGGGTGGTCGTGGTGGTGGAGGTGTTTGAATTAGCCCTGGGCTCCGCTGCCAAGCCTGCCGCCTACTCTCTGGTCTCCCTCCCAGTGGACTGTAGGAGGGATTCTGGGAAGCCAGGGTTCACTTTAGACTTGCAGAAGAGACATTCTTTTTTTTTTAAAGATTTTATTTATTTATTTGACAGAGACAGCCAGCGAGAGAGAGAACACAAGCAGGGGGAGTGGGAGAGGAAGAAGCAGGCTCATAGCAGAGGAGCCTGATGTGGGGCTCGATCCCAGAACGCTGGGATCACGCCCTGAGTCAAAGGCAGACGCTTAAGGACGGCGCCACCCAGGCGCCCCCAGAAGAGACATTCTTAGAATTCTTAAGGAGAACTGGTTTCTAAAGTAAAAGATTTACCGGTAAACTAATGACCTTTGGTGTAGTACAGAAGAAACCCACGCTGATTCCGCATCGTTGCAGAGAAATGTCATGTGATCATTATTGCTTTTTAAATGCAGTTGAAATTACGTGGTTAAGTTTCTAATGATAATATAAAGGCTTGCTAGTAATGTGAGCTTTTAAATACATGAGTGGTTGTGTTTACAGAGAACAAACTGGCGGTTGCTGGAGGGGAGGCCGGTGGGGGTGTGAAATAGGTAAAGGGGATTAAGAAGTACACCCTTCCAGTTATGGAATAAATAAGTCTTGGCGATGAAAGGTACAGCACAGGGAATATATTCCATAATATTGTAGTAACATTGTGTGGCGACAGATGGTGACTACTCTGAGTCACGTATAGAATTGTTGAATCACTATGTTGTACACCTGAATCTGATAGAACCTTGTATGTTAGTTACACTTCAATTAAAAAAAACACAAGTGGTTGGTGGCTGAATATATACATGCGCATACCTATTTGCATGTTTTAGGATTACAAGCATGGTGTTGTAATTATACATATAGAGCTAAGAGGATGAAAGATCAGTCCTCTTGTACAGCAGATGTGGAGGAACTACCACAAAATCATAAAATCTACGTATTTGAGGCTGTCAGTGATTCCCAGTTAGGATCCATTGTTTCCTCTCTTTGGACCAAGAAGTAGACCGTAACCGTATCTGTGTATCTGTACTGATGAATTTCCTTTTTCAATCTCTGTCCTTCCTCTCTGTGTTAGAAATCGAAAAGTCATCTCTTTTTTTCTTCATTTCTTCACTCTTCATTTCTTCACAGTTTTAGGGTTTACAGCGTGGACGTCTGTTTAGATTTGGTCCTAAATAAGCCTAGAAGAGTGTCCTGTGTCCCAAACCGTAGTACAAAGGTTGATATTTTAAATTATATTTTATTGCTGGGGCACCTGACTGGCTCAGTCAGTGGGTGGAGCATGTGACTCTTGATCTCGGGGTAGTGAGTTCGAGCCCCACGTTGGGGGTAGAGTTTACTTTAAAAAAAAAAACAGAAAAAAATAGATTTTATGAGAGATTAGAAAAATACTGATTTATTTTCCTTTATGTGGACAGGGGGGATATACAGCTTACTGTTTCAATAAACATATTTCAATGAAGAAGAGATTTGATTGGAAGAAAAAGACAAAGTATATGAGAGTGCAGAAGGTATGCCAAAGTCTTGAAGACTGTATGCGAGTAAGTTGAGTTTGGAAAACACAGCTAAAAAGAGAATCAGGAGTTGGGATACTTGGATTCGAATCCTGGTCCTGCTACTAGATGTGGACATCTGAACTTCCTCAAGCCTCTGAGCCTGTTTCTTCGTGTAGGACGTTGAAATGATGGCGTTTTCCTTGTCTCCTCGGCAGGTTGTGGTAAAGACACAGGTAGAATGTATATGGAAAGTGTTTCCTGACGGCCGCAAAGTGATCTTCAAGTGAAACGACAAAATAAAAAATTAATAAAATTACTGCAAGTTATTTCAAGAGACCTTCCGAATCCGTGAGCCAGAACGTTCAAAGGCAAACCGTTTGGGGCTTTTTTTTTCTTTATGGTACAAACTGAGTCGGTTCCAAATTTAGGTTGACGGTTTTCCTGTCACTACTTACGAGGAGAAGGCAGAAACATATGCTTGCTTCTCTCCAGATTGTAGAAGCGCTTTTGCCTTTTACTGCACGCTGCCGCAGAACCGTCCGGACGTACCGAGGGGGACCTTGCTGTTTTCTGAGTGTTTATAAAGTACTGTCTGTTATCACACAATTTCCTCGCGTTGGGAAAAAGCACCTTCTCTGGCCCCGTCAGGGCACAAAGGGGCAGGAAGGAAAACCTGCGAACCCGGGAGAGAGACCGTTTCTGTGTGTGAGGGAAGCTTTATTAAGGGAAACCCTGTGAGTCTCATAACCCAGGGGTAAAGCTGAATAGCGAAGTTAGACAAGGGATGTGTTCTAGACCACAGGGCAGAGCCACCATGAAATCGTGATAATTCTAAGTGTCAAAGGGTTTCCTTGTCTCCGATGCCAAGAGAGTTACCACTGAATTCTGGACGAGAAACTTCGGGTGAGGTTGTTCGGGGGCTGACGCCTAATGTAGCCTCTCTCCTCCACTTGCACTTTGAATTGTGCTTTTTTTTTTTTTAAAGATATTATTTATTTGACACAGAGAGAGAGACACAGTGACAGAGGGAACGCGAGCAGGGGGAGTGGGAGAGGAAGAAACAGCTTCCCTGACCAGGGAGCCTGATGCAGGGCTCGATCCCAGGACCCCGGGATCATGACCCGAGCTGAAGGCAGACGCTTACCGACAGAGCCACCCAGGTGCCCCAGAATTGTGCTTTTAATGCCTGTGAGGCCTGGGATTGGAGGCGGCTGGGTGGGGGGAGGGTCGGTCCTTCCTCTTTTTCTTCTGAAGCAGATCAAGCCTGCTTCACAGGCCTAGATCTGCCATTAGGGTAAGTTTTGTGGGACTCAGAACAGCCACCCCAACTTTTTCCACAATGGAGCTACCCCTGACAAAGGAAGTAGGAGTGAAGACCCAGAACGCTTAGTTTATTTTTTTTAAGATTTTTATTTATTTATTTGAGAGAGACAGAGCACAAGCAGGGGGAGAGGCAGAGGGAGAAGCAGGCTCTCCCCTGAGCAGGGAGCCCAATGCAGGACTCGATCCCAGGACTCTGGGATCATGACCTGAGCCGAAGGCAGACGCTTAACCGACTGAGGCACTCAGGTGCCCCCAGAACACTTAGTTTAGTCATTTTTTAAAAAGATTTTATTTATTTATTTGACAGCGAGAGAGGGAACACAAGCAGGGGGAGTGGGAGAGGAAGAAGCAGGCTCCCGGGAGCCCGATGCGGGGCTCGATCCCAGGACCCCGGGATCACACCCTGAGCTGGAGGCAGATGCTTAACGACTGAGCCACCCAAGCGCCCCAAGTTCAGTCAGTTTTAAATGAAAAGTGAAACCTTGTTTTCTAGAACATGAATCTAGGGCTTCAAAACATCGGGAGAACTGAGGGGTTGTTTTTTAGAAGGCTTACATTCTACTGTATGTTTAAACAAGTGATTCATTTGGACATATGCTTTTTCCAGATGAATTTGACAACTACATTAGGAAGCTGAAGGAAGATTTTTTTTCTTTTTCGAAGTTCCTTGGAGAAGGTACTTGTGAAATTATGGTACAGAGATGAACAGATGCTAATTCAACAGGTTAAACATTGAAATTTGAGGACTGTTTTTGCATCTGTATTGAGAGGATAGTTGGCATTAAAAGCAGGACTTGGAAATTATTTTCAGTGCCTAAGGCTTGCCTTTTTAGATGCAGCTTTATTCACTTCTCTGAGCGATTGATCAGAGACTCAGAACGTTAGGCAGGAAGAGGCAGTCAGTTTCCTTGCACTTGGGTCCATGAAAACGTGGTAGATATACGACAAGGGGCTCAAATTTTACTATCAGAAAACCTCCGAGTTCCCCAAATAGGAATTGTTTCTTCTGCTTCAACTCATTTTGCACTAGTGTTCACAGACATGCTAGGGGGTGATCAGCTGGATTTGATCTTACGTGCCCACAAATTCAAATTTTTTTAAAAGATTTTATTTATTTGACGGAGAGAGAGACAGCCAGCGAGAGAGGGAACACAAGCAGGGGGAGTGGGAGAGGAAGAAGCAGGCTCACAGCGGAGGAGCCTGATGTGGGGCTCGATCCCAGAACGCCGGGATCACGCCCTGAGCCGAAGGCAGACGCTTAACCGCTGTGCCACCCAGGCGCCCCCACAAATTCAAATTTAAGACTCGTAATGAAGTATATCTTCCTTAGGATCTTCCCCGCCCCCCCCAGGTTTATTGAGGTATAATTGAAAAAGAAAATTGTACATGTTTAAAGTGTGCACTGTGATCCTTTACTATATGTATACATTGTGAAATGACTACCACAGTCAAGTGAATGAACGCATTTATCACCTCACATACTTAATTTTTTCTGATGAGAATGCTTCAGCTCTACGGTCTTAGTAAATTTCAATACCCAATACGGAATTAGTGACTATAGTCGCCATGTGGTGTGTTAGATTTCCGGAACTTACTCATCAGATAACTGAAGTTTGTACCTTTTGATCAATCTCTCCCCATTTCCCTTATGTCCCCACCCCAGCAAGCACCACTCTACTTTTTTTAGATTTCACGTATAAATGATACCATACAGTATTTGGGGTTTTTGGGTTTTTTTGTCAGAAGAGCGCATGAAAGCCCAGGTACTCGTCACCCATCTTAGCTTCAACAATTATCAAGTCTTTGTCCTCCTTTCTGGCCCTACCCCAATGGGAGGTTTTTTGTTTTTTTTTTAATTGAAATATAGTTGACATACAACATGATACTAGTTTCTGGTGTACAACATAGTGTTTTGACATTTATATACATTATGAAATGTTCGCCATGATAAGTGTCATTACCATCTGTTATTAAACAAAGTTATTACAATAACATTGACTCTATTCCCTGTGCTGTAATTTTCATGCCCTTGGCTTATTTTATAACTGGAAGTTGGTACCTCTTATTCCCCTTCACCTATTTTTACCCATCCCCCACCCAGTGAAATCATACGGTATTTGTCTTTCTCTGACTTACTTCACTTAGCATCATACACTCTAGATGCATCCATGTTGTGGCAAGTGGCAAGATTTCATTCTTTTTTTAATGGCTGAGTAATACTCCTCTGTGTGTGTGTGTGTGTGTGTGTGTGTGTGTGTGGTGTGTGTGTGTGTATGTGTGTGTGTGTGAGAGAGAGAGAGACAGATATCTTTATCCATGGTACCATGCAGTTTTTGTCTTTGTCTGGCTTATTTCACTTTAATGCCCTCTAGGTTCATCCATGTTGTTGCAAATGGCAGGATGTCCTTCTTTCGGATGGCTGAACAGTATTTCGCTGTATGTGTACACCACATTTTCTTATCCTTTCATCTGTTGAGAGACACTTAAGTTTTTTCTGTATCTTGGCTCTTGTGAATAAAATTGCTATCAACATGGAAGTGCGGATATCTCTCTGAGATACTGCTTTTGTTTTCTTTGGCTATATACCCAGAAGCAGGATTGCTGGATCATATGGTAGTTCCATTGTTAATTTCATGAGGAACTTCCATACTCTTTTTTTTAGGGTCTTTTAGATTTGTTGAATACTGATGTTTATTAGTTAGAGTGGTTTAATCTTTCTAAGTAATCTTAGAGAGGAAACTCTGAGATGCTCTTCAGATATGGAACTGAGATATAGCTGTGACTTAATTGTGACCAGTATAAAAACTGTTCTGGTGTATAGCAGAATTATCTACAATGGCCAAATTATGGACACAGGCCAAGTGTCCATTGACTGATGAGTGGATAAAGAAGAGGTGGTGTATATATACACAATAGAATATGACTCAGCCATCACAAAGAATGGAATCTTGCCATTTGCAATGATATGGATGGAACCAGAGGGTATTATGCTAAGTGAAATAAGTCAGGCAGAGAAAGGCAAATACCATGTGATTTCACTCACATGTGAATTTAAGAAACAAAACAATTGAGCCAAGGGGGAAGAAAGAGAGAGACACATAAACCAAGACACAGACTCTTAACTGTAGCGAACACACTGATGGTCACCAGAGGGGCGGTGGGTGGGGGTTTGGGGGGAGTAGGGGGTGGGGATTAAGGAGGGCATCACTTGTGATGAGCACCGGGTGTTGTACGGAAGTGTTGAATCACTATATTGTACACCTGAAGCTAATATTACGCTGTATGTCACCTAAGTGGAATTTAAATAAAAACTTAAAAAAAAAAAAAA
>NW_024423319.1:31221067-31241718 GCF_017311325.1 Ursus maritimus | reverse complement strand
AAAAAAAAAAAAAACTGTTCTCAAAGGATTGTGCGGATATGCTATACCGGAGACTGCCTCAAGTACTCTGTACGCAAATATGATTCTGATTCCATTATGATACTCAGTTTCAGTGTGTCTTATATTCGAGTTTTCTTTATGTTGTTTTTTTTAAGAAAAATTCTGAGTAATTTTAATTTGATGTGGTAAAACACTGCTATTGGGAAGCATTCCTATATACCCACCTCGGTTTGGAATAGTGTGTTCTGCCGTAGCGCCGGTCGAATCTGAGTATCTCAGAGCTTATCCGACAAGTAACGATTGGATGCCCACCGTGCGCCAGGTGCCGCTCTAGGTGCTGGAGTCGCCACAGTGAACAAAGAAAGGGACATCTCTGCCCTCAGGCAGGCAGAGAGGTAAAGTAGACGTGCTATCACATGGTGGTAAGCTGAGTGAAGAAAAGAATGATAGGAAGGTAGGTGGTGGGATCCTCTTCCAAGTTCAGTGTCTTGCATGTTTGTATCTTTGTGTATTTCTGAGGGGGAGGAAAGGCTGCATGACGGAGAAAGAACGGAGCCTTTGTAGTCACAGACCTAGGTTTGAATTCTAGCTCCGAAGGCAGACAAGTTACTGAGCGTGGAGTCGAGAGCAGAGGTTCCTCGTCTGTCAAATCGTGACAAAGATTAAGCCTATTTTGGGCTGCCTGGGTGGCTCAGTCGTTAAGCGTTTGCCTTCGGCTCAGGTCATGATCCCAGGGTTCTGGGATCGAGCCCCGCATCAGGCTCCCTGCTCAGTGGGAAGCCTGCTTCTCCCGCTCCCACTCCCCCTGCTTGTGTTCCCTCTCTCGCTGTGTCTCTCTCTGTAAAATAAATAAAATCCTTAAAAAAAAGAGATTAAGCCTATTTCTATTCATTCATTCATTCATTCATTCATTCATTCATGCTTGCTAGCTCACTCGCTCGCTGTATGGACTGAGCCAGCCAGGTGCCCCAGGTCAAGCCGATCTCCTAGGGTGGCTGTGAGTGGGACCTGAAAAAATCTGGAGAAGCACTTGGCACAGTGCGCGGCACGCAGAAGGGCTTGGTAAATGCTCACTCTTGTCACTCTTACTAATAAATCATAGCCCGGATTTCTCAGACCCCGACGCTGCTCCTTGTAACCTTAGCCCCAGGCTGGGGCCCTATTCTCAGGGGCCAGGTCACCCGGAAGTCTGACAGGGATCCCCTGACTTCGCCACCTAGGACCCCACCCTTTCACATGTTCGGTTACCCAGGGAACAGAGCCAATTCTCTAAGAATCAACTGACAGGCTTCCAAATAGAGCACTTTTTGTTTTACCTTACAGTTTTGGAAGGCACCTGGAAAAGCGGGGTGCGGCGCTAACTCTCCAACTCCTGGCTTTAGCGGAGAGATGTGTGTGTGTGTCTGCGTGTGTTTGGCGTGTTGTGCTGCTAGTGACAGAGTATGTGTCTCTTGAGAAAGTGTCCCAAGGGCGTACTGCCGTCAGCAGTCCCTTCTTCAGTGAAATCGGGTATCTTTCGCACATGGACAGGTATTTGTATCTTCTGAGTTTGACCGTATTAACTTTGTTTTTGTCTCTTATTAAGGAAAAGACCAAAATTGTTGAGCCCTTGGACTATGAGAATGTGATCACCCAAAGGAAAACCCAGATTTACAGCGACCCCCTCAGAGACCTGCTTATGTTTCCAATGGAAGATATCTCTGTGAGTTCACAAGCATTTCTTTAAAGGAAAACACACTTTCCAGGCCCGTTCTTACGGCAAGAATGTTCCTTGTCTTCTAGATCTCGGTGATAAGTCGTCAGCGCAGAACAGTGCAGTCCACTGTACCAGAAGATGCTGAGAAAAGGGCCCAAAGTTTGTTTGTCAAAGAGGTAAGACCTTCAGAGGCCACAGGGGACCATGATTATGTTCAAAAAAATATTTTTCCTTTAGTGTCAATGGGAAATAAAACGACTGTAACTTAGCAGACCTCCGTGACAAGTCTAGATGATGTGGCAAATAGCATAGGTTCTTAGTTCCTCCCTTTTGGATTTGAATACTCTCTGAACTTGGAGTCAGAGTGTCCCAAAGTGTGTATGAATTGGGATTTTTTGCTGCCAATTGGTTTAGGGAGACCATGTTAATCCCCAAGGGACGATCCCAGTACCAACACTTTCCAAATGATTAAAAGTCCGTCAGCTTCCTTTACCAGACTTTAAAAAACTGGATATATGTAGACTTGTTTGATGTTTCAAATTAAAGATTCCTATTTTCTTTCAGTGCATTAAAACCTATAGCACAGATTGGCATGTGGTAAACTACAAGTATGAAGACTTCTCTGGAGACTTTCGAATGTTGCCATGGTAAGTGTAGAAGCTTCTCAGTGGTACTTTATAGTAAAGCAAGGCCTTAAGCGACCGGCTTGTTTGGTAAATGTACTTTGGACGATTGAGTATGTTTTCACTTTGCACACTGAAATTCTTTCCAAAACGTATGAGTTTGCTTTTTGGCTTTGATGCATCTGTATTGACCATAAAGTCATCTTCTTCTAGTTCTGGATAACGTAGTGAGCACTTCCCAGCGATGTCAATGAAAATGCTAGAAGGGGGGCAATTGGATGGCTCAGGAGGTTAAGCATCTGAATTTGGCTCAGGTCATGATCTTGGGGTCCTGTGATTGAGCCCTGCGTCGGGCTCCCTGCCTGACGGGGAGTCTGCTTCTCCCTCTGCCCCTCCCCCTGCTCATGCTTTCTCTTTCTCTCTCTCTCAAATAAATAAATAAAATCTTAAAAAAAAATGCTAGAAGGTATTTGGTTCGATTCGACGACCCCAGACATCCCTTGACAAAAGCACATCTCTTTCAGTTAAGTTGACGGACTGCCATGAGCACCCTGGCCCAGGAGCCAGTTCAAATCTTATTTGTTGAGGTTCAAATCTTATTTCTGCCACTTACTAGCTGGATGACCTTGGGCCAGTCACTCAATCTCTTTGAGCCTCCCCGTTCTCCCTTTCCTCTTCTAGAGTACTACTAACCTCATAGGCTATCGATTATCTAGGAAATGTTTTCAAGAAATAAGACGTTGTGTAGCTTCTTGTAGTTTTCAAAACACTTCCCTAGAAGAGAAAACAGTCATGAAAACGTCCTTTAAAATTGAATCCTGAGATAGATGACCAGTCCAAGTTCATATAGCAGACAGATGGAGGAGCCAGAATTACACTGTGTTGCTTTTTCTTCTGGGGAAAGATAAGGTTCTGCCACCACTAACAGCCCCGGCCCACGTTCTCTGGCAGTTCTGCCCTCCCTGACGAAGTATCTGGGCTTAGTTGTAGCTTCGCCGCGGGCTGCCCATGTGGGAGTCCTTACAGAAAAGGTAATGTAAGTTTACTCAGAGGGGAAACTGAGTTTGGAAAGGAGAAAAGAATGTATTCTCCTCGTGTCTTGGCATTTTCTCGGTTGTAAAAGAGAGAAATCTACTCATCTTGCTTTTATTTTTTTTTGTCTGTTCTCTTCAGTATCTGAGATAATTCTCTTGTGTTTTCAGCAAATCTCTGCGACCAGAAAAGATTCCCAGTCACGTATTTGAGATTGATGAGGACTGTGAGAAAGACGAGGTAAAAGTGGTGGCTGCTGCACTGGTGTCCTCAAGGTCGCTCCTGCCAACAGAGATTTCCTTGAGAAAAGATGAGGGACAGAATTGTTTTTGAGTGGGCCTACTTTCAAGCTAATGAGTGGTTTAAAAAAATTTTTGAAAATTGTTGCATTTCCAAATGGAGTTTAGGAAAAATCAAGTGAAATGGGCTGTGATTTGTATATAAACATGTTTTCCCACCTGTGGGAGATGCTAGTGGGGCTGGTTTTCCCTGCGCTGGGCATGTGGCATGGTGATTCATCTGGACCCCCCTGTGTAATAGGTCCCTCTTGGGACAGATGGCCTGATGTCTGTGACATTTTGAGGTGCAGTTTGACTGTTTACTTAATGCAGAAGATTCTCCCAGAAGATGGCCCATAAGATTCAGTAATTATTGAGTACCTGCTGTGTGCGTGGCATAGAGCCTTTTTTTCCCTAGTTAATGATTTCAAGTTTCGTCAGGCATCTTTGTGGGGGTGGGGGAGACGTTATGCTTTAATTAGAAAATGGAGCAGGGCCCAGTTCTTGTCCCCCAAAAGTTGGATTAGATGGCTGGCTGTTTCACTGATGGTTTTTGCCGTATTTCAGGATTCCTCTTCGCTATGTTCTCAGAAGGGTGGTGTCATAAAACAAGGCTGGTTGCATAAAGCAAATGTAAATAGCACCATCACGGTTACCATGAAGGTAAGAAGTAGTTATTATATTATTTCATCATTTTAAGGATATTGTCATGAGTTAACCTGTGTGGAAAAAGTATTTCTTTAAAAAATTGTTTACAGGGGCGCCTGGGTGGCTCAGTCGGTTGGGCGTCTGCCTTCGTCTCAGGTCACGATTCCCAGGCCTTGGGATCAAACTGCACATTGGGCTCCCTGCTCAGGGATTCTGCTTCTCCCTCTCCCTCTGCCCTTCCCTCCCCTCCCCGCAGCCCCTGCTTGTGCTCTCTCTCTCCCTCAAATAAATAAATAAAAAAATATTTAAAGAATGTTTACAGTGAGCCCTAGCAAAAAAAAAAAAAAAAAAAAAAGAGAGACGATTCTCACAGATGTATAGAATTTAAAAACTCTGCAACCTCAGGATAAATTTGGAAGTGTAACTTTTTAAAGAAACATAATTATTCTGAATCAGGAAGTTTAAAAAGGAGGCTGTCATTCAACTATACTTCAATTAAAAATAAAAAAAAATTCAGGAAGGAGGCTGTCAGTTGAATGAAGATAATGACATTGAAACAAAAGGGCATCACAGGTCCCTATGTGGGATAGAAGGATAGAGTCATCCGTTTATTTAGCAAATATTAATTAGGTGCATATTCCGTGCTGGTCACTGAGGGGAACTCTATGGATGTGTGAGATGAGGTCCCTGGCCTCCAGCGGTCTCCAGATGAGATAAGAAACATATCCAATTTACTACTCTACAGAGCGGTACCTTAGTGCTGTCCGAGAATTACAGAGTTTGTAGTCTGGCCAGAGTAGTGAGTTTGTGTATGGGGCTTGTAGGAGATAGAGGTAGAAACAGAGAGAGAGGGGAAATGGTGCAGGGTCTCGAATGGCTCGGGCATAAAGTTGGCTTTCGTTCCAGAGGTTGTGAAGAGCCATTAAAATCCGAAGGTAAAACTAACAAGCTACTTGAAGATTCTGAGCAGAAAAACAAAGTATTCTCTCATACCAAATATAACTGTTCCTGCAGAGACTCAATACAAGATCACGTGGTTGGCCGAGGCCGATTCACACTTCCATGAAGTCTTGAAGGTCATTCTGTCTTTCACATAGCCTGCAAGCAGAAACCATGGGTGTCTACCAGGAGAAGACTCCAATTTTATCTTCATTTAATATTTTGCCCGCTGCTTTCCATTGAGCGGCTATGTCCAGTTCTCACTTTCATTTCCAAGTGCTGAAACTAATGAATCCGAGCTGTAGGAAGCTTCCTGTGTGTCTCCCGCGCTCACCATGGGCTTTAGCCTGTGGGGATGAATGCATTTGTTTCGGACTTCATATGGACTTCAAACACTCCGTGCTGGGTGTTTTGTATTCTGTATCTCATTTAATCCTTGCGGCCGCCCTAGGATAGAGGGGTCCTATTTTTGTTCTTAGTTTAAGACGTGGAAAGTGAGGCACAAAGAAATTAATGGTTACCCCAAGGTCACATGGCCCCAAATTCAGACACGGGATTTGAACCTAGGCAGGCTGACGCCTGAGCCTGTCGGTGCCGACTAGCTGAGTGAGTGAAACTCGAGTCTTTATCGTACCATATTTCCTATCAGAATTACCAGATTCAGCCGGGGGCCTGGGTGGCTCAGTTGGTGAAGCATCTGCCTTCGGCTCAGGTCATGATCCCAGGGTCCTGGGATCGAGTCCCGAGTCGGGCTCCCTGCTCAGTGGAGAGTCTGTTTCTCCCTCTGCTCCTCCCTCTGCCCATCCCCCTCCCCCTGCTTGTGCTCGTTCTCTCTTTCTCAGATACAGAAAGAAAGAAAATCTTAGGGAAAAAAACCTTTCAGGTTCAGAAATGTGTGTGCGAAGACTATAATTCAGTGCAGATTGCCAGAAAATGGTTCTGTGGGTTTTGAGTCCACTCTCAGCATACTCAAAATATTAAACTGTTTTCTCCATACTTACGCTGTAGCCCAACATGAATATAATGTATGGAAATATGGATTCGTAGAACAAGACATTGGGGGAATTAATACCTTTACAAAACAATTCACCACGGGATTCTTTTCAATAGTGAATTACTCTAATGCCTTTAACATAGAATTTGCTTTGCATACAACTTTTTAGGAGCCCATTTATTATAAACCAAAATACAGTTGCCTGTAAAAAGCACATGCTTTAAATTTTCCTCCATAATTTGTGAAACACAGCTTGGTTGATGCGGTGGGCAGAATAATGGCCTCCCAAAGATGGCCATGTCCTAATCCCCAGCACTTGTCAATGTTTCCTTTCATGGCAAAGGGGAGTCAAGATGGCTAATCAGCACATTGGGAGAGGAGCCTGGGTTATCCAGGTGAGCTCAGTGTGATCACAAGGATCCTTGTCCTTGGAACAAGGAGGCAGAAGAGGAGAGTCAGGGAAGGACGAGGGAGGACAGAAGCAGGGTCAGAGGGAGATGCTTCGTTGCCGGCTTTGAAGACGGCGGAAGGAGCCACTGGTCAGGAAATGCAGGCAGCCTCTGCAAGCTGGAAAAGGCAAGGAAATGGCTTCTCCCCTAGAGATTCTAGAAAGGGACACAGCTCTGCTACAACCTAGATTTTCGCCCAGCGAGACCCATGTCGGACTTCTGCTCTGTAGAACCGGAAGAGAATACATTTTGTTTTAAGCCACTGAGTCTGTGGTAATTTGTTGCGATGACCGTAGAAAGCGAATTCAGTCAAGTAGTCAAAGATGGATTGCTTAGCTTACGTGTTGTCTATCCCTGAGGTTGCAAACGCCACCACTCATGGGGGCCAGGCAGGAGCCATAAATTCATGAAGTGGGTGGTGGATCTGAGGCAACTTAGTGACCACATGGCCCGGCTGAAGGGGACAGCTGCCGCCTGCCTCCAGCTAATTGTCGCTCTGCTGCTGCTGAGCTAGGCTCTTTGCGTTGTTGCCTCCTTTCATCCCCAGCTGTTCATGTTTTGGCCACTTCTTCTTCTTCTTCTTTTTTTTTTTTAGTGAGATATAATTGAAATAGCATAAAACCACACACTTTCTTTTTAAAACTTCTACCAAACAGTAGGCAAAGAAAGGAAAAGAATTAAAGTGATCCTCTGTGCCACACAGCTCTTAAAAAAACAAAACGAGTAGGGAATAACGTGAAATAGGCCATAATGAGATTTGGGAATTGCGCCTGGTCATGGATTTCATTTGTCCCGGTTATTCTCCCTTATGGATTATGGCTCTCCATTTTGGATTTCTTGGATATACGTCCCATATTCTTCCGGTTTTACTTCCTAAGCCAGAGCAGTGGTATTGTATTTCAGGATTAATCACAGCTGGGATGGGCATGAGAGGAAGAAGGTTCGGCCAGACTCAGTGAAAGGTGTCTGAGGGATTTTGCCAAGATATTTTTGTTTTCCTCTAAGACTTGTGTTTTAACTATTATTGAGTTCAGCCTCATGGAGGTTGGTTGAAACTCGCAGTGTTTACTATGCCATCTCTATGGAAACAGAGGGTGTGTGACTGTATGGAGAAGGGCCATGGCGGCGGAGGGGGGCGGGGGTGGGCGGGTGTTGGGTGTGGGTAGCAGTTTTTGTAGTGGCCAGCCTGGAGAACTTGGAGTGAGGGCCAAAGGGGAAGTCCAGGCCTATGAACTGTGGCGCCCTGGGGGACTCGGGCTTGCACCCTTAGGTGAGGGGATCAGACATGTTCTTCCTGCAGCAGGCCTGGACCGGCTCAGAGCTAGGAGAGAGTCTAAATCTAACGGTGGGGTGAGCAGCTGACCCGGCTCTTGGAGAGCTGGCAAAGGCAGAGACGGATGAACTGAGGCAAAGGGCTGACGGTTCATGAGATGTTCCAAGAGGAAAATCTCTTCTACATTTGTTTCTGTTAGGCTTTGATGTGAAGAAAGTTAATGAGTCTCATAAGCGAACGGGAAGGTGAGTCGAGCATGCTATTATCTGAGTCATTTTCCTGCTACCGGGGGCAGTTTTACCATCAGTGCACCTGGAGTCCTCTGCCTGCTGGGATGTCCCCCCCACACTGGTGAGAAGCTCTGGTAGCTTTAGCAGTGAGCACCACAGACCTAGAACTTGCGGAGTTGTTGGCTGTTAGAAAAATTCAAGCTTTGATAGCCCCCTAAGCTCGCAGTAGACTAACCAGGAAGCTACAACAGAAGGATCTCAGTATTATTCATGACTCATTAGCAAATAACAGCCTACGGGAGCCATGTGACTTCCCTTCTGTTTTCTCTCTGCCTCCTTGGTGTGCTCTGGCTTGACACTGGCCTGCGATCCCGCTGGGGTTGACCGGGATTAAGGTAGGGTAGCTGGATCCCTCTTAGAGTGACGTGTCAATTTCAGGGTCTTTATTCATTTAAAAACTTCAGGATTTAAAAAAAAATTATGTAGAATCCGTCCTTTGGAAAATTTGAAATGATGGACAGCAACTTAATTGTCTTTTTTTTTTTAAGATTTTATTTGAGAGAGAATGAGGGAGTGAGAGAGAGAAGGAGTGGGGGGAGGGGCAGAGGGAGAGGGAGAAGCAGACTCCCCGCTGAGCAGGGAGCCCAACAACGTGGGGCTCGATGCGGATGATCCCGGGACTCTGGGATCATGACCTGAGCTGAAGGCAGACGCTTAACCAGCTGAGCCACCCAGGCGTCCGTTAACTGTCTTTATAACCAAGGCCGAGTCCTTTTCCTGGATTCTTTGGCTGTCAGAAATTAGGGAGTCTAATGGCACGGAAGGGAGACATGGAGTCGTGAGAGAAGGTGGAAAGAAAAAAAGCAAAGGAAAGAGGGTTAGAAAACACTGAGAATGTACTGTATAGTGACTAACATAATATAATAAAAAAAATATTATTACAAAAAAAAAAAAAAAACACTGAGCCAAGTCCAATAGATAAAAGGGAATCAGAAGACTCCTACTTTCTAAGGTCTTTTGAGAAAGCAACCGCGTGATCTGTAATGCGACATAAATAACATAGCCACAGTAATTCATATATAGGCTGCTTTAGAAAGCAAATCCTCCCTAGCTAGCTGCCAGACAGTTTTGCAAGAACATTCAAGTTGATAGTGATGGGCTCTAGGGCAAAGGGGCTGGTGAAGGAGCTAAGCTGATTTCTTCATATGGGAAGAGGACAAGAGCCCATATTTGTGGAATAAAAATTTGCACTTTTCCCCATATACGCCTTGCCACTAGCCCCGGTCAGTTGTTAAGCGATAGTCAGCATCATCTTCTGCCGTTGTCCTGATTTCCCCAGAAGTGCTGGCCGAGCCTCTCCGTTGGTGGCTGGGAAATTGGTCGCAAGAAACCCAGGCTCCGGGAGAGCTGATAATGACGCACATTACTGCCCAAGCCACGGTTTTCGGTGCCCTGTCACTTCCTCTCACCGAGGAGGATGCTGGTGTCGTGAGCTCTTGCAAGAGCTCCGTCCGTTGTCTGTACACAGTGCCTATTGGACCCTGAGCTTATGATTTGCTTTGTTCTTGGTGTTCCTGTTAAAACAAGGCAAGCCTTG
This sequence comes from Ursus maritimus, assembly GCF_017311325.1. NCBI lineage: Eukaryota > Metazoa > Chordata > Mammalia > Carnivora > Ursidae > Ursus > Ursus maritimus. Next base: position 31,231,959 of record NW_024423319.1, on the reverse strand, counting down.
TCATAGCTGATTAATTTCCTCAATTTGTACTTTCTAGTTAATGAGAACACACCCCGTTGCCAGTCTGCAATTCCTGGGAAAGCTTTGGAGAGCAGTTTAAGATCTCCTAGAGAATAAACGATCCCTTAGACAGAAGTGCCAATCTTGGCAGAAACCTGGTCATTTACACTCTCTCTCTCAAGTAGCTGCTGGAAACCTCTGCTTTTTTCAACTCCTTTCCACATCGGTGAAGGAACTGAACGCGGACCAGATAGCTAGGATATTGGATTTGACCTTCCCCTGGCGCTCAGAGCTAGTTTTCCTAAGGGATATAATGATCTATGGAATAAGGAAGAGTCTGATCTTGACGGTGGTTTTTCATTAAAAAAAAAAGTCTGTTGCAGATTCTTGGCCAACCCCTGGGACACCCACCTTTATGCCTCTTCTTGGCTCAATTCGGTCACATTCCTTTAGCTTCCTCCTCCCCATTCCCAGCAATTAGACGTTGAAGTGTCTTGGTATGTTATCGGGGTTGTAAGTTCAACTGCTTGATGTATGACTCACTTCTGCTGCCCCCTCCCCTTTTGATTTGCACAAAAGAGAGCCATTTGTTATATATCCCGAGTCAAACAGTCCTCACTTACTCTTTTGACTGTTACGGGAGGGTTTCTTCCCTTCTGTGTTGGGAGAACAACAAATCAAGGAATTTTACCTAGGAGAGCACGTACGATATTAAAATAATTGCCGGGGAGGCCAAGGTCAGTATGTTAATTGCAACAAAAGGAAGAGAGATTTTTTTAAACATTTTTTTATAGGTAAGTTTATTGTGTTCTCAAGTCTACCAGACTGTCTCTCCCAGCTAACGAACAGATTATAGTCATTTTATGGGTATGGGGTTTCTCACTAATTTGTTTTTTGGGGTTTGTTTTTTTTTTGTTTTGTTTTTTTTCAAGTACACTCCACGCCCAGCGTGGAGCCCCACACGGGCCTTGAACTCATGACCCCGAGATCAAGACCTGAGCTGAGATCAAGAGTCGGACGCTTCACCGACTGAGCCAGCCAGGCGTCTCTAATTTTTTAAATTTAGTTTTTCCTCATTCATTGGTGACTGTTGGAACACCATTTATTAGGGGCTGCTCACGTGCTAGACACTATGAGGAAATCAGTGACTTCATCACCAAATATGTGTTGAATATCTTATTAACTCAAGGTGTTAGTATCGCAAAGGGTAGGGAGAACTTTCCCACGCAGAACTTAAAACCTGTTCGGGGAGATGGGACACAAAATGAAAATGGTTTAGGGGCGCCTGGCTGACTCAGTAGAGCATGCGACTCTTGATTGCGCGGCTGTGAGTTCGAGTCCCACGTTGGGCACACAGTTTACTTAAAAAAATCGTATACTGCTTAAAGGTGGTACAGAGAGCAGGTGCTGTGTGAGTCCAGGTCACTGTGAAATGAGGTCAGAGGCGGCTTCTTGAAGAAGGTAGGGCCTCAAAGGGAGAAAATCAGGAAGTGAGTGTTGGAGGCGGTACGTACAGGTCAGCAGGTGTGTTAGGTGAAGTTGGGTAGTCATGAGAGGATAAATTTGGTTTGGTCCATTCGTATCTCCCTGCACCTCAGTTTCTCCTCTGTAACATGGAGATGTTAACAGTAGTCATCATACAAGGTTATTATGAGGATTAAATGATATAGTGTGAGGAAAGCCAGAGACCGACAGTAGTCACCACTCCGCGGATGTCAGCCATTTGTATTATTTTATATTATTAGTGGGACTGTGGGAGCACCTTGAAGGTGGGGTCAGTCATGTGAGCCCTGCCATGTGGGTGATGGAGGGTCATTGAAGATTTGAGCAGGGCTGTGATATGCTGAAATAAAGCTGATAAAATAGTCTGTCATAATGAGAAGGGCAGATTGTAGACCTTTCCTTCTAGACTTTGCTTCAAACTAAATAATTTAAAAATCTCCAGTGCCCACATATGGTGGAGTTATTTAAGAAAAGCTGTTTGACAGGTACCTGGGTGGCTCAGTCGGTTAAGCATCGGATTTTTGATCTTGGCTCGGGTCGTGATCTCAGGGCCGTGAGGTCGAGCCCCGCATCGGGCTCTGTGCTGGGCGTGGAGCCTGCTTAGGATTCTGTCTCTCCCTCTTCCTCTCCCCCTGCCCACCTCCACCCCTACCTCTCTCTCTCTTTCAAAAAAAAGAAAAAAGCCTATTTGATTTTTAACCAGTTTCCCAGAAGGTAAACCAGTGTGCTATATTAAAACTTGGTAGGACTGTAAAATGATACGGTGAAGAGAGATGAGTGATATATCAGGTTGCCAATGTACCGGTAGGGGTTCTTTAGCTCTCTTATATTAATTGCAACTTGGTTTTCTGATAAGTCCTGGGGTTTTCTTCTCTATTATTTCTTTCATTTTTGCTTGGAACAGCTCTGAGATCCAGGACGTCTCTTGCTCTCCTGCTTTCTTCTTTTCCTCGCCGCCTCTTGTTTTCTGCTCTGAGACAGTCAAGTAAGTCTCTCTTGCCCCATTCCTGCATTGCTCCTGGCCCACCTACTTTGCCGGCCTGCTTTCCCTAAATCCTGCACAGCATTCTTTCCCAGGGCTCCTGGTTCATGTAACCTAACAGTGAATACTTACCCTCTAGGTAACACACATAGGTGAACCCTCTTGAGATTTGTTATATCAGATGATAAAAGGCTCTCCTAATTTGAGGATACTTGGTGCTCAAACTTGCTGACCTTCCAACTTTGATTCCACGGAGTGACAGAAAGCCTTTGTTCTCGCTCCAGAAAGGGTCATGTGGTAAATATTTAAAAGGTTGTCATCCAGACAGCTCAGGGTTTTAAGGAGACTTGGCAGGACATGACCCCAGAGAATTACCTCCTTTGGCTCCCTCTCGGTTTTATTCTTCTGGGTGGTCTGAGTGGGCCACTCATTGGGATCCGTGCTTCTCATCAGGTCAGGTGGGGCAATTTTCAGCTGTGTCCACCATCTAGGAAAAATAGTAAAAGGGAGGAGGAGGAGGAGGAAGAGTACGGACATTACAGAGAAATACCATCCCATTGGATGAAACCACTGGAGAATCCGTACTGGAGAATGAATTGTTCATTCATTCATCATTTGTTTTGCAAAATTTTATTGAGTCCAGGCACTGTTGTAGGGGCTGGGGATATAGCCGTGGATGAGACATGGACCTTGACAGTCTAAAAGAGACAGACAGCAAATAAACAGATGAATAAGTTATATTTGGATAGTGATGGCTGTATGAAAAGGATAAAATAGTGTGCCGTGGCGGAGGGCAGGTGCTCATAGAAGGCCTCTCAGGGGAGGTGAGATTTCAGCAAAGACCTGAAAGCAGTAAGAGAGTGAATCATTGTGGCTACGTGAAGGAAGAGGATTCTCGGCCAAGGAAACAGAAAGTGCGAAGACCCGAAGGTGCTTGCTTGGGGTGTTTGCAGAGCAGCAGGTGAGCCAGTGTAGGCGGACTAGTGTGATAAGAAATAAAGTCCAGGGGCGCCTGGGTGGCACAGCGGTTAAGCGTCTGCCTTTGGCTCAGGGCGTGATCCCGGCGATCTGGGATCGAGCCCCACATCAGGCTCCTCCGCTATGAGCCTGCTTCTTCCTCTCCCACTCCCCCTGCTTGTGTTCCCTCTCTCGCTGGCTGTCTCTATCTCTGTCAAATAAATAAATAAAATCTTAAAAAAAAAAAAAGAAAGAAAGTCCAAGGGGAGCGCCTGCGTGGCGCAGTCGGTGAAGCGTCTGCCTTCAGCTCAGGTCGTGATCCCAGGGTCCTGGGATCAAGCCCCGCGTCGGGCTCCCTGCTCAGCGGGGAGTCGGCTTCTCCCTCCTCCTCAGCCACTCCCCCTGCTTCTGCTTTCTTTCAATCTCAAATAGATATATAAAATCTTTAAAAAAAAAAAAAAGAAGAAGAAATAAAGTCCAAGAGGTAAGCTGAGGCCAGAACAGGTACACCATCTTAGGCTATGGCGGGGATTTGTGGTTTTAGGTGGGAAGCCAGTAGAATTAGCTGTGGGTTACAAAGGACTCGAGGCCTTCAAGCTGAGAGGTATGATACAATCACCACTGTTCTATGTAGTCATTATTTTAACAGCTTCCCAGGAGATGAAACCCAACGTATGTCCTAGACTATTAGAATGAGGAGAGATCTTACAGCTCTGTTGTTGGGGCTGAGTCTGATTTTTCTAGAAACGACTTAAAATTCCTTAACTGTACAAATGTGTTTCAAGCCTGTAGGAAATTGCTGGGGGAGGGTGGCCCCTAGCCTGGGAAGGCTGCCGTGTTATTTGTTCAATTTCAAGAAAATTCTTTGTAGATCATGAAAAAATGATCTTACAAGATCATCTGGCCCGATCCCATTTTACAAGTGAGGAAACAGAAGCGGGCTCTTGAGGACAGCTTGGCTGCTGGTGAGCAGAGTGCGGGACAAGAATCCAGATCGTGTGACTTTCAGGCATCTGCCTTCTCCCCAGATTCATGAGCTCCCCACCTCAGTGTCCCATTTCGACATAATTGCACTGTTACAGGAAGCGATTGACTGTAATTTCAGATCCCTTTCCCTCTCTATTGTAATGATGTGCTTTGCTCACTTTGGAAGTGGCCGCTGCCACGAAATGTCTTTGCTTGGTGAGGCAGCTGTACGTGAAAAAAAATTCACAGACTCGAATTTGACTCTGTGCCACAAGTGTTGTGCTCTGTGTTTTGCGTTCTTCTGCCATTCTCTTTATTGTTGGCGCTGGGCTCTGCAAGTGGATCATGCTGGAATTTTAGGTTTAGTCACAGGTCAGATTCTAATTGGTTGTAATTTGTGCCCGGAAAATGTATCTTAATTTTTGCCATACATAATTACTGTAATAACTTTCAAAAGGGGTGTTTTGTTCATTTGGGCACAGCGTGTAATTTTAGGTCGTCTTGTCCCATCATTTAAATGACATGTGAACCACTGTCATGAAAACAAGCAAACATAGACAGTTGGTCTTTGAACAATGTGGGGGTTTGGGGGTATCCACCCCCCTGTGCAGTTGAAAATCCATACGTAAGTTTTGACTCCCCCCAAACTTAACTCCTGTTGACCGGAATCTTATGGATAACATAAATAGTCGAGTAACATATTTTGTATGTTGTATGTGGGATAGACTATAGACGATAAAGCAAGCCACAGAAAAGAAAATGTTATTAAGAAAGTCATAAGGAGGGGCACCTGGGTGGCTCAGTCGGTTAGGCGTCTGCCTTTGGCTCAGGTCATGATCTTGGGGTCCTGAGATTGCACCCATCCTTGGGCTCCCTGGTCTGCAGGGAGCCGGCTTCTCCCTCTCCCTCCACCCCTTCGTCCCCCCACCCCGCCCATGCTCTCTTTCTCTCAAATAAATAAAATCTTTAAAAAAAAAGTCCTATAAGGAAGAGAAAATACATTTACAATACTGTAATGTATTTTTTTAAAAAATCCACACGTAAGTGGACCTGTGCAGTTCAAACCGATGTTGTCCAGGAGTCAGCTGTGTCTGTGTGTGTGGGTAATCAGCACTCTGATTAACATTTTCCTTGTATGTGAATCTAGATTTCTTCAGTTACAGCTTCAGGAAACTTAAATGTGGGTGAATCCAATAATGAGGAGCATATATTCTCATATTGTGGGATCACACACACACGTTTTCTGTACCTATGTAGTAATATTCACTTGATTGGCATTGCAAAACAAAGTGATATTTTCCGTTTGGACTCCTGTCTGTTGATACCGTACAAACCCACATGACCACTCCCTGAAATGGAAGCTGTAGCATTCACCAGTCGAACCTGTTAGGGTGTTCCTCACGCTGGTATATTTTTGTCATTCGTTCCAAAATCAGTGCTATTGAAACAAGTCAAAAATAACTACGAGCATATTATTTCTCTTTCCTGGTTTTCCTAAAAAGAAATGGAACTTAACATGTATGTATTTTGCTTATTCATGCTATGGAAAAATAGATCGTTGATATTTCAGATATTTTGCCAGAAATTAAGTCACTTTCAAGAATGAGCCTGCCAAATAACACTCTTTCCATGATTAAAGTTCTTAAAATGGTCCGAGATCAGACCGGATGATCAGATGGGTTATTGGAAGTGGCAAGCTTACACCTTAAAGCCAACTTCTGTAAGACAGGAAGTGTAGGAAAGCGCTTCCTCAATCATCACCCAGAGCCTATGTCCTAGTCCCTTTCCATTCCCACCCTGAAATGATTTTAGATCCTTCATCTGGGGGAATTTTACTATAACAGATGCTTGACACAGTCTGCAGTTTGTGGCTTAATTTTTTTAAGGATTTTATTTATTGAGAGAGAAAGAGAGAGAGAGCATGCATGAGCAGGGGGGGAGGGAGAGGCAGAGGAAGAAGCAGACTCCCCACTGAGCTGGGAGCCCGACGTGGGACTCGATCCCAGGACCCCGGGATCACGACCTGAGTCAAAGGCAGACACTTCACCGACTGAGCCACCCAGGTGCCCCAGTCTGTGGCTTATTAAAAGAACCACAGGCTCATCAGAGAGCTCCAAATCCGCCGTTTAATGTCTTTGATCAGGTCTAAGACTTTCTAGGGGAGCCTAGAGGGCTAGCGTGAATGAATCCAGCTGTCTTCCTCCTTTTCCCCCTTCTTGTGGGTTTCGCTGTGAGTTGTAGTGACAGGTTCCTCCCTAACTGTTGTGAATGCCTAATTTCAAACGGATGGCACAACCCCAGTGGGCTTATTGACTCAAATCTCAACATTCGGAGTACTCAGTGACAACTGGGAGGCAACCAGTGACTCTCGGTGTTTCCCTGGCGTTTCAGAAGTGGGGCCGTGGGACAGCATAGGTGAGCGCAGTGAGGGGTGCAGGTGAGGTGAGTATATGTGACGGGGGGTATGAGTATGTATATATATTTTGTCTTTTGATTTAATTTTTTAGCTGTATTGTGTTTTTTTTTTCCAAACGTTTAAAATGTTTTCCTGTTTATACTTGGAGTCCTGGTGACATGAATGAAATGATAAGAATCCAGTGGTGGTTTTGCAGTTAATTGGGAAAAGGACGCGATAGTGAAACGGACAGAGCTTTGGATACAAAAGTGCTTTCGAAACTCTAAAGTGTTAAAACATCGTCCTCTGTAGATTAACTGAGAGGAAATCACTTGACTTTAAATTTTTCGTCTAAAAAAAGTAAAGATAATTGTAATTCCTACCAACTTCTCAGAGTTGTGGGAATATTGTCCAGATACAATGGCTGCAGCAAGCCCTTGAAGGTTTTTAGGGCAAATAAACTGTTTAAATGTTCAAACAAATGTATCATTGCTGGTCTTTCCCCTATAGGTATTCAAGAGACGGTATTTTTACTTGACTCAGCTTCCTGACGGTTCATACATTCTCAACTCCTATAAAGATGAGAAAAACTCAAAGGAATCTAAAGGTTGCATCTACTTGGACGCCTGCATTGACGTTGTTCAGGTAGGGCTATCGAAGTCACCTTTTCTTCTCTTTCTTGAAGAGGGTTATTGATCAGCTATTAACAACCTCCGCATTTTTCTGTTGTGGTCAATGGCATCTCCATCCACCAAAACGTTGATACTGGGAACCTCAGAATCCTCTTCAGTGCCCTAGTCTCGCTCTGTGTGAGAATTCAAGTTTTACCCAGGCCTTTGGAGTCGGGCTCCAAAGTGCTTCTTGATCTCTTACCTTCTTTCCACTCCCACTGCCCTTTGGTTCTCCCTTTTGCCCTCTCTTGCCTAGAGTCTTGCCTTCCTGCCTTCTGATTTGTTGCCTTGCTGTAGTCCATCCTCCGAAGACAGAGATGGGGTCCTTCACTTGTCTACTTAAAACCTTTTGGCTCTTGATTTATTATCTTGCAGAGGAAGAGCTAAAGCGCTTACCATGACCTTGCAGGTCACGGTGATTTGGCCTCAGCCTACCCTCTAACCTCATGCCCCCCGCACCCTGTAGACACTTTGCGCTCTAGCCACTCCGCATGTATTTGCCTCTCTTCCACTTGTTTCTCTGCTTGGCGTACGCTTTCCCCTTCTGTTCCTGTTTGAACCTTACCTTTCAAGACTCCGTTCAAATGGCTCTTACACCAGGAGATGTTTTCTGTTTCTCTCCTCACCCTCATGCCTGCCACGTGGAATGAAGCTCCCCCTTGCTTGTGCACCACTTTGCTTTTTCCTCGGTCCTAGAACTGAAATCATACTCTAATTTGTGGTTCATTCTGCATATTCCTCTTGGGATTCTAGGGACCATGTCTTACTCGTGTCCGTGTCCCCTGTAATAATTAGTAGTGTTGTGCGCCCAGGAGCGCCTTAACAAGCGTTCGCTGATGTGCGTTCGCTGATGTGCGTTACCGAGGGGGCGTGGACAGAGATGCAGTGGGACACAGGGCAGAGAGATGATCTAAACAGGAGGTCGATTGGCGGAGAGAAAGAGCCATTACTACAGAGCCTGCGTGGCGTGGCTGACTTTAAGGAGCACTTAGCTGCTGGGGAGGCAGGAGGTGCTGGTGCAGGGTGCTCATCCTATCTGATTATTAATCCCACTCAAAATGAGGTTGTCATGTGGATCGAATAAAAGACACTTAAAAAAATAAAGATCTATGTGAATAAAAGGTACCTTCATATATAAAATATATATATGTTTATATTTTATATATATTTTATATATCTATAAAAGGTGCCTTTATATGTAAAATATAAAATATGTATCCTATACATATATTTAATGTATAAATATATGTAATGTATAAATATATATAAAATATATAACATATAATTATATAATATATAAATATATATATACAAAATATTAAAATTCATATTATATATATATATATATATATATATATAAAAAACAGCTTTCTTATCTTACTGGAAGAAAGAGAGTACACGATTCTTAGCTTTTCTCAATTCGCTCTAGTCCGGAGTTTGCCCATTATAGTGTCCCAGCCTCTGCTTTCTCCATCTCTTTATGATTCCCCTTCCCAAATATTTTCAAATATATAAATCTTGAGGACTTGCTACAGCCGTTTAATTTCATCCTTCACTCTACTTTGAAGATGAGAAGGAGGAAATTTCTTGGTTCCTTCTTGAATGATGGCCATGTGGTGGGAAATTATGGATTTGCGAGCCTTTCTTGAAATTAATGCCGAGGTATTTGGGGGGAGGGGGAGTGTGTCATGTCTTTTGTCCCGACCCAGAAGGTGGTAGGGTAAAAGTAGGCGTCATCAGGTTTTAGGAAAGGAGGCGGCTTTCGTTTTCCTTCTGGGCTGGTGTTCGGCATAGGTCGTCTCCATATTTTTTACTGAGATCCACCATGTAATGTGAGCCAACTCTAGTCTTCTTTATGCTAACCTGACGCACTTCCTATCATTCACGGTGCCGGGAGTTGGGGATCGGTAGCATGTTTTACGGTGTGATGTGAATAAGTACCAGGTTTATTTCAAATCCCATTTGAGCCTGTTTTCAAGGGCTGATTTTGAAAATCTATAAATACGCAAGACAAACTTGCAGCGGGGTAGAAATAGTTACAAACATTTGCTGATTTTTACGGTGGCAGTTGGATTCTCTAGGTGTGGAGGATGGGAGAGGGCCTTACATGATAATACTCGGCCAACAAGCACAACCACTTTGTGTATATATCACTGTGCTCAGTACTGAGGGGACTAAAAAAGGTACATTTGACATGGTCCTTCATCGTCTGGGAGTTTCTGCTTCTCGTTGAAAGAAGCAATTCTTTCGTGACAGTATTGACGTACATATGTGCTGAGCTGAGGTAAAAATAAATAAACGAATGAAGTCTAATATTGAAAGGGTAACTAAACTAACTGAACACACGCCTTTTCTTTTTTTTTCTCTAGTGCCCCAAAATGCGCCGTCATGCATTTGAACTCAAGATGTTAGATAAGTATAGCCATTATCTGGCTGCTGAAACCGAGCAGGAAATGGAGGAATGGCTGCTAACTTTGAAAAAGATTATTCAGATCAATACCGACAGTTTAGTGCAAGAGAAAAAGGAGACAGTAGAAACAACCCAAGGTCAGAATTTTTAAATGATTCATTATCGAGGTAAAGCTCTTGTCTTTAATCCGTGGGAATGTCCTCTGTGTAGGGAGAATACAGAACTCTTAATCTTGAAGGTTGACCTACTTCCTCATTAAAAGTAACTATGGAGGTTGATAGATTTTTTTTTTTTTTAGGAGTTGATGCTGCATGGGTTCTGACACATGAAATATAACCAGACTAAAACGGATAGGGAATTCATGGCAGATTGTCAAAAGTCCATTAAAGTGTTCCCTGTGCTTTCATAATCAAAATTCTTTGCAGTAAATCTAGTAGGAGAGGATGGGGTGGGAGAGATAGTTAGGGTATTCCTCTTAGGTGATTAGGAATGGTCTGCATGGTTTGGAACATCTGCTTTTAATGAATTTGCAGAAGATGAAACTAGCAGCCAAGGAAAAGCCGAGAACATCATGGCCAGTTTGGAAAGGAGCATGCATCCGGAACTGATGAAGGTACATCTTTCTTATGGCAACTTGCCTTCAACTGAGACAATGCAGGGTTAGCTATTAAAGTTTTAATGCTGGGTTCCATTTGGCATTGTCATTTCTAAGGTAAAAACCACAGCAAGTTAGTGATACAGGTAGAGATTGTAAGAGAAAAGTTACAAGGGCTGGCCAACAGTTGGGAAATCTTTTTTTTTTCCCCCTAGATGTCAGGAGGTGCTTTTAGATTTTTGTGACTTTATTCATGTTCCTTCTTAATCAGTGTAATTACTGTATGTCATTCATAAAACAAATATTCTTCCTTCAAGGGGCTATTGCTACAGATCGAACATGATATTCCATCTAATGATTTGCATATATTAACTTCATATGAAAACCACATATTCTGTCTATATGTAAATATA
>NW_024423319.1:31179560-31221057 GCF_017311325.1 Ursus maritimus | reverse complement strand
TATATATATTTCATCAGGTAAAGATTTTGGTGACCAGACATCATTTGTGTTAATTACTCCGCTCTTTGGAGTTTGAAATGAGCTAATTTAGAAAGTGCAGAGATGATTCTCATACCTGTCTTAGTAGGTTACATAGTTTACTACGTGGACTCGAAACTATAGTAGAATAGGTTATAACCCATTTATTCATTTAAATCCTCATTAAACCTATTTATATTCTTTACTTCGTTCCTCTTCCTAGACTACTAAGTTACGCAAGCTTAGAAGTTATTTTTTCTGCTTTATTTATTTATTTATACTTTAAATTTATCCTTCTCTTAAAAAATTACACCCTCAAACTTCACAGTTGTTTTCCAAAACTTAGGAACACACTCATGATCCCCTGATCTAGGTTTTCTATGATTTTGTAGATGTTAACGTATCCTTTCTGAGTCTTCGATGTTCCAGGCCCACTGTTTTTCCTAAAGTGTTGGAATCAGAATTATGTATAAGATCCCATGGCTAACACCCTGGCTATGGGAGAGAGAGTGCTTTGTCATTTATTTTTCTTTTGCATTCAAGTCTCTTGGATTCCTTTTTTGTACTACTGGGGGTTGAGCAATATTCTTGATGTTATGAGAGACTCGTAGAAAGTGTAAAAGCCTGATCTATAGCTTATCGTGGGTCCTAGTGATGGTGACTCTCATCCAGCAAGCGTTTTTTATCCATCTTAAGTAAATGGAGATAGGGAAGAGTATATTTTTGAAGATCTGCCAGATGGTAGTTTCCCAGACGAGATACTTTATTTTTAAGTGATCTCCACACCCAAGGTGGGACTCGAACTCACGATCCTGAGATCAAGTGTCGCGTGCTCTACCGACTGAGCCAGCCAGGCGCCCCACACAAACTAATTATTTAAATGTTATTTTAATACTTTTTTGAAGGAAATGAAGTAATGTTTGGTGTGTGTATTTTTAATTTTAGTATGGCAGAGAAACTGAACAGCTAAACAAACTCAGTAGAGGAGATGGAAGACAGAATCTCTTTTCTTTTGATTCGGAGGTCCAGGTATTAATGATCTATTTCTTTAAATAACCATAGAATTGTCGCTTATTTAGATGAACAACGTCTGTGAAATGTTGAAATCACTGATTTCTGTACCACTGGGCGATACCTATTGCTTTATATTCGTCGTGTTGACTTCGAACAGGGAGCTTGACTGACTTTCCTCAAGAGACTGGCACAGATGCAAATAGTTTGGGACTGAATACACAGTTGTTGTTTTTTTTCCCTCCATTCCCTTTATTTTTTTTCACCTCATCTCCTCAAAAGAAATAAATGAAAGAACATTTAAAGATGGTTCTTTAAAGATGGTTCCTGTGCTTTTAACCCATTAAATACAAGTGTGATCTAGTAGCAGGAAATATCTGCAGTATAACGAGCACCAAGTCATACGAGAAACGTGGTTTCTTTTCTACTCTTGATGGAGCCCTTGGAACTGGGATAATGTTCACGTCTGGCTTAATCCAACTTTCGGGGGAAAGAGGTGCCAGGACACGCAGTCTTATGTGCCTTTGTGTATCCCACCATCTTGCATGAGAGTGAGGCACTCCGTACTAGGATCTGTGCGGCTCGTATTTAATTCCGTATTTTCTGATCGAATTGCTGATTTGTTTAAATGGAAAAATTCAACTGTATGTAAGTCTCACACATATTTTTCTTAACATATTTCACACGAACATGAAATCATTTGGGGAAAGATGAATTTTTTTTCACTTTTTTTCTACGTGAGATTCATGATTGAAATTTGGGGATTTTTTTTTAAATAGAAAAGTTTGCATTGTATGTGCATTATGGTTTTTTTCTCAGTGAAAATAGATCAGAAAAATGTAATTGGGGGAAGACTGATTTTGTTGTTCCTTCTTTCTGTTTCGAATGGTTTTCTAATTAAGTTTTTTTTTTCTTTTTTTAGTTTGAAATGGGAAAAGTGTATAGTCTATATATAACGCAGACATTTTTCCTTAATAAAAATACCACACAAGAAAAAAAAAACTGGGGGAAAAATTTTTTTAAAAAATTTCATCTCCTACTTTTTTCCATAGCAGTATGATACCGTTTGTGTAAGTTATGTGATTTCAAAAAGAAAAAAAAATATAGCCGGTCTTGAGAGTGTTAGTTCTAAGATACTCATTCAGAAAGTTGCTTGTTCCAGACAAGTCTGAGCCTTTTATAGAACCCCCACCCCCTGAAACCCCCCCTCCATTGGGCTCTAATTGGACATGTCAGGCTCTTTCATTGTATACAAAGAAGCCAATTGACTGTGGTTGAAACTCAATCCAGTGTCTTTAAAAAACTTGTGGTGTAGTGTTTTTGTGGTCATGGAACTGAACTCAAACTATGACATCAGTTATCAGTGAGCTACGACAGCCAGTGAAGAATTCAGAGTTGCGATGAAACTTTAAAGCACAGAGCAGTTGAATTTAATGTTGATTCTGGAAGGCAGGGTCCTCGCAGAGAAATCTGTGCCATATGTGTTGAGTCTCTTTTCTAGGTGAAGTGCCATCCTAGGATATCAGCCTTATCTTTTGACCACAGTATGATGTTTAGAGAGAGATCTTTCTGCCACTGACCTTAGAGAATAAGGAAACACTGGCTGACCAAAGGAGACGGCTCCAACTCGGGGACTCCTGGGGAAGGCCCCATGTCCCAGCATTGGGCCTCAGAAGGCAGAGGATTTGGGGGCTGGGGTGGTTTAGTCCAGTTTCTCTTCACATTCCACTCTCTGAATAAGATAGAAGGGAGAGCAGATAAATGGGCGGAAATTAGAATTGATCTCCATGGCAATGACTTGCCTCTGCTGGCTGCCGAGATAAGTGTTCAAGAGGGAGCTGTCTAGTCCCACACATTTGTATTTGGTTTGTAGATAAATAGACTCAGGGGGGTGGAATGGCACTTTCAGGTACGAATATTATACTTAGGCCCCTATAAGGAGGATTTTGTCAGTGATGCAGGCTAGGTCAGAACAGCTATAATTATCCAAGACTCTTCCGGCACAATACCTGTTTTGGCTTGAATTACTTAGGCAGCTGACAAAAATTCTTGTGTTTCTTGGCTTTGAGTTTTCCATATTGGCAGTATATCCTATTCAGATTCACCCGGTCATTTCCCGCCTGCCTTGTCTCAGGTCTTAAAGTATAGTAAGTTGTCCCACAATCTATACTTTTCTTCCCATTTGTGACCAGAACGTAAAATCTGTTCGGATACTCAGAATGAACGGATGAACTCAGATTGCCTGACCTGTGTGAGCTGAGGAGGACGATTCTAGGAGTTTCGTGGAGGAGAGGCAGACTCCTCCCTTGCTGAGAGGAATCCTTGACCCCCAATATCTGTTTTTCAAACTTAAAAAACATTTTTTCGAAATACCAATAATTAAAAAAAATATATCTCTGTGGCAGTCACAGCACATCCCCCAGCTCTGCTAGAAGCTGAGCTCAGTGTTTATCACTTTCCAAAGCAGACGCCTCTCCCTCTGTTCATCATTGAAATGGAGGTGGTCCCCAGGGTCTAGCTGCCACTGACTCCCAAATTCAAATCTCCAGCCCAGACCTCTGCCGTTTTCCCAGCCACTTAGTAACCTCACCTCAAATTGGACACATCCCGAACTGAGCTCACCGTCTGCACTCCTCCTCCCCCATATCTGCCATTCCTCATTATCTTGCAACCAAGTTCATGACACCACAGTCGAATTGTCTACAGTAGAGACCATCGTGTTATTCTTGATGCCTCTCATGTCCATTCACGGCCGTTTTGCCTCCCATACACCTCATAAAAGACACAATCTCTACCATACTGGAACATGTATTTTGTGGGGAAAACTGATAACAACTAAAGACATATGAAAAAGTCATGTTAGAAGACTTAAATCAAAGAAAGGGAGTATAGACTGTCAGAGTGTGTCCCCTTAGGGAGTGAAGGAAGGTCTCTGTGGAAATGCCAGTTGACCGGAGACATGAATGAGATGAGGGAGTGAGCCGTGCATCTGTCTACCAGAACAGCAAATGCAAAAGCCCTGGGGTGGGAGTGTACTTTGTATGTTGGAGAAATAAGCGAGGAGGCCACTGTGGCGGGACCAGAGAGTGGGGGTAGAGGGGAGTCAAGGGTGGTGGGAGATGAGGCCAGAGGAGCTGAGGAGAGTCTGATCTAAAGCACTGTGACAGGAATACCTCCCTCAGCTCCTGTCAGTGTTTGAACCTTGGTGTAAGAGCTCTAGAAAGACTTATTTGCTGAATGAAAAAAAAAACGTTCAAATGAGGAATCGATAGAGAACCATAGGATTCTGCAGTTTTTACCTATAGACTTATATTAATATGAATCCTATTTTTTTTTTGAAATGATTTATTATCATCTGTTTTGTAGAGGTTGGACTTTTCAGGAATTGAACCTGATATAAAGCCATTTGAGGAAAAGTGCAATAAACGTTTCCTGGTGAATTGCCATGATTTAACTTTCAATATCTTGGGTCAAGTTGGAGACAATGGAAAAGGACCACCCACAAATGTACGTATGACTTTTCCTTCTACTGCTTTCAAACCAGTGCGTTAAGGAAATGCTTTGCTTTTTTATCACTAGAAGTAATTTACGGGATGAAAATTCCATTGCTACGGGCTGTGATAACTTTGACATGGAGGCATTTCATACGTGCCTTTCTGTTGCCAAGCTATGACTATGTTTTCATCCTGAGAGGATTCATGAACATATTAACCTATTCAAAATGGCAGATAGAGTAGGCTGTTGACATTCAAAAGGGACATGTCCCTCGAACCTGGACAATCCTCCAAGTTGCGAATTCTGCCAGAGAATATGACGACTTCGGTGCGATTGGCTCATCGCAATGAGTAAGGAACTCAAACCAGGCGGGGATACAGATGCCGTATGCCCAGCTAGCCTTACTCCTTCTAGACTGAGTTCATTCTGTTCTTCACAGAAAATTCTAATTATGAGCTGTCGTGGATCATTTGAGTTACTCAGAAACACTTGAAACTATAAATGTAAAATCGTCAAAGAGACTGCATTTTAGGCTCATCTTTCTTTTTTGGTTCTGGTTTTGTCTTTGACAAATATCCACAGTGATGATTTATTCTCTTCCAAAATAGCTAAAATGCGCTAGCAGACTTCCTGTGCACAAAGGGTTAATCTTTATGCCATTTGGTACGGAATTTCTCTTTGTGACCAGCTTTCAAATGCCATCTCTAGGGAGGAATCGTGTCTTCCAAAACTGCTGATGGGGCAAAGCTTTTGTCAAGTAATTTGATGTTGACTGATATTAGCTCTTATTAAAGGTATAATCCGGTAAGCTGTAACATAACAAAAGGGAAGATTTATTTTTACTCTATAAAATTGGCATTGTTTTTCAGCGATTTCAGTAAATCTATAGAGAATTACATTTTATTCAGAGAACAACTGATGTTCTTTAAATGTGGCTTCTGATTTCTACTCATTTAAAGAAAGCGTAACTTGCAAAATTATTTATACCTGACAAAAGTTAACATTTGATAGCCTGTTATTTTAAAGTGCCCTTTTCTTATATGCAAATGAGCCCTAATGCAATTTTAGCTAAATGTCATACTCAGAAAGAAGCTGCAATCGCAGAGCCTCGAGGAATCAAAACATTATTTTGTCATTGCCGTCCCTCCCCCACCCCACCGAAAAGTCTTCGCTTCCATATGTCATTGTTTTCATTCCCAGGTTGAACCCTTTTTTATCAATCTCGCCTTATTCGATGTAAGGAACAACTGCAAGATTTCAGCCGACTTCCACGTAGACCTGAACCCCCCGTCTGTCCGGGAAATGCTGTGGGGCGGTTCAGCCCAACTGGCCGGTGACGGAAACCTGAAAAGCTCTTCACCAGAGTCTTTTGTTCATGGAATTGCTGAATCTCAGTTACGCTACATAAAGCAGGTAAAGAGTCTTCTCTTAGCCTTCCGAATAAGACACCGAAACACACCCGTGGGCTATTACATCCGCGCAGACCGATGTTTTCCCAAGCCTTCTATCTCTTGTAAGGTCTGTGGCTAGGTGTTTTTCTGGGCACTGAAGTGGGAGGGACAGAATGGAAACCAGCATATGCCAGCAACGCCTCAGCAACGTAACATTTTCAGTGGGCCCGTGATGGGAGTCTCAGAGGAAGTGTTTTGTGAGCTGGAATGTAGGTCACACAGACAGACGCAGGCACACCCCCACACTCCTGTGCGTACTCGTGAGCAAGGCAGCGGGCGCCTGGAAGGCTTGTTTCTTCGAAGAAAAAACGGACCCTGCCATCGCCCCCCCCCCCATCCCTAATTCCCAGCTCCGTTAGGAGTAGGTGACTGGGTTTGGGTTTGGGTTTTTGGCTTGGGGTGCAGTCTTTAGTTCCAGAGATTTGTTAAAATACCATTAGATTTTTCCTTAGGACAAGAGCAAGAAGCACCCCCTTGCAGAAACTTAGGAGCTACGTACAGAACTTTACAGAACTTTAGCTGAAGCCTGGCTGCTGACCAGAGAATGGAGTTCTGAGTGGGTTCAAGGGAAGAAAAGGAAATTAGGCAGGGAAGGGAAGGTGCCCGTCTGAATGAAACTTCAGCCAAACGTCCGGGCAAGTCTTGTGGTGGTCACAGAATGGAGGCTGTGTTTCTGGAAGGTTCAAGTAGAGGACAGGGGTTCCATGTGTCTATTTGGCTGTACCCCTGGCTGAGGTGCCATCAGGTCAGTGTCCCTTAACTTCCTGGCTGGCCAGACCCCCCCAGCAAAAAGTCCCACACTGATGGTCAGATTCCTCCAGAAATCGTTCCTATCGGTGGCCAAGTCGTAGATGCCCCAGAGCTAATCTTCCGTGTTGTCTGGAATTTCGGGAGCTTCATTTGCGAGCGGGCAGCGTTCATGCTGACCCCACATGAATAGGTAGTTTTAGTGGAGCATAAAGGCTCTTTATACGAGAACTTCTGGTTGCAAAGAAGTGGGAGGGGACTGCTTATGTCACATATGTAATGCCGCGTTCTCTGTCCTGTCTGCTGCAAAGAAGCCCCTTTAGAAGGAGCCCAACACTTCCTTGGCATTTTGACCTCTGACCACACTGCAGGCCACGAGAGGTTAGGCAGAATAGAAGTGATGGTCTTCCTTCTCGACTTTTGCAACTGAAAGGAAACTAGACTGTGATATAGAATTGAAAGTGGAAAGAGGCACAAGAACAAAGAACAAAGCAGCTCACGTCGTAAGATTTATTTTCCCCCCAATAAAAACGTGGTTCCTTTTTTTTCTGAATATAAAGCTAAATGTATTAGTATAGAAAATTCAAACAGTACAAAAAGCATAAAGAAGAAAAAGTCACCCCCCATAGACAATAACTGTCAACATTTTGGCTAACCTCCTTCTAGACAGCTCTGTGTGTATATAAACACATAGATCTTATGTATGTTCTTATACAAGCTAGATCCTGTTCATGCCGTTTTATACCTACTGTATTTATTTAATATCACATTTACCCTGTATCCACATTTCTGGATCACTCCCATTCTTATTAAAGGCTAATGTGGTATTCCATCAATTTTTTTTTTAATTTATTTATGAGATAGAGACAGCCAGCGAGAGAGGGAACACAAGCAGGGGGAGAGGAAGAAGCAGGCTCATAGCAGAGGAGCCTGATGTGGGGCTAGATCCCACAACGCCGGGATCACGCCCTGAGCCGAAGGCAGACGCTTAACCGCTGTGCCACCCAGGTGCTCCTGGTATTCCATCAATTAAGCTAATCGGAATAGTTGTCATTTTGGGATATCATAAATAACGCTGCATTGAACATCCTCGTGCATGCATGTTAGCTCACTTGTTGAATTATCTCCTTAGAATAAATACCAAACATTGGGGTTTTCTGGGTTCAGGATTACGCTCATTGGTACAGACTGCTGAATGGTGGGGGAAGACTTTGCATGTGAGTTACTTCCCTCTTTGGGCTCTGGATCTGTGGTAGCTTTACGTCACCTCTTTTTTTTTTTTAAGATTTTATTTAAGAGAGAGAGAGAGCACATGTAGGGGGAAGCAGCAGGCAGAGGGAGAAGCAGACTCCCCACTGAGCAAACAGCCAGACACGGGACTCGATCCCAGGGCCCTGGGATCATGACCTGAGCCAAAAGCAGACACTTAACTGACTGAGCCACCCAGGCGGCCCTACATCGCCTCTTGGTTTGTTACTCAGATTATGCTTGTCACATGTGTGAACATTCACTTCTATGGCCTATGCTTCTAGAAGAGATTGAGCAAGTGCAGTATAAAAGTATTTGAGAACCTGCCACTGAATTATGTGTAAAATTTCCTGCACCGTATCAAATAAGCCCCTTTAAGCCAATGATGTATTTACTTTATTTCTTCAGTGTACTTAGCTGTATGTTCAAGGCACGGAGTTTAAGTTGTGGTCGTGGACGTCATCCCACTTGTAATCTAGGTCAGGAAGAAAATCAACAATTTTTTCAGTACCTCCGGTGTGCCAGAATTTTCCATTGGTGTCTCGTAATCGTCAGAGTCTTGTGAAATAGTGTACTCCTGGCTGCTTTGGAGGGGAGGAGAGGGCAGATCGGGAGGTGAAGTCAGCCGGCCCCCAGTGCACGGCTGATAGTAGTGAAGGTAGGATGGGAACCTAGGTCTGTTGGAAAGACCCCGGCCAGCAACGGCCAGCAGAACGTAATTACATGCTGCAGCCTATCCTGCAATGGTAGCAGAGGTGTTTGGGAGCCAAGGGGGCTTCGGGGGGTGGGAGCTACCTTTGAGGGCCGCACGGAAGATGTGGGGCTTGGGAGAAGAAGCCTGAGAAGAATGGAGGAGCGGTGGGAAGGTGACCCGATGGGCAGTGGCCTCAGATGGCTTTATTGTCTTGCAACCTTTTCGGATCAACTGATGATACCAGGAAGCGGTCATTTACTTGAACTAGTTGAACGTTTTATTTTGGAGGAGTTTTTTTCTCACCTTCTTCCCGTTTCGGGTGAGGAAGCAGTGCTGTGTTGGAGAGAGACTGAACATGGGCGGATCTGAACCCGAATCCCAGCCCATCCGTTCTTCAGCAGTGCCAGCTAGTTTAGCACTTCTTTTTTTTTTTTTAAAGATTTTATTTATTTGTTTGAGAGAGAGAGAGAGCAGAGAGGGAGAGCACATAAGCAGGGGGTGGGGCAGAGAGAGAAGCAGACTCCCTGCTGAGCAGGGAGCCTGATGCGGGGCTCGATTCCAGGACCCAGAGATCGTGACCAGAGCTGAAGGCAGATGCTTCACCAACTGAGCCCCCCAGGTGCCCCAAGTTTAGCACTTCTTAAGTGCCACTGTATTTCTCTTTCTCTTTTATCAAGTCCCTTATTTTCACAACACCCTAGCAAAGTAGGTAGGTACTGGTACCATACCCATTCTACAGATGAGGAAATTGAGGCACAGAGCTGTCCAGTAGCTTGTCCAGGATCACAGAACTTAGAAGATGAGGAACAGGACCTGAAACTAGGGCTAGCAGGCTTCAAAGGCCAGGTGTTTACCCCTGTGTTGTACTGCTTCTGTGTTACCCGAGAGAGAGAGGGAGACTGCCCAGTTCCCCAGAGTTCCCGGAAAGGGCTGTCTGGTGGCCCCAGCCCTTCCAGCAAGGCTGCTCGAACGGCAGCATTATCTGTAGGAAGAGGCAGCTCCCAGGGTTTAGTGGACGGTGGGTGTCTGGGGGCCATTCTAGGCCCTCCCCATCTGTTCATTGGAGTCTTTCTCTCCATTGGCTTCCTGAGGAACAAAGGGGTGACCACAGGAAAGGAGGGAGTTGGGTCTATCGAGTAGTTTTGCCTCCCTGACATCAACCAGTCACTATGACCAGTCACTTTATACTCAGCTGCCTGGCACTTTCTTCCCAGATGCCCTGACAGAGCTTGGCCCCCCATGTCTCCCAAGGTCAGACCTGATTGACTTTGGGTTGGGGTTGTGGGGAGATGCTGATTCTTGGCTCTTCATGGCTCCGTGGGCTCCCCCCGGGGGCAGCAGTTGGCCTGGTGAAAGGGTACAGAGTCTCCCCCCAAAGCCCTGCCGTGGGCTCTGTAAGTGCTGGGGCCTGGGATGAGGGGGCCTCACCCTTTCTTTAGAGGGAGAGGGGCAGTCAAGTGGGTAAGAGTTACCCTGAGATTGGGGCAGCCACATCCATGCCTCCTAGGTGGAAAAAGATGGCTGGGCCAGAGGCTTTGTCTACAGGGCCAGACTCCCGGCCCACGTGGGGATTCCTGGGTGCTCTCTGGCTACCCTTCTGTGTTCTGAGGACAGGGAGAGTGCTTGAAGCTGATTGGGACAAAAGGCAGAACAGCCCTGATGGTATCCCCCTTACACTGGAAGCCCTGGTTGTTTAAAGAAATGAACGCTTCTAAGCTTTAGCATCCTCATCTGTAAACGGGAGGAAATGATAGTACTTGCATGCAGGGGCAGCTGTAAGGCTCTGACAAGGTGCGCTGTCCCCAGAAAGCACTCGGCACGGCGCTAGGCTGCCATGTTTGCTCAGCATGACATGGCCCACAGTAGAGCGGCAGTAATGGTGATCACAGATACCCAAGCGAAAGCACTTGCTCTTAGCCATTGTCAGAGTTTTCAAAATTATAATACTCATTGCTGGCATCAGTGTGGGGAAACGCACAGAGTACTGGGAAAGGAGAATAGTAGGCACTCCATGAGCGTTAGCTGTAGCAAACATCAGTATTGCTGTTCTCATCCAGCCTCATTGTGTGAGCTGTTGGAGGAGGGGCTCTCAGGGCTGAGAGGCAGCATAGTATGGGCTGTATGTATAGTCCGGAAGCCCTGGCTGCGAACTCCTTTATCCGCTCACGGCATAAACTTCTGTAAGCCCTCGGTTTCTTCATCTGTAAAATGGGTATATCGTAGTGCCTGCCTTCGAGGGTGTTTTCCTGAAGACCAAGGAGGATAATGCACAAAACCCATGTAGGACGGTTAGGTGACAATTGGGACGTATGAGCATACTCCAAGTGCAATGCTCAGCACACCTTCTGTGTGGTCAGCAGGGGCTGGCTGCCCAGCGCATCTCCCCACCCGAGCCGCATGCTCCTGGGAGTACCAGAAATCAGGTTCTGTGGCCTTGCAGGTGCTTTGGGCCACTCAAGTAATAACTGGGTGTTCCTAGCGGGCAGTACATGGAATCCATGCAGAAAGTCTTGGGAGTACTTATTGCTATCATCATCCCCATTTCTTAGATGAGAAGCCTGAGGTGTGGACACAGGATGGGACTTGCCTCACCCCATAAATGGTGGAGTCAGAATTTAAACCCAGGACATCTTAACTCCCGAGCAGTTTTTAACCACTTCCTTCCCTGCTCGCTGCTTGGGAATTCAAGGGTGAATCCACCATTCCAAGGGATCTTCACAAGCCACTGGATTCTCAGGGAGGGGGAGCAATTACTTGGGGTCTCACGCGGAGTTTTCTCGTCTTTCCTGTACTCTATGGACCGCTCGCTCCGGAGCAGATGAGATAATGTGTCTGAAATATTTTGATAACTGGAATGCACAATCTTAACACAGTTGGTAATACACCGAGTAGAAAAATAAAGCTTGGTAGAATCCCAGTGACGGGTTTTTCCATCCGAATTCATTTGTGTGGTGCCCCTTTAAACGACGGACCTCACCATCTAAGCGGCTCTTTGGAAGATAGTCGATTTGAGGGGAGCTGGGCAGTGGATAACACGGTGGTTTCACGTGCATTCAAAGAAAACATATGTAACTTTGGTTGCATCTATGTTCGTAACCCTTAAGTGGAACGTGCGGGAAAAACCCAAATTTTGCGTCCTCTGTCCCCATCTTGAAAGCACGGGTGCTCTTTAACTGCAGTATTTTCTTCCTGTCAGCTGCAATTAGTATTAATTGCGAGTGAACTGACCTGGAGTTACATGCCCCTGCATTTGAAAATGCACATCCGGTTCCACTCAAGAAACGCACACTGTTTCAGCACATGCGCGCGAGGCCGAACAATACACATTGTATTCACTTAGGGCTAAAAAGGCACCTTGCGGACACAGCCAAACACAAGAGGCCACAGCTGTACCTTAGGGACGAATAGATGTGAAGTTGGTGACAAAATAGAAAATCTGTTTTGAAAGAAGCACCGGGAGCTTTAGGAACTGTATGAAAAGAAAGGCTATCTGTTTGCAGGGTCCTAGACACGACCCTGTGTTAGATGTCAACATTCGACACTAAACACAGTACCAGGAATCATCAACCACACAACTGTAGGTATGAAGTTACATAAAAATGTCTAATGGAGGGGTGCCTGGGTGGCTCAGTCGTTAAGCGTCTGCCCCCGGCTTAGATCGTGATCCCGGGGTCCTGGGATCGAGGCCCACGTCGGGCTCCCTGCTCCACTGGGAGTCTGCTTCTCCCTCTCACTCTGCCTGCCTCTCTGCCTACTTGTGCTCTCTCTCCCTGCTCAGTGGGAAGCCTGCTTCTCTCTCTCCCTCTCCCCCTGCTTGTGTTCCCTCTCTCGCTGTCTCTCTCTGCCAAATAAATAAATAAAATCTTTTAAAAAAAAATGTCTAAAGGAAGTAATTTTTTTTTTCCCCAGGGAATTTTCTCAGCGACGAATCCACATCCTGAAATTTTTCTGGTTGCAAGAATTGAAAAGGTACTCCAGGGAAACATCGCGCACTGTGCAGAACCCTACATCAAAAATTCAGACCCGGCAAAGGTATGGACAAAGCTCATTTGTGAACATTTTGGCTTAATGTAAAATTTGCCTTTTACTGATACTTGAAATGGTACTGTTCATTAACAGTACCCTCCAAAGAGCCTTATTCCCTAAATACGGTGTGCTCTGTGAGTATGCATGCTACAGTTTGAACATGACTTTTCCCCTTTTCATTTATGTTCTGTTTACATGACAGTCTGATTTCTGCTTGCTTATCAAAATAAGAGCTAAAAAGGCTTTTAGGCGACATCTGTTCATTGACACCGTATCCTTGGCAATAGCTACTCTTTATTTCCAGCCCTTACATCCAGCCCAAGAACGTCAGAGCTGGGAGGTCCAGCCCCGTGGTTGCCAAATGCCAGTCTACACTCCAATTTCCTCCTGTCCGTGATAAGCAAAAGAAAGACAAGAGAAGGAGCGATTCACGGAGCTCAGTGTGTTCAATTCGAGGGGCCGTCCTTTATTCTGAGATTTTTGTTCTTCCTGCCTTCTGAACATCACGCCTGTGTGTCTTTCACGATATGTTGGCCTATGGAACGGTAGCGATTGTTGTGACTGTTGGATGTCTTCGGATGGCACCGTGAAAAGGCAGCGGCCCCTATAATCGTCCAAATTTCTGGATCACGAAATCCAGACTTCTGCAAATTACTGACCTGGTCCTTTCCTCTCAGTTTTATAAATGAGAACACAGAGGCCCAGAGAGCGAAAGTGTGCTTGGCACAGTTCATTAGCGGCACTCCAGCTACTGAGTATTTACGGAGTCGATCTGGCGTAGGTGGCATTTAGTTGTGTGTCCAAATAGTGTTTATTGAGCGGAAGATGCGGAGGAGACATGTGACTAATTGCGTGGGAGAGAAAAGTCTCCACGATATAGATCAGAGCCTCTAGCATTCTGCACCCTAGGGACAAGCGTCCAGCCGGCACTTCACAGCCCGTTTAGACTCTATGGGCTGTTAATCTTCTGTCAGCTCCTAGCGCCTGTGCAAACAGCAGCTCCTTGCCCAGCTAAACTAATTGCATTGACTCTTGGTCACTTGGCTTTTATCTTGGGAGTAAAAAGGTCAGCTGTATTCAGAACAAACCTCTCCCAAGAATAATGAGTGTCTGCCTGTTCATGTGTGAAAGGGAATACACATTAAAACTGCTCAAAATTTTCCCAGTAGAGGTCTTTGGTACAAAACGTGCCCTACACCTCTTTTGGTCCTTCTTCTGATATCTTGATGAAGGCTCTGTTAATGAGAAAACACAAAATGCTTTAAAAAAAAACCTCTAGTCTTGGGCGCCTGGGTGGCTCAGTTGGTGAAGCGACTGCCTTTAGCTCAGGTCATGATCCCAGGGTCCTGGGATCGAGCCCCGCATCAGGCTCCCTGCTCAGCAGGGGGCCTGCTTCTCCCTCTCCCTCTGCCCCACCCTCTGCTTGTGCTCTCTCTCTCTGCCAAAAAAAAAAAAAAGAGAGAGAGATTAAAAAGCAAAGAGAAAGAAAACTCTAGTCTTGGAAAGTGGGTAGCTGACGTGTGTCGTGTTTTTATCGGGAGCTCTTTCTTTATCTCTTTTGCTGGACTTTGATGTTTCCATCAGTAAGTGGGGCAAATTACTGTGTATGGTGAGTCTCTGGTCTTTGGAACACACACGAGCGTGTCTTCTTATTTCTGCCCCTAGACGGCCCAGAAGGTGCACAGGACAGCAAAGCAAGTGTGTAGCCGCCTTGGACAATACAGAATGCCCTTTGCTTGGGCTGCCAGGTTTGTACAAACATAATCCTGACCTTTCTGTTCGCTCTTATCTGTAAAGTTCACGGCTGCCATCCTTGCCGGCAGCATTTAGCGGGCGGTCTCTGACAAGCCAGTTGTATCCTGGGCCACTTGGGATGGGGCTGAGTCCACTCGGGCATTGATAACAAAGGGCTCCAACAGCACACATTTCTCCCTCCCGGTGCCGTGGGCTGGGAGGCTGAGATCCGGGTGCCAGCATGGCCAGGTTCTGGTGAGAAACTCCTTTCAGGTTGCAGACAGCTAGCTGGCTTCTCCTTTCGCTTCATGTGGCAGAAAGGAAGTGAGCCCACTCTCTGGCCTCTCCTAAGGGCACTAATCCCATTCACGAGGGCTCCACCCTCCTGATCCAGTCACCCCCCACCACGTCCTTCCTCCTAATACCGGCACCTTGGGGTTTGGGTTTCCATGTAGGAACCTAGGGTGCAAACGTGAAGTCCGCCACACGATGTAAGAATCCTTTCTCCTAAAATTGGCCCTGCCTCGGAGAACCTTTCATTTCTTCATCTGTGGTGCTTCAGGGAAATTTTCTTTGGCTTCGGTTCCTGATCTGACTGACAGCACTTAATTTTAGTGCATTTTGGAGCAGACCTTATTTGCTAAAGTAATGGAATTTTTTTCCCCCCAGAAAACCCAAAATTGTAGTGAATTATGTCCAGTGTGCCCACTATTTCAGAGTTGGCTAGGTTTATGCTTCGAAAAGCTATCCTAGAATAGTTCTGGAAAACATACTAAAAATGAGAAGGCGCAAGAATGCAGTTGTTAAGTGCAAGGGGTAATTAATTAATAGACTTGCTTTCTGATGACAAATGTGGGAACCCGTCACTGGGAGTGTACGTGGAAGGGTGTTATCTCCAGCTCATCTCTTAAGGGTAGGTTACATTTTTTCCCCCCAATTCTCGCCAGTCTACATGCAGGGATGACTTAAAATGTGTTTCTTGCTTATCCCACCCCCTTTGGAGTCCAGGTTCGCTGGCTTGTTTGCACGCAGCCTGTATCACTCACTAGAACTTCTGGGGAAAGGGCACCATGTTCTGAATAAGTCAATCAATTATGTGCAGTGGGTGTTGGGGGGTAGCATAAGGATAGGAGATTCTAAGTTCATTAACGCTTCTGTCACTATTTATAATCATGTCATTTGGGGGAAGCTTTCAAAATGTATCGTGTGTTGGTAGATGAAAAGACACACTTGTCCTTGTTTTGTGGACTGGTTAAAAAAAAACAACACATGCACAGCCAAGGTTAGGTGAATGGCGAAGAGTCGCGGCGGCTGGTCTACTTAGGCATTATGGGAGGTGAAGAATGGCCTGTGAACGGACACATTCTTCGTGGTGCTCCGGCCTGAGGAGTCCATTGCTGCTGCTGGGATTATTTAGATCTATCTGTTGGCCCCGTACAAGGCGGTGGTGTAAGTGCTTTGACGTTTACCTTCTTGAGGGGTGCCTACTGTTATTCCTACCTTGGCGATGAGGAAATACAGGCACAGAGCTAGTTAAAAAGAAAAAAATCCTTGCCCAACTTTACGTAGCATATGGCCGAGCAGGGATTCGAACCCACGGCGTGTAACCTCCGCCCACACTAGACCACGGTGGCGTGCGGCCCACTGTCCAGGCTGTCGGAGGAGCTGTTGCATGCTCTTTGGTCAGTAGAAACATTAAAATTTAATTTAAAAACCTTCAAAGGTAGAAGCTGTCATCCCCGGTTCTGATGAGGCATTGTACAATGCTCCTTTCTCCTTCCTGCCTTGTTCTGGTGGTTAGCAGCCCCAAGAGCTTACTCTCGAGGCTTGCCTGGGATATTTTAAAGATGTATGCCAAACCCCTGTTGACTGAGAATAAAGGAGGTGTGCTTAGAAGTAGGAACAGTGGGTAATGCCTGGAACCACATCTTCAGAGGCTCCGCCTGGGCGAATTCTGGTTTTGGCTAGAGCTGTTTCCAGTGTGGTGGGGGCTTAGACATTACTTCCCATTTTAGCAGTAAGCAGCTGCTTCAGAATGGGAGAAGGGGAGGGGAGGGAATCGTCCAAATTCATATTTGGAAACTCTACCTATATCTTATAAACTTTGTGTATAAATCCACCCTAGAGATCTAACTTAATGGTCATCAACTTTGGGACGTGCTTTACCTTTGATTCAAATGCATGTGTTTTGTATATCCGGCTTGGTGAATTTTCACAAATGTTTCCGGTCATGTGACAACCGCTCCAACCAAGATCTGGAACGTGTCTATCACTTCGGAAAGTTTCTTCATGCCCCTGTCCAGTCAGCCATCCCACTCCCGTCAGTCAGCCGCCAATCCGGTGGTTATCACTACAGATGACTTTATTCTAGACCTTCATACCAATGGAATCCTATAGTACGTACTCTTGCATTGGGTTTCTTGTGCTCAGTCTGGTTTGGAGATTCATCCGTATTGTCGTATGTATCAGCCCTTCACTCTGACTGGTATTCCATTGTATGAATACACGACTGTGTATCCATTCACTTGTTGATGAATATCCGGGCTGGTTCCTTTCGGGGATACGACAGCTAAGTCTGCTATGAACATTTAGGTGCCATGGGGCCTAGGAGTGCAGGATCAGAGGAAGGGTATGTGCTGAATTTCATGAGAAATCACCAAATGAGTTTTCCAAAGTAGTTTTACCGTGTTATACACACACCAGCACTTAGTCTGTCTTAATTTGTCAATACTTGAGAATTAAAAAAAAAATTCTGTTGCTGTTTTAGACCCATTTTCAAAGATACTCAAGGTTCTCTGGATCTGGATGGGAGATTTTCTCCTTTATATAAACAAGACAGTAGCAAGCTTTCAAATGAAGACATTCTCAAGTTGCTCTCAGAATACAAGAAGTAAGTGTGTTACTGTAGTAAGTCAATAAAAGAGATGACATAATTTTCTAAAATGATGAATGGGAGTCCTGTATGGGAGAAACGGAATGCTTCGGAGCATTTTTGGATTTGGAAGCATTTGTAAGTTTGCATGTAGGGTAACCAGTGCATTCAGTAATCATAAATTTTAAGTATAAAATATTTCTTATCTTACACCTAGGCCAGAGAAGACCAAATTGCAGATTATTCCTGGACAGCTCAACGTCACAGTAGAATGTGTTCCTGTGGATTTATCAAGTAAGAATTCACATGTTACAAATCAGCCTTAAAGGGCTATGTTTGAATCTCAGGTTTTTATCTTTTCAATGTATTTCTTGAGGTTTACATGGTGTATTAAGTTCCTAGGGCTGCTGTAAGAAACTCCCACAAACTGGGTGGCTTAGGATGACAGATACATTCTCTGCCGGTTCTGGAAGCTAGAAGTCAAGATCAAGGCATCAGCAGGGCTGTGTTCCCTCTCAGTGCTCTAAGGAAGACTGGTGAAGTCAGTCATCGAATTTAGGGCTCACCCTAATCCAGGGTAACTTCATCTTACCAATTACATCTGCAAAGACCCTATTTCCAAATACAGTCCCATTCTGAGGTTCTGGTGGCCGTGAATTTGGGGGGGACAGTATTCAATCCAGTATACGTGGTGAATAGTTACGAATTAGGAAGGGTATTAAGTTGATTTTATCAGATGCTGTTTCGTATATAATATATCCTGTCGTGAGTGTTCCCTAGTCAGTTTCTGCTGCTCTTCGCCTTGGATACATCCCATCAAGGGATCCAAAGGGAGGAGAGTTTCTTTTCCTCTCTAAAGACAAAAATCTAAGATCTCAGAAGAACAGACAGAAGACAGAAAAGACACTTTGCAGGAAATAAAATGGAGTGGCTAATAAAAACCTGATAAATGTTCAAATCTTCATAATAATGCCACTAACACAAATTAAAATAGCAAGACGCTTTTGCTCCTCTGTCACATTTACAAAAATGTTTAAAGTGAAACTGTCTAATGCTGGCTAGGTTTTAGCCAGGCACCATCACCTGTCATGAGTACGAACAAAATGTGGTAATCGATGTTCATAGATGCCCATAACTAAGGCATTTTGATTCGGAGCTTCTCTCCGTCCATTCATTCACTGAATAAACTTTGCAGTTATGGAGAATAAAGTCTAGAAGGAGTGACAGACGGTAAATAAGAAAACAAGTGAGCGATTCGAGTCGGTGATTGGGGTGGGCTGCTTTAAAAAGGGTGGCCAAGGGGCGCCTGGGTGGTTCAGTCAGTTAAGTGTCTGCCTTCAGCTCAGGTTATGATTCCAGGGTCCTGGGATTGAGCCCCGCATCGGGCTCCCTGCTCAGCGGGAAGCCTGCTTCTCCCTCTCCCACTCCCCCTGCTTGTGTTCCCTCTCTCAATGGCTGTCTCTCTCTCTCTCTGTCAAATAAATAAATAAAATCTTAAAAAACAAAAAATAAAACAAATAAAAGGGTGGCCAAAGCGTGGCTCCAGCTCAGGAGCTGATTGCATGAGAAGGAGCGAGCACATGGTGGTTGGGGATGGTACATTCCAGATTGAGGGCTTGCATACCGAAAGACCGTGAGGCGGGAGCAAGCTTGGTACGTAGGAGCAGAAAGGAAGCCAGTGTGCCGTGTGATGGGAACAGTGAAGATGGGAACGAAGCAGGAGAGGTTCTGCAGGAAATTGTATAGACCATGGTAACTCTTTAAAGGGTTGGATTTTATTCCATATGCAATAAGAGGTCGCTAAAGGATCATAAGCCAGGGGAGTGGCATCCAGCGTACACTCCAAAACACCTGAGTACAATGGATTCTTTTTTCCTAAAGAAATAATTTGGAATGTCGACAGGAGTTTATGCACAAAGGTGTTCTTTTCCGTGTTGTTTATTTTGGAGGGTGATTGGAAACAACCTAAGAATCCAACACTGTCAGTGTGGTCAAGGCACGATGGTACACCAGGGAACTTGACGCAGCCATGAAAAATGATGTTTATAAAGAGTTCGCAGAATAAAACATTAGATCAAATGCCAAAACAACCCCAACCCTGCGTCAAGTTCTGTATATACAGTAGGATTTGTGTATTATTATATAAAACAGGCATCGAAAGGAGACAAGAAGAAAATATGCCAAAATACTAACAGTAGTTCTCTCTGGATAGTGGAGCAATCACTTTACTCTGTATCTCCAGATATTGTATTGTAAGTATCACTATAATAATTGGAGAAATCTGAGCCCAGCCGAAAACACTGTGTCCTCAGTGTCACTCTTCCCGGGTCTTCCTGCTCCATCGACACCGCGGCGCAGCGAGGACAGGCAGTGTTTGACCTCTGTCAGTACGTGAATCACCTCTAGTCCGGTGGCTACTTCGATAACTGAGGCCACCACACTTCTCCGAGCCTTTGTGTTTTTCACCTTCAGTATTGAATTTGTTATTGGTGACACATCCGAAGATCTGTCGTTTCCAAAGGCCTCCCTTATTTCTTAGGTGAAAGTTGCACGTGCACCAAGTTACCTTTTTTGAGAGTGACTATCCGTGAGCTAATTGGAGGCATGCATTTACTGTTCGTTCCCTGATACCAATAAAAATCTGCAGTGAAAGCTAAATTGCAGCCACAGGAGGAAAAATGTAATGGATTTCTTTGCAGAGTTTAAATTTGTCAAAATTATGATGTGTTATATTTGGCAAATCACTCTACATTGAGAACGAACTAGCAATCGTGTCTGGTTTGGATGGCTTCACTAAAATCAGTACCAGGCTATGCCGTCTTGTCCTTCTGAGTTCTTGAAGCGGTTGTATGACTTTTTTGTCAATCACTGAGAATTCTGTTTGTTAAATCACTCGTTGAGAATGCGGTCCTTGTATATTTTTATAAATGCAGGAATGTGTTCATGATTGCTAAATTGTATCACCTTTGCCTGTCTTCTTTCTCCTGGTATAGATTGTATTACTTCTTCATATGTGCCCCTGAAGCCTTTCGAAAAGAATTGTCAAAATATTACTGTGGAGGTCGAAGAGTTTGTTCCAGAAATGACAAAATACTGTTATCCATTTACTATTTACAAAAACCATCTGTATGTATATCCCTTGCAATTAAAATACGATAGCCAGAAAACATTTGCCAAGGTAAGCAGCGTAAACTATTCATTTTGGAGTATAAAGTGCTAATTATAATTTGCTGGTTTTAGGACTCATTTTGAGTGATTAATCATTTTTAGGCGAGGAACATTGCAGTCTGTGTGGAATTCCGGGATTCCGACGAAAGCGACGCTAGCGCTTTAAAGGTTTGTTTATGATCTCGATAAGCATATACTTTAAGCGTAAAGATAAAGATTTTGGGGGGTGCCTGGGTGACACGGTCGGTTGGGTGTCTGCCTTCGGGTCAGGTCCTGAGCCTGGGGTCCCGGGATCTAGTCCCCCATCCGGCTCCTTGCTCAGCGGGGAGCCTGCTTCTCCCTCTGCCTCTATCCCCCCCCCCCATTGTGCATGCACTCTCTCTTTCCCTCAAATAAATCAATAAATAAAATCCTTAAAAAAAAAAGATAAAGATTTTGGCACTTGGTAGTTTCACAGGCTAAGTTTAATTTCTTTAAGGGCCACAAAGAAAATTATTCAAGTGACGAAGGTAATATTGCCTTTTCTGCTCTTACACGTTAACTGTAAGGATTAAATCTTTAAAAATAACCAAATGAGGTGGGAGCGTGTGTAGCTTGAAAAATGGGGAAGCTCCATTTTTGCTTTTGCTCCGCTTTGATTTTGCGTCGCTCTCCTGTGCCATCACATCATTTTCTCCAATGACCTGATAGTTTCTAATGGGATCATCAGGGAACTGAAAACGCCTTTCTCCTTGAAACCTGAACGGGCTTTGAGCTAACAGAGGCACAGCAGGACTGTTTGCTCTGAGACCGGACTTCGCAGGCACTGGCCAAATGGTGCCTCCAAGCTTGGATTCGGGGTGCAGGGAAAGCAGAATCTCAGTATCTCTGGTAGAGCAATCCTTACGTACCTCTCACGTCCCGGCGCCTTTAGCTTTGCATTAGCCAGAGGCCCGAAAGAGAAGTTCCGAGAACATCTAGCCATCACGATTTATCGGGCCCCCTCCTTCTCTAGCTTGAGCCTAAATCAGACAGATGGACGGCTAGTCCTCCACGCAAACCTCCTGAGCGAAAAGCCTGGAAGCCCCTGACTAAGTCGTTGAATGTTTAATAACCCCTACCTTTGAAAGGTGTTTCGTTGGTTTTGTGTTTTGTTTTGTTTTGTTTCGTTTGTTTGTTTAACAGAGAAACCTAAGTTAGGAATTAGCTGGCTCAGATTAGATGTATTTTCTCTGATTCCTCCCCTCGCTGGGGATGAGAACGACTCTTCCTTTTCCCCTCATGCAGGATCCTTAAAGAGTCTTAGGTGACCCCTCCGCAGCTCCTGCAGATGGCCCCCAGAACCGTAGTTAAGGGGAGTTGGCGATGCATTCCCGTGGGGTTCTGAGTGTCATTTCTTAGCGGGCCTAGAGGCTGGCTGTGAAGTAACGGTGAGGCCGGTAGGACCTTGGCGCGCCGACTGCATATTTATCCTTGAGCTCAGTGGCCCGGGGATGTGCAAAACTCACACCGGAAATGCAATCGGAGCTTTTCCCGGAACCCTAGAAAGCCTCGCATTTAGTTTGTGGGTCTCACGGAAAGCCAGTGACTTTTAAAACGTGGCTCGTAAAGTGAGCGGACGGTCAGTTCGCCTGCAGCTTCGTGGACGTTCAGCTTTTAATTTCTTCAGGCGAGGAGTGTATCTGCTGGTGTGCGCGTGTGTCTTCGATGCTCGCCTTGCCCACCGCTCAAGGAGCGTCCAGCAAATGTTGCTAACTGCCTGGCTGGGAGCTTCTCCTAGGAAGAAATGCAAATAGCACAAGAGAAGTAAGCTTTCCAGATCTGGTTTCAGAGTGTTCCCTTTACAGATGGTTAGCTGCGTTTGACTTCTTGCCGTCAACTAATTGGGAAGTGCATTTTTTTTTTTTTTGATGACCGGATACTCGGAAGCATCCACGCGGCCAAGTTCAGTGATGTCTGGGGTGGTAGCTAGAGTGACTGTAAATGATTTGGAATGTACAGGCTCACGGTGAGAGCCGGGTGAGCTTGGCCGTGGCCTTGGGCTCACAGATGCCTCTAACTGTGTGTGGTTCCATTGCGTTATGTTTAGAGGCCTTCACCGAGATGGGTGACTCCGTTTGCTTCTTTTGCAGTGTATTTACGGAAAACCCGCGGGCTCTGTTTTTACCACAAATGCTTATGCCGTTGTCTCACATCACAACCAAAATCCAGAGTTCTATGATGAGGTAAGAATGCATTTTTCTGATGTTCATAAAACACAGTGGTGGCTCTTCTTTTTCTGTTCATCTTCCATCATTTTCTCTGCCCTTGCAATCCCTGAACGTTTTGTCCCATAAAAATAGAAAGCGTCACACCAAGGCAAAGGGCTTGATGTCCTTTGATGACGGTGGAATTCGCCCACAAATGGAAGGGACTCTGGTGAGAGGTAACAATGTAGGGAACAAACATGAGACTAGAGCTAGGATTCTAGCCTCGCCTTGACAACGGGCTCCGTGACCTTGAGCAAGTCACTTCCCCTTTCCCAAGTCTCCATTTCCTCAGCTTTCAAAGAAGAAATTCAGAAGAGATGTTCTGAAGGCCCTTCTAGATCTTTCTTCCTGTGGTTTTGCATTGGGCTGGGGGCGCAGCCGCTCTGTAAGTGAAATGCTTGGCGAGACACAGCAGCACGTGGGGGCCACCAGAATCCCACTGGCTGTCCTAACGCCTCCGCGCAGTGTAGACGAAGGGGCGTGGGACCGTCTCTCAAGCTCCATGCTCCCTTCCCCCCCAGCCTACCTCTCCGGCCCTGCCTCTGCCTCTCTTTCCTTCTCCATCTCTGCATCTTGCTGTACTTGCCAGTGTTTCTCTTAGTGTCTCTGTCATAGCCTCTTCCAGTCGGTGTATCCCTGGCTTATCCAAATCTGCAGACTGCTTTGGCTTCCTACGTGTCTCCATAAACCTGGATATGCATCCCCGGCCGGAAGCTTTGCTCTTCCTGCTTCTCAGGGTTCTTTGTCCGAAACCATCCCCCCTGCTGTCACGATTTTCCCCAGGTCCACCTGCTGTCCTAAGGAGGCTTTGTAGCCCAGCTGTAGGCCTCCTCTCTTTCTCTGTCCAGTGCTCTTGGTGTGGTGGGGGACGGGGAGGAGCAGAGCGGTGCCTTGCGGTTCTGCCCCCTGGGGAGAGAGTATGGCTACATTCATGCGCAGCAGAGCGTTAGATACCCAGATGGTCTGGCTGCTGGGAATAAGCGTGTTCCGTGGTGAAATATACCTACAACAGAAATTAGTTGTAACACCAAAACCCTGCCTTGCATGAATGATGATGAGGCCAGATGTCCAGCACCAAGCTGTTGTAATATGTCCCCCTCTCTCATCGACACCAGTCACTCCAGAAAACTCGATCATGCAGTAAGTAATCCGCATTATTGTTAGGATGCCTGAAAGAAACAGGCTTTTCATTCATTCAGTCTATATTGACCAAGACAGAGCGGGAGATGGAGAGAGATGGCGTGTTTCTGTGCGCATGTATGCACATGTGTCAAATCAAGTACATCCGTGATCTCTCTCTTATATACTTCCGGGAGGCAGTAAAGACATTTGGTGGGGTCCTGATTGGAAAATCACTTGAGATGCTTGTACTGAAGTGTTCATTTCTAGGATTAAGTTCATGTGCCAAGGATGGCGAGTTTTATTTCTTTATTCAAGAGTAATCATGCGTTTTTCTTCAAAAAGTATTTATATGAACTGTAATTGGTGGATACTGTGATACCATAGTGATTTTTTGCATGTTTATTTGCAAAGCTTAATTTTTTTTCTTCCACACAAAGGAAGGCAACAATTTAGAGAAAAGAAGCCTTTCAAATCCAGTACACATTTTAGATCGATCGCATTCGCTGACGCAGATTGAGTTACATACTATCCTTGGGTTGTGAGGCTGTGGCTTTGATCTAGTGTTTTAGAAAATCCTGCCGCAGAGTTGCATCCAGGAGAATCCACTGGGCTCTCCAGCCCAAGTCATAAATCAGCTCTCACTACCCAGGAGACTACTGTTGTCAAATTGAAACCGACTGGAAAAGCCTTCAGAGTACATTTCAATGATATCTATTATCTGATGACTTGGCTTGTCATTTAGAAAAATATGTCATTGGAAAGTATGATGAAATTGAACTAAAGGTCTGACTGCCCAGCTTGACAATGAAAACAAAACAAAATGTGATATGTGATTTTGCTGTCGTTTCAGATTAAAATTGAGCTTCCCATTCATCTGCATCAAAAACATCATTTGCTTTTTACTTTTTATCATGTGAGTTGTGAAATTAACACAAAGGGAACAACCAAAAAGCAGGACACAGTTGAAACTCCGGGTACGTGTACTCTTGTCAAAGTCTCTTTCTACAGCTATTTGAGGTGGAATTGTCTAGAATATAACCTCTTTTCCTCAAGCTACAAACCACTTCTTCCCCTCACTAAAAAGTACATTTCCGAGTTGAAAAGTTCATCGGTCAAAGATGAATTATATGTTCATCTGACCATCATTTCTTTTAAGTAGAGTGGCTCAGCAACCAGAACTTTCCAGTTTGGCTCGCTAAGGATGTGGGAAGTAAGCCCAGAGCCCAGGGATATATTTGAGCTAGAGGGAGATTGGGGACCCACCTGGTTCTAGTGAAAATAAAACAGATTTAATGAATTTGAATAAACGCTAGTAGGGAAGTGCCAGTCCTGGTCCCATCCAGCAAAGCTTTAGATAAACCAGTGGGAAGCATCCTTAGGAGAACACAGAGGCCCTATAAACATGGCATGTGCCACCGCCACTAGGTAAATATCAGCATACCCTGGGATTCAGATCCAAGTTAGCCTGGATCAGTCTGAAATTCCTTCCTTCCTTCCCTCACCAAATACGTCTGCGTATTTATTATGTGCAAGGCATTACAGTAGGTACTAAGGAGAATACAGTGGAGACTCAAACATAGCTCTCATCTTCAGTGAGCCTATGGTCCTAGCAGGGGAAATGAAATCTATGTAGACAACGATAAGATAAGATAGAAAGCCGTAGCTACCGAGAGAGCGGTGCTGTGTAATCTCAGGGAAGAGTGAGTTATTACCTGGGCTGGTTGGAGGGACAAGTGGCTGGGAATCTGGGAAGGCTTCCAGCAGGAGATGGGGTTTGGGTGAGGCCTTAAAGGGGCTGGGTAGAGTTTAAGAACGCAGTGACGGCAGGAAGGTAGATTCCAGGAGAGCAGAAGAGCTTGTCCAGAGGCCAAGTATTGAGGGGTATGGACAGGGAACCACACGTAAGTTCAGTAGGACCAGAGCACAGGGTGTTGGGAGGGGACTCAACAAGCCGTCAGGTTGAAAAGGAGGCGCCGGATCATGGAAAGCCTTGAATGCCAGGCTGTGGATTTGACTGTATTCTGTCGCCAGTATGGAGCTATCGAAGGGCTGTAAACGCCGGTAAGAGCTCTTCCCCAGGAAGTCCCAACGGGTGGCAATGTGGTGGCGGACGGAGTTGGAGCCAGAAAGAAGGAAGAAATGCCAGTTAGGGGCTAATTCAGAAGTCTGGGAGGAAAGGGGGCCACCCTACAACAGCAGCTGGGGGATGGAGAGGGAGGGATTGCAGAAGCAGCGTATATCGGGTCTGGCCAATGGCTGGCAACTAGAGAGAGAATTCAGAGTCAGCACTGAAGCTTCAACACTGGGAAGAAGAAATTTGCAAGGAGCAGAACCCTGGGGCTGGGGGTGGGGGTGGGGGAGGGGATCGTAGGTTTTGGACTGATACTGAGTTTGAGGTGCCGGTAAGACCGCTGAGTGATGCCCGCCCAGCAGCCAGACTGAAATATTAGGAAGTTGCCCTTATGGATCGTGTGGTCCTATTCTGTCTCCACAGAAATTGCAGTTTGTTCAGGGCAAGGGACCTCGAGGGTTGAGAAGAAATCTGGCAGAACGATAGGAACCCAAGACCATGCATGTCCTAAAAGACAAATTATTCTTTCCTTATTTAAGCCGTAGACCAAAGTGGGCAAAGGGCTCGGTGAAGCACGAGGCGGTTATTCCGTGGGCCACTCATCACTTTGAACTGTCCATCTTTAAGTGGTGTCACGTCCCTGAGCCAGATGGCGTGTGCTCGACACCGTACCTTTCCAGCTTCCAGGTGCTTCGCATGAGTTTTGACTGAGAGACACCCTTGGCCATGCTCTGATTAATTCACGGTGCAAAAATGTTGCCAAAGCAATTCCACAGAGACAGAAAGTAGACTAGCGGTGGCCAGGGACTGGGGGAAAGGGGAAATACAGAGTGACTTCCAAGGGGGTGTGGAGGTTCTTTTTTGGCGTGATGGAAGAGTTCTGGAATTAGACAGTAGCAGGGGATGCCCAGCTTTGTGGATAGGCTAAAAACCGTTGAACTGCACGCTTTAAATGGACGAACCGTATGGTATCTGAATTCTATCTCAATAAAAATGTCTATGGGGAAAAATTTCACCCAAGAACAAGAAATAGATTTTCCTGTGTTTCTGGGCTGGAAACCTTTGGTCATGTGTCTGATTTTCAGTTAACTACTTTGACAGAGTCCTTTCGAATGGTTCCCGTGCTCAAGTTACTTTCCTCTGCTCTTGAGAGAAGAAGAGCTCTGGAGTCGGAGAAAGCCATTTAGTCTCCTTAGAGAAAGCAACATATTTGTCTCCTTTTAAGAATTAAAGCATTTGCCAAATGAAACACGTGAATGAAAACACTGTAACCAGATTTGTGTTGACTTCTGTGTTCACAGTATAAACATACACGCTCACGCAAAGAATTTTAAAGAATCAGAAGGCAGCGGCTTGCAAAAAGTGCTCTCCAGCCAACACCCTCGCTCACGTGCCAAAACTTGGTCCCGAGCAAGCTTTTTTGCAGCTGCGTTATAAACACTTGAAGCCCAGAGTAAGCTCCATAATGGAAATAATGACACGGCCCCACCTGAGAAATACAGACGGCTCGGGCTTTTTTAGCTAGAACATGATGAGTTTTCTAATAGAAATCCAAGCGGCTCTTCTGAGCCAAACTGGTAGGAAATGCGGAGACGGGCTTGGCGGGGGGAATCTCTCAGTGGATTCAAGTCCGCATTCCACCACTACACCTCTTCCTTCTGTAATCAGGAAAACCTGCATTCAGTGTTCATGACTATGAACTGTGACCTTGACTTGTGACCTTAATTTTCCATAGTCCCTCACTGTGGGGTTCCTGAAAGAAAATTTGCAACATGCTGATTGCTGGCTGAGATTGTCCCAGACACGAGACTCTGTGCTCTCACTAAGGGTGGATGAGAGGGAGAGCTCTGACTCTTTTAAAAAATAAGTCTACCGCAAGTTATTCCCCAGAGGGTAAAGATAATGGTACCAATGCACTTGAAAAAATGTTTGAAGTATTTTCCTACATTATCTCTCTTTGGTGTCTCGGTAACTAGTAGATGGAAGGACTCTGTGTCGTTCCCAATTTATAGTCCAGAAAGTTGAATAAAGAACTCATGAGTGGCCAGGCTGGGATTAGGAAGCCGTCCAAATAAATGCATTGTTCCCTCTCCAGGATTCAGATGCGCACGGTGCAGACTACCACGTACAGACCCCTGGAAACATTGCCACCCCGCCCCGCTCCCAGCAGTCAGAGATTTGTGTAGCTAATTGCGTTTGCGATCTCATCTCTCACGGTTGATTGTTGTCTTGGCAGTTGGCTTTGCCTGGGTACCTTTGCTGAAGGATGGTAGAATCATCACGTTTGAGCAGCAGCTGCCGGTTTCCGCCAACCTTCCTCCGGGCTACTTGAATCTGAATGATGCAGAATCAAGAAGGGTAGGAAAATCACTGCCTTTGTTGGAGGGATCGCGATGACATGTTTAAAAAGTAGAATTCGGTATTCGAGTGGATAGCTTCACGTAGTCTGGTCTGAGGACTGGTCCACAAGAAAGAGACGTATGGAAAATAAGCGTTTGAAAACTTTGAAAGCAGTTTGACCGAGTGACTTCGTATCTGTTGATTCTTTTTTATTATTATTTTTTTAAGATTTTATTTTTAAGTAATCCCTCCACCCAACGCGGGGCTCGAGCTTGTTCACAACCCCGAGACCAAGAGTCGCATGCTCTTCTGACTGAGCCAGCCAGGCGCTCCTCGTGTCTGTTGATTCTAATAACAGTTTTAAGAGCTGGGGCTTGGATTTCGTGCATCATCTTTAAACATGCATTTATTTAGTAATTCATTTCTATTGCAATTTATAAAAGTATCAGCCTACAAAGGATTGGAAATTCAAAATGATTTAGGATCCGTTTATTCTCAAGGCAGGTGATTGTCTCCAATAATTCCGTGTGTGTGAGATGAATACATTTGTTTCTGGGGGAAAGGAAAAAAAAAGGAAAAAGTTTGAAATGCGTAAAAGTGTCATGTATCGCTCATCTCTCTGTAGTTATGTTATAGAAACTCCTGTCTGTATTTTCTGTTCACAGCAATCGAATGTGGATATTAAGTGGGTAGACGGTGCAAAGCCTTTGCTGAAGATTAAAAGCCACTTAGAGTCTACGATTTATACTCAAGTAAGTTGCATCACATGAATTTTGTCAATTTTGATATTTGAATCTTCTTTTTTTAAGTTTATTTATTTTTTGAGTAATCTCTACACCCAGCGTGGGGCTCGAACTCATGACCCCAAGATCAAGAGTCACATGCTCTTCCGACTGCACCAACTGGGTGCCTCTGAATCTATTTCTTGTTTAGAATAGACCATATTTGATTCCTGCGTCCTTAGAGAAATTGTGGCCTCAAACGCTTTCTCATTAGTAATAACATCATTCTTAATAGTAATAACTCAAGTTTTATAATCCCTTTCAAATACCCAAATCCATTTATTCCCATTAATGGATTCAAGCCTCACAAAAGTCTGAAAGGATTTGTGGATGCCCTTATCACCTCTTTAAAAAAATAAATTTTAGTTTTTGGAACAGTTTGGGATTTATAGAAAAATAGGACAGTACAGAGAATTCCCATATATCCTGTACCTCGTTTCCCTGTTATTTTAAGTTTTTGTTTATTTATTTGAGAGAGAGAGCACAAGCAGGGGGAGGGACAGAGGGAGAGGGAGAAGCAGACTCCCCACTGAGCGGGGAGCCCGACCCCGGGGCTTGATCCCAGGACCCTGGGAGCATGACCTGAGCCGAAGGCAGACGTTCAACCAACCGAGCCCCTGAGGCACCCCGCTGAGTTTCCCTGTTATTAACCTCTTACATTCATTAGTATGGCACGTTTGTTATAATTAATGAACCGGTAGTGATACCTAATCAATGACTAAGGTTTGTATTTACTCAGATTTCCTTAGTTTTTATCTAATAATGAACTTTTCCTGTTCCACGAGTCTGTGCAGGACAGCACATTACATGTGACATGTAGTTGTCACATCTTCCTAGGCTCCTCTTGGCTGTGACAAGTTCTCGGACATCCGTTGTTTTCGATGACCTTGTCCATCTTCATGAGTGCCCCTCTGTTGGAATTTGTCTGATGTTTTTCTCATGGTTAGACTGGAGTTAAACCCGGAAATTTGAAGGCAGGGGCTCATGGATGACTAGTACAGTTTACTCTTAGCCTTATCAGCCGTGCAGTTAGAATCAGATGTCTGTTGGAAGGCTCAAGCACAGTTTGAAAAATCACTGATGGACAAGATGCAGTCCACGTTCCTTGGTGTAGCCTTTATAAATGTCCATCTTGGCCCCCGTGCCCACTTTACCGTTTCCTAGATGGAGAAACCGAAGCTCCTTTGGGGTAGATGACTGACCCAAGATACTACTAAGAGGAAGCAGGTCAAAATCCAAATCTTATTATCCCAGTTCCTGATACGGTATGCACCGTCCACAGAGCCCGTATATAATAAAGAGATTCCACGTAGGGCGGCTGGATACTCGACAGCCAAGCGCCGTGGTAAATGCAGCATCAAATGCCTGGGACTTGTCTGGTAGCTCCCTGCTGCTCCCTTTTCTTCGTCTGTCCATCCAGACCTGTATTCCTACTCATTTCATTAAAAGTGTAGAAGCAGCCCAACCTCAGAGGCTACAGCCATCAAAAACGCAATTAAACGAAGGTTTGACTAGTCGCGCAAAAACCATGGCTTACCTGGTACGCTTAGGCACGTGCTCGCTTTGCCTGGTTGTGCTGCTTTGTGTGATGGTCCAGGGGACTAAGGGACACTGGCACAGATGTTGGTAGCTGTGGCTGCCGGGTCTGGGCGCTCAGAGACCCCATAGGTAGGTTTGCCAGAGGTGGGCGGAGGGGGCGCTAGAGAGCCGTAGCTGAGGGCAAGGAATCACATTGCGAATGGCCGCGTCCGTCTGTTTTTCAGGATCTCCATGTGCACAAATTCTTCCATCATTGCCAGCTGATTCAGTCAGGCTCGAAAGAGGTTCCGGGGGAACTCATTAAATATTTAAAGGTAAATGAACAGCAGCTTTCTGCGAAAAGGTTTGTTTTTTGTGTCTTTCTTGTTGCCACCTTTTGATGAGGGGGTGGGGGAATCAAGCTAACCCCTTATAATACTGTGGGCTGTGTATCCTCAAGAGAATACTTGCTTGTATGTGCTTTTCTACCAAGTGACTTTTCAGGAGCAGACAGCAGAGTTGCTGCATTAGGAGAAGACGTTGTAGCCAGAATCTGAAAATCTCATGAAAATGTTTATTTCAGTTCCATAAATTGATTTTTTCAGGTCTTTTCTCTTCCTGATGACTGCCCAGGAAAGATGCTGTGGAGAAAAGCGTCGGGAGAAATGGAGTCCCTTTTGCTTGGAATAAAATGGTTATTCCTGGGTCTATGGGTGAAGGGTTATCAAAAGGGTCAACCAAAGACAGAAAAGCCTCGTTTCTGCATGTTGCATGGGAGAGAGTCTTAGGAAACACCACATTTTATCCAGTGTGTTGAGAACCCAAGACTCCCGTTTATTCCCTAACATGGTAGGACCAAATTGCACATCACGGGACCTAGCTGTGATGGCCATTCTTCTTTTGGTGGCTCCTTTGGTCGGTCAGCCATGGCAAGCCTGAAGAATTTTGATTTTAACTGAAATCTCTATAGGATTTCCCTTTGGACAGATGTTACTACTTAATGCTATTCTCAGGAAACAAAAACGTGCATTGCTTTCAGAGAGGTCGTATGAGATGAGATAATATGGATGGGTTCTGGAATCATTCACCGAGTTTGTGTCTCAGACCTGTCCCTTATTAGCTCTGGGATTGACCTTGGCCGAATTACTGAACTACCCCAAGCCTTTGTTTCTTCATCTGTCACATAGGGATAACCAGTAATGCCAACTTGTAGGGTGGTTTGGGGGCTTAAGTGAGATAGGGCTCTACTGCATAGTATAGTAATCCTGGAGTCTGCACCGATTTCTTGAGTGCTTTCTATGGGCCAGGCATCATTCTAAGTGTTTGGAATATAAATGAAGAAAATAAACAATATCCCTGTTGTCAAGGGGCTTACTTTCTTGTGGAGGCAGATGGACAATATGCAAAGAAATGAATATATGAATATATATGTATTCCTTCAGGTGGTAGGAAGTGCCACAGAGGAAACCCAAACATATCGAAGAGGGATGAAGAGTGATAAGGGGTCCCTTTTCTAGATAAAGCATCAGAGAAGATCTCTGGTACAGTGACATTTGCCGGAGACCTAAGGGAAATGAGAGCACCAGCTAGGTGGACTTCTGGGGGAGCTGGAAACAGCAAGTACAAAGACCCCCGAGGAGCTAGCTTGGCGTGTTCAAGGGACAGCGGGAATTCCAGAGTGTGGGGCTGGCACAAGGAGTGAGGACCTCCTATTGGAAAGGTAGCTGGGGAGCTAGTCGGGTAAGGCCTCATAAGCCGTGATGAGGAGTCTGAATCATACCTTCAATAAAATGGGAAGCGTTTGCAGGGCGTTAAACAGGAGCCACGTGATGGACTTTGGGTTTTTAAGGTCTCATTCTGCCTGCCATATTGAAAATATACTGTTAGAAGGGTAGAAGCAGGGGGACAGTTGACAAATGGTGGCTATTATTCTTAATTATCGTTAAGAAGCCTCATAGTCCTCTACCTTTCAAATCCTTTCCTTGGGTAACGTCTAGAATGCCAGCTCTATGTACAGATGTTTAACCTGTTAAGGTCTTCAGCTTTTCTTCCATTGGGAAGCTTTGTAAAAGTTTTAACAGGATGGAACAGAGCAGAGTATCATTTTCAAATATACTGGTAGTCTTAAAATGGAGAAAAAAATGTACTCATATTTGTGTGGTGAAATTAGGGCGTGGAAATTTCTGATATTTATGTGACCTTTGCTCGCCCTCTAGTGGCAGCGAATGAAATGCCACACGATTACAGAAAGAGCCCAATTCCTGTAGGGACCATTAGCCCTGAAAGGGAGTCTTGAGAGGTTTTTTGTTTGTTTGTTTGTTTTGTTTGTTCGTTTTTTACGGATAAGGAGACTGAAGCCCAAGTAGAGGGACTGGCCTGTGGTCGTTCACCTGGTCAGGAGCAGAGCCGAGCCGGGCTGGTGGCACGTGTCTCTTGACCCCCTGGTCCCGTGTTCTTTCTACCAAACCTTGCTATCTGTTGACCCTGTAAATGACGTCGTTTCACCAATTTACTTGCCATCTACTTGTTGGGCTTTTATTGTGTATGTAATATTTTCCCAGAGGCTTGCAGAGAAGAATAACTTAGGGTCATTGCCCACGGGGATCTTAAAACCAGTTGGAGAGACAGGACATATATAAGTGGAATGACAATATAAGTGAGCAGTGCCAATGAGAGTCCAGAGTGCTCCGTGAGACTAGAGGCCTCCCATCTTTATCTTAACGCTTTGGTTCCTTCTTTTATTCGTTGATTCAGTTATTTGCCAAATACTTACTGAGCACCTTGTGCGGGCCAGATAGTGCGGTGGACACGAGGACTATGATGGGGAAGCAATTCAGACTACATCCCTGTTCTAATTGGGGTAGAGAGGGTATCAATGAGTAATTTGAGATCAAGATGAATGTTGCAGAGAAAATAGAACAGATGAATGGGACGCAACACG
Source organism: Ursus maritimus (assembly GCF_017311325.1). Lineage (NCBI taxonomy): Eukaryota > Metazoa > Chordata > Mammalia > Carnivora > Ursidae > Ursus > Ursus maritimus. The sequence goes on along the minus strand of NW_024423319.1, from coordinate 31,187,591 downwards.
ACAGGAGTGCGCTCTAGATGGAGTTGTCAGGGAAGGCTGTCGAGGAGATGATGGATTAAGCCGCAAAGAAATTGATGAGAAGAAGATGAGCGTAGGGGCCAAAGCTGTGGCAAAGGAGGACAGAATATTGCAGCAGGCGTAAACACCTGGCGATGGTGTTGGAAGGACAGAAAAGAAGAAAGGACTGGGGCGCCTGGGTAGCGCAGTCCTTAAGCGTCTGCCTTTGGCTCAGGGCGTGATCCCAGCATTCCGGGATCGAGTCCCACATCGAGCTCCTCCACTGGGAGCCTGCTTCTTCCTCTCCCACTCCCCGCTGCTGTGTTCCCTCTCTAGCTGGCTGTCTCTATCTCTGTTGAATAAATAAATAAAATCTTTAAAAAAAAAAAAAGAAGAAAGGACAATATATCTGGAACGCAGTGAACAGCTGGGGGCGGGGAGGTGGCATGAGATGAGCTTGGAGAGGGAGGTGGGGTACGTGTGGGCACAGGAAGCCCTTGACAGCCTTTTGTTCATGGTGGACTCTTTTGTCTATAACATTGTCTATAACAAGGGGGAAATAGAACACTCTAGCTGTTGTGTTGAGAGTAAATTACTGAGGAGTGTTACTGGATCAGTTTTACATTGAATGGCCATCTCTCTTTTCTACCTGATATTATCCCACTTTACCTTTCTTTATTTAAAAATTCTTATTTATTTGAGAGAGAGAGAGAGAGAACAAGCAGTGAGGAGAGCAGTGGGAGAGAGAGAGAAACAGACTCCCCACTGAGCAGGAAGCCTGATGTGGGGCTCGATCCCAGGACCTGGAGATTTTGACCTGAGCCAAAGGCAGACGCTTAACTGACTGAGCCACCCAGGCGCCCCATCCACTTTACCTTTCACCTGCCTCCTCTCTGAAGCCTTACCGGACATCCCCTACCCACGTGAAGACTCAGTTGCTTCTTCTTTCATGCATTTTATATATACCACTATTGTACTGTTGGCCATTTGTATTGTAGATTTAGTTTCAGGTCTCCCCCCCCCCCAGACTCTGAACCGCTCAGTGGGAGGAACCAGGTGTTTTTGATGTGCTTGACCCTTAGAGGGTCATTCAGTATGCCTTTGTCGAATGACTGAAAGGAGTGGCTTCACTGAAGTAGGAGTTTCAACTTGACTTGAAAGGGTGGCTAGGATGTGGCTAAAAACCGAACAAATACACAAAGGTGGGAATGCGTAGGATATGCTCCCAAAGCCATTGAGGCTCCTGTTTGGCCTTGTGAAGGATGAGGAGTGTTAAGTCTGGAAGTCTAGGTTGGGTCTTAAGTAATCTTGGACCGTAGGCCGGAGTTTCTGAACCTTGGCACTGTTGACATGTTGGACGGGTTAATTTCTCTGTGGTAAGTGGCTGTCCAGTGGTAGGACACTTAGCCGCATCCCTAGCCTCTAGCCACTAGGTGTCAGTATCACCCCCAGTTGTGACAACCCCAAATGTCTCCAGACTTTGCGGGATGTCCTGTGGGGAGCAAAGCGGCCCCTGGTTGAGAGCCACTGCCTTGGGTAATGGGGAGGCATCACAGGCATGTTGGCAGGAGATGGTCTGATGGAACCAAATCGGAGGGAGATGAATTTGGAAATGAGACATGGATGTGTGGAGTGTTAAGAGGACCTATACAGAGACCTACTATGAAATGATAAGACTATTTTGGCTAAAGGTTAAGAGGGGTGATGGCAGTGAGGCTAGAAGAGAGGAGGCAAAGGGTAGGAAAAACTCGAAGGGTAGACCATGGGTTCCTTGAGCTCGATCTCCTGCCTTATGCATCTGATCGAAGAGAATCTGCCCGGATCTAAGAGGTCACTGCTGAGATGCTTCGCATGTAGATGGTAGTGTCCTGGAAAGGGGTGGCGAGGCTACGGATGGAGAGAACGGAGCAAAGGTAAGAGAACTGTGAGATCCTCAGGTCCAGAGACTTGTCTCCTCCATCTCTGCGTTTCCCATAGTGCCGAACCGTGAACTGGTTGGTGTAGAAGGTGCCCAGTGAGACTCGTTTTCACCTTTTGGTTGGCTGGTTGATTGAATGATGGAGTGAATGCCTGAGTGCAGGAAGGAAGGTGGGGAGAAGGGAAGGAAGAAGAAGGACATTTTATAGATTTTGCTGCTCGTATCATTTCTAAACATACGAACACGTTTCTTCTTTGTGCTGTTGACATGCCTATGACTAGAGACACAGTGTTAGCACTTGGAAGAAATGTACCGTGGGGGTGTTTGAATGCCGTGCCACCTAAGTTTTGTGGGTGGTGCCAGTGTGAAGCCAATAACATAGAGGAGGGCACTTTATTGCGTCCCATTTCCCTTCTCAGCAGATTAACGGGTGGTTCACATTCCGTAGAACACACTGCATGCTGGGGGCCAGCAGGCCAGTCCCCAGAACCTTCAAACACACCTGCTGTCCCACTCCAGTGGAGTGTTGGTTTATCAGGAGTCAGTTGTCTTTATTCCAAAACCCCTTTATCCTGGTTATACTTTTTATCTTCGGTAGATAAAGTATTTCATGTGAAATATGCTAACAAAATCTGAGTGCCAAAACAGAGATGTGGATAAAGTAATCAACGAAACAGAGTCTCCTGTCTTACGAAGCTCACATCGAAGTGGGCTTATATTTGAGTGAATGTATTTCTCATTACTTACTTTTTTTCTTGTTTCACATTTGCAAGTTATATCATATTTCTGTTTGTTTTCATAACTAATAATGACTTATTTTAGTGTTTGCATGCCATGGAGATCCAAGTCATGATACAGTTTCTACCTGTAATTCTTATGCAACTCTTCCGGGTTCTCACAAATATGACCCACGAAGATGACGTTCCTATCAACTGCACCATGTGAGTTTCGGGGTTAAAATACAAAGATGCAACTTTTGTTTCTTTTTGCGTTTCTTCATTTTCACTATAAATCTACCTTCCAAACGAGAACCCAGAAGTCAGATATCTAATACCCATTTTCTCTTGTTTCATGCTTCTCAGACTGGGGGACTTGTATCACCAGGGATAGATGGTACCAGAAACCACAGGAGAAACTTAATGTGTTTTCCTCGACCAGGGGTTCTAAAACCTGGCTGCATGTCAGAATCACCTGGCGACATTTTAAAGAACTCTGTGCCCAGACCACCTTCATACCAGTGAAACCAGAACATCTAGGGGTGGAACACAGCATCAGGATTTTTTGTTTTTGAAGTTTTCCAGGTGATTCCATAATGCAACAGAGTTTGAGAACCATTGCCCTGGACTGGTGTTGTCCAATAGAACTTTCTCCAATCGTGGAATTGTTCAACACTTGTGCTGTCCGACATGGTAGCCATTAGCCACATTTAGCTATTGAGCACTTGAGATGGGGCTAGTGTAGCCGAGGGACTGAATTTTTCACTGTTGTTAATTTTAATTAAATAGCCACAAGTGCCTAGTGGCTCCCTTGTTGGACAGAGTCACCCTAAGCCATGAATTTTTACTCAAAACAGTGAGGAAGTCTTATTTTTATAGAAACAAGCAAGGATAGATGGTAGAGTAGAAGATAAAATGCGCTGAATTTTGCAATTTAAGTAGGGTACCGAAAAGCATTGAGAGCTCAGTGCTGGATGTTTCTGGCTTTGCTGCTTCTGCTGTTGCTACGCCCTCTCCCATAAGGCCTGAAGCAACAGGCCTGCACACCTGCTGGCTCTGCTCTGCTGTTGGGGACAGTCTGCTCAGAAATTTACGAAGCATTCCTCTAGTCCCATGGTTCTCAAGTACGGCTCCTACCCCAGCAGCATCAGCATCACCTGGGAGCTGATGGAAACATGCCCGTCATTGAACTTCACCCCAGACCTCAAAAATCAGAACCGCTGGGAGAGGGGCCGAGCCTTCTGCCCTCCTGGTGATTCCGATGCATGATCAAGTTTGAGAACCACTGCTGGTCTCGTATATGACTTTGCAATTTACTGCCAATCGCAGGCCACGTCTTCATACCCGTCCTGTCTCTCTCTTCCTTTTCCCCCATCTGTTGCCATGCTTTTCATTTTATCTTTATCTTTCCTTTTACTCTCTGGAGGGGATTTCAATATTTACCCCACTGGAGGTCTGTTGCCCCATAGTAGCCGTGACCCTCCTTGAAATGTGTGTAGAGATTTAGAGCGGAGAAGAGACATAATAGCCTTCTTTTGAACCAGGAAGTGTTTTTGCAAGGCCCTGAGCATGTTAGATGCTGAAATCTTTGTTAGACCATCTTATTATATCTTCTGCGGTCCTCTCACTTTTAGCGCTGCAGGTAGCGTGGGGTATTTTGGGGGCTAGACAGTCCAACTGTGGAAATGCACCGTAGCCTGACATGCCGACTTTTGCGGATGTGTTTTCAGGGTTCTCTTACATATCGTTTCGAAGTGCCATGAAGAAGGCTTGGATAATTATTTAAGATCCTTCATCAAGGTTTGTGGAGGAAGCTTTCTTTGGGAGCAGTTTCTTTTCCGTGAGAATTTTGACTGACGGTTCATTTTCCTTCATTTGTAGTATAGCTTCCGACCTGAAAAACCGAGCGCTCCTCAGGCCCAGCTGATACATGAAACCCTAGCTACCACGATGATCGCCATATTGAAACAGTCTGCCGACTTTCTAGCAATCAACAAGCTGCTAAAGGTAAGGAAACGGGACACAGCAGGGAAAAAAGCAGCAGGAGACGTACTCGCTTGATACCCTCCCACTTGGGTTCCGGTCTTTTCATCCTTTGCCCCCTTTCTTTACCACTCTGCTCATGTATCTTTTTCCCTCATGCTCTCCACAGAACCTTCTTCGTTCTCTTCACTCTTCCTACCCACCCCCTGTTCTCAGTCAAATGTGTAATTGAAAGAATTGTGTAAAAGAAAGACCTGGGTTAGAATCCGCCACATGATAGTTCTGTGACCTGGTTGGAGCCTGTTCTCTACTGGCTCCGAGCGTGCAATTCCTCATGTCTAAAACATAAGTATTGAACATGTTGTTTCTGGCACGTAGGCGCTCAAGTGGTGGCTCTTATTTTTGTCATGATTTTTACTATTTCTGGTAATGGTAGAATTTCAGTTTCGGACACCTGAGGATGTATCTGCTGGAGGCTTCTCTCTGCCCTTCAAATATACTTAGGCAAATACCCGTGCTCCTTGGGCTGGCGCCGGGGATGTACCAGGGGCAAGGTTGGGTCCCTCACCGGGTGCAGACACTAATAAGATTCATTGTCTGTACGGAATCGAAAAGCAATCACAGAATAAACTAAAAGTTGGTTTGCCATCAGCGCCATATGTAAGCAAATCAAAACAATGTCAGTGATAAAATGCGCCTCCCCACGGAGGGAGACATTCCCACCACCAGCTCCTCGTACCTCAGCCGCCGGCCCTGAGGTACGATATTGCCTCTCCAGCAATGCAATTTGAAGGTATCTTGTGGAACTTCAGTAGTGAATTGCAATCGCTTTAAAATGTTGTTAGAGTTCAGAGATAAGAACCGTGTTGATTTGCCCAGCTTTGCTAAGCTTCAGTGTTTGGATAACTATTAAAAATTGATTTTATGTGTTTGTTTGTTTGTTTTAGTACTCATGGTTTTTTTTTGAAATTATTGCAAAGTCTATGGCCACATTCTTGTTGGAAGAGAATAAAATTAAGGTAAGTAGGCTCAAGCATAATATTTAACATAGGCGAAGAAGGCTAATCTTATTTGCAAGGAGCAATGACATGCAAATGCTCTTACACGGAAGGGCGCATAGCCCTTAGCTTTTTCAATTTTGCCTTAAAAAAACCCCATTGGATGTATTGCGTAAATCTGAGGTCGGACAGTTCATGCATTTTCAAAGTCCTCAGAGACTTCCACATACGTTATTTGCCACGTGAAATGCGTTTTCTTTGAAGCTTTCCCTTTATCTTGTAGCTTAAAAATGTCTATGCTGAAACATTTTCTTAGTTATAGAAATTTTAGAGTTCAGATTTGTGAAGTGAAAGATATTCACCTCGTATTTACCATTTTTATCAGACTTTTCACAGAGTAGGTTTACCGAAATAGAGATGCGTGGATAAATGTATTCTTCGTGTGTCAGGGGAAAAAAAATAGAATGAAAATCTGGGGTGTGTCTACATCGCAGGAACGTGATTCCAAAGTTGGTTTGTGGATGATTTCAGTCAATTATATTATTCGAGGTCCAGATAGTTCCTACGATAATCTGAAGTGTACGTTGAATGAAAGTGCGATGTCATTTTTAAGTTGGGAGAAAAGTTATACTCCAGTTAAAGAAACACATTTATGTCTACAATGTGTTTGGAAATAAGAATGGCAATTGATTTAGATAGACCTGTTGTGACTCTGACTTTTTGCTATGCCTATTTAATTTAAGCTTCCCAGAGGCCAGAGATTTCCAGAGGCATATCATCATGTCTTACATTCCTTGCTTCTCGCAATAATTCCCCACGTGACTATTCGCTATGCCGAGATTCCCGATGAGTCCCGAAATGTCAATTATAGTTTGGCTAGCTTCCTGAAGGTGAGTTAAAGGCAGCTGGAACGTGGTAAGGAATTATTCTTCACCAATATGGTCTTTAAAGCCAAAGGAAAAAATAGCCCACTTTCTAGAGACTCTGCTAGGTCTGTGCTGCTGGAGAAACTTTTTTTTTTTTTTAAGATTTTACTTATTTATTCAACAGAGAGCGCACAAGCTGGAGCGGGGGGTGGGGAGGGATGCGAAGGGCAGAGAGAGCGGGAGAAGCAGGCTCCCTGCTGAGCAGAGAACCATATTCGGGGCTTGACCCTGGGATCATAACCCGAGCTGAAGGCAGACACTTAACTGACTGAGCCACCCAGGCGCCCCTGGAGAAACTTTTGACTGAATCGATCATCCTTCAGTTAAACAGCCCAGTTTGGGCACCTGAGTGGCTCAGTTGGTTAAGTGTCTGCCTTCAGCTCGGGTTATGATCCCAGGGTCCTGGGATGAAGCCCCGCATTGGGCTCCCTGCTCGGCTGGGAGCCTGCTTCTCCCTCTGCCTGCTGCTCCCCCTGCTTGTTCTCTCTCTCTCTTTCTCTCTCTCAAATCTTAAAAAAATAAACAGCCTGGTTTGATTTTTTTTTTTTAGCGCCCCACTGAAATGACTAATTAAATCAGAGGTCCCACACAGGTGGCTTAGCCAGAAGGCATGTTTTGCCTGTTTCACATGATGTTTTTTCAAATATGTTAATTTGAGTGCCTTTAGATGGGGCATGTACTGTCTAGGTTGCCACAATCCCCACCACTCCTTAGCATGCCCCTGACTCTCTTTATGTTCTGAAATCACTTCTCTGACCCCTGCTGGCCTTTGAGTTCGCAACTCTGGAACTAAAGCAACCTGTTTGCTGAGGTAACCACAGCCTCCGTGTTGTTAATCCACGTGAAGGCAAATGGTTAATTTCGGTCCATGAGATGATCTTGAGAGAGACCAGAAGCTCCTATGTTGATGAAGGACTGCACATTTATTGTCGCAAAATTTTGTCATTATCCGTCCGTAAGGGGCAATGCTAGAGTACAGCCGTTCTATGAAGTGGGTAACAACGACATTTGATTTGTTGCAGAGAAGGGGCACGGATTGGTCATGCACTTAGTTTTTACTTGCTCCTTTCCACGACCCCTCATCTTCTGGCTCTCCATCTGGTTTCAACCCTATGTGAAGAACCTCATGGTCAAGGATCCATCCAAGCACTTTTAATGTCTGACATACTCTTGTCTTCTTATTCAAAATTCACAATGAGGTTTCTGAGCTCCAGAGTATGGTTTTCTGATAGAAGACCTCTCTTTGCCAGAATTAAGATCAAATCTTAACACTATTACGTAAACTTGTGTGTATCAAAAACCAAACATCCACCTATCTTTTTAAAGTAAACTAAGGAGGACACTATTTGAAATGTAAGCTGTCAGTTGTTTCTTCCATGGAGCTGAAACCTGAAATCAACATAGTTGATTTTATAGCAGTGTTGACTTACTCAAGTCAACAAACATTTGCCTGTCTTCTCTGTGAAGATTCGGCGTGGGGGGGGGGGGGGGGG
>NW_024423319.1:31154402-31179550 GCF_017311325.1 Ursus maritimus | reverse complement strand
GGGGGGGGGGGGGAGGCTGTCTCTGAAATCCCATTTCTCATACATATTCAAGATACAGTGTGAGTGGCTGTTTTGCTGTAAGCAGAAACAAGATATGGTAGGAAGACCAGAACAGGAGGGATTATGACCAGGAACCGTGAGCAGAGCCTAGAGGAAGAGTTCCCCTCGACAAGAGTTGAGGGTGTTACAGGTAGAGGAACTGTGAGCAAAGAGGAGGAAAGATGCGTGTCCGGGAATGGTTTAGGGAGGAGCGAGAAAGTCATTGTGCAGAGCATTCAGGATGTGTGGAGGTAGGGCCAGGAAGCCCGTGTGGTGCCAGGCGATGGGAGGCCTCGAAGGTCAGGCTAGGAATTTCGATTTTGATCTGTATGCCATGGAGAAAGACCAGTGATTGGTGAGGATAAGTTTGCTGCTGAAATGCTGGCAGAAGTGAGGACAGCAGAGTCAGGCACCCAACTAGAACCTCAGTCCCTTCCCCTTGTCTGCCTGGTAGAGGCCATTCATCTCTGAGGCTCAGCTCTGCCCTCACCCTCCCATGGCGTGCGTTGAGCGCCCCTTCTGTGGTTCAGCCATCCTTTCCATACTTCTGTGGTACTTCTCACCGTGCTGTCTTTTAATTATTTATTTGTCTTTACCATTGGATGAGCGTAAAGACCGTGTCACGTTCATCTTTGTGATTCTCTAGAACACTGCCTCAGTCACCGTGAGAAATGAGATGCCAACAGCCGGTTAATCAAATATTGAGTTCCTTGTATTTCACAGAAATAGTGTGGGCCCTGTGGAGAGCACCAAGAGAAAGAGAGACTTCCTATTGTCCTGTCTAGGTAAAAAGGGAACTAATAAGTAAAATACAAGCGAGCATAGAAAAAAATATTTAACAAGGGACTTGTGGGCCAACATGGCTCAGGAAGATGAGGTTTCACCCAAACGTTGAGGAATGGGTAGGATTCAGCAGAAGTATTGCTAGAATTACTAGCTAGGCCTGGCCCGAGCACAGACCCCGAGGTGGGAATACACAGCGCATCCGGAGCGGATAATAAGCAGATGAGCTGTGTTGGGCGGTAAAACGGGAGAAGTAGGTTGGGACGACATTGTGAGTGTCCTTGAATGCCAGGCTAAGGAGTTGGAAATGATAGTAAAGGCAATAGGGAAATAATGAAAGCTCTTGGGAAGGAAGGTGACATGATTAGGGCTTGGACTTGGAGATGAATCTGGAAGCAGATGGACGAGGAGGTGACTGGTTCGGAGGCTTCCTGGAGTTGTGCGCTTGCCCCGTGATGAGAGCCTTAACTAGGGCAAGGACAGTGGGGTCCTCTGGACAGCGGTGAGGGCTGTCACGGAGGAGGGCTGTATGAATAGGCCAAGACTTCATGGAACACAGGAGAGCCTTCTCTTTGGGTCCGAAATGCTGCCATAGCCAAACCCCACTTTTAGTAGCTAACTGATCACTGTACGCTTCACTTTTAGAATTGACCAAAATGAGACGGAGTAGCCGAATAGATTGTACATATGTGTATGTATAGGTGTTTACATGTCTATATACGTGTATATGTATATATATGTTTCTAGATCTATGGGTATTTGTGTGTATATATATGTATATATGTGCATCTCTCTATATGAAAATTGTACAGTTGGGACCCAATTCCAACAATAAATCACTTACCCTTTATCTCCTTCTTTAAGGCCACCTGCGGTAAAACTCTGAAAGCCATTATTTTATTACCTGTAAAAGTGAGAATGTCGTGCCCTTCCTGTGCCACGAACTTGAAAATGTTAAAAAGCTATCCTTGCCAGACCTCCACAATTATGTCACTGTTCATTTTGTTTTGGTTTCTGTAGCGCTGTCTGACACTAATGGATAGAGGATTTGTTTTCAATCTGATAAATGACTACATATCTGGATTCAGCCCCAAAGATCCTAAGGTAAGTTACAAGGACGTCCCCGTAGCGGCCGTCAGACCTTAGAGCGTGAGACCAAGGGTGATAGTTACTCTCCGGGGGATTTGGAGCTGCTGTTTTTGTTTAGGTACTTTGAGTATAGCTGTCCCTCAAGGCAGGGGCTACTGGGTAGTGTTTGGGGAGTCCCCGAGACCCCCCACAAGTTCAGCGGTGCGCTGGAAAGACTCACAGGACTGGGCATTTGGTTCTGGCAGTCTTAGTCACGGCTGAGATTCATGACGGTGACACAGTGAGGATACGCAGCTGGAACAGTAAGGGAAGAACGCATTAAGTGGCGTCCTTGGCGGTTCTCACACAGGCTTCCCGAGCGCCCGCCCTCCTCCCTCCTGTGAAGGTTGCACGTAGCACAGCCTTCCTCCCGCAGTGAAAATACAGCCACACGCGTGCAACACTGCTGTCCAGGGAAGCCCATTTGAGACTAGGAGTCTAGGTGGTTTCTTGGGGGCTGGCCGTATATTGGAGATGGGTCAAAATTCCAGAGGCGGGAAAGGGAAAGAAAGCAGGTGTTTACAATAAATCACATCGTTTGGACAAACAGTGTAAGCAGGCTGTCAGGGAAGGCACAACCTCATCACGTAGGGAGCATTTCGAAATCCAGTTTCCCAAATGCCAGCCAACAACCAACCTTGCGAGCAGGCTTTCTCTAAAAGGAGAGCCTGCCGCGTTAACTCTTTCCTGCGCGGGTCACATCTCAAGGTGTGCGTAAAACAGCGAGCACTTCTGTGTGGGAAATTAATGCCCTGTATTTAATTATTCAAATAGTAAATGCCGACGACAAAGGGAGTTCATGTGTCGCTGCTTTCCGTTTAGGTTCTGGCTGAATACAAGTTTGAATTTCTGCAAACGATTTGCAATCACGAACATTACATTCCTCTGAATTTGCCAATGGCATTTGCAAAACCTAAACTCCAGCGCGTTCAAGGTATCTATTTGCATTTTCCATCATTGGAAATGGTGCTTTTCTATTCGGGGGGGCTAGCGCTAGCGTAGTGTAACGCTTTCTAGGTAAACCGTGAATTGAAAGGTAACCTCAGAATCGTTACCTGTCCGAAGATACGTTCGTTAATGGTATTCTGCACGTGCTTCATAGTGAGAGTGAGAGTAGTCGTAGCGTGGAGAAGGAGGCGTATTACCTCAATGGCTGCTTAACCAGAGAAGTCAGATAGTAGTAAAATTGCTCTCTACATGTAGTAGTGTTTGGACTCTTACATGAGACCGAATTAAAAAAAAAAAAAACCAAAAAACCAAAAAACATAGAAATGCATTTCTGCTGAAAGGAACGTCAGAAGAGAAGCGTAAAGGCAGAGTGGAATTGTAATTTGTCGTTATGTATTAAATGTATGAAATGCCTTCAGTTAACACCATTGCTAGTTTTATTGAATGCTTTGTTGTGTAGCACTATTCTTATGTTACTATGTTTTTTATTTGTCCCTTTTCTTTTCATATATTAATTAGATTTTTTTTCATTTGCGGTGGACCGTTTGACTTCAGTAGGTAGGTTTAACTCGGTTCACTCTAAAGTGGTTCACTGTCTTTAAAAACAATTGATTTGATGAATGGCTTAAGATGGACGGGGAGGGGCTTTGCTTTTCACAACGTCCCTAGCCACAGGGAGGCTTTAGGCTAACGACTCAGAAAACCGAGGACGCGGTGTGTGAAGCAGTATTACCTGTTTCCTATTAGAGTAAGCTTACCCAGTGATTGCTAGAGGAATCCGTTTGCAAACAAGTTCCTGCTCAAGGCAGCGTGAGGACCGGACGGTGTTACCTGTTCTTTAAGCGTGTGTCCTCTCTCCCGGGCTTGCCTCCCTTCTCTCTGACCCTGTCTAATGACTGCTTGGCCGCTGTTTTGAAGGTCTGGATGAAAGTCCCCGATTGGATTTATTCAAATCACTGCAGTAAAAAAAACAAACAAACAAACAAACAAACAAACTTAACTGCCATTGCAGAAGCTACCCCAGATAGAGCCGCCGGGGTTAGTCACGACTGGCCCTTGTGCGTGGAAAGTGCTCGGGGATTCACGAAAGAGGAAACTCAGCTGCCTAGAGCATGTATGGCTCAGATGCTTCCCCGGGATTTCTTGGTAGCTGTGAGGATGGCAGAGAAAAGAGGGGATCGACAGAACATCAGGATTTTAGGATTAAATCTGACTACTCACAGCATTTATTATGTCCTAACTGAATACGTGGCATTATATAAACTGCGGAAGAGCCCCCCCCCAAAAAAAATTGAAAACGTGTCCTTTAGCTTTACGGCTTAATTAAATTCCAGGGTAGAGGAGAGGAAATAAAGATTGTGCAAATCTACTGTAGAAATGACTAAACTTGATCACAATCCCTTGGGAGTAGTTACAAGGCAGGTCCCAACCAGGAGATTAGCAGCTGGGATTTAAAATGGACTGAGGTCTAAAAGGGAGTGAAAGGCATAGTCTGAAGTGGTGATTTTCTGAAGTCAAAAAAATCTGTATTTGCCTGCTGATGAATTGGGAGTGAGACGAGGCTGTTTTTCTCACTGTTCCAGTATCCCGTTGTATTTGGGCCAGTATGTGACATTCACTAGAACAGTCCGCAGTGAATGCCATCAGAATGATTCAGTTGTCTTTGTCTTCCTTTTCCTCCTCTGCGAGTGTAAACAGATCAGTAACTCAAGTATCGTTGCATAGAATCAGTCCAATTTGTAGTTGTAACCAAATCTCTTCAGATATAAAGACATGTGTTAAGATATTGCCAAATACAATATTCTTTCATTCTGGGTTCAGTATTAAGACTCCTAAGAGTTAAAAAGAATCTAGGAAAAAGAAATCTAGGGACTATCTTACCGACTGAAACGATCATTAATATTACAGCCCGAACTGTGAGTGCGCCTGTCTTGTAAAAATTTTGCATGCTCATTCTACATGACAAAAGAATTGTTCACATTTGTTAAGAATAAAATCTTAGTAAGAATAAAATGCTCTTGCTAGCATGATCACATATTACTAAATAATAAATATGGTATTTTAATGTTAAGGTAATTTTGGATTATTTTTATAAATGGGTTTTACATTTCATTGTACTGCAGATTCAAATCTTGAATACAGTTTATCAGATGAATATTGCAAGCATCACTTCTTGGTTGGTTTACTTCTGAGGGAAACCGCCATTGCCCTTCAAGACAATTATGAGATCAGATATACAGCTATTTCTGTCGTAAAGAATCTTTTGATAAAACATGCATTTGACACTAGATACCAACACAAGGTAAGGACGGCCCTCTAATCAGTATCACGTTGGTAAATTTCTGCTAAGATTTTACATTAAAGATGACGTGCTCAGTAAGGAACATAAGAAGAGCATTGATGAACTTATTTTTATAAATAACATTTGTTTCGGTGTTAAGTGATTAGGTTTTAAAAATACTGTTGAGGGGCGCCTGGGTGGCACAGTCGTTAAGTGTCTGCCTTCGGCTCAGGGCGTGATCCCAGCAATCTGGGATCGAGCCCCACATCAGGCTCCTCCGTTGGGAGCCTGCTTCTTCCTCTCCCACTCCCCCTGCTTGTGTTCCCTCTCTCGCTGGCTGTCTCTATCTCTGTCGAATAAATAAATAAAATCTTTAAATAAATAAATAAATAAATAAATAAATAAATAAATAAATAAATAAAAATACTGTTAACTATTGACGAAAAACACCGGTTTCTCAAATCGTGTGTAAAGAACAACATAACTGCCTCATGAGTCGTTACATAAGCTAATTAGGCTTTTTAAAAAATCATATACGGTTGTAGCCATGTGGACGTCTTCAAATATATTTCTTAGTATACCTCCTCAAATATATATCCCTAAATCAATTATATTATCGATTAAGTGATTGATAGTAAGATATGTTCACTATGTCAAATATGAAATAAGTAATATGAGATTTTCTTCTTACTGAAAAAATGTGGGTGTGGCTCTAAACCTCATAGACATTGTACATTGTGTGTGTGTGAAGGCCATAGCTGCGGTTGCTGTTTGCTGCACCTTTAACATATATACGCAGGGGACGCCTGGGGGGTTCAGTTGGTTAAGCGTCTGCCTTCGGCTCAGGTCATGATCCCAGGATCCTGGGATCCAGCCCCGCATCGGGCTCCCTGCTCAGCGAGAAGCCTGCTTCTCCCTCTCCCTCTGCCTGCCGTTCCCCTTGCTTGCGCTTTCTCTCTCTCCGTCAAATAAAATCTTAAAAAAAAAAGTTGAAAAAAACCCATATATATTCAGATCTTATTAACATTAAACCCTATGGGCTAAAAAATGTAGATTGCAAACTCTGTGGATTTAGAATAACCTAACTTACGTACCTAGAATCAAATGGCTCAAGGTAACGTCATATTATTTCATAATTAATATTTTGTCCTTTGGTTTTTACATTCAAATACGAATAAAAACTAGGGTATCCTTTTTTACTGTCATTGCTTTGGAAGGCGTACTGGAGACAGAGCGTATTCTTTTTCTATAGCATTCCCGTTTGTCCTTGATAAGCAGAAGGTGCCTGCCAGCTACCTCCAGTTATATTTCTTTAATTCCTAAGTGGTTTTTTTACTTACACATTTTGCCAGTTTTCGTCACGTGATTCTACCTTAAAGTAGATTTGAACTCAGTGTTAAGATGTTATTTGTTCCTTGCCACTGTTTGCATGGGTTTCTGGCACGTTATAACAATAATAACATATTCCCATTGCTCCGTTATGTGCTATTTTCATTTTTGTGTGTGAATGTCGATGTTGACGTAACACAAGGTAATGAGTATCATGTATCTAAATGAAAGGCTATCTCAAAGGGCAGCCATTCCACCCCAGCTTTGTCAAACCTTTAAAACTGCCAGTTACCCCTGGGTTCTGGTGAGCTGCTGCTTATGCCTCGTAGTGCAAGAAAGGATCTTAGGCAATGTGGCAGAAAATGTCTCTAGCCATGATTTCAAAGGATTCCTGGGAAAAGCACCAAATGAACTTCCCCTCCCAGAAGCAGGAAGGTGTGTTCTTTACCTCTGCCTCTTCAGATGAAAGTGCAGGAACATGGGATTTCACGGGTGTCTTATCTAGAGGTAGAATTTGAAATATTTTCTAGCACATATTTGGACATTATTTCCTTTTTAAAATTCTGAGATGTTACAGTACACACACACACACACACACACACACACACACATAACTCTTATTATCTGTAAAAGTTCAACACTATGCCTACTTGAGTATTTGAGGTTTGGGAGTGTGGGAAAGATTGAAACGCCAAACTCATTACCCCTTCGGTGACTTCTAAAGCCCTTTTCTCTTTGTTCAAAAGCTTTAAACAGCTATTAAATGAGTATGGGATTCCCTCTGCTAGAACCTGGCTTCATGGGCCTGGTTAACCAAGGCTTTAATTCCTTTCGCTGTTGGGTCCAAAGAATTCACAGGTGGCCTGAGTAAGGGGTCATTTGTCAAATACATTCAAGTAAAACATGTTCGCCATTAATGGTGACGCCAAGGTAAGGGTAGAGATGGACGCTTTAGGCTTCCAGTGTTTTTATTGGGTCCCCCGAAGTGACCCCAAATAAATATACAGTCAAGGAAAAAAAAATGCTTCCTATGGAAAGGCTGCTTTTGAGATACCCTAGTCATACCCCCCAACCGTGTTGCTACTCTTCGGCCCCTCCTCTAATGAAATTATCAGGGTGTCACTCGTCCCTATTATGTGCTACTCGTAAACTGCTTTGGGAGATCTAACTTGTTAGAATGACTCTGAGACCTCTTCTCTACTCAGAACACAAATGTCCAGTGACTGATGTTTGCCCCGAGGTCTGTATCTGTTCCTGTAGCCACTGCAAGAGATGGTCACACCTAAGAGAATTGCACTTTTAACTTGGGTCGTGAGCAAATTTTTTTCCATTCTCCCCCCTGCACTGCTCCCCACCTTCCCACCATTTTTTTTTTGGTAATCCATGTACATGGTTAAAAAATGCCTCTCTCCCATTTCCTTTTTTTATTTTTATGTTCAGTTAGCCACTGTATTTCTCTCCCATTTCATCCCAATTCATCTCTCCAGCAGTAGCTACTCTTATCAGTTTCATATACATACTTTGGGCATGCACAAGCCCATATAGATATATATACATACATATGTATATATATATATATATACACATAGGGAACCATTTTGCATTTTTCTTTTGTTTTACTTAATACATCCTGAAGATTGGATGTACCACTTAAAAAAGTCTGCATATTATTCCATCATACGGATATACCTCGTTTTATTTTATTTATTTATTTTTTAAGTAGGCTCCACACCCAACGTGGGGCTTGAACGCACAACCCTGAGATCAAGAGTCGCACGCTGAGCCAGCCAGGTGCCCCTGGATAATGCCTTATTTTAAACTGTCTTCTAGTAATACATTCTTAGGTTGTTTTCTGTCTTTTGCGCAGGCAGAGCTTAATATGTTTTACACTGTATGTTTTCCCGTGTTCCTGTTCCCCTGAGAGAGTTGTAGTGTCTCCTTTCCTAGTGAACACTATCGAACACAGCAGACTCCTATCTAGAAGCTATAGTGTTAATAATAGCAGCTAAAATTTATTGAGGACTCGCTACATGTCAGACACTATATTAAATACCTCACCTGAATTAATATCATTATTATTATCCCCATTTTACGGAAAAGAAAGCAGCGGCTCAGTGATTTAATCACAGTCAAGGACCAGCAGCAGGAGACTGGGAATTCATACATGTATAAGGTCCAAAATCTGTGTTCTTAGCCGTGAGACCGTAGTGCCTGTCAAATCCAAAGTGAAACACTGAAACACTAGAGAACTGCCAAAACAGGGTGACCACGATGGGGAAAAGTCTTGAAACCAAAGCCACGTGAAGAATAAAGGAAAGTCATTCGGGCCGCTTAGCCTTGCGAAGAATGGATTAAGCTGATCCGTGGTAACAGCTTAACTGGAGAGTTGCCATGTACAGTTAGGAAGTGGCCTGACTCCCTGTAGTCCCAGAGCACAGAGCTAAAGGACCCTTCTAACAGAACCCAGGAGAAGGCTGGAGTGTGAAAGTGAACCATTTGTCAGGGATGCAGGGAAGGGCCATTCCTGCCTTGGGCGGGAAGTTGGACTCGATTGTTGGTTCTCAGACCTATGTGCCCATCAGCACAAGCTGGGGCAGAGTCCCAGAAATAATGAACAGTATGAAAAATTGTTCAACCTGAATAGCAAATGCAAATTCAAGCAACAAGGAAGTACTATTGATCTTCTGTATTCTGTACATTGACTCTTGAGCCCTAGAGGCCTCTCTAAGTCTCCAGAAAAAACCTCCCGAAGTCATGAAATGTGAAGGGCAACTTTTATGCCATTACATCCACTGTTTTTGCTGACTCGAGTGTATGTACGTGTCGGGTGAGGAATGTCTAGAGCTGAGAGAAGCAATAAATATATTTTCATATAAGAGGTACCGCGTTAAGACTACTAGTGGCCAGGAGATAAATAAATACATTTATTTACAAATATATCAGTCTCCTAAGTCTTAAACAATTGACTCAAGGGGCCAAGGTCGCATTATCTTAATCGCTTTGGTGAAAACAACAACAACAAAAAATGTTTCTTGAAAGAATAGAGTGACTCACCTTTTTTTTTAAAAGATTTGAAAGAGAGAGAGAGAGAGAGCTCATGGGAGCACAAGCAGGGGGAGGGGCAGAGGGAGAGGACCAGCAGACTCTACGCTGAGTAGGGAGCCCCATGCAGGGCTCGATCCCAGGACCCCAAAATCCTGACCTGAGCCGAAACCAGGAGTCTGGCCGCCCAACTGACTGAGCCAGCCAGGCACCCCAGTAACTCACCATTTTTTCACTTCTTCCATCGACTCATCTATTCCGCTAAGCTGTATTGAGCATCTCCCGTCTGCCCGGGCACTGGGGTTGAAGCGGTGAACAAGACAGGCACGATCCCTGTGCTCATGAAAACTCAACCCTCGCTGGACTTGAAGAACAGGACTGATATCATCTGCTTTCTAGGTCCACTGCTATTTTTAACAGAATGAACTTTTGCCTTTTACTTTATGTCGTTCCTGAGGGATGTGATTCGACTCCGTATCGTGCGTAAATCCAAATACCAAGAAAGTTCTGTGGCTATGGGTTCGGAGGCTTATAAGCATAGACAGCCTCATGCTTCACTAATTTGCTGCGGGTTTTAGTCCACTTTGAGCCTTGAAACTGATAGATGGGGCCAGCTTTATGTGTGATGTGGACATAGTATATACCTACTAAGCTTTGGATAATTACTTTTCAGAACCAACAGGCCAAAATTGCGCAACTGTACCTGCCGTTTGTTGGACTGCTCTTGGACAACATACAGCGGCTAGCAGGCCGCGACACCTTGTACTCCTGTGCAGGCACGCCTAACTCTGTAAGTAGTGACGTGCTTCCACTGGCGTTTCATCCCATTCCATTGACTGCGTTTGGAATTGTGATCATAGGCTGTATGGTCTCTACCTTAATCATTACTTTTCATTCCATTTTTACAGTTAATACTTTTTTTCTAGAACAGTGATTCAGAGCCACCAGGTGCCCCTGCTTCTCCTACTTTAATGTGCATACTGATCAACTGGGGGTTTTGTTAAAACCGAGACTCTAACTCGGTAGGCCTGTGGTGGAGTTTGAGACTGTGCGTTTCTAACACACTTTGGCCTGCTTCTGGTCCAAGGACCACACTCTGAGTAACAAGGTCCGAGAGAATACCAAGAATCCCTTGCACCCAGTGTTGTAAGATTTACTTTACCTTCACACTCAACCTGAAAACTGAAGGAAGGATTCTTCACTTCCAAAGTGTGAGGCACCGGGGGGAAATTGTATGCCTTTGCTTCTCCCTTCCTGGGACAGCCTCCTTTTAGCTCTTCTGTGAGTTGCTTTTAGCTCAGCACAACTGGTCTGTGCTTTTTTCTCCCTTTAGAATCTTAGTGTTAAAAGGAACTTCAGAGGGTGACCAGTCTCCCATTTGGCAAAACAACATTTTGCCTTTGTAATAATTAAAACTCTCCTTCTCCCGTTAGACCTAAAAGGTTTTCTTATCTACTTGTCCCAGTTTTGCCTTCTTAGAGATCCAGAGCACACATCTGTTCCCACCTCCACGTGATACCCCTTGCACGAGTGCCTTCTAAGTTTTTCTCCCAACCAGGTATCTCCACTTCATCTTTTGTCCTTCCCAAACCCTTGACAATCTTGGTTACACTCTTCTGGATATGCTCCCTTTTACCAGTCACCCTATTAAAGTGTGTGCTATGCTTTGTAGTCTGCCCAGAGGGACTATCAAGTCCTGCCCTGCCCCCACTCCGTGTTCCGAACGGCCCAGGATCACCTTCCCGCTTTCCGAGGTTCAACTGCGTCCTTTACACCTCCCTTTGGAAATTACCCCTATCAAATGTCCTAGTCGATTCGTCCAGGCGGCCTGGGGTTCCCGAGAAAGCTGCTTTTAAGCCTCCCTGCTGGCTTTATTGCCTAAAGCTCCCGATTTGGGACATCAGCTAAATGTGGGTGCTGCATTATCTCCCTGGGTTTTAGGCTGGTCTTTTTCACAATCGCAGTAACTCACGCTTACGCTCCCTCCACAACATTCAACAGTGAGATGTGGAAGTATTTTACTTCTCTGTTCTTTCTTCTGTAGCTCAAATTCATCTAGGGCTTCTGGTCACACCCCTCCTAGCATTCAAGGAGGATTACTGAGCCATGATGGGACTGCAACCGTTGCCGCTTTTACCAGGCATCTAGGGTTCTGCTACTCGGCCAGAGGTCCTGCTTGCAAAGTACACTAGTGCCCCGTTTTTAAAGAGACGTCACCTAAATGCCAACGGTGATACCTGGTCCAGACTTTGACAGTGAGCTTCGTTTAGAGTTAGGGTGCCCTCTCATTCTGTTAATTCCGATTTCTCATCCTCGTGTACAGATTTGTTGAAATGACAGACGTGTCACATTGTGTTACAGGCATCCAGGGATGAGTTTGCATGTGGCTTCACTTCACCTACAAATAGAGGGAGTCTGAGCACTGACAAAGACACTGGTAATTAAGTCCTTTCAAGATTATACATTGCATAGTTGTGTAGGAAGGCACCGTGTACTGCTCTGTATTTTCGAAATACGTCATCGTAACAACTCTACATAGCATGGTCTCTTCTGAAGTTTAATTAAATCTGACTCACACTTGCAGCCACTTTTTTTTTTTTTTGCTTAAGTTTCCTTATCTAAGCTTGTTTAAAATGTAGCTTTGGTATATTGACAAAATAAAGGCTAATGAGAAGAACACTGGTTTCCGATCCTATCTGTCTCCGTCTTAGCCAAGACACTTCCCTTTTCTGGGCCCAAGTTTCCTTATCTGTAAAACTCGCTCTCAAATTGTGTGGCTTTCATTTATTACTTCCGGGGAACCTCTTGTAGTTTCATACGTAGTGAACTATTTCAAGTGGTTTAAAAAAGTGGTGTTTTGATATAAAATAGAAACTTCACATTTTAGAAGACCAAGATCTATTCCCTAAAATCTATCTTTCAATTAACCCAGTACTTATTTTTAAAAATATTCTTTGACTATTCTTCTGGTTGTTAACAAGGACTTGGCTTTTTCCAGCTTATGGGGCTTTTCAAAATGGACATGGAATCAAGAGGGAGGATTCAAGAGGTTCCCTCATCCCAGAAGGAGCAACAGGATTTCCAGATCAGAGCGGAACTGTTGAAAATGTAAGAACCTAAATATGAGGGGTAGCCCTAGGGATATGCTAGGCTACAATAGTCTGTCTTTTTAGATAAATAAAAGGCTCTCTACCCTCCTGTAGTCTGTCTGGATCTGTAAAAAGCACCCCATAATTCTTGGATGTTGCCGTGGTTGCTTCCTGTCATGGCAGCTGCTACTTGGATATTTAAAACTGTTTATGGAGGATAAGGCATTCATCATTAAGAGTTCTAACTTTGAATACCTCCTTTAATCCTCGTACACTGTAACCTGTTCTAGAGAGGGAAGGTTCAAGTTTAAAATATCTAATGCACCTTGTCATTTAAATCCCTTCTTGGCAGGGTTAATTCAGCCTTTCATTCTTTTGTAAGAGTAGTTAACATGGGAGAAAAAAAAATTAAGCCTCCAAATTGATGATCTCAGCATCCCATCATCACTTAATCAGAATATATTCTCTAACATTAAAATTTGGGATATGTCTTCCTTGAGACAGAGAAACCTCATTTTATTTTATTTTCATTTTGAGACAAAGGAAGAGCAAGTGGTGGGGGTGGGGGTGGGGGAGCGGCAGAGGGAGAGGGGGGGAGAGAGACTCTTAAGCAGGCTCTACACGCAGCACAGAGCCCAATGTGGGGCTCGATCTCACGACCCTGAGGTCACGACCTGAGCCGAAAAAAAGTCAGACGCTTAACCCCCTGAGCCACCCAGGCTCCTGAGAAACTTAATTTTTTAAAAAAGATTTTATTTATTTATGTGACAGAGAGAGCGAGAGAACTCAAGCAGGGGGAGCAGTAGAAGGAGAGGGAGAAGCAGGCTCCCCACTGAGCAGGGAGCCCAATGTGGGGTTCGATCCCAGGACCCTGGGATCATGACCTGAGCCTGAGGCAGACGCTTAACCCTCTGAGCCACCCAGGCGCCCTGAGAAACTTCATTTTAGACCAATAAAGCTGTGTCATGCTGCTACGTAGATTCACAGAATCATATAAAATTAGGGTTGGAAGGCGCATAAAAATAATAAATTCCCACTCATTTGTGAATGAGAACTGAGGCTGTGACTTAGGACAACCACACAGCTATGGCAGGCCAGACCTGCATCCGGGTTTTCTGATTCCAGCAATGTTTCTCCTATATCGTGGCTTTCTTAGCATGCATCAGAATCACCTGGGGGGGCTTAATAAAAACAGATGGCTGGCCCTCACCCCCCGAGTTTCTGATTCAGTCTGGGATGGGGCCTGCTAATTTGTATTTCCAAGTTCCCAGGTGGTGCTGATGCTGCTGGTTGGGAACCGCCCCTTGAGAACCACTGGAATATACTTCCTTGAGGCTTGGGGTAAATAGTAATTTATTCACAAAGGTTCCTGTTTTACATCATTTAGAATTCTGTCAACAGACACTACCCTAGGTAAGGCAGATAAAGAACAAAGAAGCTAAATGACTTGCTAATAATCACATAGCTAGCAAACATTCAGAACCTAGGTGTTTTGCTCCAAGTGAAAGTTTGTTCTTAGTAAATCCTGGTTTTGTAAATGCGTATCTCCAGCCCAGTTTAGCTCAGCTGTGGAAGAACTGGCTTTTAATAAGGTAAATTCTTTAGATTAATACTCTATTCATATAAATCCCCAAATAAGTCAGATCTTGTCATGCTTAACAACTGATATTTTAACAAGTCATTAAAAGGAACATCACTAGTTTGTAGAAGCTGTAGTTTTAAATTATTACTGGATTCTTCATCATGTAATTATCTTGTAATATTAGCCCTTTTTAAGAAATACAGATTTCCTGACCTATTATTTGTAGGTTGGATTTTAATTAATAAACTCTGAAAGGCTCAAATTGAAAGAGCTTAAAATGTTTCTGTGCTTCCATATACCTTAGTTAAGTTCCTCCTCCATGTACCAGCTATTTTTCCTGGAATAGTCACATATGGTTTAATTTTTTACTACTACTAAAACACATTACAGGAATGAAACACACTGTTATCTTGGTGAAGACCCCCAGGTAATTTCTAGTGGCGGTGCTCTGTGCGGTAGCAACAAAGAATGATTCCGCTCTTTTACCTTCCAAGTGGGATAGAAAATTTGGATTTAGGCTTAGAATTTTCCCAAACAGGACTAATGATGCAAATAGTTATTGAGTTAAAGGCTATGGGAAACTATAGTACCAATCTTGTTTGACAAAAGTCCTGTCTTTCTATTACAGACCCGACAGAGTTCCACAAGGAGTAGTGTATCCCAGTATAACCGATTGGATCAGTATGAAATCAGAAGCCTCTTAATGTGCTACTTGTATATAGTAAAAATGATTTCTGAAGGTGAGTTACCAGCTTATGAAGCATGGTCTCTACTTGACATCCGCCCTCACAGGTTCATGCAACCAGTATTTGATCATCACCTGTATGTAAAACACGGGCACATTAGAAACAGATCGTTGAAGACTCTGGCCTTAAAACGTTCCTCTACTTCTAACTTAAAATAGGTTCATTTGGGTCATACAGGTTTGATTCTTTGAACTATTTTTTTAATTATGTTATGTTAGTCACCATACAGTACATCCCTAGTTTTTGATGTAATGTTCCAGGATTCATTACTTGCGTATAACACCCAGTGCACCATGCAATACGTGCCCTCCTTACTACCCATCACCGGTCTATCCCATTCCCCCACCCCCTCCCCTCTGAAGCCCTCAGTTTGTCTCCTGGAGTCCATAGTCTCTCATGTTCATGAACTATTTTTTTTTTAATTTAAAAATTGATTTCTAAAATGAAACAGTAGTTTTAAAAGTGCTAAACGTATTTTTTTCATGCAGAGCTTATATGCATTAAATGACCAATGTAAACAGAAGGAAATAATAACTAGCTTTTATTTGACCCAGGATTTGGAAAACCAAAAGCAAACAGAAAGACAGGAAGGGTTCTCTGAGGGTCGGGAACGCCGCTGTTATCTTCGTAGGCCAGCGCACAGCACTGTGTGGTGTCAGGCTGTTCTCCAGGCTCCAGGTTTTCCCCCTTAGCATACGGTTGTATTCTTTACTAGGATTACCAGTTCTTGATATGATAGAATAACCAAAGGGTTTTCATAAACTGTGTGTCCTCTGGAAGTCAAATCAGAAGGTTATCTTATTCCCAAATATCACATTTACTTACACAACTCCTTCCCTCTTCTTCCTTTTCTCAATATTTTTACTAAAAAAACATGTATGCAGGAACGAAGAACATAAAAGCACCTGGGTTCTGATTATTGTAATCATTATATTTTACTTATTTTCTATTTTTTGCTTTATTTTAAATATTTTTGTTTTTAAATATTTTTAAATATTTTTAAATATTTTTAAATACTTTATTTTTAAATATACTTAAACATGTTTAAATATTCTATTTTAAATATTTTAAATATTTTTGTGTTTAAATATTTTTGTATTTAAATATTTTAAATATTTAAATCTTTTAAATAAGGCAAGCTATAAAAACATTAAATAATTTGATAATTATCAGGGACCTTAAAAATAGCTATATATGAATAATAAATTCTAGAATATATTAATAAAACAATAGAAAAACAGCTATAATCCTTAAATTCTAAGACTATATAATTTAGAGTAAAAGTCAAAGATTATATTGAGACTATATGATGTACCTCCCTGTTTTGGTAAAGAAAGAAAGAAAGGGAGATCATTTTTAACCCCGGTGGTATTTCATTCTGAGAGATAGTGGATCAGTCAGCCACAGCTCACTGTTTTTGTCTTCCTACAAGGTGAAAAGTGGGCAAACATGGAAAGTGACTGCTAATGTGTACGGGGTTTCTTTTTAAGGTGATGAAAATATTCTAAAACTGGGGTGATGGTTTTACAACTCTTTGAAAATACTATGAACTATTGTGTTGTGCACTATGTAAATGGGTTTTCTGGCACATGAATTCTCTTAGTAAATTTGTTTTTAAAAAAAAGGCCTAAGAGACACCTGGAAAAAAAAAAAAACAGAAAAAAAAAGTCGCTGAATACCACCACCACAGCCCAGGGAAATTAAGTTGGGGGCAGGAGGAGAAAAAAAGGAGGGGGTGGGGAAAGGAGTGGGGGGGAATGCACTGCTACTTCTCCTCTCCTCCACTCCAGTAGAATGCTTGTGCACACACGTGCATACACAGGCACACGTGCATGCGTGCACAAGCAAACACACTCTCACGCCATATACTGTGATAACCAGGGACAAGTCTCTGGCTGCTTTTTTAATGTCATGGATAAGACCATAACTGCTTTGTTTCTTGAGAACTTCACGGTTCTGTTCCTCTTCTAAATGTTGACCTTGCTTGCTGAATATTTGGTTTTTTGCTCTTTAGGTTTTTCTTTCTTCTGCTCTTGCTTTTTGATTTTTAAAAGCACATTTTTAATAACTAGTATATAGTCCGTGTCACATCTCCTCTTTATCTTTTGTACATGTAAAGTCATATTCATTTTATTCTGAAAAAATCTGCTTCTGGATCTTTCTCAATGGATGCATTCTAGTTACTTTGTCTTGTCTGGTAAATATTTTAGTCACTCTATATGCATTTAAATGTTGAACTTTTGTAAGTCCACACTCTTCAGGTCCTCGCTTGGCTTTTTTATTGGTTCATAAACAGTAGTAACTTAATTTCAACAAAAAGATGGCAGACCTCTACACTTTTATATGGAAGTAGAGGGATTCTAAAGAATGAATTTCCTTCTCTATTTGTGGCTCTATTCTATTAACTGGCAATAATTCACTGTTTCAAAGTCTTAGTCATTTGCCAAACTTTTTTTGTTCTTATTATCTTATTATTTCCTGAGAAATGGAATCAGAGTCAGGGGTAATCAGTTACACAGTCTGAATTGACAGGAAGACTGTCCTCTCATAAAAGAAAAGCATCTTCCTTGAGAGGATGAGGGAAAGCTACTTTCCCCCTCTTCCTGGCTGTATTCTGGCTTTTCTCTTTATTGCAGACCCCGAGATGGAACTTTGGGTATCACCTTGTGGCTTATCGGCATCATACCCTGTACCTGTAGGTTTATTAGCATTCTTCACAGTGGATCGTCCAGTGGAAGGTGTCTGGGTGCAATCTCTTACAGAAAACCCAATGCTGTATTTAGCAACACCACTCTTTGATCTTCTTTTCCCACTAGCTTTTAAAGTATAGTCAAAGGGAAATACAGTTACAGGAGGCTTTTCCTTACTCTGTGTAAAAGGGGGAAATGAACTTCCGTTATAATCAGGCATATTGTCTTCTGAAGTTTCAGATATGACTTGAGTAGTGGGGTTTTCTGTGTTAGAAATACTGGAAAGGCTCCAAGAGAAGTCCATCTGAGTTTCACACTTTTGCGAGGACGTCTTCTGTGTGGAGGTCTTCTGGGTGAAGATCTGTTTCCTTTTTGGCTGGCCAAGCTTGTCTTCAGGAAGGTTTGAAACATCTTGAAATCCATGCCCGCTTTGAGGACCAAGTGTAGATGTTACAGGAAAACCTCCAGGTGACTTCTGATGGGCACTGCTCTCTGTGTTAGGCTTAGCGCTATTAGAAGAAATCTTCTGGGAAGAGGTCTCTGGCTCCTCGAAGAGGTCCTGACTATAAAACGGAATCGAAAACTTAGGACTTCGTCGTCGTTCCTTTTGTCCAGATGTCGTCTGTGATTGCTTTATCAATCTGCTAGGCAGATGCACCGGAGTTCCTGGGGAAGGCTCCTTGACCGAAAAAACTGGCACGGACCTTTGAGTACAGGGAACGAAATCCTCATCATCGCTATCAGAAAAAGAAGGGTGAAACTGCTGCTGATTCAGTCTTGCAGAAAGCTTTTTATTTTCTTCTCTTAACCTATTCCTTTCTTCAGTAAGCTCAGCAATAAAGTGAAGATTTTGTTGTTGGATATCATAAAATTCTTGCTGTAGTGTGTTCCTGTAGCTTTCATTCAGCGTACAGCGGTCACATACTTTTGCATTTAATTGATCTCGCAAGTCATGAATGGTGCTGCTAAGGACTTTCTGTTGTTCGGTCAGCTCTTTAATTTTGGTTATGGAGCCCGTCCACCTTCCGTCTGCCAATCGCTCTTTCCTCAAACTGGCTAATTTTGCCTGTAAACGGTGTAGCTCTTTGTCATGAAGCTCTTTTAGCGTGAGCCAGGTTTTTTTAAAATCGTCAGACGACACATCACATACACTAAACCGTAATTTATCTCTTCCTGGAGGTTTCTTACCACCTCCCCTGTCTCCTCCACCCATGTTCCCAGCCTGCATCATGTCTCACCGATTTGGGATTTGGAAACGGTTGAGACGGGCCAGCGGCTTGACAGCGCTACCGCCGCTGCCGAGAAAATGGCGGAGGAGCTGCTGACTAGAGTTAAGCCGCGGCTGGGATGAGGCCTTTACCCCTTTTACAGACCTTCTGCGAAGCTGCCTCTGGGCGCAGGGCTGGCGCAGGGGTGGTTCAGGGATGGGCAGAAAGTCCCGGTGTTTTGGGTGGAAAGGAAGCCCCAGCTGTTTGGCGGGAAGAGCCGATGCGCGAGACCGTTAAGATGGCGCCTTCACGCCAAGCTTCGACGAGAGGCAGAGAGGCCGGAAACCCAGTGGCTTCTGGGGGATCCGGGCTTCTCCGAGCAGCGGGGCAATCCAAGGCAGGAGTGGGGGGAGACTGGAAGTCCCTGCTCGCTTTATTTTTTAAAACAAATCTAATTTGGTGCTATTTTAGCATTTTATTCTTGAGGATCAGTGTTTTGCAAAGTAGCAATACTCGTGGCTTTAAAAACAGTTGGAAGTAAAGTCAAAATCCCTACAGTCCTCCCTCCCCTACCCCCCTCCGTTTGGCCAACATTGTCTTGTCTTCCAGCCCTGTCTTGCACCCGTTGTAGCTGGGTGGGCAGTTTTGTCATTTGCCACTTGTGTGATGCCTTTAACTTTTTACATTTAAGAGCTACTGGCATCATTAGCTATATCTGAGGAACATAAAAAAGCAATGGACAGGGGCGCCTGTCTGATTCAGTGGGTAGAGCGTGCAACAGGACCTCGGAGTTGAGTTCTAGCCCCACTTTGGGCATTGGTATTACTTAAAAATAAAATCTTTAAAAAAATAAAAAAAGAATGGAGAGTTGAGTGGCAGCAGTATTTTTCTTTCTTTCTTTTTTTTTAATCTCAGTAAATCACTATGTTGGAAGTAAAGAAGCAGGTCAAAAGAGAAGTATATGTGATAGATTTAAGGGACTTTTATATCTGGAATAGTTCGATATATCCATGTGGATATATGGTTAAAAGATAAACAGGCATGTTTTTAAGAGTTTATTTGAGCAAAAAAATTGATTAGAATCAGGTAGCATCCAATCTAGCAGACAGAGAGAAGTCCTGAGGAGCTGTACAAAATGAAAAGACTTTTAGAGGTAGGAGGAAGCTAGAGCAAGGAAGTTTATATAGGGAAAGAAAGTGGGTTGGTTATTGCAAAGTCACTTTTGTTTAGGGGATGCCAGGGCTCTATCAGGCGGCTTACCTTACTAGTGCTGATCAGATGATTCCCAATTGACTGGTTTAAGATTCCATTCCTGGGAGAGCAGAAACTGTAATTGTCTTGGTTTGGTGATGTGGGGCGGAGCATAAGCAACTCCATTTTCATTCAGGCTGTTGTTTTGTTTTTAACTCGCGTGTGTGTGTGTGTGTGTGTGTGTGTGTGTGTGTGTGTTTACATACCAGGGCTTTCAGAGTTTATAATGCAAAGGCAAAGAGGAAAAAATAATCTCTTCCCCTAAAGTTTAAAGTTCTCAAACTTTTTGGTTCACAGAGCCCTTTGAATAGCAGGCAAAGGTACTTGACCCTCCATTCCAAAAAATATGCATAAGCACACCATGTTGCATAAAATTTTAGGAGGTTCATTAAAAACCCCAGGTCTCTTTCCCTTCCTCTGTCTTCAGGGATGATATGAAAATTAGTATCAGCCATCCAAAAGAATATTTACAAAGTAAATAAAAATAATTGTTAAAATAATTACAGATAAAGCAATACATTTGGAATTAATTCAAACAAATACAGTGTGTGTATTGAGCTGAGAGTGAGCTGAGAGAGGAGGATGGATGAAACAACTGGCTGTGAGTTGATGGTTGTGGAAACGAGGTTATTGGTACTTTGGGGTGTACTGTGCTATTTACTTATTTCAAGATCCACCACTTTATTTATTCCATTTTCAGATACTCTCCTAACTTACTGGAATAAAGTGTCTCCTCAGGAGCTCATAAACATTCTCATACTTCTAGAGTAAGTTATATTAATTTATTTTCATAAATTCTCTCCTTATTTGGGGGTTAAATGTTACCTTTTTTCCCCCAACAGCCTATTTGCTAATAGGGTAGGAAATATTCAACTATCTTGGTAGCATCGAGGCTAGCACACCGGTGCTTCATGCAGATGGAAGAAAACATGGAGATGGAATACTTATGATATCAGAGAAATTAGCTAATAATAGACCACCGTTCAGCCCAGCAGCAGTCTCTCTGTGATCTGGAAAACTAGAAGTGGCATCAGCTGTCCAAAAGCATTCATTTGGAGCAGATGCTGGCTTTAATGGAGCAGCTTCAATTACTGGAATTTAGAATTTGTACTCCTTTGTAGAGCTGAGTAATTCTACCAGCTTCAGAAATGCATATATATATATATTTTTTTTTTCAATCTCTATTCCAAGGCGGTTGGGGGAAAATCCAGTCTTGTTTCCTAGGTGGAGGTGGGAAGTTGTCCGATTGTTTGCTGAGCTATCTGTACATCCTTACTGAAAGCTAGAAGAAAAATTAGAATGAAATCTAAGAAATTTTTAGATAAATAGCACACAGGGGCTCCTGGCTGGCTCAGTCGGTAGAACATGTGACTCTTGATCTCGGGGTCATTGAGTTCAAGCCCCACTTTGGGCACTGAGCTTACTTTAAAAAGAAAGAAAGAAAGAACACGCATAAATGATGTTCTTATGTGCATGTCTTTCAAAATAAAAAGAGGATAATCGGCGCATAGTAAAGTCTTCCAGAATTTTGCAGAAAACATCAGCAAACAAAACGGCAGTTACAGTTTTCAAAAACTATGCCAAAATATTTACTCATGAAAATATATGATGTTGGGGGTTTGCTTCAAAAGAAATACAGGAGGTAGGGAGGGTGGAGGGAGAGCAGGACACCTGCTCAGAGTAGAGGATAAACAAGAATGGCCCTAAGTTGATAACCGTTGAAGCTGGTGGGTGCTGGGTACATGGGAGTTTAGTATGCTATCCTCCCAATTTCTGGATGTGTTTGAGATTTTTGATTCATACAAGGTATTTTAATGCCATTATAAAAATATAGCAATTGCTCCAAGTTTTAGGGCTTAAGAAACTTTTTTTTTCTTTTTAGTTATTAATGGCTAAACTGGAGATCTTTGCTATGAAACGTTTTAGAGCACAATGTGGAATCATTTGCATTGACAGGCTTTTTAATGTCGTTAGAATTGTATGCGAAGACATGGAGCTTTTTGTGGCTAAGGTAGTTGTAGCAAATAAATCTAGAAAGCTGTAATATGGCAAACCCACAAGTAGTTACGTGTATATGTCTGTATACCAAAACATATTATTGTAATATGTTTTAAATAGGCCATTCTTTGTAACACGTGAATTTTCAAATATTACTTGTTAAAATGTGAAGCATGGCACTATTTCACTAACGTGCTGTTGTTTTTCTTTCTAGAGTATGTTTGTTTCACTTCAGATATATGGGGAAAAGAAACATCGCAAGGTAATTCCCGCCGCAGTTTCCACTTTTTTTCCTTCTCTTCCAACAGATGGCAGTCTTGATCATGCCACGTAAAACCGAGATTCTTCATTTTGCGATCACATGAAGTTACCTGTGATTTATTTAACATGTTTCAACTCAAACCGTAAATTAAACTAGTGTGAACTGATATATTTTTAAGTTTTCCGAAGGCTAGTGGTTAGCGTGACACGCGGAGTTTCTGTTCTAATCCTAGAACAGATGCTTGTCTTTTCTGAAAGAGGTGAGAAGGGGTTTAGATCCAGGGCAAGGCAGGAAATCATAAAGTGGGGACAACTGCAAGGTCTGCACTTTTATCAACAACCTGTCAATATTGACTTCAGTTGCTAAGGTAAATAGAAATCCGCAACAGCAGCTGGGACACGCATCCTCTATTAGCTGTTTTCTTCTTTCGGCCACCTAAGTCTTAATGAAATAAATACTTCAAAACATGTTTGAGGGACCCTAAGGAAAAGATGCCTCATTTCAATAAGATCTATTTTTGGGGGGTAGAGTTAGGGAGCTCACATAGAGTCCTTTTTTAAAAGTTAAAGTCCATGGCACTTCCAGAAACTAAGCAGGCGCTTTGGGTGGAGTTCCTAGCTGAGTGTCGGCAACATCCCGATAGTGGGTGATTCGGGTGAAGATTCCACTGTCTTTCCCGTGACTCGGAGCCGGCACGGTAACTACCACCATGAGCCTTAATCTCGACGATTCCGCTGGCTCTCCCACTCTGTTTACTAGAGGACAGACCAACTCTTTTTCTTCCTGAGTTCCCATATGACCCAGCTATAATTTTTTTTAAGGGAATCTTAAAACTGAAGGAAAACAAAAGTTGGCACACATGCTAGTAACAGACATGTTGAGTAAACATGTCTGATCCAGGTTTAACTCCAGGCCAGAAACAGATTCGATTGGCATTCCTTCTCGCACACCTAACCCCGGGAGTTCTCCCCACCTCGTTTCCACTCTGAGCAACCCTCTCACTATTTTTCCGGGACTCTCGCCCTTCCTCGCCTTTTGACAAAAGACTGAATCTTATGGAGTGTTGGCACTTGACTCTGATTGTTTTGAGGAGAAGGAGGGAAGTAAGAAGCTTTTTCTAAATTCTTTAATTATATTCTCATAGCGAAAACTCTTAAATATACGCGAAAACTGCATACAATTTCCAGTGCTGCCTCATTTAAGCTAAGTAATAGTAGATAGAATATCGAACACAGTATACTGTTCATGTGGAAACCTCATCATTTATTAGTTTTTTTTTTAATTTAAAAAACTGAACATTGGGATCTAGTATTAGAGTACTCCATTTTCTAACTTTAGGATTTATTTTAGGGTGCATGATGCCTGGCTGTCAAAGCACTTTGGAATAGACCGAAAATCGCAGACCATGCCAGCTCTTCGAAACAGATCGGGGGTCATGCAGGCCCGACTTCAGCACCTTAGCAGCCTGGAAAGTTCATTTACACTTAATCACAGTAAGTGCAAATGTGGGTAGGATACCCATTTGAAACATACATGTAATGCTATGTCACCTTGAGAAATTCTAGCTTCAGTCACCAATACGATTGGAAATGACTTCGCATACGTGGATCTATTTGCATATCTCTGTGTTTATATTCAATCCTTTCGTCATACAGGAACATCTCCTAAAATATGCATGGATTTTCCAGTGATTTTTAGGTAATGGTAGTTTCTCTCTTAGTTCAGTATTAAAGAAACTAAGTTTTTCCCACTGAATTGCTGTTCTCATCGTATTATTTTACACCGGATATCCTTCATTCCTACTATTAAACTTCAATGCAAATGATGGCATCTTAATGTAATAGTATCTCTAATATTTGTTTAGTCTGTGTAATATCTGTTCATTCAATGATTTTAAGGGATTACACCTGCCGAGCTGACTGCAAAAATGAAGGACCTGTAAACACTATTTTGCCAAAGGTATATTTCACCTGTGTTGAAATATTGACAAGGAGAATAGGACAAGGAAAGAAATGTTGACCAGCTGGGAAAGCTAGAGGGTTATGTAAATGGAAGTGATCCTCTGAAAAGCAAATATTAATAAAAAGTCAAAGAGAAATCTTTCATTTCCATATAGTCCTCTGGAGGTTGCAGAAAAGGAAACCAGCCAAACTGGCTTTGTGATAAGGACTAATAATAAAAACAAATGTCTTGAGCAGATGGACCCTGAGCTAATAATAGACTTAAGACCTTTAAAAAAAATGCAAGTTTTACATCCTTCGGCTTTGCTCTTGTCACTTGTAAAAATACAACGGACCTAATTCCTTCAGTCCGCCCAGATGCTTTGTTTTTCTTCTGATGTAGAAACAAGTCCCCTAACATCGGCATAACTAGAAACATCTGGCCATAGGGCACCACATATGTGAGGTCACCGTTCTCATTTTTGCACACCTAATTTCCTCTCTTATTCCTGCTTACGTCACCATCATTTTCCCTAGTTACATCACCCAAGTTCATCCCTGAAATCTTGTCTCCAAAGAAGCGGAGACACCTAATTATGTGTTGCAGGGCTGTTGGTACAGAGCTGAAGTAAGAATGAGTGGAATCGATGAACCAGGGTCATATTTGATTAAGGAATAAATACAGTGAGGCTTATTAGGTCTGTGGATATTGAGAACCTCCTTTCTTCTTGCTCATCTCTCCCTGAGTCTTTGGGGGGGAAAAATCATTCAAAACTGTCATGTGATTCTCTGCATGGGGCAGTTTTTAATTTCCTTTTTTTTTTTTTTTTTT
>NW_024423319.1:31014996-31154392 GCF_017311325.1 Ursus maritimus | reverse complement strand
TTTTTTTTTTTTTTTTTTTTTTTTTAATCTTAGGCTCTACGACAACCGAAGCAGACATTTTCCATCAGGCCCTTCTTGAAGGCAATACTGCTACGGAAGTTTCCCTAACAGTGCTAGATACCATCTCATTTTTCACCCAGTGTTTCAAGGTAAAAATGAGAAGTCAAAATTCAGTTGGTGTCATAAAGAAAGCACTCTACAAAAACCAATTAGTCAGAGGAAGTGTAGTGTAGTGGAAAAGCCCCGAATGAACAGTCTGGAAACTTGGATGGCAGACCTCGTTTGGCTACTGTGCGACCTTGGGGATTCTCGGAGACTCACTTGCCACATCCATAAAGGGAGGGGTTGGGACTCATTTGCTCTTAAGCTTCCTTCTACCTCTGAACTTCTGTGGTTTGATTTTCTGTGTGTATTGAAAACCCATTTTCTGTCACACTTTTATTAATATATGCAGTCATTTTTAGCTCGAATTAGGATTGAACCGGTTTGCCCAAATGCCCATGGTGAGGAGGTGTTTTGTCAGGCTTGACGGTGGCCAGGCAGGCTGGCTGGCTTCCCTGGCCAGGCGTTCAGTGCTTTTTCTCAGATGTTTGCCTCTCAACACAAATCGGCATTGCTAGGATTTTAAAAAGAAGGCAAAAGCCATGATCTTGCAGGTTGTTGAGGGAGTAAAATGAGGTCCCAGGAGAGTGCTTTGAAGGGTAAAAATGATGTAACTGTCACATACTGTAATGTGAGCGGGAGAACTCAAAAGTGAAAAATCTTGCTTGCTTTCCCAAGTTACAGTTAATTATTTTCTTCCCTCTTCTCTATGTAATGCAGTTAATTGCTTCAGCCCTCCAAGTTTACTTTTTTTTGAGAGAGAGAGAGAGGGCGGAGTAGGGGCAGAGGGAGAGAGAGAGAGAGAGAGAGAGAATCTTAAGCAGATTCCACACCCAGCACGGAGCCCACTTGGGACTTGATCTCACAATCCTGAGATCATGACCTGAGCCAAAGGCAGACGCTTCACCGACTGAGCCACCCAGGAGCCCCCCAATTTTTTTTTTTATGTTTTGTAGAGTCAACTTTTAAATAATGATGGCCACAACCCATTAATGAAAAAAGTATTTGATATTCATCTGGCTTTCCTTAAAAATGGACAATCTGAGGTGTCGCTGAAACATGTTTTTGCCTCGCTGCGAGCTTTCATCAGTAAGGTAAGGAGGAGAGCTTCATAGCTGCTCGCGGGCCCCCTCCGTGGCAGCCAGGAAAGAGGGCAGCTCGGGGCATGGGATGACATCCACGAACATCAGATCACGAAGCTATGAAGGTCCCGCCTTTGTATGTACGGGTACAGAACGGCAAAATACACGAAGAGGGCCCATCCAAGAACCCCGTAAAGTCTGGACACGCTCTTTATTCCGCATCGCCACTCCTTCCCCTTTTCAGCGGGCTCCGATGAAAAGTATCATTTTCAAATTACCAACTTCGCCAGTTTTTCTTCTAGTGCGCGTCTTTTGAAAGTATTCTCCTGCCGAGGATATAGAAGTTAATCCTCGCACTCCGGTATTAGCCCGTGGAAAGTGGAGATCAGGTTCTCGAACCCCAGGGTCTTGTATCATAGCCTGCAAATGGTAGGCACTCAATACGCCTTCGGACGAATGAATTCGGCCTTCAATGCTAATTGCGTCTGTGGGCTCTAAATGTTCAGGCTGTGTACCTCATCTCAACGCTAACCTCAGACCAGGCTTTTAGGAATAAATCTGACCGAAACAGAGAGCCAAAATTTATTTCTGCTCTGTTTTTGATAGCTTTTAAACGTAATAAAAAGCATCATAAACCAGGATGGAGTTACAATTATGGAAAGCTACGGTCGAGGCTGCTACTCTGGTATGAAACTCCAACAAGACAAAGAAATTCAATTAATTGACTTGTGTAGTGGGATAACTGAGCCTGGACAACCTGGTCCATCATTATTGTGTGGTAGCTTATTGCATTTACTCGACATGGAGCTTGGGTGGATTTGAAGGTTGATTTTTAATGTATTTTTTAATTTTTATTTAATGTAATTTAAATATTTAATATTTAATAATATTAAGTATTTAATATTTAATGTAATTTTTTTATTTTTTAAAGATTTTACTTATTTATTTGACACAGAGAGAGAGCATGAGCAGAGGGGCAGAGGGAGAGGGAGAAGTAGACTCCCGACTGAGCAGGAAGCCCAACGTGGGGCTCGAGCCCTGGACCCTGACATCATGACCCCAGGCTAAGGCAGACACTTAACTGACTGAGCCACCCAGGCACCCCAATATAATTTTTTTAAATTATTTATTTGAGGGAGGGAAGAGCAGAGGAAGCAAGAGAGAACACGAGTGGAAGGAGGGGCAGAGGAAGAGGGAGAAGCGGGCTCCCCACTGTGCAGGGAGCCCGATGCGGGACTCAATCCCAGGACCTTGGGATCATGAGCTGAGCTGAAGGCAGATGCTTAACCCACTGAGCCACCCAGGCACCCCTCCTTAATATAATTTTTGAATAAAGATGTATGTGGAGAATTGAATTCAACACAAGCATGTTATAAGCAACTAAGGGAAAGAGATTCAGAAATAATACATCAACCAAACAGTTACCGGGTAGGAACTTACTGGTGTTAGACACTGTGTCAGGATACAGTCCAAGGGCTTATTGTCCAGTAGAGGGAAACATACGCACATTTATGCACGCACATCCACAAATACTGCTAGAATAAAAGAAGTCTATACAGGGAACTGAGGGTGGGCAGGAGGAGGGGAAATGTTCTAATTTAGCAAAAGTTTCTTCACGGCGGTAGCGATAGAACTTAGCAGGGACTGAGTGAGAGAGAGATGAGACTGAAGAGGTTCATGGGGACCAGGTGATTATGTACTCATCTTAGGAGTTAGACTTCATCTTTTAGCCCTCCGGGAGCATGGGACCAACATGATTAGATTTGTAGTAAGAGCAGATTGGTGCCGGCGTGGAAAACTCTCAGCAGTAGGGTGGAAGGTGGATTGGTGGCAATCCTAAATAAAGGCAGGAAGAGACTTACTACAATAAGCTAGATAAGAGATGAGGACCTAAAGTATTAGCGACGGTGAAAATGACCGTGGAGGTGGAGAGTCAAAGACAGACATAAGACACGGTAAAGAAATTGAATTGAGAGGATTTGGTCATCAGTTCACTGACTGGATGATGAAGCGGGGTGGGTAATGTGAAATACAGAGAAAAGACTACATTTGGGGTAAAAGTTAATGAGTTCTGTTTTGCGGACCTGTTGAATTTAAGGTGCCTTTAGGACATCCAGTTAGAGCTGTCAGGATTGGCAGTTGGATATGTAGATCTTTGCTCTGGAGAGAGATCTGGATTAGAAAGCTAGATTTGAAGTCATCGTCCACCCATCCATCCATCCATCCATCCACCCACCCTGTATTTATTGAACACCGTTTCTCTGTCTGGCACTGTACTGGGTACTAGAGATACAATGGTGGGGATACAAAAGAAACATAGTCTCTGCCCTCATGAAGCTTCTAGTCTAGTGGAGTTGGGGGGAAAAATAAACAAGTAAGTAAAATGGTAATTAAAAGTTCTAGGAAGGGGGGTGCCTGGGTGGCTCAGTCATTAAGCGTCTGCCTTCGGCTCAGGGTGTGATCCCGGCGTTCTGGATCGAGCCCCACGTCGGGCTCCTCCGCTGGGAGCCTGCTTCTTCCTCTCCCACTCCCCCTGCTTGTGTTCCCTCTCTCGCTGGCGGTCTCTCTCTCTCTGTCAAATAAATAAATAAAATCTTAAAGAAAAAAAAGTTCTAGGAAGGAACCAAGGTGCTAAGATAGAGAATAATGATTTGTAGGAGATGCCTTACTTTAGTTTTATTTTTTTAGAGAGAGAGAGTATGCATAAGTAGGGGTGGGAGGAGGAGCAGAGGAAGACGGAGAGAGGGAATCTTAAACAGGCTTCATGCCTAGCACAGAGCCCGATGCCGGGCCTCATCTCACAACCCTGAGATCATGCATGACCTGAGCCTAAATCAAGAGTTGGACATTTAACCAACTGAGCCACCTAGGTGCCCCAGAGGTACCTTACTTTAGATAGGCTTGTCCCTTTTAAAATGAGACCTGAAGTATGAAAAGGGGCCAAGTGTTTGAAAAGCTCAAGGAAGAGCACTCTAGGAAGAAGGACATGCGTATGCAAAGGCCCGGAGCTGGGAAAGAACTGAAAATTCTGGGAACTGAAAGGCCCAGTTTAGCTGGAGCATAGTAGACTAGGGAGATCATCAGAATATGAGTGGTAATTGAAGCCATGGGAGTGGTTTAATTTCCCCTGGAGAGTATGTAGAGGAAGAACCAACAACAACAAAAAAAGAGGTCAAGAGCAAGCAGTACATTGGAGAAAAACAATCTAGAAGGGGCTGGAAAAGAAATCTGTGGAGATGAGAGGGAACAGCTATGGAAGTGGGCAGAAAGGCAAAAAAGAGGGATATCATGGAAGCCAAAGGAGAAAACAGTCCTGCCATTATTATGAGGTATGGAGTGGTCTAATAAGATAAGGGGGAAAGGGAGCCCACTGGGATTGGCAGGAGGTCGTTGATGATTCTGGCCCTTGCCCAGTCAGAGAAGTAGGTGGAGGTAGAGGCTAATTATAGTGGATTAACTACACTACTCCAGTGCCCTCCCTTACACCTTTGTTCTCATACTAGAATATCTTGCCCGGCAAGATGTGGTCTAATCTGGTGAAACTATTGACTGGACTTCCCAATTGCCGATCAGAAAACATTCATTAAACATTCATTATCTGCACAGCATTTGCATTTGGTGTTAAGGTGATAAAAAGGAGTAGATTCCTGGGATGCCTGGCTGGCTTAGTCAGTAAAGCATGTGACTCTTGATCTCGGGGTCATGAGTTTGAGTCCCACGTTGGGTGTAGAGATGACTTAAAAAAGGGGGGGTTTCCTGTAACATGGCTTTAAATTCAGGATTGCCAAGGAATGATTTTGAAAGGGTGGCCCTCTAGCTTCACACTCCCTGAAAAAACCCACTGTGTACACCTGAAGCTTCCGTCGGAATGGACGCATGGGAGATCGTAAGCAGCCTATGTCGTGTGAACAGTTTCTCTTCCACAATGCAGACTGAATACATTTTCCAAGTAATAGCCATTTGGCTGTCTTGAAGATTGAGCATCACTTCTGTACTCTAATGCCAAAATGTCTTCTACTCCACGCTTTTTGCGAGTAGAAAATGCACGCGTGTATGCTTGGGGGTGCACATCTCACGTCTGCCTCATTTCGCTAAGAGAACAGCTTTACTTGATGGATAGATGCCCACTATAATTTTCTCAGCATTTGGGAGTTCACAATGTACGGAACTGTTTAAATATAAAGCAAAAGAGTAAGCAGCGCAGATTGCCCTTCCCATTGTCAAAGCCCAAACTGACACCCATCAGTCATTCACCTTCCCAGCCATTCATTAAATACATAGTATCAAGAACCTATTCATCATCTCTTCCAGACCACTGTGAGTTCTTCTCGGGTCCGTCACATTTATAGTCAGTACCGCACATTTTTGTACTGACCTGTATACGGACTGGAATTGTTCTGTTATTTTTTAAAATATTTTATTTGCTTGAGAGCAAGAGAACAAGCGAGCGAGAGAGAGAGAGCATGAGTGGGGGGTGGGGTGCAGAGGGAGAAGCAGACTCCCTGCTGAGCAGGGAGCCTGATGCGGGGCTCAATCCCAGGACCCCGGGACTACAACCTGAGCCCAAGGCAGACGCCCAACTGACTGAGCCATCCAGGTGCCCCTGAATTGTTCTGTTATTAACACATGCCGGTCTCTGGGTCTCTAGAGCAGAGCCCTAGCCTTGTGTTGGTTTTGTATCCTCAAAGCACCCACTACAGGGTTTTGTTTTTTTTTAAAGATTTTATGTATTTATCTGAGAGAGAAAGAGAGGGTGAACATAAGCCTGGGGGAGAGGCAGAGGGAGAAGCAAACTCCCCTCTGAGTGGGGAGCCTGACACAGGGCCTGATCCCAGGATCCCAAGATCATGACCAGAGACAAAGGCAGACACTTCACCGACTGAGCCACCCAGGCGCCCCTGCACCCGGTACAGTTTTGAGAGAATATAGTAGGCATTTGATAGTTGATTGATTTTTGTGATTGGGTTTTCAGATACTTAATGTTTTTCCTGTTCTTTAGTTTCCCTCAGCCTTTTTCAAAGGAAGGGTGAACATGTGTGCTGCATTTTGCTATGAGGTTTTGAAGTGCTGCACCTCGAAGATTAGCTCGACGAGGAACGAAGCATCTGCACTTTTGTATCTTCTGATGAGAAACAACTTTGAGTATACCAAAAGGAAAACCTTTTTGAGGACACATCTGCAGGTCTGTGAAAATCAATGCTCCTGCTCTTTCTTTTTTTTTTTTTTTAAGACTTTATTTATTTATTTGAGAGAGAAAGAGTATGCATTGGGGGGGGAGGGGCAGAGGGAGAGGGAGGAGCAAGGAGCCCGATGTGGGACTCAATCCCAGGACCTTGGGGTCATGACCTGAGCCAAAGGCAGACGCTTCACCGACTGAGCCACCCAGGTGCCCCCACTCCTGTTCTTTCTTGGTTCAATCTTTAGCCTCTAGCTCAAGACCTAAAGATACTCGGTCCAGTACAATAGCTCTTAGCCACATATGGCCAGTTAGCCCTTGAAACCTGGCTAGTCCAAATAAAGATGTGTTGTAAATATAGACTACACATTGGCTTTTGAAGACCAAGTACAAAAAAAAAGTAAAAATTCTCAGTTGTTTTATATTGACTGTGTGTTGAAGTGATATTTTGGACATAATTGGGTTAAGTGAAATTTATTACATTTCACCTGTGTCTTTTTACCTTTTCATGTGGCTACTGGACAGTTTAAAGTCGCCTCTGTGGCTCACACCCTATTTCTGTCGGGCAGCCCTGCTCTAGAGCGTGGGTGTCAAGGGCACGGACTCTAGTTCGGATTCCGGGAGTGCCGCTCACTGTGTGACCGTGTGCACCTCCATAGTCTCTCAGTGCCTCAACTGCTTCGTGTGCACGCTGGCGGTAAATGTCTGTGCCTACCTCCAGGGTTTCGTGAGGGTTAAAAGAAATGATGAAATACCAAACAAAATCTCTGTTAGATAGCACAGCTGGTTGATAACTGGCTGTTACCGTAACAAGTAATTTAGTTTGTTTTTTCCTGTTCCAGCATGCCCAGTTAGCGAAAAATGAGAGACGGCTCCAGGTTTAGTGGCAAGCCTGAACTTTGGAATCAGACCTACCTGGTTTTTTTTTTTTTTTAAGATTTTATTTATTTGAGAGAGAGAGAGAGGGAGAGAAAGCATGAGCAGGGGGAGGAGCAAAGGGAGAAGCAGGCTCCCCGCTGAAGAGGGAGCCCAACGCGGGGCTCGATCCCAGGACGCTGGGATCATGACCCGAGCCGAAGGCAGACGCTTCACCGATTGAGCCACCCAGGCGCCCCCCTACCTGGGTTTAAATCCCAGTTCAGCTACTACTTACTGTGTGACCCCAAGCAAGTGACTCAGTCTGTCTTGAGCTCTTTGCCTCATCTGTAAAATGAAGCAGGTATAGTTCACCTTGCAGGGCTGCCGTGAGGGTCAAACAGAAAGTCTGTAGTGCCAGGCACCGTGCCTAGCACGTGTGTAAGGGGCACTTAGCGCGTGGTAGTTGTCATTTAACATCTACATTTCTTTTGCTTGTTGGGTGAAACCGCTCTGAGCCAAACCACGGATGGGACTCCTTGACTCACTAGGCATCTTTGCCCTATGGGAAATCCTTGGTCGTATTTCCGTCTTGTTCCCAGCCATGGTCTGTTCCATTGGTGTTGTTTATTGGAGACTAGGTTAGAAATGGGGAAGCAACCATAAACGGCGTTCTAGAAACGTCATTGGGAATGGGAAAATCTGACAGAGGGAGATGCTTCCTATAAAAATCTGCCACATAGTTACTTTGGGCTACGAGGGCCAGCGTTACCTGTTAGGGCTTTTGCTATTTGCTTTTATGAGGCGCCACTTAAAGACCACCTTCCCCAAAACACTTCTGTAGTAAACGTGCCAGTATGCCTGCAATTCCCCATTAAGGTCCATTCTTCGGGGTCAGAACATCAGTTCTCTCGAGTCATGTGTTGAAATATAAATGCATTAATAAATGGGAAGACTTAAAACCATCTCTGGCACACAGTAAGTGCTCAATGAAGGGTTAACTAGTATTATCATGATGATCTCTTTCACTTTCATAACAGCGCTATCAAGTATTGATATCAAGTATCAGTATTGTCATCCTCCCCGTATTACCAATGAGGACAGTGAGGCACAGGAGGGGGAAATAACTTTCCCAAAGGCACCCAGTGAAGAATCGATTAAGTCGAAAGCTGAATCTAAGGCAGTTTGACTCCAGAGCCTGCACTCACAGCTCCCCCAGAACCCTGCTTCCCGCAAGCGGAAATAAAGCACCCAGCCAGCAACCCCGTAGCATGAGTCGTGTAGGCGGTCATCCAAGGGAGCTTGAAAGATTCAAACCACCACCTAAGGCCCTTCTGTGTCCTGCCGTCTGAACTGGAGAGAGCCGAGCCAGAAACCAGGAAGGGAGCTGAGGGGCCGCCGTTGGGAGTCCGGCCCGCTGAAATCAACTAGTGAAAGGCAATGAGAAACCATCCAAGAAAAATGTCATCTGTCCCCAGCTTTGCCATAGTGATTACCCAGCCCGCAGAGTCACCGCGGAGACCTGACCGCCGTCCTATCAGTTCATGATCTTGTAAGCCGTTTTAGATCTAGCTGTGCTAGGAGTTGTGAACAGTCGTTCGCATCTAACCAAGAAAAGGCAGAATATGATTTGCAACTGGGGCCTTTTGAAGTCGCTCTTTCGCTAGAAGAATGTAAACCCTCATGTCTGAAGAAAACAGATTACGATGGAACCGGGTAGCACTTTGCAAAGGAACAGTTGATACGGCTGCTTATGGGCTTCCACCATGATGAAAATAAGCAGCCTCTGTTCAACAGCGTGTCCTTCCTTCCACAGATCATCATCGCGGTGAGCCAGCTGATAGCCGACGTGGCGCTTAGCGGAGGGTCACGATTTCAGGAGTCCCTCTTCATCATCAATAATTTTGCCAACAGTGACAGACCCATGAAGGTATGTGCTCACTTCAAGGAGTAAACTAGACCCACCTTCCGTGTCAGAGAAGTTCGCACTCCTCTAGTTACGCTGTCGTTGGACTCCCAGCTCTTGAGAGGGTCGAGTGTATAGGACACGGGCGTTGTCTCGTACAGCTCTGTGTCGCCAGCACCTAGAACACGGCCTGGTACGCCGCACATCTTCAAAATTATCTGACTGGATGGAGGAATGACTGTATTGTGGATACATAGTTATTATAGCTGGTAGGATTGGAATTTTTTTCTGAGCTTGATTTCTAAACTTGCTCAGAAAACAAATGGCTTCTCGTTCGGAGAGTTATTACCATTTATGATATCGGTTACTGAAGCCCTGGGTTCCAGGAATCCTCCGTTCGCTGCTTATGGCTTGCCCTAGATACATATTGGCAAACCCAAGACTGTTGTTCTTAGGTACCAGCTGGCTAAGGCCAAGCCCAAGACCCTGACCGCCATCCCTCATTCTCACCTATATACTGACAACCTATAACACTGTACAAATGTACTTGTCTTG
Source organism: Ursus maritimus (assembly GCF_017311325.1). Lineage (NCBI taxonomy): Eukaryota > Metazoa > Chordata > Mammalia > Carnivora > Ursidae > Ursus > Ursus maritimus. The sequence continues at coordinate 31,144,716 of NW_024423319.1, read as the reverse complement.
TTGCACGGAGAACAGTTTCTGCTCTCCAGTGATGCATGTGTGCAAGGGAAAAAGAATCTTTTGCCAGTAGAAGACTTTTCGTCCCAAAGGAATCATCCCCATTCTTGGGAAAGGTCATCCTCCAGGATAATTTAACAATATTTTGTAAAAAAACTGGAAGAAAAAAAAAAGGCTCCCAGTCACAGCATACTTGATGTTTGGAGCATGTAGAGTCTATGTACCAAAAAAATAATTCCCATAGGAATGTTGCTTAGGCTGAAAAAAAACCCAGCCCCACTGAATAGTGCCAGCCCTTGTCAGGCTGGGAAAGTTTGCTTTTCAGCCAGTTCTTCTGGTTCCCTGCAAGATGTATGCTCCACCTAACCCCACGATTACAGAAACAATTGGTGTCATTTAGGGTCTTCCACCCTGAAATTTATTTTACCAGTTATTACCATTCTTAATTCTATGTTATATGAAAGTCGGATTAGCCTCTTTCTCAAAGTAAGCAAGGTCTGTTGTGGCTGACTTTGATAAGAATCTTTGTCATGACTCATTTCTTAGTTTTATTCTGGTAGGGCTGTCATTACCGCTAAACCCTATGACAACAAGGTGTGCCTTTACCCCAGTAAATGGGATTGAAATTAAGGATGTACCGTATGTTGGCTAATTAAATTTAAATAAAAGTTAAAAAAAAAAAAGGAAGAACCTTCTTGGACACAATTATTATTTTTAAAGGGATCAAGAACGTACTTTTAAAAACCGTGTCCTCCACATGTAGTTATATTCACATTGGAAAGCTCCCTAACCCCCCTTTACTTGTCCCTTACTCATCTTTGAATCCTACAGATAATTGTGATTACTGGACTGGAGTTAAGAGGAAGTGATAGTACTTTCTTTTTTTTTTTAAGATTTTATTTATTTATCTGAGAGCAAGAGAGAACACGAGCAGGGTGAAGGGCAGACGGAGAAGCAGACTCCTCACTGAGCAGGGAGCCCGATGTGGGACTCGATCCCAGGACTCCGGGATCATGATCTGAGCCAAAGGCAGACACAACTGAGCCACGCAGGCGCCCGTGATTGTACTTTCTTAATAGTGGCCAGGATGAAGAGGGAACTAGCTTAGTGGGTTTGGAGAACAAAGCAACACTCCAAGAGAAGCTAGTAAATGCTTTAGAGTGTTCTGTGATTCATGACCTTTTAGTTGTAGAAGTGGAAATGTTTGCAGGATGGTTTTTACCTTAGTGTTTGTGGTGATTGTTGAATGGGGTAGGTACGCTTGTCTGTATGGAGGAGTGGCTGAGATCACTGCTCTGGAACCAGGATGTCTGGGTGTAAATCCTGTCACCACGACTTAACCAACTGTGACACTTTGGCCGAGCTCGTTAACTGCTGTGTGCCTCAGTTTTCCCATGGGTTAAATGAATGATAACAGTACTTATTTCATAGGGTTGCTGGAAAAATTAAAACATGTAAGGCACTTAGACCATTGCCTGATACATAGTAAGCTGTCAATCTTTAGTTACTCTTGTAACTAAAATTACACAATAATGGCAAGTAATTCTCATGGCCGGAGAATTTACAGCAGACAGGCTAGAGTTCAGAGCCAGTCTGGCTTCAGAACCCCTGCTTTGATGTATTGTGGGTATATTGCCATCAACTGTAGAGCCTCTGAAGCCTGAGCTAGTTGGACATTTTAAAAGGAATTAATTTAAAGCTCTTTAGGGGCTCCTGGATGACTCAGTCGGTTAAGTGTCTGGCTCTTGATCTCAGCTCAGGTCTTGATCTCAGGGTTGTGAGTTCAAGCCCTGTGTTGGGCTCCACGCTGTGCTTGGAGCCTACTTAAAAAATAAAATAAAATAAAGCTCTTTAGACATATACCAAGAACCAAATACCAAGAACTGTAACGAGGAACATAAATCACGTTATTCCCAGGATTGGATGCCAAGGCTTAGAGCACGTTGATAATATTAATCAACATGTCTTTTTGTTTGTTTGTTTTGAAATTAGGCAACTGCTTTTCCCACAGAAGTCAAAGACTTGACCAAGAGAATCCGTACCGTTCTCATGGCCACCGCTCAAATGAAGGAGCATGAGAAAGATCCTGAAATGCTCATTGATCTCCAGTATAGCTTAGCCAAGTCCTATGCAAGCACCCCAGAGCTCAGGAAAACCTGGCTGGATAGCATGGCCAAGATTCACATAAAGAATGGCGATTTTTCAGAGGTGACGACTTAAGACTTTGTTCTGAACACAATCCTGCAAAGACCCCAGAACACAGGCTGACCGTTCTTTCTTTGTCCTCCTTTCCAGGCAGCAATGTGCTACGTCCACGTGGCAGCTCTGGTTGCAGAGTTTCTTCACCGAAAAAGTAAGCTACTTCTGTTCTTAGACACAGGGAGGATTTCCACCAGCGCAAGAGTTTTTATGTTTGTAGCTTGCGACTGGGAGTGTGATGTCGTTGAGCTCCGAAAACCATGTTCACCTTTAGCCCCATTCCACGTTAAACAGAGTTGTTATAAAAGAAAACTGGATTATTCATTTTGCCTTCTGCTTCCATGAAGAGTATAAGTTCAATAGTACAGGGCCAGGCCTGATGCCCAGTGTTTATTTTCCAAGACCGTCTCCCTGGAAGACTGCCACCGACTAAATTCTTCTCAGGGCTCCTGAGAAGCTCTGGTTAATATAGATCATTTGTTTTTCCCTCATCTGTCTCAACTTCACCAAAAACTGCCCACAGATGATATCTCTGTAGCCACTTTAGTGCACCAGTACTTTGGTATTAAAAGGGAGTCAGCGCATCAGCAAGATGGCCCAATAAGTTGTCCCTTGTTTGTATACCCGCCCCAACAATTTGGCATCTATCCGTGGACAGAAGTGCCTCCGTGGAAGCTGTGGGATCTAGCACTGTGTGCCACGGGACCTGGGATCAAATCTCACCCACCCGTGCATTAGATAACAGGCAGACGGACCTTGGTCCCGGATGGGGCTCCTGAGCTTAGTGGCTCATGAGCTGACCCTGGCCCTTCTCAGCTGCGAGCTGAGAGTCCTTGGAGAACGGTGCCTTAGACAGTCATCCACAGATGAGAGGACCTTGGTGCAAGTCCAGGGGTCCAGTTGAGAAATTCTAGCATGCCTTTGGAGCAAAACAGATACAAGTTTGGATGCCTAGGGGTGGGAAAGAGGAACAGTTTGACTTAACTCGTGTCCCCTCTTCCTCAAGGTGGCACAGCCAGTGCCAAGAGAGACCTTCTCCCCCATGATTTCTTTGGTGGAAAAAGGCGAGAGCCTGTGAGTGGGCACTTGGCTTCCCCAGCAGTACAGGACCCGCCAAAGAGGCCCACTTCTCTCTCGCCCCACCAGAGTCCCGGCTCATGAGCCGCATGACTGGGGGCGGGAAGAGGCGGGGAGTGCTGCAGGTAGGACTCCTAGAGGGGGCATTAAAAAGACAGGGATCCTATTAGCTGCATTGCAGGCTCCATCCAGAAGCCTGCCAACAAGGCACTAGGGACACTTAGCTCATGGATTCCCCCCTCCAAGCCCCATCTCGCCCACAGGCACTCTTCGTGCTCTGTGCATCTAAACCACACACTCCTTTATCCTGTAGTCGCCTCCTTGTGTGTTCTCCTGATGGGTGGCGAGAGCAAGCTTTCGCAGACGACCATAAAGCCATCCAGAATCTGTGGGCCACTAAGGGATCACAGACTTGAAAACTTTAGCGCCACCCTTGAGAGAGCAAAAGGGAGCTGTTTGCACCGGGCCTGGTGCATTCCATGATGGAGAGAAGGCCTACAAGCTTAAGAAATCTGCCACAAAGGGGAGCAAGAAGTGTGAAGCAAGGATATCCATAGGAAGTCTGTGAAAGCCACAGACTCCCTAGCAGGGCAGAGGGAAGGTATTTCTCTCCCGAAGTCAGTCAGTAAAGGTGGTTGGAGATGACTGCTACTTCAGATGCAAGACTTCAGAGAACAGGAAAAACGAAGGAAGCGTGACACCACCAAAGGACCACAGTTGTCTTCCAGTAACCGATGCCAAAGACCAGGAGCTCTGCAATTTACCTCATCAAGAATTCAAAACAGCTGTGTTAAGGAAGCTTAATGGGCTGCAATAAAACAGAAAGACAAGTCATGAAATCAGCAAATACGAGAACAAAACAAGAAGTTAAGCATAGAAAATTTTAAGGAAACACAAATTCTGGCACCGAAGAATACAATGAGTGAAGTGAAAAAAATGCAACAGAGAGCATTACCAGCAGAATGGATCAAGCAGAAGAACTAATCCGTGAATTAGAAACCAGGACCTTTGATGGGGCACCTGGATGGCTCAGTCAGTTAAGCAGCCGACTCGTGGTTTAGGCCCGTGTCATGATCTCAGGGTCATTAGGGCAGGCTCCGTGCTCAGTGGGGAGTCTGCTTGAGATTCTCCCACCTTCTCCCTCTACCCTCCCCCCCCAAATAAATTAATCTTTTTTTAAAAAAATAGAAGAAGCCAGGACCTTTAAAATTATCTCATCAGCAGAGAACATCAAAATTATCTCATTAGAGGAGAACAAAGGACAAAAAAATGTGAAAGAGTGAAGAAGCCTATGTGGGCGATCTTCAGGACAGCATCAAAAGAAACAATCTGTGAATTTCTTAGTCTGAGAAGGAGACAGAAAGCTTTTATTTCAAGAAATAATGGCTGAGAACATCCCAAATCTAGGGAGAGATTTGGACACCCATGTTCACGAGGCTCATAGATCCCCAAAAAACTCAACATAAAGAGAGCTGCTCCAAAGACACATTATAGTAAATCTATCAAAAGACAAAGAATCCTAAGTGTCAATAAGTGTCAAAGGACAAAGAATCCTAAGAGAAAATAAGTTTGTAACTTACAAGGGAACCCGCTCGAGGTTTTCAGTGGATTTCTCAGCAGAACCTTGTAGGAGAGGAGAGATCGGGATGATCTATTCAGAGCACTGAAAGAATAAAACTGCCCGTCAAGAGCACTCTTTCCAGCAAAGTTGTCCTTCAGAAATGAAGGACAGATAAAGATGTTCCCAGGCAAACAAAAACTGAAGGAGTTCATCGCCACTAGACCTGCCTTGCAAGAAATGCTGAAAGGAGTTCTTCAAGCTGAAATGAAAAGATGCTAATTAGCAACACGAAAACATATGAAATGGATCCATATGAATGTATAAAGATGTGCACATATACACAATAGAATGTAATTCAGCCACGAGAAAAGGGAAATCCCGCCAGTTTAGGCAATATGAATGGACCCTGAGGGTGCTCTGCTAAGTGGAATGAGTCAGAGAGAGAAAGACAAACACTGTATGATCTCACGTTCATGTAGCATCTAAAAAGTTGAATTCACAGAAGCAGAGAATGGAATGGTAGTTGCCAGGGGCTGGGGAGGGTGGGGAAAACCGGAAGATGTTGGTCAAAGGGTAGAAACTTTCAGTTCTAAGATGAATAAATTGTGGAGCTCTAATGCACAGCACAGTGATTATAGTTAACAATACTGTATTATCTACTTGCAAGTTGCTGAGAGAGTAGATCTTAAATATTCTCATCTCCCCCCCAGATGGTAATTATGTGTGGTGTTAACACTGCTGTGGTCATCGTTTCACAATAGACATGTATCAGATCAACACACACACCTTAAACTTACATAGTGTTATATATCAATTGTGTCAATAGAACTGGCGGGGAGGTCTGGAGTGGGGCCGGAGCACGAAACAAAAAGGGAATCAGTGGTCTTGAAGGGCTTCAGGATCCAGCAGGTGTAATTCAAGAATCTGCCCAAAAGCTTCCCTTTCCGAAAACAGTATTGCTGGCTACTACTGTAAAAACTACTCACGTAGTACAGCGGTTGAGCTAGGTTTAAAAATTGATCGGCAATGAATATTGCAAAGAAACCTTCCACTATCTCTCGTAATGGTCAGGCTACTTCCTTTAAGGCAGTTGAATGAGCAACATGGGGGCAAAATGAAACCATCTTGTGGGAGTCCCATCACTCTGGCTTGGTCTATGAGAACACGGCCATGTTTTGCTTTGTTTTTGTTTTTTAACTCCAGAATTTCTACAGTTAACTATATGGCTTTCATTTTACATCGAAGGCTCAGTGTTCGATTGCCTCATATAATAGCACCCATGTGGGAGAACCTCTTTCTTTCTTTCTTTCTTTTTTTTTTTAAGATTTTATTTATTTATTTGTCAGAGAGAGACAGAGAGAGAGAGAGAGAGAGAGAGAGAGAGAGCACGAGTGGGGGGAGGGGCAGAGGGAGAAGCAGGCTCCATACTAAGCAAAGAGCCTGACGTGGAACTTGATCCCAGGACCCTGAGATCATGACCTGAGCCGAAGGCAGACGCTCAACTGACTGAGCCACCCTGCGGTCCCAGGAGAACCTCTTTCTAAAACGAGTCTTCCTAAGCATGATGTCATGACTAAAATGTAGATTCATTTTACTTATATTTTAAATGAACACTTTCTGTTTGATACTGAAATATTTTTTTAACAATCCATGTGTTTAAAATCAGCATACTCTAGTTTCTCCTTTCAGTAGGTATGTGGTTTTTATGGAAAAATCTTACTTACCAAAAGAAGGCCCCGGTTAAGGTTTTTTTTCTACGTCTCTGGTCTGCCCGTGAAATTACAGCCAAAATAAATATTGAAATTGTACACCTATAATTCCAAATAAAGTAATATGAGAACTCTAAATACACTAATACATTTTTAGGTGTATTTTTCAGATAAATGAGGTTAAATTATCTCCTCTTTTTAATTAGAGAAATCTGCAGTAAGAGTTTTGTGTCCACCGAAAATGGTTAAAAATATTAAATTATTTCCCTAGAATTTGTTTCCACAAGTCCAAAGACCCTACAGTTAAGCAAAGATCAAGAATTATTCCTCTCCATTATCAATCCTTAAGCTTTAGATATATAAGACTGGACAAAATAGCAACTAAAATAGAATATAAATATTGCTGTGAGTTTTGGACACCAGCTTGAGGCAGCTAGCCTGAACGCCAAATAGTGTGATATGTTTCAGTAAGTGTAAATAGTGCTTAAAAACATTTTTTAAAAATTTGAGTACAGTTGGCACACAACGTTAAACTAGTTTCAGGTGTACAACGTAGTGATTCAACTTCTCTGTACGTCATACTCCGCTCACCACGAGTGCAGCTCCCATCTGTCACCGTACGACGCTATTGCAGTACGAGTGACTCCATTCCCTGTGCTGTGCCTTCTATTCCCGTGACTTTTTCATCCCATAACTGGAAGCCTGTCTCTCCCATGCCCCTTCACCCATTTTGCCCATCCCCCATGTAAATATTTATTTCATAATCCCTTCGAGGTTTTTTAGAGTTTACCCTTCATAGAAATCAAGGGGCCCCTCTCCAAGTAGGAAAAAATGTTTAGCATTTTAAACAAAACATCATGTTAAATTTAGGAGTTTACATATTTATTTATAGCTGCCATCTATTTTTAAACTTGGAAAATCCTACTGGCTTAAACTAGCAAAGCTTATTCCAAAATGGTGGCAGTAGTAAAATCCTCAGGGCTCCGCCCACCCTTGACTTTAGTCGTTCTGATGATCCAGAACACCTTCTGTTGGTGATTAGCAGATTAAACTATGCTAGTTATACCAATGCGGACTACTAACTGAAAACACAAGTTAAAAACTTAATCCGTTAACCTGTTATCTGGTCTGAGAACTTCAGGATCTAGGTAAGAGCTGGATATTTACTGGGTAGATAAAAGTACAGTTGAGTGCAGAACTGAAGGGGGGAAAGAAAGTTTTATTAACACTTAAAGACAGGCAGACTTCACAAAAAGAGTTAAGCAATTCTACAACACTTTGTTTTCTACTGTGAAGTGTCCTTTGATATTGAAGACAAAAGGGAAGGAGAGTTAGAATGTGTTTTGAATCTTTGACATCTCAGTTGCAAACGTTTTGCTTTCTCAAACTCCTATGCCATTTCCCTTGAAGTCATTATGAAGCACTTCTTTTAATCAAGATGAAATGAAATATTACCTGCTCACGAATTGGAGACAGATGTTCTCCTGCTTAGAGTTTTTAAGGAAGAAAAACTAGTTCGTCCCATTGGGTGGTTGCCTAAGCAAGCGAAGGCTCCGGCCGCTTCCCCCACCTCCGGGGCGAACCCCAGAACACCAGCAATGGCCTCTTTCTAGATCCTTTTTTTCCTGTTTCAGGCGCTGGACTAGAAGGGAAAGGGGAAGGAGATGTGCAGTTCTCCCTGCCACCCGCACCCCTACTTCTCTCAGTCAGCCGAAGCTCTTGCTCTTCCAACCAGAGAGACCTTCGGGATTATCCTTCTCTGCCTTTTACCTAAGTTACCTCTAAGCGCTGATGCTTGCTGGCTGTTCGTTACTCTCACCCCCACGGATATAAAATAAAAATCAGGTCTGAATGTCCCTATTTGTGTTTTATCTGAGAGCCCCCAAATATTCTAGATCTCCTGCTTTGGAGGTTAGACTTTATGTACCTTTCCCTCTTCCCGAGGGCAGGCACAACTTCTCCCCTCCACCCCCCACCCCCGGGGGAAGACAAGCGTCAAGTCTCTGCATTCTTCTACCCCCACTTGGCATCCAAGGTTCAACAAAGCTTCCATCCTAGAGGGTTCCCCCAACAACCCAGAAACAGGAATTTCCTTTCCCATAGAGTCTGTTCTTTTCATTCCTTATAGGGTAATGTTGCTCCCTTTCTCAAGTCTTTGTACCCAGGATCTGATAGCTTAAGTTCTGCAGGCTTTTTATTTCCTGATTCCTTGCTAATCACAGCCTTTCCCCTCTTTTGCCCTCCTCCGGGACTTTTAACCTCTTATCCTTCTTCTGACCAGCCGTCTTATTTTATCAGGGGTTGGACTGCTTCCCCATCCTCCAAACTCCTCCCCACTTTTTTTCCTGGGATCGCTTGTGCTCAGGGTAATGGTCTGTCCTAGTTTGCATCTTGCTTTCCGTGGGACAGCAGTCGGGAATCGAGGAGCTGTAGCTATAAAGGGCAAGGGCAAGGAATCCAGGTCGTATACCAGAAAGATCGATAGCTGACTCTCGAATACCACCTTTTATAACGCTACACAGGGCTATGTGAGGTCCCTGAAATACATGCCTCCCTCTGTTGGGGTATATACACTGGCCAGTTCTAATTCAACTTGCTTCATCTGAAAATCTTTGCAGCATTTTAAAGACTCTCACAACCGGAAGGGTCCTCATATCACTGGATAGTTTGGTGGGTGCTAATAACTTAAGCAAACAAGGGGATAAAGTCTCCTCCAGGTAGAGCTATGTCATCAGGCATAGGAATCAAGATAACACCTCTTAGCAAGAATAGTGGACTCTGAGGCTAGCAATCCTTAACAGTAGTCTTTACGCCAGATGAAGCAGACAACACACGCCCAAGTGGGTGTTGACCTGTCAGTTTCTGAGAAGAAAAAAACAACATAATTTGCCCTCCTTCTACTTAAAATTTATACTGGGAGACTCTCTCCCATGATGCTTTAGTCTCATCTGATCTCAGGCATAGGAATGTGCCTCTTTTTGTCCTCCCCTAAATCCCAGCATTCTAGAAGATTCCTAGATTTGGGAATCACTTAATAAATCTCAGAGCAGACAGGAATTTCTTCCCTGGTCACGGACCTAGCGGCCAGAGGCCTTCAGGGCCTGATGCTTTTCTCTGGTCGAGGACTATATCGCTTTGCTCAAGTTTGGGCTCCCTCTTCCTTACTGCCTGGCCCTTGACTTCACAGAGGTGATCAACTGGGACATTTTCTCCTCCATTTCAAAATGTTCTCCTAATGCACTACTCAGAGTGGCCAGTCTGAGACCTGTTTGTTACTGGTCCACAACAAGATAAGGAGTATTATCCTGAATGTAAATCAGCTATGGCCCTGATCATGTTTAGTTCAGCAGACATCCCCCCCCCCACAGACTTCGTCGAAGAAGGAAATGATGTATTGATTTACATCTGGTGCGGGTTCCTTATCCTGCTGCGGTCCAGCGCTTTGGATAGAGTGCTCCTAGAAGTCCATGACAGACCATCGTAGGCATGCTTATCTTCAGAATCGAAGTGTGTCATGCCCTATCTTCAGTGTCTTTTATTACCTAATTTCTTTGAACAAAAATGGCCCTAAAATCCATTGAGTCAAAGTAAATCTCATTTTCATTTCTGCCTCTCCTTCCTTCCCAGAAATCCACTGACTGCTCCCCATGGGTTTCTCCGTTCTTTTTTTTTTTTTTTTTAAGATTTTATTTATTTGACAGAGAGAGACAGCCAGCGAGAGGAAACACAAGCAGGGGGAGTGGGAGAGGAAGAAGCAGGCTCCCAGAGGAGCAGGGAGCCCGACGCGGGGCTCGATCCCAGGACGCTGGGATCATGACCTGAGCTGAAGGCAGCCACTTAATGACTGAGCCACCCAGGCGCCCCTCTCCATTCTTGATAAAGGACGTAACCCCATCTTCCCTCACCCGAATTCCGTCTCTCCCTCCCTCTCTCTCTCTCTCTCTCAGAAGCGAGGTGCTTACTTGATAACTTATGCTCCGTCAAGCATCCTACCAGACGGCCTATGTCTAGTTAGCTTTCATTGAGACAAGAGGAGTTGGCAAAACCCAAGCCCTGATACATGACCTTTTTTTTTTTAACTGGAATTCTGAGAAATCTCCTAAATACGAAGTCTGACTCTCTTAAATCTTCCCTCTTTTTTTTCCCCAACCTCTAAGCTCGGGAAGCTTTCCAGCGCTTTAGCTGTGAGGAGATCATGCTTTCTAAGCATCACTATTCTAGAGGTTGTAGAACGGTTTTTATTTGCTTGTGACCACTTTTCACTGACGAGCAGATTCTTGTATAAGGAGGCTGAATTTTCCATAACTCTTCAATTACAGCCCGCGTACAGAAGGGTAGGTAAAGGCGGCCATGACAGGGGTCGTTTGGACATGTTCCCCTGTCCAGAATGTGTAGGGCCGCCACGTTGCCTGCCTTCTCTACCTAGACTCTCGCTTGACGGGAACCGTTTGGTCCACAGTCCCATGGCAGCTGTTCTCAGCTTGAGCCACTTGCTACTTCCCAGGGGTCCAGCTGTCGCCTCCCTTACTATACCAGCTGGCAACAATTGTCCTATCTTGGAACAGCCCATTTATTTATTGATAGCTGTGGTCGTTAATAATTCATTCAACACTCCTTATACGCTGGGTTCTGGTCTAAACACTTTGCGTTTCCTTTAATTCTCATAAAGTAGCTGTTATCTCTGTTTTACAGCCGATGAAACTTTTTACAGTTCTAGAGAAAAGAGCAGGTCTCAAATCACACAATTAGTGATAGATCTGAAGCCACCGACCTCCGAAAGCTCTGACTGTCCCAGGGTCTGTCCCTTTTCTCCAAGGATGCTTCGGCCCTGCCGTAGGTTTTCTCTTTCTGCCTCTCTTACAAGTCCTAGGCTAGGCTTCCTCCAAAGACCCACTTCCTTTTCCAGTTCTACAGTGAAATTAGGAACTAGAAATGGTTACAAAAGTTCATTCTCTGGTTACTTGAAAAGTACCTGCCCTCCTTGGTTAGGTGACAAACCAGAAACATACAGGATCGAAGTGTTAGATGACACCAGGGAAACATTGACTGTACTTGCCATTGGAAATCAGGCAGAGCCCAAGAAGGAGACTTACTTGTTAGTAACTTGAGCTCTCTTTTTGGGGGAAAAGACTGGGAAAAGGTGCAGTAGATGGAAATCATTTGTAAAATTCTTTAGACTGAAAAGTGCACTTAGGACTTCGATCAGCACAAAAATGTCTGCGTTTGTTTTTAAGGGTAACCAGTCCCTGTAAGGCTGTCATTTACAAAATGCTTTTTTAAAAATAAATTCCTTTCACTGCTTTCTATTCATACAGAATTATTCCCTAATGGATGTTCAGCCTTCAAGAAAATTACTCCCAATATAGATGAAGAAGGAGCAATGAAAGAAGATGCTGGAATGATGGATGTCCATTATAGTGAAGTAAGATTCCAGGACCTGCAATGCCAGTTATATAAATTTAACTTCTTAAAATTTATACTAAAAAATTATTACAGCTAACTTAATTTGGAGGGTAACTAAGGACAGATGAACTGTAAGCATGAAAACTGCCCGGGGCAGAGATGTCCCTATTTGGAATATGGAGCCCTGTCTCTGGAACGGTTCCTATTGTCTGGTTTTAGAGAGGCGGTATTTATCATCTTCAAATTACCATCCCAGTAACCAGATCAGGGTCAACATACTTTGGAAAAATCTCCATAAAAAATATAGCTAACCGTGTAACAGCTACACAGAGTATGCATAAGAGTCTTCTTAAAAATGGAAAATTTCTGCTGTGAACCTCATATGAATCCCAAACGGCTTCGGTTGTCAGTCAACAAATATTTATTGACTTGTGAGCAAGGCTCTGGACCTGGTGATGCAGGCGCTATAAAATAATTAGCGAGGGCTAAACCCTGACCTCCAGTGTCTACCTGGACAGCCGATACACCTACACGGAATGGGGGAAAAAAAAAACAAGACCACGCCATTTGACTAATATACACAGTGTGTTCCATGTAAAGTCAAAGGTGAGAGAGATGCCTTTGAGCTGAGGTGGAAGAGCGAGCTATGATTAGAGAGGGGTGAAGAAAGGCGACACCAGGAAGGCAGTCTAACAGGAGGACACTAGCAGGGACAAAAGCTACGAGGTGGGACAGTGTAAGGCATTGGGCCAGTGGAATGGATCCTTTTGGCTAAACCCAGTTGGGTTCACACAGAGAAGAGAAATCATTGAGGTCAGATTTTTGAGAAACTTGAAATGTTTGGGCTTTATTCAGCAGAATATTGACTTGCTCTCGAAGGTTTGGGGAGAGAACAATGGCAGGATGAAAGCAAGAAAGAGGAGAGGGTGATTTGGCGGTGACGTGGGAGACATACGCTGCCCAGGAGTCCAGACACGAGGCAGTCAGGGCTGCAACCCACCTGCTGACAGAGTCACGAAACACTACGAAGAAAGGAGGACGGTCTGCTGTCTGTGGGAGGGGAAGAGTCAGAGGCAGCTCTGAGCTTTTGGGCTTGGTTATTCCAGAAAAGACACAGGTGGATGATTTTCCTGGGAAGATGACGAATTCCGTTTTGATGGGTGTTGAATTTGAAGTAGGAATGTATTGAGATGGAAATAACCGTCAGGCCATTAGAAGTTTGGAACCGAATCTGAGGAGAGAGATCAGGGTTAGAAGGCCACATCTGGAAATCATCTGTGAGAACCAAAGCAGAGTGAGGATGGGAGATAACAGAGCCAGTGAAAACCAGAGAACCAGAGACAGAACCACAGAGAAGTTTGCAAAGAATGGGAAGATGAAAAAAAGAACAAAAACTGAAATGTAAGGGGTTGGAGTCCTGTAGAAATACATTCTCTTAGAGTTGTATGAAGAAGTATAAGCAATCAGGTGGAAGTGACAGGGGCATACTGCATTATACTTTGTGAAATTTTTATATATATATATTTTTTTTTTAAGATTTTATTTATTTATTTGACAGAGAGAGAGAGACAGCCAGCAAGAGAGGGAACACAAGCAGGGGGAGTGGGAGAGGAAGAAGCAGGCTCCCAGCGGAGGAGCCTGATGTGGGGCTCAATCCCAGAATGCCGGGATCACGCCCTGAGCTGAAGGCAGATGCTTAACGACTGCGCCACCCAGGCGCCCCTGTGAATTTTTTTTAAATATAAGACAATCTCAAGTCAGCTGTAATTAATTTAGCTAAAGTGACATGCATAGAGGCTTTAGCTATTTCTATATGGGTCCCTCCCCTCAGCAGTAACATAAAGACAGTACCATCCTGGTGACTTCAAAATAAATGTGAAAGCTCTTTGTAACTCACGAAGTACTAGAAAAATGTCAGGCTCGATGGCTCATCTACTTGACAGTGACGTTACCTTTTACCCCAGAACCTAGAAGAGTAGATATTTACAGCATGTTTGCTAAGTCAGTTATAACGGAACCTGAAGAAACTTGAATTTTAATTCCAGCTCAATTCTTGACTATGAAGCCTTGGGTAAGTTAATTCACATTTTTTGGTCTTACTCAGACTTAAATGATTTTCCAGAGCCTTCCAGTTGTTATGGGCTGACAGTGGAAGGATTCAGGGGAGTTCGTGGAAGATAAATGGTTGAGCACAACTGAAGTTCCATTCTTGTCTTCCAAATAGCGGCTTTAACCTGTTCATAGAAGTAGCCTTGAGCCTGACGCTAATACTTTCAAGGAGAACAGTAACATTTCTTATTAGTCAAGAACTATAATCTGTTTTCTATGTAAGCACATTTGTTGGAACTCTTGTGTGTTCTACAGTAATAATTCATATATTTTATTTGATGTATACAGATAGAATCATGTTCAAAAAGAGCCTTTGTATGTTTCCGCTTATGGAAGAAGGCTTCCTCCTCTTGCCCCAGCCAAAGGAAAAATAACTGAGACTGATTTATGAGCTTGACTGACATGAAAAGTACAAAGGGTTGTCTCTTTAGTGCCTGTATTTAAATATGTGAATTAAACCAATAATAATGAAATTTAATTTGTTTCAAAAACTGCATTTCTGAGCTTTGATTTGCAATAGTTTTTAAAGACGTAATGAACACATTCCTAAGTGAACAGCTTGATGAATTTTGACAGTTGTACACATCCGTGTAACTTCCCACCAGAAACAAGGAAGAGAACACATCCGTTCTCGCAGAAAGTTCTCTTGTGCCCATCTCCAGTCAGTCTCCCCTCCCCACCACCTGATTTCTATCACCATAGATTAGTTTTGCCTGTATTAGTGTCATAAAAATGGAAGCGTTCATTCCATTCAGTACATACACTTCTGTGTCTGGCTGCTTTTGCTTAACCTAATGTTTTTGAGATACAGCCATGTTGTTGAGTATATCAAAAGTTTGTTCTTTTTCATTACTAAGTAATATTCCATTATAGTGATAACTAATTTTTTTTTTTAACCCATTCTCCTGCTGATGAATTTTGGATTATTTCCAGTTCGGGGCTGTTGTGAATAAGGCTGCTCTAAACATTCTTATCTGTGTCATTTTGTGGACATCTGCTTTCATTATTCTTGGGTAAATACCTGGGAGTAAAATTGCTGGATCCTAGGGAAGTTGTGTATTTAATCTTATAAGAAATTGCCAAAGAGTTTTTCAAAGTGGTTGGACCATTTTATACTTCCACCAGGAGTGGATGAGAGTTTCAGTTGCTCCACATCCTCACCAATATCTGATGTGGCTAATCTTTTTTTTATTTTTGCCATTCTATTAGGCGTGAATTGGTATCTCATTGTGTTTTTATTTTATTTTTTTGATGTAAAGTTCGATGATTCGTTAGTTGCGTATAACACCCAGTGCACCATGCAATGCGTGCCCTCCTTACTACCCATCACCAGTCTATCCCATTCCCCCACCCCCGTCCCCTCTGAAGCCCTTGTTTCCCAGAGTCCATAGTCTCTCATGCTTCGTTCCCCCTCTGTTTACCCCCTCTTCTTCCCTTTCTTCTCCTACCGATCTTCCTACTTCTTATGTTCAATTTATACTTCACTTTTTTTTTAAAGATTTTATTTATTTATTTGACAGAGATACAGACAGCCAGCGAGAGAGGGAACACAAGCAGTGGGAGTGGGAGAGAAAGAAGCAGGCTCATAGCGGAAGAGCCTGATGTGGGGCTCGATCCTGTAACGCCGGGATCATGCCCTGAGCCGAAGGCAGAGGCTTAACCGCTGTGCCACCCAGGCGCCCCTATACTTCACTTTTTTTTTTTTAAATAGTCTCCACACTGGGCGTGGAGCCCAACACAGAGCTTGAACTCACAACCCTGAGATTAAGACCTGAGCTGAGGTCAAGAGTCGGACCCTTAACCTCCGGAGCCACCCAGGCCCCCCATTATTTATATTTTCCTGATAACTAATGATGTTGAGCCCTTTTTTATGTGCTTCTTTGCCTTTCATATATCTTCTTTTGTGAAATGGGTGTTCAAGTCTTTTGCCCAGTTTTAGAAATGGCATTTTTTGGTTGATTTGTAGGCATTTTTGATATATTCTGGATAGAAGTTCTTTGTCAGATATATGTGCTGCAGATTGATCTTTGATTTGTTTATTCATTTCTTAATTGAGTCTTCTATTGAGCCAAAAGTTTTGGTTTTGGTGAAGTGCAATTTACCATCTTTAGTGGTTGGTTCTTTTTGTGTCTGGTCCGAGAAATTTTTGCTTACCTCGGGATTGTAAAGGTATAGTCTTACATTTTTTTTAAGATTTTATTTTTAAGTAATCTCTACAGCAAACGTGGGGTTCAAACTCACGACCCCGAGACCAAGAGTCACACGCTCCTCTGACCGAGCCCACCAGGCACCCCCTTACCTTTTTTCTATAAACTTTGTTTATAAATTTTATATTTAGGTCTATAATCGAAAGTTCATTTTTGCACATGGAATTAGATAGAGGTCAAGGTTGAAGGCAGCTATGTAGATGGTTCACACCGTATGGGGGAAAATGAAACGTTCCTTTCGCCTGATTGAATTACTTGGTGCTTTGGTCAAATTTCCGTTCTTTACATGTGTACAGCCTATTTCTGGACTCTGTTCTATGGCACTGATTTATTTGTCCATCTTGATATGACTATTACACCATCTTGATTACTCTAACTTTCTAAGTCTTGAAATCAGATAGTGTTAGCCCTCTGGCTTTTTTTTTTTTTCCCCAAGTCATTTTGGCTCTTCTACATCCTTTGAATTTCCATATAAAATTCAGAATCCTCTTTTCTAATTTCCTCAAAATAGCCTGCTGGGAGTTTTTTGGGGATTTTATTAAGTTTATATATCAGTACATGGAGAGTGGCAAGCTTAACAATATTGACTCTTTCAATGAACATTTATTTTGGTCATCTTTCATTTTCCCCAGCGGTATTTGCTGATTTTTCAGGGCAAAAGACTTTGGCTGGATTTATTGCTAGATAATTGATGTTTTGCTGCCACTGTAAATAGTATTGCTTGATTTCTTTCTCAATTTGTTGTTGCTAATATATATCAACAGAGTTGATTCTTGTTTGTTGATCTTAGGATCTGCAACCTTGCTCAATACACGTGTTCGTTTTCGTAGTCTCTGTATTCCTTAGGCTTTTCTACATACACAATCGTGTCATCTGCACAGATAGGCGGTTTTACATTTGCCAATCTATCTGCCTTTTCTCTCTTTTTGTTGCCTTGTTGCACTGGCTAGAACCTTCTGCATCATGTCAAATTTAAGTAGCGAGAGCAGACATTTTGACTCCTTCTCAAACTTACAAGAAGAGTGTTCAGCCTGGGGCATCTGGGTGGCTCAGTCGTTAAGCGTCTGCCTTTGGCTCATGTCATGATCCTTAGGGTCCTGAGATCGAGCCCCACATCAGGCTCCCTGCTCAGCGGGAAGCCTGCTTCTCCCTCTCCCTCTGCCCCTGCTTGTGTTTCCTCTCTCGCCATGTCTTTCTCTCTGTCCGATAAATAAATAAAATCTTTAAAAAAAAAAAAAGAAGAAGAAGAGTGTTCAGCCTATAGGTTTCTTGTAGATGCCCTTTATCAGATTGAGGACGATCCCTTCTAGTTCTTGTTTGCTGAGAGTTCTCTTTTAATATCATGAAGGGATGTTGAGGTTTTTCAGATGCTTTTTCTGCCTCTATTGCTGGAGGTACCATTTTTCTCTTGGATCCTGCTTTCTTCTATATATTACAGTGAATTTTTTTTCCCTATTATAAACCAGCTTTACATTTCTGAGACTCCCTAGTTTGTAACAGATTTTTAATTCCCCCAAAGTCCTTCCTTCCCACTGTTGCTAGAAATTTTAATTTGGCTAGTAATTGTTAATATACGGTTCTTCAAGTAGCAATATTTAATGAACATCGACTTGGCATTGGCACTATACTAATAACTAAAGAAGCCAGTATAAATAAGAGACTGTTACGACTCAAGAGTCGCAGCCTATTTGGAAAGTTAGCTACATAGATAATGGGCAAGTAGAGTGATAGATACCCACCCAGTGAATTCTCGGAGCAGGATAAAAGGTATCTAGTGTCTTGCTGGTCTGTATTGTTTAGAAGGATCCGAGAAGAGGTGATACCTAAGCCATCTGAAAGGGGTTAACCAAGTGAGGGGGAGTAAAGGGCAGAGGGCATGGCATGAACAAAGGCACAAAGTTAGGGCAACACCGTGGTGTCGCAGGCAAACTACTAGTAGCTCGTTATTGTTGGAGCATAAAGTACAAGGCTGGGCATGGGGAATGGTGAGATTATAGAAGCATCGGCCGGACTATTGCAAGCCTCCTGTGCCAAATGAAAGGACCTGTCCTTTGCTCTGTGAACGAAGGGGTGGCCCTCATGAGATTTTTAAGAAGGGGAGAGGGATGTGGTCTGGGTTTGCCTCGGAATCAGAAGCCCACGGCAGATAGATTTATAAGTGCCGAGGCTGGAGGCAGGAAGGTCAATTAGAAAAAAAGAACGAAGTCTTAAACCTTAGCAGTGAGAGTAGAAGTGGAGAGGAAAGGTCTGATTTGAGAAATATTTAAGAAGTCAAACAGGCAGAAGTTGGCGATGGGCTGACTAGAGGATGAGTGGAGAGAGAGTACATCCGTTTTCCAGGGCTGCCGTAACAAAGGACACACACGTATTGTCTCACAACTCTAGCATCTAGAAGTCTGAAATTAAGGTGTCAGCAGGACCATGCTCCCCTCTGACACTCTGGGGACAATCTTTCCTCGCCACTTCCTAGCTGGTCTCTGGTGTTCCTTGACTTCGAGCTGCGTTACTCCAGACTCCGCCACTGTAGTCACATGGCGTCCTCCCTGAGCCTCCGTCTTCTTGTGAAGATGCCAGCCATATTGGATTAAGGGCCCACCCTACTCCAGTATGATTTTGCCGTAATTAATTATATCCGCACTGACCCTATTTCCAAATAAGGTCACATTCTGAGGTAACTGGGGGTTAGAACTTCAACGTCCCTTTTTGAGGGACACACTTGAGCCCATCCCAGGGGCTGAGTCAAAACTACTCTTGAGTTTTCTAAGGAAGGGTTCATAGGGTGTTGCCCCTGGCTGAGTAGGAAAAACACAAGTGAAAGAACCAGTTTAGGAAGAAGTTGAGTTCAAAATTGCCTAAAGGGCATACAGGAAGAGCCGTTCTAGCGTTCAGTTCTGTAAATCTCAACAGCATCTCTTCGAGATAGAAACAAGCTGTTAAGGCCCATGGCTCGCAGCGGCCATGGGCTTCGTCTTCTCATTGTTGAGAATGTGAGATGGTGGGTCAGAAAATAATTTGTCACAGCTGTTATTGTTCTGGCACGGTCAGAAATCTCTGTCTTGAGCTATTATCCTCTCATTCTCCCCAGTTTTAGGGCCAACAGTCAGGAAGGAAGCATTTGTTACCAAAATTGCTTCATTTTCATAAACCTCCATATCGCTAACACAAGAGCTTGAAAGTTGTCAAATCTTCTTGAGACTCTGTTATATGACGTATAAATATAACTTCAGTATAAAAAAGAAACAATGAACATTCATAGGCTTAGTGGGATTCACCCCATCAGACATTCGTTTGGAACAAACAATGCATCCCCTTTTAAAGATACTCCTTTTTAATGGGTGACATTTGTAAGTACAGTTAACGTCTTCATTGTGTGAGTAAGCAAAATTAATAGGTACACTTCGCTATTGTCAGGGATTACTTTCATATTTTTAAGAAGGGTTTCCATTTCAAATATTCGAAGTATTTGATTTAGAAAATAGAGTTATCTAAACCCTACTCCTTCAGTGCACATTCTGTTTGTTCTCTGTGACCTTGAACTGGTTCAGAATTTATTTGCCCAGAACCCTCAAACCATCTCTAATTCCTGATTGCCTTTTGCTCTTAATGCAGGAAGTGTTGCTGGAGTTGCTGGAACAATGTGTGGATGGCTTATGGAAAGCAGAACGTTACGAAGTAATTTCTGAGATTTCCAAGTTGATCATTCCAATTTATGAGAAACGTCGTGAATTTGAGGTAGGTAGTTAAAACTTTGTATCATTGGCCTCAACTATGTTTTATTTGGGTCTTGGGAAAAAAAATAGGTAGTTATGTCACTCTCCCTCTACTATGTGTCCTCTGAAATTTAGAAGGTTCGTTGTATTATGGCATTTGGATTTTATTCTAGAATATAGATACTTAACTGTGTTGTTTTGACACATTTGTCCAATTTGAAAGTTCCCGTCCTTCAAACTGCTGGGAAATCCTAAAATGAGAATCCTACCTTATACATTCCTATAAAATTTCCAAATGAAATGAAGGGTAAAACATCCAAAATAGAAGTTTACATTTCGATTATGTAAGTGGTTCTTAAAACCTTTTCATCTAGCAATCCCTCCCTTTCCCCTCAGGGCATAAAAAATTCAGTGTTGTCTTCGCCAAACCTTTGCTCCAAAAAGCTACTGAATTTCCATGTCTGCATAGGCCTCGCCTGTTCTTTGCAATTCAATGGGGAGACAAAAGGTGCTGGCAGCTGACAATGGGGGAGGTAATTAAGACACTAGTAATAGTCCTACCAAGAGGAGTTTTTCCAATTTAGTCTGCCAGCCAAAGCTGTTGATAAAGGGGAATTAATAAAGACTAGTAGTATAATGAACCTGTTGCCGCCCACAGTGAATAGGAATGTTTTATATCCAAGTCTCTGAGTCTGTCATCATTTCTACCCCTACTGTGCTGGGTAGGGGTGATTTAGGATTCAAGCCCCCCCCCCCCTTTTTTAAAGCAAAGCTCTTTATTCTTAAGTATAGCAAGTACGTGTTCATTGTTGAAGAAGTTTCCAGAAGGGAAACACATTTAATACCACCTGCATAGTGTTCTAATCTCTGCTTCAGACTGGCTCTGATCCAACTCACTTTTTCTTCCCAGGTTCTAGGCCTTTTTCTCTTTGCCATAATTTTGGTGTCTATGGGATATACCTGAAAGACCATAATGGAGTTCAAGTGATTCTATTAGTAAGCAAGAGTTGAATAATTAAACCTAGGTCATAGAGGTGGCAAAGGATAGCCCATGAGACAAGAAAACAAATGGCAGGGGCGCCTGGGTGGCTCAGTTGGTGAAGCGTCTGCCTTTAGCTCAGGTCATGATCTCAGGGTCCTGGGATCGAGCCCCACGTCGGGCTGTCTGCTTGGTGTCTGCTTCTCCCTCCTTCCCTCCCTCTCCCTCTCTCAAATAAAGAAATAAAATCTTTAAAAAAGAAAAGAAATGGCATTGCTCCTTTTATCAGAGCATTACATCCTAAGAACCTTTGTAAAATGCCCATAGTACCACTGTCTTACTAGCTCAAAGATCGAGCTGTTAGAAACCCAGGGAGCATTTTGCCACTCAATCAACTAATAAGGAAGAAAGAAAAATATATCTTCTCTACACGTGAAAGGAAATGATATTTTCTACAGGGACCCCACTCCTGTTTCCCTGGAGGCTTGTAAAGGTCTGTGCAGATCCCCGGCGTTCGACACGAGATGTAGTCATTGTTTCTAGGACACCGATGTATAATTTTTCACTGTATCTTTATGGGATGGGCTGAAAAGTGTCACAAATAACAGCCATAAAGATAAGGAAGATTTCCCTCCAATTGAGCTCAACTGTTTCTGTGCTCCCCCTTTTTTTTTTATTGAGGTGAAATTCACAGAACATACATTAACCATTTTAAAGCGCACAATTCAGGATCATTTAGTACATTCGTGATATTCCAAACCGACCACCTCTCTCTAGTTTCAAAACACTCTCATCACCCCAGAAAAACACTTCCTACCCACTAAGTAATCACTCTCCGCCCCACCCGCCAGTCCCTGGTAACCATTAATCTGCTTTCTGTCTCTATGGATCTGCCTGTCCTGGACGTGTCATAAAAAGGGATTAATAAAGACGTGACCTTTTGTGTCTGGCTTCTTTCACTTAGCATCGTATTTAGAGGTTCATCTAAGTTGTAGCATGGATCAGAACTTCATTCCTTTTTATGGCTGAATGATTCTCCGTCGCATGGATATGCCGCAATTCGTTTATCCATTTATCCACTGGCAGACAGTTGGGTTGGTTTCCCCTTTTGACTGTTATAAATAGTTGCGGTCATAGACATTCGTGTGTAAGTTTCTGTGTGGCCATATGTTTTCATTGATCTTGGGTATATACCTAGGAATGGAACTGCTGGGTCATAGGATAATTCTTTGTTTAACTTTTTGAGTAACCACCAAACTGCTTTCCCTTTTACCTTCCCCCCGGCAATGTGTACATTCCACATTCTGAACATCGCTTATTGTTTTGGGTTTTGCGTGAAAGCCGTCTTAGTGGGTGTGAAGTGTTATCACAGTGTGGTATTTGATTTGTATTTCCTTATGACCAATGATTTTGAACATCTTTTTATGTGCTTGTTAGCCATTTGCATGTCTTCTTTGGAGAAATGTCTATTCAAGACCTTGGCCCATTTTTAAATTGGGTTGTTGGTCTTTTTGTTGTTGAGTTGTGTGAGAGTTCTTTTTTTGTTAAGATTTTTTTTTATGATTTTATTTAGAGAACATGCGCGCACGGGTGGGGGGAGGGGCAGAGGGAGAGAGAGAGATTCTCAAAGAGACTCCCCACTAAGCACGGACCCCAACAAGGGGCTCGATCCCATTGACCCTGAGATCATGACCTGAGCCGAAATCAAGAGTTGGGCGCCCAACCGACTGAGCCACCCAGGTGCCCCTGAGAATTCTTTATATTTTCTGATAGTAAATCTTTATCAGATCTGTAATTGGCAAATATTTTCTCCCATTCTATAGGTTGTCTTTTCACATTCTTAATAATGTTCTTTGCACAACGTGCTCCCTTTTTCTGGGTGTGGAGATGAGTATGTTCTTTGCAAACTTCTGTAAGCTTGGGTAAAAGCAGTCCTCTCTGAGGTGTATACTCTTATTTTTATATCTGCATTTTTTTAAGATTTTTTATTTATTTTACAGAGAGCACAAGTGCCAGGGAGGGGCAGAGGGAGAGGGAGAAACAGACTCCCCTCTGAGCAGGGAACCCAGTACAGGGCTGGATCCCAGGACCCCGAGATAGCATGACCTGAGCCGAAGGCAAATGCTTAACTGAACCACCCAGGTGCCCCTGCATTTTTTTTTGTTTGTTTGGCTTCCTCTCTTGGTGGTCTGCTACATTCCTGGGGCTGCCATCTATGCCTCAGACTGGAAGGATCCAGATCTGTCTGGCTTCCCGTTGCTAAATCACTCCACCCTGCTTCGTCATCCAAAAATGGGAGAGGGAAATTGCCCCCAGCTTCTGCTCTTTCTCTGAGCTCGACTCTATCTGCATTTATTTTTATCTCCAGAAGTTTTTGCACAAGTTTTTAATTCCCATCTCTGCCATAAGGGCTCAAGCAAAGCATTTGGCTTCTCTTTCAGTTAAACTAATTCAGACATAGAGAAAATAGTCAATGGTACAATATGTTTAAAGTAGACATTACCATTGAGATGTGCATGAAATGAACAGGATATTTAGAAATACATAGATATACATATATATCAGTTCTACCCTTAGACTTTGTTTTTAAGATTTTATTTATTTATTTGAGAGAGAAAGAGAGCACAAAGACAGAGGAGAGGCACAGGGCGAGGGAGAAGCAGACCCCCTGCAGAGCACGGAGCCCCATGCAGGACTCGATCCCAGGACTCCAGGATCATGACCTGAGCCGAAGGCAGCCGCTTAACCATCTGAGCCACCCAGGCGCCCCCCTACCCTGAGACTTAACCTGGTTGAGGAATTTTGCCTAATTGTGACAAAGGGGCAGGGACTCCAACAAAACCATTTTGAAAAGGAAATAGCATTGCTTCCCCGACCCCCCACCCCCACCCCGCTGATTTGTATATTCTCCTTTTTCAGAAACTTACTCAAGTTTATAGAACTCTTCATGGAGCTTACACAAAAGTTCTAGAGGTTATGCATACAAAAAAAAGACTTTTAGGGACTTTCTTCAGAGTTGCCTTTTATGGCCAAGTAAGTATACTTCCGTTCATAAAGTTGTTTTTCTTTTGAAACATTCACCTTTGAATTGTGAGATTGCTATAGCCCTGGGTGTTGGCTCTTGGACTCTGTCTAGATAGAGGGTGGGTCACAGCAGCCGGAAGCCTCTGTAAGTGTAAAGGTCACTTTGGTTTCCTTCTCTAAATCCATTAGGTCAGAGTCCCACATAGATTTGAATTTTTCCCTCAGTTTCATTTTCTGTTGAACTTCTTAAAGTATATATTAAATGTCTACCACTGCAAGCTTTCAAAGAAATAGGTAAGTATGACAGGGAGTGAGAAAAACCCTAGTGCGGAGAACTTCAGGCCAATTATACGTCCCTGTGACGGCAAATTTGAAAATTCTCACTTATTTGAAGTTAGAAGAGTGAATACACGCCACGTGGCGTTTGGTACGATTTAAAATGTTTTTCAAATATATTCTTCCTCGTTATTTGGTACACTTCGTCTAAGTGCTATGCTTGCTCCCACTATTTATAAGTGATTGTGTGTTTCCCTTTACAATAGTCTTTCTTTGAAGAAGAAGATGGGAAGGAGTACATCTATAAAGAGCCAAAGCTCACCGGCCTCTCAGAGATTTCTCTGAGACTCGTGAAACTTTACGGTGAAAAATTTGGCACAGAGAATGTGAAAATAATTCAGGATTCTGACAAGGTAACCTGTACCCTGTATTTCGAAATCATTGTTTGTGAGTTCCAAACGTGGTACACTGCTGACTTTTTTGGGTTTTCGCTGCTGAGGGAGAAGTATGGAAATAGAGCCCGCCAGACAGTGAAAGAAAGGATGGGGGTTTTGGAGCCAGAGAGAGCAGGATTCCAATCTCCATTCTCTCCCTCTCTTTCTTTCTTTTTTTTTTTTTTTAAGATTTTTATTTATTTATTTGCAAGAAAGAGCATGAGAGAGAGATTACGAGCAGGAGGGAGGGGTAGAGGGAGAAGCAGGCTCCCTGCTGAGCAGGGAACCCGAAGTGGGGCTCCATCCCAGGACCCGGGATCATGACCTGAGCCAAAGGCAGACGCTTCACCGACTGAGCCACCCAGGCGCCCCAAATCTCCAGTCTCTTGCTATTTCCTAGCGAGGCGACCATAGGGAAGTTACTTAACTTCTCTGTGCCTCATTTTTCTCATTAGTAAAATGGAGAGAATAGTAGTGCCTTTAGTGCATTTCCTTCTAAGCTAGCCTTGGTTCAGTAGTTACATGTGCAGTGAAGTAAGTTGAGGAGCGATCCCTTGGCCTCGCTCTAAAGCTTACCCATGCCACCAGGCCCTGCCAGGGCAGGATGGAAAAGGTTCCAGCAAGAGAGGCTCTTCCCTAGAGATGCATGGTGTCCTGTAGGCACCATCTGGGGAAAGTACCGTAGGAATGCCTGACCGTTCTTAGTCGCCCTAGATGTGCCCAGAACGAGAGCTGGTCGTTAGGGCAGGTAGGACCCACCCAGTCCAGGATCTGCAGGCCACAGCGGTATTTACTGAGTGACTAGGATGCAGGCGTCTTAGCGCAAGAGGACGGCGTCGCCAGAGCCAAAGGCTCGTGGCCATGGTAAGGACATGTCACAGCCCATCATGAAAATGATCTCTTCACTTTGTAGGCTTAACTCGTCTCTCGTGGAGATGCTTTTACCTTGACTCTCTGCCTGAGACATTTCAAAGTAGACATGCTGGTAGGTCCCAAGGTCATTAATATTTGGCACCGTCCCTCTATTTCTTTCTTTATCCGTGTCACTATTTTGTGTTGTTTTATTCAGTTAAGACAACGGAAGATTTTATCTCCCTGTAGCCAGATAGTCTCAGGCTCGTTGCCACACAACTGACACTATAAATGGAAAGTTAATGGAAAGCCAGGCTTGCTGAACAACATGCCGTTTTCTGCTTTATTTTGCCTCTGAAAACCCGGCAAGCCAGCGCGAGGGACAAACCAGTCTCAAGCAGCTGGGCCCCTGACGTTATCTGTGTGCACAATATGGGAGGCGTTCTCCATTGGCAACAGACCTCATGAAGCGCTTGGTACTTTGAACGTCCTTATTTCTTTCTTAATGTGTGCAAGTAAAAATTAAAAACACTCTTGTACCTTGCCAAAGAACAAAATCTGCTGAAGGTCACAGACAGTTCGAAGAGCTGTTCGGCAATATTTTCCAATATTTTAAACATACGTTTCCTTGGACCCGACAATTTCACGTTTAAGGGTTTTTTTAAAGGGGGGAAAGGGCAGAGGGAGCCCCCAGCGTGGAGCCCGACCCGGGGCTCGATCTCACGACCCTGAGATCATGACCTGAGCTGAAATCAAGAGTCAGACACTTAACCCACTGAGCCACCCGGGCGCCCCTCATGTTTAAGATTTTATCCTGTAGGTGCCCACCACCGTAAAGATGTATGATTAAAGGTGTTCATTGCTGCGAAGTTTGTCTAGCAACCTGGAAGCAATCTAAATGTCCATATGGCTAAAGAAATGGTATTATCCACACAAGGATACACCAGCCTATGCGCTAAAAAAATGACATAGATTTGGACGTGTTGATTTGAACCTCTCAGGATATACTACTGAGGGGGGAAAGAGTGAGGTGCAGGAAATCATGGCTAGGATGATCACATTGGTGTGTAAATTGATGTTCACAATAACTTGTATATGCTTAGGAAATTTCTGGACTGAGACATACAAAACCGCTAACCATGCTTACCCCTGAGGAGAGGAACTAGAGTCTTACATAGCAAGAAATTGTTGACTTTTCATGTATACCCTTGAGGGCAGTTTGAACGTTTTACCATATACATAGTTTACTTTCATAAGGTTAAAGTCAAGCTTGACCTCTTTTTTATTTCCCTTCTATGTTTCGTCTTAGCCTAGATAATTACCTCAACTATCTCCTGAGGTCTCTTAGGAGAAGTCTGTCTTTTTTTTCCCCTGGGTCTAATTGACACATCATGTTACATTAGTTTTAGGGGTACAGCATAGGGATTCTGCAAGTTTATATCTTAACGCTCAAATGCAGCTCCCACCTGTCCCCATACAACGCAATTACAGTATCATTGACTATAGTCCCTATGCCGTGCCTTTTATTCCCGTGACTTACTCATTCCATAGGTGGAAGCCTGTATCTCCCTCTCTCCTTCACCCATTTTGCCCATCCCCCACCCCTCCCCTCTGGCAACCATCAGTTTGTTCTTTTTTTTTTTTTTAAAGATTTATTTATTTATTTATTTATTTATTTATTTGAGAGAGGGAGAGGCAGACTCCCTGCCGAGCAAGGAGCCTGACACGGGGCTCGATCCCAGGACCCTGGAATCCCCCAAACCAAAGGCAGACGCTTAACCCACTGAGCCACCCAGGTGCCCCCAGTTTGTTCTCTGTAGAGAAATCTAGCTGTTTACTGGAAGAGAAAAGAAGGTTAAGGCTTCTGGAGATCGGCTTTTAGATTTTTACGTAAGAACAAATAGAATGGATTTGGAGAAGTTAAAAGATGCTAAGAAACTTTCTATGCCCTGGATGTCCTCCTGTATACGTGGAGGGGAAAAAAGCATACAGAGACTGTTCCCCGAGAGGTTTTTGTTGTCTTTGTTTGTTTGTTTCAATTTTCGTTTTCTACGCCGAACACGAGAAAGGGCTATCGTAAATTGCAATGACATTGACAAAGTCACCAACAACCAAGGCCCAAGTCAAATTGAGTTGGGAGAACACTGAAAGAGGGGCCTGGGCACGGTGTCAGGTTAGTGGGGAGACTGACGGAGGGGAGGGTATTGAGGGCCCACAGATGGAAGGTCCAGCAGGGACAGCTCTGAGATTTGCCTCCAGCAGCATAGCTTCTTAACGTGGAATTCAGGCTCTTCACAAAATGGTCCATAACTACCATAGTTTATGTCTCCGGAAAAGAACTATTCTGCTTTCCCGTGGTCCCTTTGGAGGACCAGAAGACCTATGAAAGGTTTCACGTCATCAAGAGTGCCCACCCTTACAATGTCAGTCACTTCTTGCGGATGTACGAGTCGGTAAACTTTTCTGTAGGTTAACTGTGTCATATATATCAAAATCCTTAAAACCATGTAAATCTTTTAATGAAGCAACTTCTCTTCTAGGAATTTATGCTGAGGAATAAATCAAAAAATAATGCACGTAGTTTTAAATGCAAGGATGTTCATCAGAGCATTTTTTGCAATCGCGAAAAATTGAGAAACAACCTAAGACTCTATTGATGAGGACTGAGCCTATAAATCGTGTGTATCCATACATCCATTAAAAGTCATTTTAATGACTGGGGCACCTGGGTGGCTCAGTTGGTTAAGCGTTTACCTTTGGCTCCGGTCATGTTCCCAGGGTCCTGGGATCGAGCCCTGCGTGGGGCTCCTTGCTCAGCGGGGAGTCTGCTTCTCCCTCTCCTTCTTCTTCTGCCTCCCCCCACTTGTGCTTTCTCTCTCTCTCTCTCTCAAATAAATAAATAAAATCTTTTTTTAAAAAAAAAGTCCTGCTAATGACCATATAGAACTATAATAACTATGTTTTTGTTACACATAACATAAAATTTACTATTTTGACCATTTTTCTGTGTGCAGTTCACTGGTGCTCCTAGCACCATGTTGGAAAGCGGCAAAAGTGGGCATCCTTGCTTTGTTCCTGATCTTAGAGGAAAAACTTTCAGCCTTTCATCATTGAGTACAATGTTCACTATGGGTTTCTCATAGGGGCCCTGGATTGGATTGTGGAAATTCCCTTCTGTTCCTGGCTTGTTGAGTATTTTTATTATGAGAGATGTTGAGTTTTGTCAAATGCTTTTGCTGCATCAATTGAGATGATCACGTAGGGTTTTTTTCCCTTCATTCTGTTTTTGTGGTGTATTACATTGATTGATTTTCATATGTTGAACCATCCTTGCATTCCACAAATAAATCCTACTTGGTTGTGGCATATAATCCTTTTAATATGCTGCTGAATTCTGTTTGCCAGTCTTCTGTTGAGGATTTTTGCATCAATGTTCATAAGGGGTATTGGTCTGTAGTTTTTTGGTACTGTCTTTGTCTGGCTTTGGTTTCAGAGTTAATGCTGACATTATAGAATGACTCAGGGTATGTTCCCTCCTCTTGAGTTTTTCAGAAGAGTTTGAGAAGGATTGGGGGTAGTTCTTCTTTAAGTGTTTGGTAGACTTCACCAGTGAAGACATCAGGTCCAGAGCTTTTCTTCATCAGAAATTTTTTTAGGATTTTATTTATTTATTTATTTGAGAGAGAGAGAACAGGGGGAGGGATAGAGGGAGAGAATCTCAAGCACACTCTGCACTGAGTGTGGAGCCCAACATGGGGCTTGATCCCATGACCCTGAGATCATGACCTGAGCCAAAATCAAGACTTGGACACTCAAATGACTGAGCCATACAGGTGCCCCAGAAAAAAATTTTTTAGGTAGTCTCCACACCCAGCATGGAGCCTGACATGGGGCTCAAACTCACAACCCTGAGATCAAGACCTGAGCTGAAATCAAGAGTTTGTTGCCCAACAGACTGAGCCACCCTGGGGCTCCCATCAGAAAATTTTTGATTACTGATTCAATCTCCTTACTAGCTATAGATCTATTCAGATTTTTCTTTTTTTTGTGTTTCTAGGAATTTGTTCATTTCATCTAGTTATTTAAGTTGTTGGCGTACAGTTGCTCATAGTACTCACCTATAATCCTTTTTATTTCTATAGAATTGGTAGTAACATCCTCATTTTCATTTCTGATTTTAGTAATTTTGAGTGTTCTTTTTTTCTTAGTCCATCTGGTTAAAGATTTGTCAATTTTATTGATCTTTTCAGAGAACAAACCTTTGGTTTCATTGCTTTCCTCTATTTTTCTATTCTCTATTTCATTTACCTCTGCTTAATCTTTATTTCCTTCCTGCTGCTAGCTTTGGGTTTAGTTCCTCTCTTTCTAGTTCCTTAAGTTGTAGAATTATGTTGTTGAATTGAAATCTTTCCCATTTCTTAATGTTGTGTTTATCACTATAAATTTCCTCCTTAGCACTGCTTTTGCTGTGTCCTGTAAGTTTTGGTGTCTTGTGATTTTTGTTTTCGTTAATCTCCAAGTATTTTCTAATTTCCCTTGTGATTTTTTTTCTTTGAATCATTGATTTTTTTAAAAGTGTTTAATTTCCACAAATCTATGAATTTTCCTATTTTACTTCTGTTATCGATTTCTAACTTTATCCCATTGTGCTCAGAGAAGATACTTTGTATGATAATGGTCTTTTTAAATCTATTGAGACTTAATTTGTGGCCTAACATGCAGTCTATCCTGGAAAATGTCCCATGTGCACTTGAGAAGAAAGCGTATCGTTGTTGGGTATTCTGTATATGTTTGGGAGATGTAGTGGTTTATTGTATTCTTCAAGTCCTCTATTTCCTTACTTACCTTCTGTCTGCTTGCAGTATCTAATATTGAGAGTGGGGTATTAAATTCTCCAAGTATCATCGTAAAACTGTTTCTCCTTTGAGTTCTGTCAATTTTTGCTTTATATAGTTTGATGGTCTGTTATTAGGTGTGTAGATGTTTATGATTGTTTAGTCTTCTTGCTGTACTGAGCCTTTTATCAATACACAGTGTCCTTTTTTTTTTTTTGTCTCTTGTGACCTGTTAAAACTTCAAGTCTATTTTGTTCAATGTTAGTATATTCACCCCTGCTCCCTTTTGGTTACTATATGCATGAACTATCTTTTTCTGTTTTTCATTTTCAGCCCATGTATGTCTTTGGATCTAAAATAAATCTCTTGTAGACTGCATATAGTTGGATCATAATTGTTTATCCATTCTATAAATCTCTTTTGATTTCATTTTAATCCATTTACATTTCGAGTAATTACTGATCACGAGAGACTTCTTTCATTCTGCTATTTGTTTTCGTATGTGCCTTATAGCTATTTTGTATCTCATTTTTACATTACTGTCTTCATTTTGTTTAATTAATTTTTTTTTAAAGATTTTATTTATTTATTTGACAGAGATAGAGACAGCCAGCAAGAGAGGGAACACAAGCAGGGGGAGTGGGAGAGGAAGAAGCAGGCTCATAGCTGAAGAGCCTGATGTGGGGCTCGATCCCACAACGCCGGGATCACGCCCTGAGCCAAAGGCAGGCGCTTAACCGCTGCGCCACCCAGGCGCCCCTGTTTAATTAATTTTTATAGTGAAATGGTTAATCTGCTTCCCATTTCCTTTTGACTGTATTCTTCAACTCTATTTTTGTGGTTTTCTTGGGGATTATATTTAACATCCTAAACTTATAACACTCCAATTTGAATTTATAACTGTTTAACTTCAAGAACATACAAAAAATCTGCTTCTTTAACAGCCCCATCCCTACCCCTTTGAGTCGTTGATGTGTAGAATTATATCTTTATACATTGCGTGTCCAAAAAATAAACCAATAATTTTTTTAAAACATTAGTCTCTTAAATTATGTAGGAAACAAAATTATTACATGTGATGAGTGGCTTCTCTCTTGATTCTTTCAAAATTCTCTCTCTGTCTTTGGCTTTTGACAGTTTGATTTTAATGTGGTTCAGTGTGGGTCTCTTTGACTTACCCTACTTGGAATCTTTTGATCTTCTTGGATTTTTATAGTCATGCCTTTTCTCAAATTTGGGAAGTTTTCACCCATTACTTCTTCAAATATTACCTCTGCCCCTTTCCATCTCTTCTCCTTTCAGGGACTCCTACAATGTGTGTGTTGGTCCGCTGGGTGATGTTCCACATGATTGTTTTATCTTCAAGTTCCCTGATATTATTTCTGCCTGTTCAAATCCGCCTTTGAATCCCTCTAGTGAATTTTCATTTTACTTATTATATTTTGCACCTCCAAAATTTGTTTGGTTTCTTTTTAAGTTTTCTACCTCTTCGTTGATATTGACATTTGTCCATACATCATTTTCTTGACTTTCTCCACATCTTAGTCATCAAGACAGTTGTTTTAAAGTCTTTTTCTAGTAGGTCTACTCTCAGGTCCTTTGGGGGGATAAGTTTCCATTGGGTTGCTTTTCTCCTTTGAATGTGCCACACTTGCCTGTTTCTTCAGGTGCCTTGTGATTTGTTGTCGTCGTCGTTGTTGTTGTTGAAAACTGGACATTTGGATCTGATGCTGTGGTCATTCTGGAAGGCAGATTCTCCCCCTTTCCCAGGATTTGCCGGGTTTGGGTTTTAATTGTTGTAGGCTGTCTCTGTGCCGTGGATCAGCCTGAGGCGTAAACTTAGGGTCTTCTCAGGTCTTTTCTGAACTCATACCTTCCCCTGGGCGTGCGTGGTACATTTCTAATTTCCCTTCTGTATCCTGTTGCTTTTGAGTGTCCTTGTCTTCAATGCCTGGCTCCCGAGAGGGGAAAAAGAAAAATAAAGGGGAGAGATCTTTTAAATCCCCTGGAAGTCACTTCAGCCAGGGGGCAGGGAAGTACAACAAAAATGGCCACAGCAAGGGCACCTGGGTAGCTCAGTCCATTAAGCGTCTGCCTTCGACTCGGGTCGTGATCCCAGCATCCTGGGATCAAGCCCCGTGTGGGGCTCTCTGCTCAGCAGGGAGCCTCCTTCTCCCTCCCCCTTTGCCTGCTGCTCCCCCTGCTTGTGTTCTCTCTCTCTCTCTCCCTCTGTCAAATAAATAAATAAATAAATAAAATCTTTTTTAAAAAAGGTTTTTAAAAAAATGGCCGCAGCCTCTTTGTACCTCTGTGACCAGAAACAGCAGTCGGAGCACAGATCCCTAGTATCTGGAGGACAGGGTCCTTCTTGCCATCTGGGCTCCTGCACGCTGTTCCAGGAACATGGGGCTGGGGAGTAGGATATGAGCAGCTGCCATTGCGCCAAGAGCTGAAATTGACCGAAATCAAAATTCACTGCTGTTTTCTGTCCAAGCCTTCCCCTACAAGTTACAAGCTTTCAATAGACTCCAGAGTGCCAGAATAGTTAGATCAGACAGACTCTGCCAGCGTAAATGTTGTCTGGGTAGGAAGATAGAGTCTGGTGCTCTACCACCTTCCCAGAATCCTCTCTGTCATATGTTTTTATCAAGGTAGAATTCAAATGTGCAGTTAACCTTTTAAAGATATTTTTAAAGAATCAGATTATAAAACAGTGTTTAGTATGACCTCAGCTTTGTAAACAATATGGAGATATATGAAAATGTGAATAATGGTCCTTGCCAACTGCTAGGATTATGATTTTTATTTTCTTCCCCCATTCCTATAATTTCCAAATAGGTTTCTGTAACTTCTTTATAATCAGAAGGAAATGATCCTTCAAAAAAGAACAAAGCTCTCCTCCAGGTGTATATCCAGTTGGGAACACAATCATAATAACAGCATTCCCCAGTTGATCTCAAAGGAGTTAGTGGCTTACCTCTACCCCCTTTTCCCTTCCATCGAATAAAAAACAAAACTTTCTTACTTTATAGGTAAATGCCAAAGAGCTCGATCCAAAATATGCTCACATCCAAGTCACTTACGTGAAGCCCTACTTTGATGACAAGGAACTCACAGAGAGAAAGACCGAGTTTGAAAGAAACCATAATATCAACAGATTTGTTTTTGAAGCTCCTTATACACTATCCGGCAAAAAGCAAGGCTGCGTAGAAGAACAATGCAAGCGTCGTACAATCTTGACTAGTAAGTCGGGCTTTGCGTGATAACATTCTGTTGGACTTGGTTCTTTCTGATACACACAAGTAGCAGGTGGCGAGCAGGAAGACGTAAACTGCGATTGTGACCCTTCATTGTTCAGCTGTTCAGTCAGTAGCTTGCACGAACACAGCCACGTTATACCCCATACTTGCCCCATAGGTAACTCGTGACTGATTGCCGCAGGGTGTTGCGTAACGAGAATTTTCCCCTCAATCCTGAAGTAATAAGGTGCTTTCTGATACCTTAGGGTATTGTCTGGAGAACGCATGGTGGGGGCAATTAAGTGCAATGGAGGTTTTTTTCCTTTGATTTGGCTGTTTGAACACATGATTTTTTTTCAAGATAATAAATCAGTGTGAACATTTTAACAGCTTCCAACTCCTTTCCATATGTGAAGAAGAGGATCCCTATAAACTACGAACAGCAGATTAATTTAAAGCCCATTGATGTTGCTACTGATGAAATCAAAGATAAAACGGCAGAGCTGAAAACACTTTGCTCCTCTGCTGACGTGGACATGATTCAGCTCCAGCTGAAACTGCAGGGCTGCGTTTCAGTGCAGGTATGTGGGCTGCTGAGCGTGTCCTCAGTGGTTCCTGGTGGCCTTGCTTTCATAAGGGCGCAGAGCAAGCAGTCATGGCACTTGTGCGTTCGGCTCTTACTGAGAATGAAAACCCGTGCGCTGTTCTCAGTGAACCTGAAGACATTAGGCTCAGTGTCCATCAGTGTTGCGCTGCGGCAGAAGACTTTAACACAAACCCTGTGACGGCGGCCACGCTCTGTGTTTCTGTGGCCGAAGTCATTAAGTCACTTGTTAGAATATCGTCTTTGCAGATGATCTGCTTTAGTCATTTTTTTCAAATAAACTTCTAGTAAGAATAGTAAATGGGGTCCTCAGAGGTAGATTTTTAATGGATTTAGGGTTGGGTTTTTTTGGTTTTTTGTTTTTTGTTTTTTTTGTTTTGTTTTTTTTTTTTTTTAGGAGAAATGCTGGGGCGCCTGGCTGGCTCAGTTGGGGAAACATGCAACTCTTGATCTCGGGGGTTGTGAGTTCGAGCCCCGTGTTGGGGGTAGAGGTTACTTAAAAAAAAATGAAATCTTAAGAAAAAAAGAAATGAGAAAGGCAGAAATTACTTTTCGATTGCGTTCTGACAACTCTCATTTTTCTCCCTTTGTCCTTTAGGTAAATGCTGGTCCGTTAGCATATGCAAGGGCTTTCTTAAATGATAGTCAAGCTAGCAAGTATCCACCTAAGAAAGTAAATGAGTTGAAAGACATGTTTAGGTAAGTGCTGCGTCCTTTTCCCTCGAGTCCTCTACCCTTTTACTGCCATTTTCTTCTTCACAGAAAGCAAAATATTCACCCAATAACATCCCTCCCAAAAAGGACATTCTCCGTTCTCATTTACAATATGTGAGTGACCTTCTAACGGTACTTCAAGTAGCGAGGAAACGCACGATCTCTTTCTCGGGGCACGACACTAGCAATGTCCTAGCATCCCCGAGAGATGAGATATGCCAATTTACCTTATTGCTTTGCATATTGTGGCACAAATGCAAGCCCGCATTCAACTGTGTGCTTTCCTCCCTTGCCTGATCGACTTCATCTTGCAGCATTTCAGACCATTCAGGGTAGGACTAAAAGTGGAACTGGAAGGGTTAGATAGGCTTTCTCCTGTCCTGTGTCCTTACGTCCACTTGGAACCTGCTGGTCCAGGGCACGTGATACCGTGGCTCGCATGTGTGTCCCTGTAGGCTAAGGCATGTCTGAATGGTCTTGCATTAGAAAACAATCTGCTTAATATGTATATATAAAGTTTACGTTCAGAATAAGAGAGACAGTTGAGTAAAATAGGCTAAGAGGAAGGATGACAACTCATCCACTCATTTGCTCCCGACTTATTCCATGTACTTTTCCGGTATGCGTGTTATCAGCTGTTCCAGGTTGCAGAACAACCAGTAGTCGCTCATTCGCCAATATTTATTAACGCCTGGCATGCGCAGAAAGATTCTACTAGTTACTATGACAGGGATACAAACCCAATGGGCAGTGAGGTACTTTGTCCCCCAAGACCTACGCTCTGATTATGGACAGTACGCACAAACGCATGGATGATGGACAAATGCTTTTACAATAAGTCGTCAACTCCCTGTCCCCACTTTTTTAAATTATTAAAGTACAGTTGACAGACAATGTTATTAGTTTCAGGCGTATAACATACTGATTTGGCAATTCTCTGTATTACGCGATGCTCGCCATGCTGTGTGGTCACACCATCTGTCACCATACAACGTTATTACAATATTATTGACTGTATTCCCTATGCTGTACTTTTCATCTCCGTGACTTATGTATTTTATAACAAGAAGTCTGTACCTCTCAATCCCCTTCACCAATTTCACCCATCACCCCCCAATCTTCGTCCCCATTCCCAGCCCAGGACACAAAGTTCCTGCCTGTAACACGCAGCACTGTACTGGGTACATAGTAACCCCAAATAAATTATTTCTGAATGCACGACTCATTATCTACGGATGCAAATTAACGTTAGCACAAGTTTAGCTGACTTACTATCATGTGGCTGAGCAGATAGTCTTTCTAGAAGGTTGATGTTTTGAGCCAGGTTTTAACAGAGGTAAGAAACCAAAGGGGAAAGGTGGGAAAGAAAGGAAAAGGTATTTCGGACTTGGGAAGTAGCATTAGCAAAGACACAGTGAGAAAATACAGGATTCCAATCTTCCCTCTAGGCAAGCCACGTTTAAAGCGAGTATCAAATTGGTGGTCAGCGAGACTTTCTAGGAATAAATGCTGAAACCCTTATCTTTGCGCTTTGCCCACAGGAAATTCATACAGGCGTGCAGCATTGCCCTTGAACTCAATGAGCGGCTAATTAAAGAAGATCAAATTGAGTACCATGAAGGGCTCAAGTCAAATTTCAGAGACATGGTGAAAGAACTGTCTGACATTATCCATGAGCAGGCAAGTATTAGGGTAGTTAAAAATGAAAACATGATCTGGGGCCACCGAAGTGTTACTTAGCAAAGTCTATTCTTTCGAAATGCGTTACCTTGAAATTACTCCGTCTGTATTTTCAAATTTCTTCCTATTATCTTGAATCGTTTAAATGATATAATGCAAATCAAATTTGAAATAATTATCTGAAGCAATTGCTAAAGCAATTATCAGTAATAAGGCATTTTGTTCTTTGGGCCACGATGCTATTAGAAGTAACGAGCTGAGCAAATCTGAATTGATCTACTGGAAACGTGGGTAAGAGTCTCTCAAGAAGGTCCTAGAGAAGTGAAATGATTGGCACAGGAGCCAAATCCCTAAGAGAATATCTATCTTGGCCGTAAGAAACTGTAGATACTATCGTTTAGGTGAGATACTGAGGGACTTCCAAAATGTGAGAAATGTTTTCGTGTTTTCTTTCTTTCTTTTATTTATTTAATTTTAAAGATTTTATTTATCTGACAGAGAGGGAGACAGCCAGCAAGAGAGGGAACACAAGCAGGGGGAGCGGGAGAGGAAGAAGCAGGCTCCCAGCGGAGGAGCCTGATGTGGGGCTCAATCCCACAACGCCGGGATCACGCCCTGAGCCAAAGGCAGACGCTTAACCACTGTGCCACCCAGGCGCCCCTGTTTTAGCATTTTCATCTATGACTGAGTGTTTGTGACAATTGCAGCTAACTTAGTAAAACCACAACCTGAAAAATACAGAAGCCAAGACCCGTTCACCATTTACAGCCACATTGTGTCACAATTAAGTAGTTAGGATTTTTATACACCTGAGCCAGCCAGGCACCCCAGGACTTTTTAGACACCTGTTTGTCTTAAACCCATGTACTCCTGGATAATCCTGGTAAACTTCATTTTTATGCTGGAGTCCTGACCACTCTCTACATGAATCGTCACTCAAGTATTTTAATGTCTTCAACATGTTCGTAAAAGTCCCAGCACGATGGTGTAGTCCCTCAGCAACTGAGCCTATCAACGTTCCTTTCCTCACTCATGAAAACAGCCAATAAGAGAAATATTTGCTTCTGCAACTCTTCAAACTCTGATTTTTTAAGAAAGCAAGGCTTCTTCAAAGAAACAAGGATAACTACAACCCTTTAGAGAACACAGTCTCAAAGCTCGTTCCAGAACCTTCTCTGTCCTGGTCGCTGCATTTCAGCAATTGCTTGCTGTGGGAAATTTAGTTACAGTTAGCACAAGGTTGCACTGAATGACCAGAAGTCACATTTGCCACCCACTGTCATCTCAGCATGAAGATGTCGGTCAGCCAGACCTTCCTCATCCCATCTGTTCAGTGAGACTGCTTACCCCAGTCTCCTACTCGCCCGTTCTCCATGTCTGGGAATCTCATTGGCCTGAAGAGTCTGGAATCAGTGTTCTATTTCTTCTTTTTGCCATCTTTACTTCTATTAGCCCATTTAGGAGGGAGTACAAACGGTTCCAAGGCATCCCTCTGCTGTTCAGTGTTCAGGGATCCTTTTTTGTCTCCTTCCCAAAGCAGCCAGGTGATCAGGACTGGGAAGGGAGGAAATCATTCCAATTCCTTTATTCCCTGTGTGTCGAGCTCAGCCCATGAGTAGTGGAGGGGTGTATACCTTTCTGTGCCATCACTGCTCTGAGGCAGATAGACGACATAATTTGTTCCTCGGAGCTATCCAGTGTATGGGTTTCTATTCTTCATAGCCCACAGAAAATCAGCAAAAACTCCTTCGCAAAAGATACAACAACGACACACATAGTTTTAAGCCAATGTGTCGTATATTGCACGCAACTGCATGACCTAGCCTGAAACTCCAAATTACTCAAATGGAAAACAGATTATTCAATTTACTGTTATTATATAGTGATCAAGATATTTAGAGCAGTCATTTTATAAAGTTCCTTTCCCCCCGAAGTGTGGATTTTGCAAATCTGCTGTCCTATTTCCCATCTGTCTCTCTCATTTTTTTTTAAGATTATTTATTTATTTATTTATTTATTTGACAGAGAGACAGCCAGCGAGAGAGGGAACACAAGCAGGGGGAGGGGGAGAGGAAGAAGCAGGCTCCCGCGGAGGAGCCCGATGTGGGGCTCAATCCCAGGGTCCTGGGATCATGACCTGAGCTGAAGGCAGACGCTTAACAAGTGAGCCACCCAGGTGCCCCTGTCTCTCTCATTTGATTCCCATAAACCGTGGCTATTTTATTGAGTTGGAGAGACCAGTATTTTAGATCCTGGATATTATATATTGATAGATAACCAAGAAAAATCTTAGTTTCTTTTTTAAATTGTATTTTATTTACATTCAATTAATTAGCACATAGTGTATGATTCGTTTCAGAGGTGGAAGTCAGTGATTCGTCAGTTGCATATCACACCCAGTGCTCATCCCATCACGTGCCCTCCTTCGTGCCCATCCCCCCACGCCCCTCCCCTCCAGAGACCCTCAGTTTGTTTCCCATGGTTAAGTGTCTCTTCTGGCTTGTCTCCCTCTCTGATTTCGTCTTGTTTTATTGAAAAATCTTCAGTTTCTATTGGTTTATATTTATGCGAGCTGTCCTGTCATAATGCATCACATTTAGGTGTGCCCTAACTGTTGACGTTACAGTGAATTTTTATAATTCAGTGTTTCCTATTAGATTCTCACAAAAGAGGGCCTTTATTCAGTCCTACACTTTGAGATACATTATTTCCCAAAGAAAGATAAAATAATACAAAATAAGACAAAGTATAGCTGTATAGTACAATATAAATTATTCTGTTGCACCCCAGAAATGATTACTTGACAGAAGAGATACAGTCTCCTTATTCTTCCCCCTCTTCAATGTAATCTGTCATAGTGTAACAAAATATACAGTTCTTTGTAAAACTTCTTCAAGCTTTCGACTTTTAAAAGGAGACTTAAATAAAGAAAATCTTTTAAAAATAAAAATGGGCTTTATATTAGCTTAAAATTATGAATTGCCGATTTCTTAATTAGATAGAGTCACTGGTGGCCACTGTAGGGTCTGGTATGTTTCGTTTTCTACACAATGAGTCCCATATTGTGTTGTCACATCTGACAGGTGTGAATAAACAATTAGTCATCTCTTAAACCTCTGCTTGGCTTCCAGATTAGTGTCATGAGTTACGATTTTTGTAAGAGGAAATTTCTCTATTGTGGACTTTCTATAAGACCTAACGTGTAGCAACACAAATGATAGGACTCATTACTGTCACCATAGACCAGTCTGTGGGCTTAACACTGAAGTTTCAAAGCTAACTTGAGAACCAAGTATTGAAAGCTTGAGACCTAAGTTGGGCTCATACAGTATAGAGGCTGGATGTGATGTATATGGTATTCTTTTCTTCCATCTTTTTTTTTTTTAAGTAGGCTCCACACCCAACGTGGGGCTTGAACTCCTGACCCTGAGACCAAGAGTCGCATGCTCTACCAACTGAGCCAGCCAGGCACCCCTTCTTTTCTTCCATCTAAGCAAGCGTATTTGATCACACAAAATGGAAAGTTTTTCAAATATCTATACCGATATGAATATATATGTTTATATACTTACGGGATATAAAATTTACATTTTATATGTGCGAAGTTCTTCATTTCCATGAAAAGCCTTCTGTATCAATTCACTTACATAGTTCTAGTGTGTCTTTAGAACAGAAATATGCACTTGTGACTTTATTTAAGAATATTTTCCAAGGTCTCCAGGGACGGAGCATGGGTATCTGTGTGTTTGAAAAGCCCCACGGGTGATTCCGAGAACCACTGTTAGGAGCTCTTGTTATGATCGTTCATTTAAAAAATATATATTTTAAAGATTGCATTGTCTGTCACTTTTTCTTGGATTTTGCACTTTACGGTCTTTTGCTTTTCTTAATGAGTAACCAGATTTTTTTTTCTGCTTTTTTGCTATGCCGCCTTTGTAATACAGCTTTGAAGACTTAAGTCGGTAATGTTATTCTTTGCTCTTTCTGTTTTATGTCATTTTAAATAGCTGCGTGTCAGTGACAAATTGAAATATGCCTGTAATTTCATATCCACATACTTTTTTGACCATGGCTATTTTGCTTCATGATAAACATGCCGATTTTTTTTCTTTGTCTCAGATCTTACAAGAAGACACGATCCATTCCCCCTGGATGAGCAACACGTTACATGTATTTTGTGCAATTAGTGGTACATCAAGCGACAGAGGTTATGGTTCCCCGAGATACACTGCAGAAATCTGAGGACATGTGCAAAGCGACAACAAGACTGACCTTTCTCAGGAATAATCGGAGCTGCGCAAATGTTACAATTTGAAGATTTGATATACGCGGAGTGTTTCATCCTGACACCAAAATTTTCATGCTTTCAAACAGGGTGCTTACGTATTTGTAAATATTTAAGCAACTTGAAAGTGCCTGGAAAATTGCACCACTGTGCTTGGTTTGTACTTTTTTAGGAAAATCTATATACGGAGAAGTAGAGCTCAAAAACGTTAATTCAATTTGCTTAATTACTGCTTCAGATGATAATGGTACTGTGTAAAATTGTATAATGGAACACAATAAAAGGTAAAACTTATTTGTAATTAGAAGTGAAGGAAATAATACTTTGAACTTAGCATTTTTCTTGACAGGAAGCTCAATTCATGACCCTACTGATGCTTGGAGAGAGAAAAAAACGGATAAAATTTCCATAAAACGTGGATGTTTCCAGTTGGGGAGGTAATCCGAACCTCTGCCTGCTAGTGGTCAAGGCGAGGCTAAAGGAAACAGAAGGGTTATTTTTAAAGGGGACTTTCACAAGGACAGACTATACAGAGAAATACCAAACGTACTGTCCCTTCACGTTTTGATCCAGTCATGCTAGGTGATCAAGGTGGTCTCTCTCTGCTTCCAGGACAAGGGAGTCACATGCGACCTGGCTTTCCCTAGGAAGTGGCATTCGTTCCCAGAGCTTCATCCTCTGGGGCTATCCGTAAAGCTAAAGAAAACATTTCCGAGAATTTACGGTCAGTGCCTCCTATGCAACTTCGAAACTTTCAAGGTATCAGAGTCAGGGAGGCATTTTTTCATCATGACTATTTTTCTTTTCAGTGTACAAGATCAGCAAGTATTTTGAAAGAACTGGATGGCTGCAGTAGTGGGGGGGGGTCAGGTTACGCACCCACCGCGGATCTAATGACTGCTAGCTAGGGATTCCATCTCTAACTTTGAAGACCTCTCAGACTCCTGACGTCATTCAGGAGTCACCGAGATGTAAAGAACTTTTTTTGGAGCTTGAATTTTCCATATAATTTTGGCTGCCTTTCCTGTCAACTTTAAGGTCTAGACATATTTTTCTTATAGAGTTTAGCCAATTTTTCAGAGGAAGAAAAAGACACGGAAGTCTAAATGGATTGCTGGGAGCCTTGGCTTTTTTAATGCTTTGTGACGAAGGAAATCTTAGAGGTGATGCTCCTGGCGTGCCATTTTTCTTTACAGGTCATCTTCAAGCTTTTAGGGGAGCGTGACATTATTTATTGAAGGTTTAATTTTGTATTTTCACAGGGGATTCAGGAGTATTTCAGAAGCAGTTTGTAATTCCTTAATACCCTGGAGGAACCCCGGAGAGTTCATGTCACCTTTGAAGTGATTAGATTTGGTTGGTGTGTGTAAGGAGCCGGCACCTGGCGCAAATGCTGCTACGTGAGAATGAGGCATCTCGGGGAAACTGGAGTGCTCTTGAGCCAATAACTAGTCTCCCCATGGCCCCCAGCACAGCGTGACGGACCATGGGTAATTTTTTGTCCAGTATCCTAAGTGACCGCTGTGCTCGAGGAGCTGGCAACATAGTGGGGGCAAGATAGACACAAAATTAAATATAATGCAAGAATTGACAACATACGCCAGGAACAGTTGTCTGTGAGCATCTCCAGGTCAAGGCCACTGCCCATAACTTGTATCACATCCAAGGAATGAGACGTCACTGGATTGTGGTGTCAGGGACGGTCTCGTGGCCGAAAGGGAGTTCTGAACAGGCTTTCAAAAATGAGTGGGTATTCTGGGCAGGAGGAAGATGGTGTGCAAAGGCGTGAAACGAATTAGCAGAAGTTCAGGGGACGGCGAAGAGATGAGTTTTGTCCAAGGGAATGATAGATGGTGTAAATCTAGAATGAAAACTTGGCCCTAGCTGGTGGAAGGCCTTGAATGCCAGGCTAATCGTGCTTGGACTTTACTCAGTAAACATGGGAGAGCCAGGCAAAGGTTTTTAGACAGAGAGATCACTTGATTAAATGTTACTCTTCGATATTTAATCCTTCGCGTTGCTGTCAGGTGTTTTCGAGGCAGAGGGAGATGGAAATACGGAAACCAATTTGCAGTCACCTAGCTCAGAGACCCGAACCCCCTAGAGAAGAACCAGCCTGGAGAAGAAATGACAAGTACAAGACACATTCTGTGGGAAGACCGGACCTGAGTTACCGATGACTAAGGAGACAAAAGGAAGCGTTAAGGATAATTGTGTGTCCCGTGGCCACTGGGTTCTCCAGGTCGTGCCACAATTTCACTAGGTTCCTCTCTCCGACTTTCAGACTGAGAGCAGCGAGCTGTTGAGGGCGAGGTGGGCTAGACTGGAGGAGGCCAGGAATGCGTGTTTGGAAACACGGCGTGTATCAGGTATCACCATTTATATAGTCGAATGATTTCATGAGGCGCTTTGGCCTCTACAAATTAATTCACCTCAAAGTATGCATTTCTGCTATACCGACCGTTTCACAGTTCAGCTTGAATCCAGTTCCCCCTGGAAGCTTCTGTTTCGGTGGTCTTTGAGCATATTATAAGACAGGAACAAGTCACCATCGACAGTGTTTATCACTGCAGTGACAACCCAGAGAGACAGAAAGTCGATGCAAATTTTCCTAATAACCAGCTGTCGCCAGTGGCATCGGGTCTATGGACGGGATTGTTATTGTTATCATATTTATGTGATCTGCCTGCCTATATAAATATTGTAACCATCTTTTAAAAAACAAAATAGAAAGCAGCCGTGGTAGCAACAGTCTTGGAACCTTGACCACCATATCATAGAACTAGAGGTGACTCACTGGTTAATTAACAAACTAAATAGGTCAGCGTAACAACCCAGGCTTTTTATATATAAATACTAGTTGTATCTGAGATGAGGAATCCGAGCGACGTATTGGAAGAATAGGCATTTCTCAACTCTTCAAAATATTAATCATCAGATAAGTATTTTAGGTTTCTGACCCACAAAATGGCGGGCTACCTTCAGTCTTGGTCTTGTGCTAAAGGTACGCTACTTCAGCTATCAAAACACAAAGGGAAAGGAATAGAATAAAAGACGGTCAGGGATGGGGAATGGGTCTGTGTAACAAGGCTCTTCCCCTAGCCTGAAGGTTGGCCAATAAGAACGCTTTGTTTATCTGGTTCCAGTTACAATAAAGGCTTTTTTCCTATTCCCTAACCACGTAATGGTCGCTCTCTAAGCGTATGTATGTTTATCCAACTCCTGGTTGAAGTTGTGACTAAATTCAAAAAAGAGTTTTGCCTCTGTGTATGGCATTTGAAGACTTACTCTGATATGCTCCCCCCCCATTTTTCCTCTATCGAGCTCTAATTCACATACCGTACAAGTCACTCACTGAAAAT
The DNA here is from genome assembly GCF_017311325.1 of Ursus maritimus. Taxonomy (NCBI): domain Eukaryota; kingdom Metazoa; phylum Chordata; class Mammalia; order Carnivora; family Ursidae; genus Ursus; species Ursus maritimus. The sequence continues at coordinate 31,100,460 of NW_024423319.1, read as the reverse complement.
GCCCGATTCAGTGGTTCTCAGTATATTCAGAGTTGTGCAACCATCACCACAATTAATTTTGGAACATTTTATTTCCCCAAAAAGAAACCTCATACATCTGAGGGGCCACTCCCCATTGCCTATGAATCACCCCCCTCCGGGCCCCTGACAACAACGAATCTACTTTCTGTATCTGGCTTTGCCTATTCTGGACATTTCATATAAACGGAATCCTACAATACATGGCCTCTTGTGAGTGGCTTCTTTCATTAGCATGTCTTCAAGGTTCCTTCATGTTGTAGCCTGGATCAGTTCTCCGTTCCTTTTTACAGCCGTATAATACTCCTTTGTATGGATACACCACATTTTATCTGTTCAGTTGATGGACATCTGGGTTATTTCCATTTGAGGACTATGATGAATGCTGTGAACACTTGTGTACAAGTTTTTGGGGAGACAGGCTTTCAGTTTTCTTGGGCGTATATTGATGAGGAGAATCACTGGGTCAGATGGCAACTCTCCCTTTAGCCTTTCGAAGAACTGCCAGACTGTCTTCTCCAGCAGGAGGTCGATAAGGGTTCCAGTTTCTCATTATTCTCTACGACACTTGCTATTACCTGCTGCTTGGATTATCAGCTTCCTGGTGGGTGTGAAGTGGTCTCTCATCCTGGTTTTCATTTGCATTTCCCTGATGGCTGATGATGTTGAGCATTCTTTCATGTGCTGATGGGCCATTTTGATATCTTCTCTGCAGCTGTGTCTATTCAGATCCTCTATACTGGGTTTTTTTTTTTATTTAGGTTGTCTTTTTATTGTTACGTCCTAAGGTTTTTTTATGTATGTTCTAGATGTAAGTCCCTTATCAGATCTAAGATTTCCATATAGCTCCAATTCTTGGGCCTACCTTCCCAATTTCGTGATGGTGTGCTTTAAAGCACAAAAGTTTTTAATTTCGATGAAGTCCAATTTACTTATGTTTTCTTTGGTTGCTTGTGCTTCGATGTTGTGTCTAAGAAGACTGCCTAATTCAAGGTCCTAGAGATGTAACCTGTGTTTTCTTCGAGTTTTATGCTTTTAACTCACTTTCAGGTCTTTGATCCATTTCAAGCTAATTTTTGTATATGGTACGAGGTAGGGATCCAAATTCATTCCTTTGTGTATGTTTATCTGGTTGTCCTTCCACCATTTGTTGAAAAGACTGTTCTTTTCCCCCGTTGAATTGTCTTGGCACCCTTATCAAAAATCAACGGGCCCTCAATGCATGGGTTTGCTCTCGGCTCTGAGTTCTATTCCATTGATCTATTAGGTCTATCCTTATTCCAGTACCACAGTCTTGATTACTATAGCTCTGTAGTAAGTTTTTAAGTTGGGAAGTGTGAACAATTGTATTCGTTTTCAAGAATTTTTTATTATGCTGGGTACCTTGAATTTCCTTAAGAATTTTAAGATCAGAGCAGCTTGTCAATTTCTGCAAAAAAAAACCCAAAAAGGCGGGGAGAGCTGGAATTCTGGTAGGATTTGCTGTGACTCACAACTTGGGGAGTATTGCCATTTTAACAGTATTAAGCCTTTCATTTCTTTCAGTCATGTTTTGGAGTTTCCAGTATACAAGTCTTGTATTTTGTTAAATTTGTTCCTTAATATTTTATTCTTTTCAATGCTATTGTAAATGGAGTTGTTTTTTATTTCATTTTCAGATTGTTCATTGCTAGTTTATAGACATACAACTGATTGTCTTATATTGACCTTGTATTCTGAAACCTTGCTGAATTCATTTATTAGCTTTACTATTTTTTTGTGAATTCTTTAGGGTTTTCTATACAACGTCATGTCATCTGAAACTAGAGATAGTTTTATTTATTTCTTTCTAATCTTGATTCTTTTTATTTCATTTTCTTACCTATAACCTGGCTAGAACTTCCAGTGGAATACTGAATGGCAGTGGGGAGAGCAGACATCCTTGTCTTATTATGATTGTTCCACGAAAGGGGGAAGATATATGCAAAATAACCTCCAAATGCCGAAGGAGCTATAAGACTGAAGAAAAAGGCTGACAAATCCAGCCTGACAGGAAATGGCTTATTAAGAGGACTTAATAGCTAGATCTCTGCAATCCCACCTTCCCATATAAGACCTGCTTTTATAGCCCTAGAGGCTAAGGAGTCCATGTTAGGGGACCATCCAGGAGGAGTCCTATCAAGGACATTATGCCCCAAGGGTGTACTTAAGGGTATGGTTAAATAAAGAATGTGGGAGAAGGGGACTGTGCTCAAGAAGGCTTCAGGTCTCACAGAGGTCATCGAGGCAGATTTGTTCAAGATGGCGTTAGTCTGGTTCACACACGAACTTTGGGAGAAAGCTTTCAGGCTTTAAGCTTTTTTTTTTTTTTTTTTAGTAATCTCTACACCCAACTTGGGGCTCGAACTCATGACTCTGCGATCAAGAGTCGCATGCTCTTCTGACTGAGCCAGCCAAGTGCCCCCGTCTTTCACTTTTAAGTATGGCGTTAGCTGTGGATTTTTCATAGATGCTTTTTAATCAGGTTGAGGAAGTTCCCTCCAGCATGATTTGCATCTTTTCTGATCCAGTTCTCCCAGTAACCCTATGATGCCTATATGACATATAGGAAAAATAATGACAAAGGGTTAAGAAATGTACTTAAGATATCCATCAAATTAGGGATGAGGCCAACGTAGATCATGACTCACAGTCCACAGTGTTTTCAAGGACTCTGTACTACTTCCTATGATCTGCTACAACTTCCTGGAACTTTCCAGAAAGACACCAAAAAGTTTGTATCTCCCACTTTTTTACTGAAAAGGTAAACTCCATATGGGTGAAGTCTATTCCTGATTTTTCACCTGTTCTCCCAGAACCAGGAAAATTCCTGGCGTGGAATAAGTGCTTGATCGCCTCAAATAAATAGAGCCAGTTTAGATAAGCAGATATTTCTGAAGCCTTCATTCTATGCAAGGCAATGTGGACAGATAGCTCAGCCCTCAGAGGGATTGTGGTTGAGGGAGATAAGCCTTACATAAAAAGATTATATGAAGAGGTCTGATAATAGCAAATCAGTGGTAATGACAAGTGCTTGAACAGGCGAAGACTCTAGACGTAGAACAAAAAAAAAAAAAAAAAAAAAGCCTGGCTGGCTCATGGTCACACGACTCACGATCTTGGGGTGGTGAGTTCAAGCCCCAGGTTGGGTGTAGAATAAAACAATTTTTTTAAAGACGTTGTGGAGGAGACAGGGCATGAACATGGCATTGAAGGATGAGTAGGAATTAGTGTGTGTGTGTGTGTGTGTGTGTGTGTGTGTGTGTGTGTGTGTTGAGAAAGGAGAGTGTTTAACAGGAAGCTAAGAAATTAACTTCTTCATTTTAATTGTTATATGAATGAACTCTGACCACTAAAACCAATCGCGACTACAAGGAACGTGCAAGTAGTGCATATAAAATCAGGCAACATTCTTCATCTCCTTTTTTCCAAATTCCTTTATCGTTTGGTCTGAGACTCAAATGGAATAGATCAGCCTTTTGTTGTTGTTCAGAAAACTAACGCTCGATTTTGCCTCATTCCCGAGACAACTTTTTCAGCCAACCTCAGCTACTTTCTCATCTACAAGTCTCATTCTTTATGTACTGTCAGGTTTTGTAGTAATCGCTGCTTCAGTAAATCTCTCAGGGTTGAGCCTTAAAGACTCTGGACTCCTCCTGCCCACTGACTGCATGTGCCTTTGATGGAAAACCAGTGGAAGTTACCGTCTGAGCAGGCCAGGGCTGCAGTCTGGGAATCGTAGATCATTCGTTCATCACACATGTGTTTGGGGACCCCTTGTGAGGCAGGTGTATGAATGATCAAGGCAGGAATCTGGGCAGATAGGCAGATGGGTTATGATAACCTAGTAGATATCCAATGGTTGTCTTTTTCTGTCACTCGCTGGACTGAGTCTTCTGAATTCTTGAAGGGAAAACATCTTATGTCTTTTGGAGGGGCATAAATAATCGTGCCTAGCACCGACAGATTTGAGCATTTAATATAACGAAGTGGAAACAAAGCCAGTATACATGTGGAGTTATGTTCGACCCAAAGCTGACCAAGTCCTACAGTGCTCATGCAGTCCATTACTTCGGGATTTTTCCAGAGCATAGTGAGGACCCGAGATGCCTCCAGAGCCACTGTAATAGAATGATAATAGCACTATGTCCTCCCTCCTCATCCTGGACTAAGTTTAGACACACACACAAAAGAAAAAGGAGGATGAGAGAGGAAGAAGGGCTGAATTGACAAAATCATCCCCATCAGAACAGGTACAATGACAACAAAAGACTTCCAGAGGGAAACCTTGCTGTACTTCGTTCCCCCACCAGCCCCAAGTAGTTACAGGAGCAGCTGAGTACAATCCAAGTCACGTGTAAGAGTTGATTTGCGTGGGAATAATTTTGGATATTGACACAGAATGTCTTGTTTCTGAAAATAAGGTAACCCCACTACCACCACCTCCTCTTCCTGTTTTATAGGAACAGAACTCAATCAAAGTTTCAGCCCTAGAAAGAGAATCTTCAGGAGGGAAAATTCCAATGCTCTCCTCATGGGCTTAACCATCTGGTGATTTTTCTCATTTCTCTTTGAATTGCCACCATGATGGCCCCCAGGGATGTTTCATGATAACTGTACTTCTAGATGAGACTCTTTGGTGGGGGTCGGCTAGTTCAGGGTCCCCGTAGCCTACCCAGGAGCTTTGGTTGCTCTCTAATGATGGTTCTCATTTTGAGAGATTTGGCAGTTCTTCTATATAGCATATAGTGGTTAAGCACATAGACCCTGAGGCCCTACTGGCTGAGTGAAAATCCCAGCTGTCACTGAGCTGTGGGACCTTGGACACGTTAACCCCTCTATGCCTTCCTTTTATCATCTCTAAAATGGAGGGACGAGTTATACCTACCTCCTCACGTGAAGATTCAACAAAGTACGTAAAGCATAGAGAATGGTATCTGGCACGTCTATATAAGTGTTACATCCATGTACGTGTTAGCTAGAACTATAATCTGTGCCAAAGCATAGCAGAATCTTGCCAGCCACCACAACTTTCCGTATCTCTAGACCTATCCCTCCATTCTAAGTGGAAGTGGGGGGTAGGGACAATGGATAGGTCAAGGTCAGGCCGTTTTTGCCATCTGATATTCCACAGATCACCTCTGGCCTCACTAGACCTCGCCATATGATGGAGATCTGTGCCCTCGTGCAGGGGCCTTATCTCCTTTGTGGTACAGCCGCCGACAAACATACACAGGTGCTGGCTGTTAACAAGGGCTGCCATATTGGTACGTCGTGGCTGAACATCAGCCTGGCCCCTGTGTCTGTCTTTGTCAACAGAATCCAGTCATTGAGAGGTTCCAGACACATCTGAGCATTGACGAGGGGTCCCTTATGCCCCCGCAACTGTAGGGCCTCTCTGCTTCATGGCACCTCCTCCGACCTTCTTCCACTATGAGAAATACACGAAACTGATTTCGGATTTGAAATTGAACTCGTGCGATGTACTCCCTCTGTATTCCCTCTATAGAGTCTCTAACACACAGCCTCCTTCAACTGAATTCAATTAATATCTTTCATTTGGATTTCTGCTGTCAACACTCACACGTAACTATTCGGCAGCTCTCGGGGCACCTGGGTGGCTCAGTCAGTTGAGCATCTGACTCTCGATTTCGGCTCAGGTCATGATCTCAGGCTCGAGCGATCGAGCCCCGTGTTGGGTCTGCTTGGGGTTCTTTCTCCCCTTCCCTCTGCCCTTCCCCACTGCATGCTCTCTAAATAAATAAATAAAATCTTTGGAAAAAATCCCTATTCTGCAGCTCTCTTGAAATAGATTAGAAAGGTTCTCAGAATTCCCCTTCCCCATCTCCTACTCATTTCTCTGTAGCTATAAAAACCCTACAGGGGAAACTTTGCCCAACCAACCTTGTTGGAAGACATTTGCTTCTCACTTCCGGTGATGGGGCTTGGAGCAGAGGTCTAATGGCTCCTTCCTGCGTTTTGCTTATCTTTTTTAAGTCATCCCGACCCCCAACCTGGGGCTCAAACTCACGCTGACATCAAGAGCCACCGGCTCTACCAACCAAGCCAGGCAGGTGCCCTTCCTTGCATTTTAGCCAAGTGCTGGCCCCTGCCTCCCAGCCCCTCCTCGACTCTGTCCTCCCGCACTCAGTTCTTTCCTTTCTTCAAGGGCACCTCCGTACCCTGTGCTGCGCACTCTCCTCACGCTAGGCTCCCGCTGTCGGCGTCTGGACGTTTCCACAACCGTGCCCGTGAGTCTGCTCCGCTCCCAGGCAGGCGTTTCAGTGTCTGGCAGCGGCTGCAACTCGGGGACACTGACACTTAGCCAGGATCGGCCAAGGCTTCACGAGGTAAACTTCTTGAGGTGGACATGACTATAATCTCCCTTTCTCCCCCCGGGAATCTGAAACGGCTCTCAGAGATGGCTACCTTTCTGCCCTCGGGTTCCCTCCCCGCCACGTATTCCCCAGCGAGGATTTCTTCCTTCAGGTGGCCACGAGCAAATCTGTCTCTGCCCCGGCTCTGCTTCTCCCCCCGCTGACGTTGGGCCATCCTTAGGAAGTCAGCCACCTCACCGTCCCACTCACTCTACCAGGATGTGGTGGAGTGGGGGCGGGGTATGTCACACTTCCCCTTTCCAGGGGCCCAATGGCACCTTCACCGCCGGCCCCCTGCTGGCTGACCGCACACGCTCACTGTGGTTATTAGTTCGTTTCATGGTCTCTTAGATCTTAGAGCAGTGGTTCTTCACTGGGAGTGATTGTGCTCCCCTGGGGACATTTGGTAATGTCTGGGACGTTTTTAGTTGTCACAGTAGGAAGTGGGCAAGCCACTGGCATCCAGTAGGTAGAGACCGGGGATGCTGCTAAACATCGCTACTATGCACAGGCAACCGCCCCCCCCCACTGCCCCGCGACGAAAGTCTACCCAGCCCCTGATGTCAGTAGTGCAGGAGTTGAGAAATGCTGGCCGAGAAGGACTGCCTGCTCACTGGACTCCCTTTTGGCCACTCTACCAGATGGCTTCTCCTCAAGGACCCTTTAGCGGGTCATCCCACCAAGAAGTCCACTGGGAGATCCCTTTCCTACTAGCGACTGTTCTCGGCCTCGGTTGCCACTATCTGCCCCCTCGCGCGCTCGCAGGCTGCAAGCAGTGAGAGTGCACCAGACCTTCAGGTGTGATCCCGCACTCGGGCTGCAGGTTGTCTACGCTTGACGTCTGTCTCCCAGTCTCCGTAGCTGTTCCTTCCCCTTTCTAGTGAAGTCTTTCTCACTACTAGCAACCGTCCCCGCAGTTCCAGTTCTCTTGTGGCTGCCACCTAGGAAGCAGTTTAATTCCCTTAATAAAACACCCAAGACCTCTTGAGGTCTTAGCCCTGATGGAAAAGCAATAGGTTGAGAGGGCTCTCTACTGAAGGGTATAAAAATCAAGCCCAGAATCAATAGAGAAATACACCTTGTTACGATTAGAAAGATGCGACTTCTTTCCTAAATATCTGTAAACTCAGTCCATGCTACCCCCCATCAAAATCCCAAAAGGATTGTTTTCAACTTGACAAAACGATTCTAAAGTTGATCAGAAAGAATAAAGATGTAAGAATAGCTAAGAGAATACCCCCTAAAAAAGAGGAAGCCCTTGCAGACATTAAAAGGAATAATTTAGCTAATGAAAACTGGGCATTTCCAGAAGAACAAAGTTGGAGGACTGACATGACCCAACTTCCAGGCTTACTATGAAGTGATAATAATCAAGACAGTGTGATATTGATGAAAGAAAAGACAGAGAGATCAATGGAACAGAATAGGGTGCTTAGAAATAGGCCCTCATGGGGGCGCCTGAGTGGCGCAGTCGTTAAGCATCTGCCTTGGGCTCAGGGACGTGATCCTGGCATTCTGGGATCGAGCCCCACATCGGGTTCCTCCACTGGGAGCCTGCTTCTTCCTCTCCCACTCCCCCTGCTTGTGTTCCCTCTCTCGCTGGCTGTCTCTCTCTCTGTCAAATAAATAAATAAAATCTTTAAAAAAAAAAAAGAAAGAAAAGAAATAGGCCCTCATAAATAAAGTCAACTGGTCTTTGATGAAGGAGCAAAGGTAATATGCCAGAGTAAAGACTGTCTTCTCAATAAATGGTTGAGGAATAACTGGACATGCACATGCCAACAAACAAATCTCGACACATACCTTCCACCCTTCATAAAAATTAACTCAAAATGGATCACAGATCGAAATGTGAAATGCAAAACCGTAACACTAAGAAAGTTTAAAACACTTAGGAGATAACGTCGGAGAAAAGCTGGATGACCTTGGCTGGAGGGGTGCCTTTTTAGATACACGAAGGACAGATCCATGAAAGAAAGAATTAACAAGCTGGACCTCATTAAAATTAAACACTTCTGCTCTTTGAAACAGTGTCAACAGAATGAGAAAAGCCACTGTCGAGGAGAAAATATTTGCCCAAAAAAAAGGCATTTACAAAGGTATTCTACATCCTGTGTCAACACGAAAATGTAAATTTCAACAGCAATGAGATAACACGGCACACCTATCCGAATGGCAAAATCCAGAACACTGACACCACCAAATGCTGGCAACGATGTGGAGCTGCACGAACACCATTTATTGCTGGTGGGAATGTCACGTGATACCGCCACGTTGAAAGACAGTTTGGCAGTTTCTACAAACCACACGTACTCTACCATATGATCCAGCAATCACACTCCTTGGTATTTACCCAAAGGAATTGAAAACCTAGGTCCACACAGAAACCTGCATATGAATATTTATAGCAGCTTTATTCATCATTACCAAAACTTGGAAGCAACCAAGATGTCCTTCAGTAGGTGAATGGAGAAACTGCGATACACCCAGACAATGGGAGATTATTCGGCGCTAAAAAGAAATGAGCTATCAAGCCATGGAAAGCCATGGAAGAACCTTAAATGCCTGTTACTAAGTGAAGAAAGCCAATCTGAAAAGGTTGCATGCTGTAGGATTCTGACTGTGGCATTCTGGAAAAGGCAAAACTAGGGAGACAGTAGTAAAAAGATCCATGTTGCCAAGGCTTGGGGGTGGGGAGGGGTGACTAGGTAGAGCACAGAGGATTTTTAGGGCAGTGAAACTACTCTGTACGATGTAATGATGGACACATGTCATTATGGACTTGTCCAAAGCCATAGGATGTCCAACACCAAGAGTGAACCCTAAATGCAAGCTATGGGCTTCGGGTGACAATGATGTGTCAAGGCAGGTTTAGCAGCTGTGACATGTACCACGCAGGTGGGGGGTGTTGATAATGGGAGAGGCTCTGCATGTGTGGGGGCAGAGTATATGGGAAATCTCTGTACCTTCCCCTCAATTTTGCTGCGAACCTTAAAATGCTCTTTTAAAAGGTGTAACAAATGTTTTAAAAACTGGGCATTTGCTAATATAGAAATAGGCAGAAGGATGTAACAATAGATCCATGTGTATGTAAAAATCTATATGACAAAGGTTGCATTTCAAGAAATAAATCAATAAATTGTGTTGGGATTATTCAATAAGTAATGTTGGAATAATTGGCTAAGTATTTGCACAAAATTTAAGGGATTCCCTACCTTACCATTTACACAAAAATAAATTTCAAGTTGATCAGAGACTTCAGTGTGAAAAACGAGACCCGTAAAGAAATAGAATTGAACCTATATTACCGTGCGTACAATCTTGAGGTTGAGAAGGTCTTGCTAAGGAAGACTCAGAATCCAGGAGTCAAAAAAGGAAAAGCAACTAATACATTTGATCACATGAAAGTTAAATTAAAAACATAAGTAAAGCTAAAGGAAAAAAACGAGTAAACTATTTGTAGCACATATGAAAGATTAAGGGTAAATACCTTAATATGAAAAGAGCTCTTACAAATCAATAAAATGAATTTCCCAACAGGAAAATGGGTAAAGGACATGAAGAGGCAATTTGCAGAGGAGAAAATGCAAATACTTGATAAACATCCCTGTTGACATCATTTTAGTTCAGGTACTTACCCATATTGCTCTCTGACATGGACGGTTCAGCACAATTGAAGCCTGCAAGGGAAGATCCTCCACAGGTCTGGTACGTGGAAGTACATGTGCTTCTCATATTTTTTAAGTTCCTCACGGCTACAGATTAGTTCACCTCTTCCTTCATCTGGCACTGGAGACACACTATGTCAATGTACGCCACCATTTTCTGCGATAGCCTGGGAGAGGAGAAGTAAATGGCGCTCTATAATCTAGTCCCAGTGAAGGACTACACAAGGAATGGGAAAGACAACTTGGGTGCACGCTGGCTCGGTCTAACCTCAGGGGCTGGCTGGACTAGGTCTGGCCTCTTTTCTCGAGGGGTCTCCAGACTGGACATTCGGACCTGCTTTAGCTTTGGGGCCACACCATCTCATGTGCCTAGGACCCAGCTAATCTGCTGACAACGTCTGAAACATTTGCTCCTCAATTTCTAGTCCTCTGCCCTGTCTCAGTGTGGCATTGGGCGGCAGCATTCTTCTCTGGAAACATGACCAGAGGCCAAACATCCTGGGAGTTCACCCTGCTGGCATGACTGTCACATTTTGGTGGGAGCAAGGAACATTTGGTCAATCAGTCTTTGATGTCACTCCTCCTGTGTCAATAAGGGGAAAGCCTTTATTTTATTTTATTTTGTTATTTTATTTTATTCATTTGTTGGAATTTAAGAAACATTTTTAGATTTTCAATTGTTTTTTTTTCCTAGTTTGCCTAATAAGTTAGTTTCTTAATAAAGCATCTTTTGGCTTATTTTGGATAAGTAAGTAATGACACGTCTTTTAATTTAAAAGGACCTGGGGCCAACTGGGTGGCTCAGTCGGTTAAGCACCCAACTCATAGTTTGGGCTCAGGTCATGATCTCAGGGTCCTGGGATCGAGCCCTGGGTCAGGTTCTACACTGAGTGTGGAGTCTATTAGAGAGTCCCTCTCCCTCTCTCTCTCTCTGGCCCTCTCCCCGCTTGTGCACGAGCTCTCTCGCTCACACTCTCTCTCTACAAATAAATAAAATCTTTTTTAAAAAAGGACCTCTTTCCTCATAAAAGTGAACTATGACAGCAAACTGCTCACTGGATAATGCAAAACTCCTCCCCACAATAAACACCTATAAATATTTTAGAAAATATAACACCACAGGGGCGCCTGGTGGCTCAGTCGGTGAAGCATCTGCCTTCGGCACAGGTCATGATCCTGGGGTTCTGGGATCAAGCCCTGAGATGGTCTCCCTGCTCAGCAGGGAGTCTGCTCCTCCCTCTCCCTGCCCCCTGCTCGTGCTCTCTCTCTCTCTCTTTCTCAATAAATAAAATCTAAAAAAATAATAACATCACACAAAAAAATAAAATATAACATCACAGGGTCGCCTGGCTGGCTCAGTCGGTAGAACATGTGACTCTTGATCTGGGGATTGTGAGTTGGAGCCCCTCGTTGGGTGTGGAGCCTACTTTAAAAATGAATGAACTGGGGCGCCTGGGTGGCACAGCGGTTAAACGTCAGCCTTCGGCTCAGGGCGTGATCCTGGCATTATGGGATCGAGCCCCACATCAGTCTCCTCCGCTATGAGCCTGCTTCTTCCTCTCCCATTCCCCCTGCTTGTGTTCCCTCTCTCGCTGGCCATCTCTCTCTGTCAAATAAATAAATAAAAATCTTTAAAATAAAAAAATAAAATAAAATAAAAATGAATGAACTAATTAAAAAATATAAATCACATCACAGATAGATATTATAGCATCTCCCCTGTCCTCAAACCTCTAGTCTCCTCTTCACCATCTCACCACCAGCAAATGATCTGATTTCACTGAAAAAAGCAAGAGGAATCAGAAGAAAATGTTCTTGTCCTCCCTGTTGCCAAGTCTACCAACCTCCCTGCTGTCTTTCCCGGCGATCTCACCTAATCTCACGGCCACGCATGTGCTGACGCTCCCGAATTTGTGTATTCAACCCAGATTGCTCTAAACTCAAAAATCCTCTAAACTCAAAAATGACCTCTCCCCTGACATATGTCAAATTTAACCTGGTTGAAACAGGACTCTCAATTTCCATCCTCCAAACCTGCTCTTTTCCCAGTTTTCCATCTCAGTAAATGGCATCGCCCCTCAATCAGTTGCTCAGGCCAGAAATCTAGGAGTCCAGTCTACCGCCTCTCTCCTCTCACACCTTGCTTATAATCCTTCAGCCAATATTTTTGGCGTACCTTCAAAATATAATTTCACCCTTTCCCGCCACCTCCATTACTACCATCCTAGTTCAAATAACATGCTTCCCCTGCCTGGTCAACCACAGTGGTCTTCTAACTTATCTCCCTGCATCCAACATTTACTAACTTAGGGTCTATTCTCAACTCAACGACTGAAGTGATCCCTTTAAAACATAAGGCAGGGGTGCCTGGGTGGCTGGGTCTGTTGAGTGTCTGACTCGGTTTTGACTCAGGTCATGATCTCATGGGTCGTGGGATCTAGCCCCATGTCAGGCTCCATGCTCGGTGGGGAGTCTGCTTAGGGATTCTCTCTCTCCCCCTCCTTCTGCCCCTTCCCCCACTCGCTCTCTCTGTCTCTCTCTAAAATAAATAAATAAATAAATCTTTTTTTAAAAACCCATGAGGCAGATCATGTCATGCCTCTGTTTAAACACTCCAGTGGCTTCTCTTCTTCCTCCAGTAAAAACAAAAGCCCACAAATCCCTAACTGATCTGGTCCTTTGCTACCCCTGCCACACTGCTGCTATCCCTCTCCATTGTCCCATCTGCTTCAATCACACAGGCCACGTTGTTGGTCCTTGAACATGCCATGTCCACTTCTACCCCAGGGCCTTTGCACTTGCTCTTACCTCTGCATGGAATGCTCTTGGCCAAAATAACCCCATCTCTTTCTTCCTCGTTTCACGCAGAGTTCATTCAAATGTCATCTCACCACAGAGGCCTTCCCTGAAACAAGTCCTCACCCCACTCCCAGCATTCTCCATTCCCCTGTAACCTGCTTTATTTTCCTCCATAGCAATCCACAACCTCCGACATTACAGTATTGCATTTCCTGATTCCTTTACGGTCTGTCTCCTTCAACTATAATGCAAGCTTCGTGAGGGCAGGGCCTTTGTCTTGTTCACTGCTGTAACCCCAGCTCTGAATACAGTTTCTGGGCTGTAGTAGGTGCTTAGTAAATATTTATTGGATAAATGGCTGAAAGGCACAGTTGAAAGTATGAAAAAAGAAGGTGCTAGAAAGAACAAGAGAACTAAAAACTAGAGTGGCATACAGATCACCTGTGAACTACTAACTTGAGATTTGACCATTGTGGCCATGACTGTTATCCCCCAACATCCAGTTTCCTGTATATCCATAGTAACAGAACTCCTAATTCTCAGTTGGATACATGGCCACCCAGAATAAAGCCTACTGTGACTAAGTTCTGACCAATGAGATATAAAAGCAAATGTCATATGGAAGCTACTGAGAATCTTCCTTAAAAGACAGCTTTTGTGCCCAACCTCCCCCCCACTTTTTTTTTTTTTGAGAGGGGTGGAGGGGAGGGGAGGGGCTGAGAGAGAGAATCTTTTTTTTTTTTTAAGATTTTATTTATTTATTTGACAGAGATAGAGGCAGCTAGTGAGAGAGGGAACACAGGCAGGGGGAGTGGGAGAGGGAGAAGCAGGCTCCCAGCGGAGGAGCCTGATGTGGGGCTCGATCCCAGAACGCCGGGATCACGCCCTGAGCCCAAGGCAGATGCTTAACGACTGCGCCACCCAGGCGCCCCTGAGAGAGAGAATCTTATGGGGCTCAATCTCATGACTCTGAGATCGTGACCTGAGCCTAAATTAAGAGTCCAACATGTAACCGACTGAGCCACCCGGGCACCCCAATATCTTTTATTAACCTCTTACTCTTTCCTGCTGGCTAGAATGTGAAAGCGAAGGCTAAAGCTGGGGCCGCCATTTTGGACCATGAGGTGATATGAGAAACAGAGGCCACATAGAATGGAACAAGATATACACGGCGCCCAGCTGGCTCAGTTGGTGGAACGTACGACTCTTGATCTCAGGGTTGTGAGTTCCAGCCCCAGGTTGGGTGTAGAGATTACTGAAAAATAAAATCTTAAAAATATATATATAAAGAGCCTCGGGTGCCTGAGAGCACGGTGAGGACAAACACTCCACAGCGGCCTAGACTGCCTTTGACACATTTTTCTCTTGTTTATGCCACTGTCATTTTGGAGCTCTGTTGCTCTCAGCTGAACCTAACACTAATCAGTATAATGTACACACGGAGAGAAGCCAAGGCCTTGGAAGCGAGAACCTTGTCTAAATCCTGGACCCTCAATTAGCCATCCCTCACTGAACTGGCCAATTAGGGCTGTGATCGTATAGTGGTTAGTATTCTGCGTTGTGAACTGGCCAATTAGGGCTGTGATCGTATAGTGGTTAGTATTCTGCGTTGTGAACTGGCCAATTAGGAAAACAGCTATCCACTGGCAGGGGAGACTAACTGAAAGATTACCTACCCAGGCCAGGATTCTGAGCAGAAAAATAGAGCCCCCTTGAGAATCCATAACCACTAATAGGGAAGGATTTCCTGGATTAGCTATAAAAAGCACAACTCAAAGGGGGATATGAAAAACCGGAGTACATTAAAATAAAAAGTATAGCTCCGAATGACAAAAGGCACCATAAATGGAAGTACAGACATGCCACAAACTACATAAGCAACAAAGGATTAGTGCAAGAAAATATCTTTTTAAACCTATAAATTAATAAGAAAAAGGCAAATAACCACGTTAAAAAAAAAAAACAAGGGAGAAAGGAGATGAAGAGGCACTTTGCAAAAGAGGAAACTTTAATGACCAGCAAGCAGATGAAAAGGTGCCCAATGTCCACATTGATTATGGAAAAGTTAATTAAAATAATAACTCAACCTTACTGAGACCCTACTATGTGCCAGGCAACATTCTAAAATGCTTTACGTAAGACACCATTTCACACCCATCAAATTGGTAGAACTTTTAAAAGCACAGCAAAGAAGTTTTGGCAAGGATGTGAAGCAATGGAAACTTCCAGGCACTGCTGGTAAGATGCAAATATTACCTCTTGACAGACGCCTAGAGAAATCTGCCCTTATACGCAAGAATTTTCATAGCAGCTATTTTATTTGTAATAGCAAAAAAATGGAAACAATGTATATGTCCTCCATCTGGAGAATGGATATGGAAACACACACACTCTGGAATACTCTACAACAAGGGAAATGAATGAACTACGGCAGGCCGTATGTATCAATATAAATGAGTCTGATAGACAACATGCTGAACGAAGAAGGCAAGTTTCAGAATGATACAGATACAGATTACCATTAGTATATAAAACATGCAAAACAGTTCTATATTATTTATGACTATCCTTATTGTAGTAGTAGCATAAAAATATTCAAGATTGTGGTACCGCTAGGGAGACATGGTGTGGGACAGACTCGAGGTAAGGGTTCACATAGGGTGTCGACTCTTATTTATAACGTTTTAATTCTTAAAGAGAGAGGAAACTCAGATAAATATGGCGAAGGCTTACAGTTGACTAAAGCTAAGTAATGGGTATGTGTGTGTTCATCATACTGGTCTCTATACATTTCTGTATGCTGGAAATACTAAGAATAAAGATATAAACACAAAAGTAATCCAGTCACTTTGAGAAAAAAGTTAGAAAGTAGCAAAAAATAATATAATCTCATCATCCAAAAATGTTCACAGTTTAATCTACATTTTTTCATTACATTCTAGTCCTTATTGAGTCCCTAATTTGTGCCCAATCAAGATACTGAACATTCTATTTTTTTTAATGTCTCTTCTTTTTTTTTTAAGATTTTATTTCTTTATTTTGAGAGCACATGAGTTGGGGGAGAGGTAGAAAGAGGGAGAGAGAGAATCTCTGGCAGACTCTGTGCCGAGCGCAGAGCCCGATGTGGGACTCAGTCTCACGACCGCGAGATCACGACATGAGACAAAATCCAGAGTCAGATGCTTAACAGACTGCACCACTCAGGCGCCTCAGGATAATTCTAGATACCCCAAGCCAATAATACTGTGACATTCCTGAATCACACCCTGCCGTATGTGCTGTTGAAATCCCCGGCAAAAGGGCCACAGCTCTGTGAAGAAGTATCTTTTAATGTATGTTTAAGGTTTTCCACTGGACAAATATTCAATACTCATCAAAGGGATTACCCACCATTTTCCAGAAATAGCAGAAACTAATACTTTTTTGGAGCATTTGCTATATGCCAGGACCTGTTCTAAGCACTTGACATGCATTAACGCATCTAATCCTCACAACAACCATCTGAACTAGGTGCTGTTATTATCATAACCACCCCCATTTTCCAAAGGAGGAAGCTGAGGCACAGAGAAGTTAAGTAACTCACACAGTGTCACACAGCTAATAAGTGGTAGAGCCAGGATTCATACCAGGCACTCTGGCTTCAGAGCCCTTGATCTCTACAGTCTTATTTTCAGTATCACTAATTTTACGACAATAATACTTCTGGTTGGTTGTATGGGGCAAGTGGAATCATGAACACGAGTTGATAATAGAGCCCAGCACGGCATTGCCTTGATTAATCTGATTTCATGTGTGTATGGCTTATCTCCTTCATCAGAGAGCGAGCTTCTGAAAGGCAGACACCATTTTTAAATTTAAATACAGCTGACATACAATGTTATATTTGTTTCAGGTGTACAATTTATAATGCGTGATTTAATAATCACGCATTTACAAAATGCTCGCCACAATAACTGTAGTCACCATACAAAGTTATTACAGTATGGACTATATGCCTTATGCTGTACTTTTCTTTTTTTATATAAGATTTTATTTATTTATTCGACAGAGATAGAGACAGCCAGCAAGAGAGGGAACACAAGCAGGGGGAGTGGGAGAGGAAGAAGCAGGCTCCCAGCAGAGGAGCCTGATGTGGGGCTCGATCCCAGAACGCCAGGATCACGCCCTGAGCCGAAGGCAGACGCTCAACGACTGAGCCACCCAGGCGCCCCTGTGCTGTACTTTTCATCCCCATGACTGATTTATTTCATAACTGGAAGTTTGTACTTCCTAATCCCCTTCACCTATTTTGCCTAACGCTTTCCCTCCCTCCCCTCGGACAACCCCCAGTTTATTCTCTGGATTTATGAGTCTATTTCTGCTTTTTGTTTGTTTGTTCATTTGTTTTGTTTTTTAGATTCCACATGCAAGTGAATTCATATGGTATTTGTGTTTTTCTGTCTGACTTTTTCTCATAGTACACAAGGTCCATGCATGTTGTCGCAAATGGCAAGATTTTATTCTTTTTTATGGCTGTGTAGTATTTCAGTGTGTGTGTGTGTGTGTGTGTGTGTGTGTGTGTGTGAACATACACATATCACATCTTCTTTATCCATTCATTTGCTGATGGACACTTGGGCTGCTTCTATATCTTGGCTCTTGTAAATAATACTGCAATAAACATAGGGGTGCATAATCTTTTCAAATTAGTGTTTTTGTTTCCTTTGGGCAAATACCCAGAAGTGGAGTCACTGGGTCATCGTGGCATTTCTGTTTTTTAATTTTTTAGGCACCTCCCTACTGTTTTCCATAGTGGTTGCACCAATTTACACTCCCACCAACAGTGCACAAATGCTTCCTTTTCTCCACATCTTCGCCAACACTTATTTCTTGCTTTTTTGATACTAATCATTCTGTTTGTTTGTGTATTTTTTAGAGGGGGAGAGGGAGGAAGGGGCAGAAGGAGAGGGAGAGAGAGAATCTTAAGCAGAGTTCACGCACAGCATGGAGCCCAACGTGGAGCTTGATTCCATGACCCTGAGATCATGACCTGAGCTGAATGAAGAGCCAGGTCCCTAACTGACTGAGCCTCCCAGGTGCCCCTGATACTAACCATTCTGACAGGTGTGAGGTGGTATCTCATTGTGGTTTTGATTTGCGTTTCCCTGATGATCAGTGATGTTGGACATCTTTTCATGTGTCTATTGCCCATCTGTATGTCTTCTTTGGAGAAATGCCTATCCAGGTCCTCTGCCCATTTTTAATCAGATTATTTGGGGGGTTTTTTGGTGTTGAGTTACATGAGTTCTATAAAGTAGTTTAGATATTCATCCCCTATCAGATATATATAATTTGCAAATATCTTCTCCCACTCGGTAGGTTGCCTTTTCATTGTTGATGGTTTCTTTTGTTGTGCAGAAGCTTTTTAGTTTGATGTAGTCCCAGTAGTTTATTTTTGCTTTTGTTTCCCTTGCGTCAGGAGACAAATCCAGAATAATATTGCTAAGGCCCATGTCCAGGAGATTACTGCCTAGGTTTTCTTTTAGGAGTTTTATGGTTTTGGGGCACCTGGGTGGCTCAGTCGGTTAGGTGTCTGCCTTCAGCTCAGGTCACGGTCCTGGGGTCCTGGCATCAGGCCTAAGTCGGGCTTCCTGCTCAGCAGGGAGTCTGCTTCTCCCTCTCCCTCTGCCTCTCCCCCCAGCTTGTGCTCTCTCTCATTCACTCGCTCTCTCAAATGAATGAATAAAATCTTTTAAAAAACGAGTTTTATGGCTTCAGGTCTTATATTTATGTCTTAAATCCATTTTGAGTTTGTTTAGTATATAGTGTAAGAAAGTGGTCCAGTTTCATTCTTTTGCATGTAGCTGTCCAGTTTTCCCAGCACTGTTTATTGAAAAGACTGTCTTTTCCCCATTGTTTATTCTTGCCTCCTTTGTCAAAGATTAATTGACTATATAAGTGTGGATTTATTTCTGGGCTCTCTGTTCCATTTATCTATGCAGACACCATATATTTTTTAAAGATTTTATTTATTTTTTGAGAGAGAGAAAGCACAAGCAGAGGGGAGGGTTAGAGGGAGAGGGAGAAGCAGACTCCCCACTGAGCAGGGAGCCCAAAGCAGGGGTCGATCCTGGGACTCCAGGATCATGACCCAAGCTGAAGGCAGATGCTTAACTGACTGAGCCACCCAGGCGCCCTCAGCAGACACCATATTTTAAAACAGAATTTTTTTTTTTTTGTAGATTGCTCTGTACCTTCAATAGTGCTATTTGCCCACAGAAAGTTTTCAATACATGTTTTACTGAATAATCGAAGGGAAATACAAGAAAACCCATCAACTTTTCCACACTGGGGCATCCAAGTTTAATTTCCTAGGTCAATTAGGAGAGATATTCCTCTAGAGAGTCTTTCATTTATTTTGGTTTTTGTTAACCTTTTTGTTAACAACAGCATTATTGAGATATAATTCACTCATTTAAATTGAATTCAGTGATTTTCAGTCCGTCCATTGTGTTGTATGACCATCACCACGATCGATTTAAAACATGGCGTCACCTGCCCACAAAACCCTTGGGTCCAACAGCACTGTTAGCAGTCCTGCCTCTTCCCCTCCCACGTCTCCTCCTAACCCTAGGCAAGAATTCAACTAGTTGTTGTCTCTATAGACTTGCCTCCTCTGGACGTCTCAGGTTAAAGGAGTCAGACAATATGTGATCTTTCATGACTGGCTTCTTTCACTTAGCCTAATGTTTTCAAGGTGGCATATCCCTGCAACGAACCATCATTTGGCAATAAAAAGCAATGATTCATAAAGTATTTAAGGCAACCCTTTTACTAAGGTATTGCAAGATTTCAGACATATTTGTACTTTAAAACTTGTTTAGGGGCGTGTGGGTGGCTCGGTCGGTCAAGCTGAGCTTGGGTCATGTTCCCAGATTCCCGGGGTGGAGCCCCATATCGGGCTCCCTGCTCAAGGAGCCTGCTTCTCCCTCTCCCCCCTGCTCGTGCTCTCCCTCGCTAGCTCTCTCACTCTCTCAGATAAATAAACAAAATGTTTAAAAAAAGATTTATTTATTTGAGAGAGAGAGAGAGCATGAGTCGGGGAGGGGGAAAGGGCAAAGCAGAAAAAAATATTTTCCTTTTTAACCATTTTATTTCTTTTTTTTCTCATTTTAACTATTTTAAGTGTACAATTCAGTGGCATCAAATAGATGTACCTCGTTGTGCAACTGTCACCACCGTCCAACTACAGAACTATCTCATCATCCCAAACTGAAACTGTGCGTATTAAGCAATAACTCCCCACTTCCCCCTCCCCGTAGCCTCTGGCAGCCACCATTCTGTTTTCTGTCTCTATGAATCTGACTGTTCTAGATAGCTGACAGAAGAGGAGTATTACTCTATTTGTCCTTTTGTTACTGTCTTATTCCAGTTAGCACAATATCTTCGATGTTCATTGCTGTCGTAGCGTGCGTCCGGGTTGCCTTTCTTTTTAAGACTGATTGACATTCCATTTCATTCCACGTATATGCCACAATTTGCTTATTCATTCCTCTGTCAATGGACCCTTGGGTTGCTTCCGTGTTTTAGCTCTTGGGAATAATGCTGCTCTGAACCTGGGTGTACAAATATTTGTTTAAGTCACTGCTTTGAATTTTTTTTGGGTATATACCTAGAAGTGGACTTGCTGGGTCATACAGATGAGGGAGCGGAAGGCAAGCTGAGCACAGAGCACAAGCTGACACTGCGCAAACCCCCCTCCCCCTCCCCTCCCCACCCCACCCGACCCCCACTCCTATGTGGGACCTGTGGGACATTCCTCTGGCACTCCTGGCTGCCCTCAAGCTAAGGGAAGGAAAAACAAATGGGTAACTAACAGAGATCACAGTCCTGCAAGACCTGAGTCCCCATCTGTACCAATGACTTCGTGATTGACGAGGAAAAAGCATTCTTATCAATAGCCTGACTTCCAGAGACCCACAACCCAACTTCCTGGAGCCCTGACATCACCCTCCCTTCCATGAGTGATGTGGGAAACCAAGGCGGAAGGGAGAGGAAACAGAATTAAATTTCTTTATGACCTGCAGCCCATTGACAAGGACCTGAGAAAGGCCGAGTGTAACATTCCTGCAGGAAGCTCCCAACTGTCTTAATATTAACGCCTAACTAGAAGGAAAAACAACCTGAGCTTGCCAACAGCCAGGCCTCCAGTATTCTGAAAGTCTTCTTTAGCATATGAAAGTGCTTTTGGACAACCCCCCTTTTTCCTTATCTCCCCCAACTCCCCAGTATATAATCAGCCACCCCTCCCAACCCCACTGCAGCAGCCCCTTCTGCCCACGGGTCCTGTCCCCATGCTTTCAGAAATCACCTTTCTGCACCAAAGGTGTCTCAAGAATTCTTTCTTGGCCATCGGCTCCGGACCTCACCAACATTCCAAAATGAAATCAATACAATAAGTCTGCGTTTAAGTTTTTGAAGAACCGCCAAGCTGTGCTCCACAGTGGCCGCCCCATTTCACATTCCCGCCAGCAACGCACAAGCATTCCAACTTCTCCACATCCTCCCGACACTTATTTCCTGTTGTTTTTAAAATAATAATCCTCCGAAAGGTTGTGGAGTGGCATCCCATGGCGGTTTTTGATTTGCGTTTCCTTAACAATTGCACCTTCTTTGTAATAAATCTTATGATCGAGAAATGCCCTAAGAGATTTAAAAAACTTGTTCACAAATGAATAACCCCTCGTGTGTCTAGAAGCTATTAAATGCAGTTTGTTTAAGGTCAACTATACCTGTAACTGAGGAAACTAGTTGCTTCGATACTTTAAGCATAAATGCGGTTGGTGCTGGGCTAGACACTTGTCACAGGTTCAGTTCCCCAGGAAGTAGAGTCTGGGACAGACCCTAGGGTCCTCGATCATTTGTAAGAGTTTAAAGGGGTCCTGAGATGGAAAATTTGGAGCTCCACTCGTCTGGAGCAGGCTAAGGAAGTAAAACACACTCAGAGTCACTTCAATCAAATATTTATCTGACTACTAAAATTGGAAAACTCTCTCTCCCTCTTGTCTCCGTTCCTTTTCCCATTTTGCACCCCTATCCCCAGCATGTTTATCTCATCTGCTACTCCATATCCTTTCTGTGGCTTACAAGAAACTGCATTGTTCCTGTTTCCTGTTTCCAGGAAGACAGATCTAACACATTATATATATCGTTTGCTTTTTCAGAACTTCTGAACCATGGAGAGGCATTTTGTGATTAAATATGCTAACGGCCAGGAATACATTGTGTTTCACCTACATCAGAAGTTGCAATCGCATTTTTGTATTAAAGAAGTTTCAGGGGCGTCTGAGTGGCTCAGTCGGTTGAGCGTCTGACTTCGGCTCAGGTCATGATCTCGGAGTCCTGGGATGCAGTCCCACATGGTCTGTTGGGCTCTGAGCTCAGCGGGGAGTCTGCTTCTCCCTCTCCCTCTGCTCCTCCCCCTGCTCTCTCTCTGTCTCTGTCTCTGTCTTTCTCTCTCAAATAAATAAAATCTTTTTAAAAAAAGAAGTTGTAAAAAGATCAACAGCATCTATTTAAAATTTATTGTGAAGAAGAAAGGCATATGCTTAATTGCCATCCAAAGATTGGACTCTCATATTCGAGTGACGCCCATTTGAAATATGGAAGTTCAACACCTCAGTTTATTTCAATCCAAGCGTGGAAACCACCAGAGAACAGAAAAACACCCAAAACTCCACCAAGTGCCGATGTTCCTCCAGTGACACACTCTCTCTTGAAAGAATGTCATGCTCCAAAGGACACAGAAAAAAGCAAAGCTCTGAAGTAACTGGACTAAGGGATCGCTGTGGCAATCAAATACCAAATCAGAAGAGGGCTTCTTTTTTGGTCTGGGGAGTTTTTGCTTTTCGGAAACATCGTGAGTTGCTTTCTCCAAGCATCATACACACACACACACAAATACACACACACACACAAATACACACACACACACACACACACAAATACACAGCTTGCTAAATTTAGTTGCAGCTCTGTCA
The DNA here is from genome assembly GCF_017311325.1 of Ursus maritimus. Classification (NCBI taxonomy): domain Eukaryota; kingdom Metazoa; phylum Chordata; class Mammalia; order Carnivora; family Ursidae; genus Ursus; species Ursus maritimus. Next base: position 31,077,561 of record NW_024423319.1, on the reverse strand, counting down.
CAACAATGATGACAAAATTTTCCTCTGACCACAATGTGTTTGAGCACAAATGGTTCCTCTTTCCAGGTTCTGGTTTGTACATACAAAATTCCTAGTGAGGTGACACCCACTCTCTCACAGCAGGACTCCTTCTTGAGAGTGGACAGTGAGGACCCAGCTATACTCCACAGGCAAAGGCACTGAGGAATGAAACTGCGTCCTAGGTGGCGAGTTCTATGGCTTTGTACCCATTTCATAGAAACTGATGATCCCAGCGGATCCAATGTCGCCAGAGCCAACCTGGAGTGACATGTAGGACTGGCTTCATGTGGGGCGGTACCTTCGTCACCTTGTGGAATGGGAATCAGCGGACAAGGCCCCGCTGTCTTGCCTCCTGCCCTCGCTGGGCCACTAAGCCCCTTCATGCTGACACTCTTCCCTAAGGGGCTTCTCCATTGCAGGGTCACACACGGACTTCGCCTGGGGATGAAGGAGTAAGAGGAAACAGGAAACTGAACGGCGGTAAAGGAGAAATGAAAGAAAAAGGACTGAGAACAAATGGGACAATGTCAGCAGAAAGGAGAACAATGGAAGCGGAACCGTAAGAGACAAGGGAACCCTAAAGATGATAGAGTACTAGAACTTCTAATAATAGTTCCCATTTATTAGTGCTTAGTCTATGTTAGGCGCCGGATTCACATTCAGTGTGAGTTTCTTCGTCTCATTTAATCCTTACAACAAACCCTGTGGTAGGCACTACTATCATGCCTATTTTACGAAAGATAAAACACCCTCTCGTAATGAAAAAAAGACTCCCAAGAGGCCAACATTGAAAAGAAGTCGAGAGAGGAAGAGACAAAAAGAAACGGAAAAAGTGGGATAAATGGCACAAAATCAGGTGGTAAAAACAAGCATACATGTATTACAACTAAAGTCTACAAAGAATTTGACAAATCCAGGACACCTGGGTGGCTCAGTCAGTTAGGCGTCGGGCTCTTGATTTCCCCTCGGGTCATGGTCTCAGGGTCATGAGACCGAGCCCCATATCGAGCTCCATGCTCAGTTCGGAGTCTGCTTGAGATTCTTTCTCTCCCTCTCCCTCTGCCCCTCTCCCTGCTTGCATGCTCTATGTCCCTCCAAAATAAATAAATAAATCTTAAAAATAAAAGAAGAACTTGACAAATCCAGCATCGTAGTATCATGATGGGAGATTTTAACACATCTCTCAGTAACCGATAGGTTCAACGGACCAAAAAATTAGCAAGAATATTAATTTGACCAACATGATCCACAGACTTGATCCATACGTAGAACACTGGGCCTACGATTTGAGAATACAGTGGTCCCTTGAACAACACAGGTTTGAACTGTGTAGGTCCATTTTATGCAGATTTTTTTCAACTAATGCAACAGAGTGCTGCGAATGTATTTTCTCTTCCTTATGATTTTCCTAGTAAGATTTTCTTTTCTTTCTTTCTTTCTTTTTTTTTTTTTAAAGTAGTATCCACACCAAGCGTGGAGCCCAATGCGGGGCTTGAACTCATACCCAGAGGTCAAGACCTGAGCTGAGATCAAGAGTCGGACACCCAACTGACTGAGCCACCCAGGTACCCCCTTCCCAATAAGATTTTCTTCTCTCTAGCTTACTTTATCGTAAGAAGATGGTATATAATACATAGAACATATAAGAACATGTGTTAATTGATTGTTGGTGTTATCAATAAGGCCTCATATTTTGGGAGAGTAGGCTAAGTTTAGGAGTCAAAAGATATTTGCAGGTTTTCACCTGTGCACAGGGATGGCATCCCTAACCCCCACATTGTTCCAGAGTCAACTGTATACTTTCTCCTCAAACACTCGTGGACCATTTGCAAAAATAAACTCTACATTGTGTCACAAAGCGAACCTCACCATATTTGCAAGGAGGGGTACCATCCTGGAAACTGAGGCTGCAGAGAAGTGAAATGGCCTTCGGTTCTGAGCACAGAGGGCACACAGCCACCACTCAGCCCTGGGGATACTAGCAACTAGGCAGTGTTGCAGTCCTGTAGTCACCTGGTACTAACTAGTACAGTCGGAAAAGGCAATCCAGGGGAGGGGATGTGGGGGAGAGAGGGCAATTCGGGGCCAGGTTGCGAGTTTGAGTTTTGCTGTTCCCACCCAGCCCCTTCCCCGCCAAGCCCAGTGTTTTCCAGATGGGAGTTCTCAATTCCTTGCTTGTTTAGGGGACTGTCCAACAGGCAGGTAGGCAAAACGACCTGGAGGGGGGATATGCAAATGAGAGTGTGGATTCCTGTGGGAGTCACGGCCATGCAAATGGCTGCCTCCGCCTCCTCCACGAAGAGGCTGCGTGAATGAAGGCCCCAGCTGAGGGTGAATCATCCTACATGCTTAAGGCAAACAAACAATGGAGACTTCTCAGGGCAAGAAGGCGCAGGGCACTAACATGCAAATGAGGCGTTTGAATCTTTAAACTGAGGAGTCTTGAGGCCCGCAAGATGAGAGACAGACAGACAGACACCAATGACAGCGAAGTGGTGGGGCAGTAACAATGCTATCAAAGGCTGCCAACAGCACCACTTACAGAAGAGACTTTTTTCCAGTGGATATTTTTTCCTGATTTGTCAAAGATTAGTTGACCATGGAGTTGAGGGTCCATTTCTGGAGTCTCTATTCTGTGCCATTGGTCTAGGTGTCTGTTTTTGTGCCAGTACCATGCTGTCTGGGTGATCACAGCTTTGTAATAGAGCTTGAAGTCAGGCAACGTGATGCCCCCAGCTTTGGTTTTCTTTTTCATCATTCCCTTGGTGATTCAGGGTCTTTTCTGGTTCCATACAAATTTTAGGATTGTTTGTTCCAGCTCTTTGAAAGCTGCCATTGGTATTTTAATAAGGATGGCATTGGAAGTGTAAATTGCTCACCAGATGAATGGATAAAGATGTAGTTCATATATACAATGGGATATTACTCAGCCATCAGAAAGGATGAATACCCACCATTTGCATCGACATGGAGGGAACTGGAGGGGATTATGCTAAGTGAAATAAGTCAAGCGGGAAAAGACAATTATCACATGGTTCCACTCATATGTGGAACATAAGCAAGAGCACGGAGGACCAGAGGGGAAGGGAGGGAAATCTTAAGAGGGAGAAATCAGAGACGGAGACAAACCGTGAGAGACTATGGACCCCAGGAAATGAACTGAGGGTCTCAGAGCCGAGAGGGGTGGGGGAGGGGGTAACAGGGTGATGGGTATGAAGGAGGGCACGTGTTGTGGTATGCACTGGGTGTTATATGGAACTAATGAATCATTGAACGCTTCATTAAAACTAATGATGATATAGTGCCTAACTGAACATAATAAAAAAAATAATACTGCTGATTTTTATCCTTTAGGTCGTAGACCCCTCTACAATAAAAATAATTGGGTGACAAGAAAAAAAAAAAGGCTGCCAACAATGTGCAGAGTAGACCCGCCCTGGCTGGGCCAGGGGAGGGGACAGGACTTACATAGGGTCAGGCACAGCAGGGAAAGGGTGCGATGAAAAGGTTGCAGGGGGGAGGGGTTCCCAGCTGAGATGCTGGGGTGGTGGCAGCAATGAAAGCACCCCAAACCAAAAGCCAAAGGAGGAGCCCTGGATGCTGACGCATAGAGGCCCTTCCTCTTTCCGAGACCAAAGTGTTGGAAAGCAGAACAGAGCCAATTCCAGAGAGGAAGAGTTTGCGGCCTTAAGGGAGTGAGGCCATGGAGTGACTAGACGGGATACTGACAGCTTTCAAGGGGTGCAAGAAAGAATAGGGATGCCAGGCCCCGACGGCATGCTCTTTCATACAGCAGCACCCTAAGTAGTTGGGCTCAGGGAAGAATCAGCCTCACAGCCCCTGGGGTCTGATGGCGGAGCCGGAAGTTGGGTGGAGGCCGACCCTGTCCCTGACGGCCAACACCTCAGCTAGTCTTCCCCCAGCCTTCCAGCCTCCAGGCAAGAATTAAGGAAGTTTTGATCATTGATTTTAGAAAACCAGATCTCCCAAACATCCCTTTTATTATGTCACCACCTTGCTTGTAAAGTCTTCCATGGCTCCTTACGGCTTACGAGATCCAGCCATAAAGTGACTGCTGTTCACTTATTTCTCTTTCTCTTTCTGTCTCCCTGTCTGCCTCTCTCAAGTTCTGGTCATCCTTCAAGGTCTAGTTCAGTTCCCATCTTTTCCAAGAAGTCTTCCAAAGCGATTCCAACCGCACTGGTCCGTCTCACCTTTCCCTGTGAGCATTTATGTTTGTCTGTTTGTTGCGTTTTCCCTAATTGTTTTCTATACCTTCCCACAGCTCCGACTGGAAACTTCCCAAGGGCAGCCACACGAACTGTTGCCTTTCGTTGGTTGGTTGGTGTCCCTCACGGCACCTGGCGCAGCGTAATTTATGCATTCATCTATTTATTGAGTATGAACTATATGTCCGGTATAGTTCTGAGTGCTGGCAATAGGGCTGGGAACAAACCAGAAAACATTCCAGGGTAATGGGGCCGAAAGACCCAGGAAGACGGCTAGCAGGCCAGTGCAGGTGGGGCTCAGAATTTTTTTTTTAAGATTTTATTTATTTATTTGACAGAGAGAGAGAGACACAGCCAGTGAGAGAGGGAACACAAGCAGGGGGAGTGGGAGAGGAAGAAGCAGGCTCCCAGCAGAGGAGCCTGATGTGGGGCTCGATCCCAGGACTCTGGGATCATGCCCTGAGCCTAAGGCAGATACTTAACGACTGAGCCACCCAGGCGCCCCGGGGGCTCAGAATTTTTGAGTGGTGGCCAGAGCGGGCCTCGATGAGCCATCTAAATGACAGGACAGAGTAAGACGTGTGGCTATCCTGGGAGGCTGGAGCAACTCGACTCGCAGAGGAAACAAGGCAGGGCAAAGTCCTCGAGGCTGGAGTGCACTTGGCTCCTGTGAGGAGCGGCCAGAAGGTTGGTGTGGCTGGAGGAGCGTGCCTTGGGCAGAGCTCCGGGAGGGGAGGCTGGAAAGGTGGGTTAGGGTAGGGCCTTGGAGGCTGGTGGAGAGGCCTGAGCACGTGAGTCCCTTGTTGAATCCAAGAGTCAATTTAATAACCGCTGTACAGTTGGGAGACCTAGAGGTCAATTGGCTTCAGGACATTGACCCAGACGGATACCCCGGCACCACGCTTCTGCGCCTCAGGCGAAACCCAGAGGCTGTGGTCACGAGCCCCTTGTGCAAACGGCACGCTCTCAAGTGAGCGGCACTGAACCTGTAGAGGAAAACCACTTACGGAAGAGCAAGAACCTCCAAGTCAATGAAACTCAGAGCCCGAGAGTGCGGCGTGTCACTGACATTGACCGTGTCACAGTCAGCTTTGCGTTCTCTGTGCTGCCGGACAGTGTGCGCGCTCAAGCCGCCCCAAATAAACTCCGAATCTGAGTGAGAGGGGCGTGTACACACTTGTTGCACGCACATGGTCACAGCACAAGCCCCGTGGTGGTCGTCCCTTCCAATCCGATTACTGCCCCGAAGCTCCTTCTGGGTAAAAATCGCAGGGTTACCCTGGGCAGAATCTCTGGCCTCCAGGAGCTTGAATCCAGTGGCAGGCAGCTCAGGGCAGGCACACAAACCTCTTTGGTAATTGCCACAGTAGAGGAATTTGTAGAGAGCTATGGGCGCCGCATCGAAGACATAGCAAAGAAGGTTGCATCTGGGGCTTAAAGAGCCTTAAAAAATGTGATGTTTGAGGAAGGGAAAAGCTTTCTGGGCAAAGAGAACAGCAAGAGGAAAGGTCGGTAGGGAGAAAACATCTGAGGTGACAAACAGAGGCCAGGCAAGTAGGAAGTCGGGGAAGCAGGCCAGGCCAGGGAGCATAGGGCCGGTGCCGACTGGGAGCACATGTCCAGTTGATAAGGTAGCAGCCCCTGAATAGCACCCACTGACGGTTTGGTGCGCTGGAACACAGCGCCGATGTTACCAGAACTTCTGATTTTTTTTAAAAAAAAGATTTTATTCATTTATTTGTCAGAGAGAGAGAGTGAGCACAAGCAGGGGGAGCAGCAGGCAGAGGGAGAAGCAGGCTCCCTGCAAAGCAAGGAGCCCGATGCCGGACTCAATCCCAGGACCCTGGGATCATGACCTGAGCCAAAAGCAGACGCTTAACGGACGGAGCCACCCAGGCATCCCCAGAACTTCTGATTTCTTTTTTCATTTTAAAGATTTTATTTGTTTATTCGACAGAAAGAGAGAGAGAGAGGGAGAGCACAAGCAGGGAGAGTGGCAGAGGGAGAGGGAGAAGCAGGCTCCACGCTGAGCAGGGAGCCCGATGCAGGACTCAATCCCAGAACCCTGAGATCATGACCCGAGCCGAAGGCAGACGCTTAACCAACTGAGCCACCCAGGCACCCCAGAACTTCTGATTTCTTAAGAGAAGCTGAAAATCTAGGGTGTCATGCAAAATCTCCTGGGGTTTTTTTCATGTTTAGTATCTAAATCCAAATATATTTAAACATGATGTGGGTCAAACAAAATTGCCTGCAAGGGACTTTGACCCTAAAGCTGGCCGGCTGGCTGAGAATGCAAGGCCTCCGGGTGAGGCCACCGAGTGGCTGGGGGCGGGGTGTGGGGGGTGGGGGGGCTGGATGGCCAATAGGCTGAAAAATCGGGGGCATCCGTCATGAAGAAGCAAGCGCGCAGGCAAAGGCATCAAGACTACCTTTTGTGGCATTTGAGGGGAGGAGGTGTCCCTTAAGAAGCTTGAGCTGGGAGCGAAATGATCAGCTCTGCACATTGGGAAGGTTTGCCTCGTGGAGGCGAGATGTGCAGAGCCTTGCGATTGCATAAGGGAAAGGCGATAAGGACCTGAAGAGACCAGTGGAGGTGGGGGGGGGGGGAACTGACCTGAGCGATGTTTTGTGATAGAAGGGACTGCGTGGCTGGATGGCTGGGCGGGGAACCACACACACCAGATACAGGAATGGAATGTGTCAAGGTTAAACACTCTTCGTGTCAACCTCTCACTCATTCTTGGTGGGCATGAGGGCAAGTACAAGTATAATAAAGAGTTCACTAGCTCAGGATTTCTCGACTTTGGCACTGGGGTCATTCTGAGCTGGATTATTCTTTGTTGGGGGGGGCTGCCCTGTGCCTAGCAGGATGTGTAGCGGCGTCCCTGACCTCTACTCGCTAGAGATGAGTAGCACACCCCCCACCCCAAGTGGGGACCACCAAAAATATCTCCAGACATTGCTCAATGTCCCCTGAAGAGGACAAATCAACCCTCGTTGGAAGCCATGGCTTCAGTGTCAGAAGAAGGGAAATTCCCTGTTTGCTGTTTCCCTTTTTTCTTTGCACTGCGGTGGCGATATCTGTTTGGTGTTGGCCTGATAAAAGGCAGAAGACCCTTTGGGAGATTTTTACCTAAGGGATCGGAATTCTTAGCTAAGCCCTTGGTATTATATGCTGCCGTCTGTGTCCTTTATGAATCCAGGAGGGTGTTTCTAACTGGCTGGAAGGAGACCTGACTTTGCAAAGAGGAATATCATTCTTTCCCCCCAGCTATTTTCTTGTTTGTGCCTTTTTCGAACTGCACTCACAAAAAAGGAGGAAGCTTTAGCGAAAAGGGTAAACATCCAAAAAGCCAAATGGAGTGGCCGAGGTACCTGGGGCAGTCCAGAGTTCCAGCCACCTCGGGGCCACCTAAATCATCAGGGGCTCGATGAATTATGAATTAAAGCTAGACTGGGTGTGGACTCAACGTGACTCGGCTTACACAAAGTCCAAATAAGAGCTGTTGATTGCAGCTCCTGGAAAGCTGGCCATTTGTCTTTATCTTCTTGCAGACCAGAGCAGTGGTCTAATTCAGTCTGAGATGCTCTTTGAGTAAAAGTACAGGGAAATTACACATACAAGATTGATGTTGAAGACACAGCATTCCTAAGCCTCCCCACCCCCTCCAAAACATTTTTTTTTTTTTTAAACGCGGCTTGACGTTAAGGGTAGAGAGGAAGTGGAACTGCCTAGAACACTTGTACTCACGGTCAGCAACCCAGTACTATTATGGTCATGCCACTGCCCTTTGTGTTTTGCCTCACAGCGCACAATTCTCAGGGCCTTTTCTGGAGGCTAATGACAAGTCGTGACCCTTATTTTTTCTAATCATTTGCTGCCATTCCTGTTCATTTCATTAGGCACTCAGTCTGTGGCAGACAGTGCCCACGGTGGCACTAAGCCAGTCCCCAGGGGCTCCTGTTCCAAGTGGAGACTTCATAAAGGGCGGATGACATAATCATTTTGGAAATGTTATTATAAACTTATTGTATAATGTTTATAGCAAATGTCAACAAGTGTATGTGTGTGGTGATGGGGGGGGGTCTTAGGTTAGGGAGTGGCTGGCCTATTTGCAGGGGGATTTAGAAATAATAGTAATATCTCTCAGTTCTACCAGCTTCCAAAGTGTTTTCATAAACATTATGTTGTTCAATAATACATGCAGACAAGGATTGATTCTGAACCTTGAACGCAAGACTTATCTAGAGATTCTGTGTAGGCAGGCCTGCCTCCTGGAAGCCTCCTTTGCCCCTTCTCTCCCAGAAGGCGCCCCTTCTTTGTGCCCCCACAGTTCCTTGCCTTTGCCCTTATGAGAGACCCCCACACTGGTGGCAGGTCTTTGTTGGCAAGGCCTGCTTTTAATTAGTGGCTACCACAGCTCCTGGAAGGACAGTGAATATTTATTGAACTCGAGGGCCATAATTCTAAGAGTGAAGCCTTTGTTTCAGATAGGTTAAACACCCCCATGCCTGGAGACTAGGTGTGTTATCAGCATTTTTACTGCTATATTTTTTTGCAACAGATTTCGGGTGTGCACATTGGCTTAATTCAACCCAAATACACCTAGGTTAGTGGGTCTCAACATCCACCCAGACGTGACCCTTTTTGGGGGCTGGTGAGAGAATAATGCCCCTCCCCAAAGATGTCCATGCCCTCGTCCCCGCCAACTGTGAATATGTGACTTTATATGGCAAAAGTGACTCTGTCGATGGGATTCAATAAAGGGTTTTGAGATGGGGATTATCTGGTAGGTCCAATCTAATCACGAAGGTTTTTATTGATGAAAAAAGGCGGCAGGAGGGTCAGAATCAGAGCAGTGACCTGAGCAGTACAGCCAAAGCCAAGGAACCTGGGCCGCCTGGAGATGCTCAACACTGCTTCTCTCTCAGAACCTCCAGAAGAACACAGCTCTGCTCACGCCTCGATTTTGGCCCAGTGAGACTTCTGACCTCCAGAACTCTAAAAAACCCGTGTGAAGTCACCACATGTATGGTAACTGGTTACAGCAGCAATAGGAAAGTGACAGGGGTTCCCGTTCTCCTCCAACCCCAGCCTCATTGACCTTCATTGTCACCCACTTTCTGCATTCAACGGGTGTCCTTCTGACTCACCTTCTGAACCCGTGAAAAAGAAATATGTAGAAAGTTGGTTGTGTGCTTTTCAGAATGCAAGTACTGGACATAGTATGGCATTGTCCTTCACATTTAAAATTTTGCCACCCCACCTCCGCCCAACATTATGTATTACCAGCTTTCCAATACACCTTCCGGCCTTTTCGCCAAGCACGCCCCTGCTAAGTCTCCTCTTGGGTCTTGGGCCCTGAGCCCACCCGGGGAGGTGGGGTTGGGATTAGGAAGGCTGGAGTCAGAGTTTCGAAACGGGCTCAGAGGCCGACGACTGGGAGCCGCTTCTCCGGACTCCCAGGCCAAGGCTCCTTCCCGTCGGTGGTCCTGACCCGGGGCGCAGGGGGGGAGCCCAGCCCCGGCGCGACCCAGGCCCCGCAGGTCTGAGCGCCGCGGCGACGCCGGCCGGGGCTGGCTCGGGCGCGCGGAGGGCGGGACCGGCGGGCGCTGGGGCTGGGCCGCTACGTGCTCGAGGAAGTTCAGTCTGGCCCGAGCCGAGCCGGGGCTCCGGGGCTCCGGAGGGGCCGGGGCGGATCTGCGCGGGGCGGCGGCGGGGCCAGGTGTTGCGCGGCGCGAGGCGCGGGAGGCGCGAGAAGCGCGGGTGGTGGGGGCGCGGGTGGTGGGGGCGGGGGGGAGAGGCCCCGGCGCCCCGCCCCCTCCGCCCGCGCCCGCGGCTGGCGGCTCGGGTTACCTGCGGCGGGTGGGCGGGGCGGCCTTTCCGGTCTGCGCCGGCCCCCAGTCTCCCGGGCGGCGGAGCCGGGAAGTGGGAGAGGGAGCGAAGGAGGCGGAGACTGCCGAGCCCCGCAGCCCGGCCGGGCTCCGAGGAGAGGGGCTGCATGGAGCGGCCGGCGCGGCTCTGCGGACTATGGGCGCTGCTGCTCTGCGCCGGCGGCGGCGGAGGCGGGGGCGCCGCGCCCACCGGTGAGTGCGGCCGCGGGCCCGGGGCGGCGACCGAGGGGGCGGCCCCGGTGGCGGCCGACAGGGGCCGGGGGCTGCGGCGACGGAGGGCGCTGGGGGGGCCGCCTCACGACGCCCCGCGCTCGGGGACCGCAGCCTCCGGCGCCCGGTTCGAGGTGGGGGACCCGGCAGCGACGGGGCGATCCCGGGCGGCGGGCAGCGGGCGGCGGTGACGGCGGCGGAGCTGGACGACGACTCGCCGCCGCACTTCCCTCGCGTGGTCGGGAAGAGCGGAGGAGCCCGGGACCCAGGCGCGGGAGAGAAAAGTGCCCGCGGTGTCGGAGGGCGGCGGGTCGGGACCCGGGCCGTCGCCCGGGAGGGGATGCGGGGGCCAGCAGCCGGCGGCGGGATCGGCGACCGAGGTCCGGGCGAGCCGGGATCGCCCCGGGGCTCCTTGCCGGGGACCTCGCCGGTCGAGTGCGGGGCGGGGGGGAGTTGAAGGGAACTCCTGAAGACCCCGGTCCTCGGAGAAAAAGGACGTGAGGGCCATGGCCTCCTCTGGCGTTCGAGAAATCCGTTTGGGAAACCCGGAGCAGCATCCCGTGGATGCCTTTTTGTTTTCTTTAATGACCCTTATATTTGGAGATAATTTTCGGTTTACAGAATAGTTGCCAAGGTACTCCCGGGAGTTCGCATATACCCCTCACCCTGGGCGGCAACTTTCCATTAATCAACCGGGCAGAGTTCTACCGTGAAAAGTAGAATGACTTCCTCACGGACAGCTCCCGGCTCGAGAGGACTTCTGGCCACGTTGGGTGACGATGGTAGCGCCAAATTTGAGAGGTTTTATTACCATATTGAAAAAACACCCACAATTTGCTTATTGCATTTTCACCAATGTGTTTGTGCTTTGAAACCCAAGTTGAAATGTTGGTTGGGAAATCTTGATGCCCTCTATTGATTCAGTCAACAAAACGTATGCAGTCTGCTCTATGCCAGGCGGTGTTCTAGGGGCTAAGGATGCAGGGGTGAGTGAAACAGACCAAGCCCCTGCCCTGTACAGCTTCTGTGCTATTGTCAGAGTCCCCGGGGTGGGAGTAAACTATCAGGTATGTCAGATGGCGCCAAGTACAATGAAGAAGAACGAAGCCGAGAAGGGGTTTTTCATGATAAATAGGGTGAAGTGCGAAGCCCTTACTGGAAAGGTGGCATTTAAAGGGGAGGAGGCCTGAGGCAGGTTTGAAGTTTCCAGTTAATAATTATTCAGGTGTCTGCTTTGTTTAGCTCTGAGCCAGGCTCTGGGGGTTCTTGTAGAACTTTAGAGTGTAGGGCATAATCCTTGCCGCCCCCCACGTGCCTCCAGTTCAGGTGGGGAGAGCTGATTCCCGTAATCATATGAAGAAGTTCAGTCCAGAGAAGGGAAGGGACTTGTTGAGGGTCACCCCACTCATTAGGCTCTTGATTTTCACCGTCGTGCTCCAACACCTTCCCTCCTACAGACTCCCCCACACACCTGAAACAACAGCTGGCCTTCTAGATAATACCCAGCAACCCCCAACTTAATCAGTTTTGTCTCAGCGGTTCATTGGTAACTTGGTTACTTAGAATGCGGAAACTTTTTTCCCATCAGAAATATTGGTAGAATTGCAAGGAGAAAGAAACAGGGGACTTAAGTTTTAGTGCTCTGACATTTTCCAGCTGTGGGGCTCTGGGCTAGTCATTTCCCCGTGCTCACGTGGCAGTTTTTGAATCTGTAAGTTCTGAGGGCTCTTCCTAGCTCTAATCTTCTCTGTTCATAAAAGTGATTAGGTTACCAGCTCTGTTTCATCTGTTTAGGCTGCTCGCCCACATAGTGGCATGTCTTACTAACCACAACTAGCATTTATATAGTGTTTAATATACTCTGTGCCCCGCAGTGTTCTGAGTTTTTTCTCTTATGTTCTCTTTGAATCTTTACACAGAACCTGTCACAGCACTGCTGTGAGCCCCCCTGAGGTAGCGGAGGCGCGGTGAGGTTGAGAGCCTTGCTCCAGGTCTCGTGTGTTATGGTAGAGTGGAGCGAGGCTTCCAGTCCTGGTGGCCTGACTCCAGAGGTCATGCCCTTGACCACTGTATTCAGTGCCTCCCTCTGTCGAAGGTAGGGAAGTCCTTGGCTGGGAGAGGAGCTGGGCCCCTCCCAGAGTAGCAGGGCAGGATTGGTTGGGACCCATGAACGGATGTACAGGTCATCTGTTATGAAGTGACTGATCGTGTATTGGGGACACGCTTTTCAACTGCCACAGCATGTGGTCCAAACCATAAGCACTCTAGGCGTCCGGAAGAGGCAGAGCTGCGAGGGCTGGTAGTTGCATGGAAGTGGTAAAAACTTGAGCTAGACCTCCAGGATGGGTGGAATTTGAGTGGGTGGAGAAGTTCTTCCTAGGTGGGGGAGAACGGCAGGAGCAGAGACCCAGGAGTGCAGGGGAGAGGGTGCTCCTTTGCGGGCAGCGAGCAGCCCGGTTTGGCAAGAGGGTGTGTTGGCGGAGTCCATCCGGGCCGAAGAGGTTTGTTTGCCCACGGGGGCCCTGAGCGGGGCACAGCGTGAGGGAAATGACAGAGGAGGAGAAGCGAGCAGGGAGACTTGACCGGGTGACAGAAATCACTGGCGTGTAAAGCGACGCAGGGCTCCAGGGTTGAAGATGTCCCCTAGACAGATGTGTTGTGAATGCCTGCTGTCGGGGGGCCATGGCTTAACTGGTGTCAGCCTGCCTCACGGGGCCCAGCAGAACACGCTGGTGTGATTGAACACGCTGGTGTGATTGAGATGATTACGAGAGATGTTGCAAGAAGAAAGGGACAGACATCAATGACTGACGAGATGTAAGGGAAGGAGGCAGTGACTCATATATGACTGTTGTGATTTCCTTAACTTTTCCCGGAATACGCATGCCTCTGCCAGCCCCTGGGTTGGAATGGGAGAGAGCAACACCGAATCTCTAAGCAACATGCCTTATTAGAAAGACCTCCGGCCATGCCAGTGCCTGAGTAGAAGGCGATAGACTCCCTTGAGGTTTGAAGTTGAGTTGGGGGGAGCCACCCACTGGAGTCCCTGCCACCTGCCCATTCTCCCCTTTCGGAAGGCAGTGATCAGCCTCTAAGAAGTGGTTGAAATTAGATGTCTCACTTGCTCTGCCTTACAGGCTGCGGGCACGTACCCGTATCCGATTCACAGACAACCAAAGCAACTGGGGAGAGCTGTTCTGTTTCTTCAGAAAGAAAGTAGAGCTAACATTTACCTAGCACTCGCTCCGGGCCAGGCACTGTTCTGAGCCTTTTATCTTGGTATTAACTCATTTCATCCTCAAAATGACCCTTTTCTGATGTTGTTATTTTCATCCTTGTGTTATACGGAAGAAGACTAGAGCCCAGAGAGGCTAAGTAACTTGCCAGCTAGTAAGTAGCAGAGCTGGGGCCGGAGCTCAGGCAGTCTGGCTCCCGAGTCCACGCTCTTAAGCCTACACTGCACTGAAATTATATTACGTCTCACACGTGAGGAGCTGTCCGAGATCGTCACGAGAACAGTCACCGCTTATTTATGTACATATCTCAAGGTGTTGTACACGTAGACACACGGATTCACATATATTTAAACGTTTGGCGGTTGTATTTAAAGTTTCAGGATGAGTGTGTGTGTGTGCGTGTGTGCGTGCATATTTTAAAGTATAAGAAGTAGAAAAATCTCAAGGGAAATGGAAGGAACCACTGGGGGGCGGTGGAAAGGATGGCAGATAGCCACAAATAGCCAAAAATGCAAACCAATTGGAAGATTTGACTAAAAGGCACCTCAGAACAGATGGGGGAAAAATAAACCCATTGGAGAGATTGGAAATCACACAGGCTATTGTTCTATCAAAATACTGAGGTTAGAAAGTAGATTTTACAAGTCGCCTTGAAAACTGAAGTGTGATGTATGTGAACCATAAATAGGTAACGTTTTTTTCATTATCAGGGCTTTAATTTTTTTTGTGGGGATAGGAAGGTAGGGCGTCAGCAAGTTGGCTGCACTCTGTTTCTGGAAAGTACGGAATAAGGCCGATAAGCCTAAAATAGATGGTAGTCTTCAGGAGGAACAAAGTTGTAATTCTTTTATTATCTATGTATTTATTTATTTTAAGATTTATTTATTTGAGAGAAAAAGAGCCAGGGGCGGGGGGACGGAGAGAGAGGGAGGGAGAATCTCAAGCAGACTCCATGCTGAGCGCAGAGCCCAAAACGGGGCTCTGTCTCACGACCCTGAGATCACGACCTGAGCCAAAACCCAGAGTCCGGCGCTCCACCGACTAAGGCGCCCAGGGTGCCCCGGAACAAAGGTTTTATTAGAGGCTCTATAGCTGACGGATGATTTGTCTTCAGAAGTTTCAGCCGTGTGATGTTAGAAAGACCAAAATGGAGTAGCTGGACTTGCCCGTGATCGCTTCGAATCGAATCTTCGTGTTAGCAGCTGCCCGAGCCGTGGGGGCTTCCAGACGCTAGCGGGGTTTTGATGCGGAGCAGTAGGAATTTTCTGCTTCTGCTGGTCCTGCTGTGGGCTGCTTCTCCCCACAGTTGGGCCTTTGGTCAGCCTTATGGAAAAACGAATGGTACAAGAGTTGGGAAAGAGGGAATGAATATGGAGAGTCCAGGGCCTTTGCAGGCTACTATGAATAAAACTGGCGTTTGGGGACATGCCAGCTATGTAGTGCCCGCGGGGCTCCTCTTTGGGGACAAAAGGAATTTTTTGTTCAGTTAAAGTGGAAGGTAATGGTACAAGTATTTACAGATTATGTAAGAGGCCCAGTGTACTCCAGGGTGTTGGCATAGAGTGTAAAAATACAGCTCTGCGGGTTGACAGATTAAGACATCTGCGGCCTGTAAGTAATTACTAATGATTAAGTTTGCAACGTTGGACTGTTTGGAAGGATTGTGTTTTTTTTTAATTAGTTTAATAAACTTGATTTGGGAATAATTTTCAATTTACAGAAAAGTTGCAGAGATAGGACAGAGTCCGTGTACGTTCCTCCTCTAGTTTCTGGGGGATGATTTTGGTAGTCCTGGTGGCCGGAGCTGTCAGCAAAGTTTGAAATGATGTCTCACTCCCCCAGCCGCCGCTCTGTGTATTGCCCTGTTTTTGGCAGAAGCATGAAAACTACATTCCCCGATGATAGAGCTGGGTCCAAAATAATAGAGTCACTATTTATTTGGTAGAGGCAGTGGTGGGTTTTCTCCAAATGAAACACACTTGTAAGACACTGGTTCAGTTTCTCCTCTTCTCTCCCTTCTTCAGATTAGTCAACACTACAGTCCCAGCTGTTTAGTGTCAGACCTCAGGGGAACAACAAGGACTATTAAATCTTTCTCAGTACTTCTTTGGAAAAGTTATAAAAACAGTTACCAGGTCACGTTAGCAAGCCTGATGAAAGATGTGCTGCTTAAACTCACCCGTAGAGCTGCTGAGATCAAAGTGGCTGTATCGAGTGAGGTGTAGGTCCCAAGCCTAGGGAACCCCAAATTCCTGCAGGAGGGAAACGGCAGTTTACAACCACGCTCTTCCCCGTGTGCGCACCATAGGAGGTAGGTAAGAATGTGGCCTTGGAGGCACACTTTCTGGGTTTGTATCCCAGCTCTGCCATTTGTGAGCTAAGGGACACGGGGCAAGTGACTCAGTGTTCTTGACCTCAGCTACCTCATCTTTAAGATGAGGCCAATAGTCCCTGTCTCGCAAGATGGTTGTGAGGAGCCGGGGACCAGTGTGGAGAGTTCTTAGGACAGTGCCTGGCTCAATAATGTTAGCTGTTGTTCACTCAGGTTTATTATTCTGGGCCTCTAGGACTGGGAGGAATGGCTTACATGGTCCACTAAAAACACTGGTGGGTGTTGATCAGTTTCTTTCTTGTGCTTGATTTGAGCAGATACTCAGCCACCTGTGACGAATTTGAGTGTTTCTGTTGAAAACCTCTGCACGGTCATATGGACATGGGATCCTCCAGAGGGAGCCAGCCCGAATTGCACCTTACGGTATTTTAGTCATTTTGACAACAAGCAGGATAAGGTAAGCGTTCTGGAACGTATTGCATTGATGAGGTAAAGTGAACGCTATGAATTGGAGCCAAGAATAAACGGAATTCTAATCTTACTTCAAAGTGGGAATTTTGTTTTGGGTCGTGTCCCAGTTGTACCTGGGAAAATGACTGCAAAGACTGTTGGAAAAAAACTGAGCATTTAAACATTTGAAAATATTTGCTCATTATCTGATAATCAAATGCACTGAGATTACTCTGTTAGGAAATACCAGATATCTTTTATCTACTAGGCACTCAACAAATAATTATGTTAAAATGTGTTCCTGTGTTCCTGCCTGGGGCCTCGTATGTAGACCACACTTCCAGGTTCTCAGGGAGCTTTCACGTTCACCGTCTCGCTGACAGCGTGCACGCAGATAGGCAAGAACCATGTGATACCAGAGTAAATGGCCACACGGCAAGTGAAAAAATAAGACGTCCGTGGCAGATAGGGTTGCCTAGGTTTCCCGATGCCTGAGGAAAAATGAGGGGAACGTTCAGCCTCCCAGGCACATGTGGTCAACTGGCATGAGTGAGTTTTTGTTAACAGGATTGGATCCTTTCAGATTCTTTATGATCGTCTTATTCAACGGAATTTTTGCTCAGGCCTGATTGGTTTGTAGCCCCTTCTAATTGACAGGTTCTTCAAAGCATCAGATCATCTGTCCAAAACTGTTTTTTTTTTTTTATCTCTATGCCTTCTTTCAGTGAGGGGAGAGGTCAGGGACTTTTGGGGTTGACTTTGTCCAGGACTGCGAGGAGGCTGAATGAGGAGTCGTTGCTAGTGACAGGGCTTTGGCTCATTGCATTGCGAGATCGTCGGGTTCACGCAGCTCGGTGGCACGGGGAGTCAGGAGAACTCGGTTCTAGTTGGCAGACCCCTCAGCTGTCTCTGTGGCCTGGGTAAGTTGCCTAACCTCTCTGAGCCTTAGGGTCCTGCCGTGTAAAGTGTGGCTCTCCTCACTTCCCTGGCTTGCTGGGACACGACAAATGTATGTGAAAGCTTAATAAGGTGAGGCTGGAAAGGGTTCTTCCTCTTGCGGGAAACTTGCTACTCCGCCTTTCTTGCCCCTTTTCTGCTGAGGTGTTAATTATGGCTCAGGTGTTCACTGAGAAAGAACTGAGTCTCCTCAGAAGTATTTGCATTTTATTTATTTTTAATTTTCGTTAAGATTTATTTATTTATTAGAGAGAGAAAGAGTACAGTGGGGAGGGGCAGAGGGAGAGGGACAGAGACTATCAAGCAGATTCCCTACTGAGCGTGGAGCCCAACAGGGGACTCAGTCCCAGGACCCCGAGATCATGACCTGAGCCAAAATTAAGAGTCGGCTGTCTAACCGACTGAGCCACCCAGGCACCCCAGAAGTATTTGCATTTTAAAGGAGGTTCTCTAAACCAGAATAGACATTTTTCCAAAGAAGATGTCCAGATGGCCAACAGACACGTGAAAAGATGCTCAGCATCACTCATCGTCAGGAAGATACAAATCAAAACCACAATGAGGGGCGCCTGGGTGGCGCAGTCATTAAGTGCCTGCCTTCGGCTCAGGGCGTGATCCCGGCGTTCTGGGATCGAGCCCCACATCAGGCTCCTCCACTAGGAGCCTGCTTCTTCCTCTCCCACTCCCCCTGCTTGTGTTCCTTCTCTCCCGGCTGTCTCTGTCAAATAAATAAATAAAATCTTTAAAAAAAAAAAACTACAATGAGATAAATCATCTCATCCCTGTCAGGATGGCTAGTATCAAAAAGACAAGGAATATCGAGGCCCTAGGCTGGCTCAGTCAGTGGAGCATGCAACTCTTGGTCTCAGGGCTGTAACTTTGAGCCCCACATTGGCTGTAGAGATCACTTAATAACAAAATCTTAAAAAAAAAAAAGGACAAGAAATGTCAAGTGTTGGCGAGGCTGTGGAGACAAGGGAACCCTCTTGCACTGTTGGTGGGAATGTAAATTGGTACAGCCACTATGGAAAAGAATATGGAGGTTCCTCAAAACATTAAAAATAGAACTACCCTATGCTCTAACAGTTCCACGTCTGGGTATTTACCAGAAGAAAATGAAAACACTCATTTGAAAAGATATACTCACCCCTGTGTTTATTGCAGCGTTATTTATGATGGCCAATTTCCAATAGCCAAGGGATAGAAGCAACAACCTAAGTGTCCATTGATAGAGGAATGAATAAAGAAGATGTGGTATATATTGTATATATCATATATAATATATAATATTACTTAGCCATTAAAAAAGAATGAAATGTGGCCATTTGTGACAACATGGATGGAACCAAAGACAAATACCGTAACATTTCGCTCATGTGGAATCTAAAAAACAAAAGGAACAAACAAAACCAAACAGAAACAGATTCATAGAAACAGAGAACAAACTGGTGGTTGCAGGGGATGGGGGGGATGGGTGAAGTAGGTGAAGGGAATTAAGTCATACAAACTTCCAGTTAAAAAATAAATAAGTCACAGAGATGAAAAGTACAGCATAGGGAATATAGCCAATAATATTGTAATAACTTTGTGTGGTGACAGATGGTAACTAGACTTACCGTGGGGATCACCGAGTAAGGTATATAAATGTCGAATCACTATGTTGTGCACCGGAAACTAATATCACATTGTAGGTCAGTTATACTTCACTTGAAAAAAGCAAACAAACAGAAAAAGAGACGCTCTCAACGCAGAAGCCTGTAATACTTTCAGGAGTTGAATTCCCCTTTTTACACGGTTGGCTTCCTCTTGTTCCTGAGGAGGGGCCGTAGGCATCTGGATTCTTGGTGGCAACTTTTCTAGTTCAGCCTCGAGAAATTCTGGGCAAGACCTTTAAGTCCTTCGCCTAAGTATCTCATTGAAACTGAGAAGTCACCTTTTTTTTCTAACAGGTCCACGTTCATTAGCCAGCCGAACCCACCCGAGGATTGATCTGGTAGACATGGTGGTAATCTAGCCTAGAAATGGGGCTCATTCCACGGTATAGATACAGAAATTTAGACTTGAAAGTAACTTGAGGAGGCAGTGGAATTAGACAGAATTGGGTTTGAACATTTGTCTCTTCCCCTTTCGGAGGTGTGTGACCCTGAGCAAGTCACTTAACCTCTCTGAGCTTCCATTTCCTTGTTTGTAAAATGCTGCGGTAGGACCTACTTCGTGTGAAGGGTGCGTATATTCGCGGAGATGATGTTTGTAATGTGCCTGGCGCCATGTTAACGTTGAATAGTCGTCAGCTTTTATTATCATTATTATTATTGTCAGGTTGAATCACGTGAAATTGTTGCTTCTTTAGGTCATGTGGTTCAACCTAATATCACCCTCCATTTTGCCTCTGAAGAGACCAGATAGAGACCGCGAAGGGTGACCGCTGCCTCAGGCCTGCTCCTTTATATTCCAGCCATTTGACAGTGCTGATGGCTGTCCGTGCTGCACTCGTGATAAACACAGATTATCCCTCCGAGTCAATGATGGGAGATTGCCTGGCTAACCTTTTGAAGTTTACAATCCTGAGGCTGACGGTGAACGGCAGGAGTGATTTCCCTTTCCCCTTTGCATCCTTTTTTTTTAAATTTTTTTATTTATTTGACAGAGATGGAGACAGCCTGCGAGAGAGGGAACACAAGCAGGGGGAGTGGGAGAGGAGGCTCATAGCGGAGGAGCCTGATGTGGGGCTCGATCCCAGAAGGCGGTGATCACACCCTGAGCCGAAGGCAGACGCTTAACGACTGAGCCACCCAGGCGCCCCCTCCCCTTTGCATCCTTTGGACAAAGCATTACCCTCATCAGACAGAACTGGGGCGTCTATGCTTTGAAGGGTATTGAAGTAGTGGCTTTCAGATCGTTTGTACATATTAGGGGGGCTTATGCAACCATCTAACCCTCCTGAGTCGCTAAATGAGATAAACCCTTGAGGTCACTTTCAATCTTCAAATTGGAGGATCATGAAAAGGAGAGCTGGGGACTCATGGATGATTTTTTCTGAAATACAAGGTTAGTTTTAAGTGGCTGTCCGCCACCATTGTTTTAGCAGTATCTACTAGTTTCCCAATCCTGCAAGCAGAAGGAGGATCTGGCATCAAGTTTTGTTTTTGTTTTTGTTTTTTGGCTTGTTGTTGTTAAAAGACTGTTGATCCCTGTGCTTTGGCATCAGATTAGATCTCTTTCATCACCCAGAGAAAACAAGTCTCAGTAGGTGAATAAATTAAAAAGCGGTTGTTCTATCCAGGCATCCAGAGAGGCAGAAGCTGAGGCTGACCCCTTTGGTCTCTGGAGAAAGGAGTCTGGAACTGGGAAAGGTGTGATCCAGCCAAATGAACATTGGTCCTGAGGGGAGGGACCAGTTCAGGACTCTGGCCTTGGTTTTTGATAAATTTTCGAAGAAGCCCAGATTCCCCCAGGGGTGGAGCATAGTGTCATATAGCAGCTACCAGGGGAATGAGTCACCACGGCTGAAAGTCACTGGGAGCCATCAGCTGTACCTCATCAAGATCTGCTGGGAGGGATTTAGTTCCTTGTCTGATAGGTGCTGGACTCGGTGATCATGGACAGTTGGGGTGTCTACTTTTTTCATGCCAGTTTAATGTTATTGACCTTAAACTTTGCAAGAGATTGTTTTTAAAGATTTTATTTATTAGAGAGAGAGAGAGAGAGTGCACAAGCAGGGGGCGTGGCAAATGGAGAGGGAGAAGCAGACTCCCCACTGAGCAGGGAGACTGATACCGGGCTCGATCCCAGGACCCTGGGATCATGACCTTAGCTGAAGGCAGACGCTTCACCAACTGAGCCACCCAGGCGCCCCTGAAAGAGAGTTTTATTATTTTGTTTTTCCGCCTACTGTCTCTTTTCTGAGTTATTATTTGTATGCCCCAAGGACAAGGTTCAGATTAAGTACTAAAGTATTTTTTTAATTTAAAAAATTCAATTATCATAAAAATCTTTGTGTAATAAAATTCTTCAACCCTCTCACTGGAATAATATCTAATATAATAAGAGAACTGGGATTTTTACCATGATGATTCTAATTTATGGCATTTAACCATACATGTTCCCCCTGGTATCTTCAAAGGACAGAGGCAGCTTCCAAACAAGAATTATCGAGGATCTCTGGGTCAGGGTGGCTCCTTCAGGGGTCTGTGGGACTTGAGTTTGGTAAAATTGTGACGGTGAAATTTGCACTTGGAATTTTCTTGCTACCGTTTACCGTGATCTGGGACTGGTCTGCACTTTCACAGGCTGAGAACCCTCATTTCCTCAGCACACATTCATCTCTCAAGGGCCAATTCCTTACTTTGCCACGAGAACGATCACGGCGAAAAAGCATTCTAGAAAGCTTTCTGTTGGCATAACTGGTGTGTTCCATCCCTGCAGGCAGCAACTATACAGAAAGCCAAATGATAAACAGGTTTCTTGTGAAGGATTCAGAAATTAGTTGTGAAAATGTACTTGGCTAAGAGTAGCTAGACATCTCACTGAAGGTAGGCGGTGGGACAGAAGTACTCATGTCCATGGGGCCAAATCCCCCTCTTTTCTCCCTGCCAGAAGCTTGCTCACGCACCTTTCTTTGTCTTTTCTTCAGGGCTGAGCAGCTGGCTCCCTTTTCAGAGTGCTGTCTTGCCTGGGCCTAAGAGCTATTCAGTCTCTCTAGCGAGATTTTTTTCATGTCTTTGCTGTGATTCATTCATTGTTGGTTTGCTCGCTACCTCGCTGAGGGCATCCTTAAGTCTTGGTTTTGGAAGTATCTCGCAGTTGCTCTCATGCTCCACTGACAGCAGGCCTGCGACATGGCGGAGTAGCTCCTTGGGGGAGCCGATAGAGGTAAATGTGACAGATTTTCCACTTCACAGCCGTCAGTAGGTACGTAGAAGGAAACGCTATCTCCAACTTGAGTCAGAAACCATTGCAAAACAGGAAGCTCCTTGGAGCCCTGATTAAAAGCGGCTTCATTCTTAATTATTCCGTCAGCTTGGGAAAATGTTAATTTCCTAAAGAGCCCTCTAATCTCATTATTCTAAAGCGTAATGACCAGATGTGTGATTTACATCTGTATGCTGTCTGTAAGTTGGCTTTCTGTAGTTCCACAAAGCCCATCTACTTTCCAGAATAAGAGTGTGGGATAGTCAGTGCATATAACAACGCTTAAATAGGTTAAGCGTTTGTGGGAGGTAGTCAGAAAGGTCAAACAGTACAGAAAGATGTTTAATGAAAAGTCTCTCTTTGGTCCTCAGGCCCTCCTCTACTTTCTAGCCTCAGAGGTGACCAGGGTTACTGGATTCTTAAAGCACTTTTCCCCTTGATCTTGATAGTATACTGCATCTAGTTAGGAAGTGAATTTTTTTAAAAGATTTCTTTATTTATTTTGAGAGAGAGAGGGAGGGAGAGAGAGGGAGCACAGGGAGGAGGGGCCGAGGGCCAGGGAGAAAGAAACCCAAGCCAACTCCGGGCTGAGCATGGAGCCCGACTCCAGGCTCAGTCTCATGACCCTGAGATCACGACCCTGAACCAAAACCAAGAGTCAGACGCTTAACCGACTGTGCCACCCAGGCGCCCCTAGGAATTGAATTTTGATAATCTTATTGTGTTTCCTTTCAAACTGCTTTTAGACAGTTGATGTGTTAGCATGGTAGGTTTGATAGTAAATGTTGTGATGTTTATACGTTTAAAATGTGGGAAATTGTCTGTTATCCATACCAGGATTTCACAGCGGTGCCACCACTGACATTTGGCGCGGGATCCCTCTTTGCTGTCGGGGGAAGGGAGGCTCTCCTGTGCACTGAAGCGAGTTCAGCAGCATGCTTGGTCTCTACCTGCTAGACGCTGGTAGCAGCGCCCTCCTCAGTTGTGACGGCCAGACTCGTTCCCGGGAAGGGGGGGCGGCGGGGAGAGCAAAATCACCTCGGGTTGAGAGTCACTGATCTATGCCATCTGTCATCTGATAACCTTCCTTTTTTTCCCCCACAGATTTGAACATGCTATTGTTTTATTACCTAAGTGTATTGTTGTATGTTTGCTAGAACAATGCTTTTTTACAATTTCCTAACCTTAGAAAATTGCTCCTGAAACCCATCGTTCAAAAGAAGTGCCCCTGAACGAGAGGATTTGTCTGCAAGTGGGGTCCCAGTGCAGCACCAATGAAAGTGACAATCCTAGCATTTTGGTGGAGAAGTGCACCCCGCCCCCGGAAGGTAACAACCGAAAGCACTGTTTGTTGGTACTTGGGGGATAAATGCAAATTATCCATATGTTTATGTTCAGTGTTCGTTAATTCATTCAATTTTCAAATAATTGCCGAGTCTGAGAAGTTCTGGGCACGCGTAGTAGGTGATAAATACGAGGACGTCCCTGCCTTCGAGGTGCTCACGACTTCAATAACTGTGCCTCAGAGTTCTGTAGCATTTAACAATTGGCATGTGATAGACACACATATACACCCTTCCCTAAATTGAGCCTCAGAAGCTTATCTTGGGAAGCGAGCAAGGCATGGATTAGTACCCTGATCCATTTTATGAGGAGGAAGGGAACTGAGTGGGTTGCTGTAGGTTTCAGATTACAGGTCCAGTGCCTTAAAAAAATCCAAAAAACTATCTTCCTCATTGGATAGAAAGATTAGCTTGATATACAAGATGTTAGGAAAGGAAAATAGGCCTGCTGGCGTGGCTCCAGTTCAGGACGAGCCCTAGGAAAAGCTGTCACGTAGTCAGGTTGGTCATGGTGGCCCACCCCTGTCCCCTTCCCGCCCATCACCCAGTTCCTTCTGGCACTTGGGTTGCGAGCAGGAAGGAGATTATACTGATGAAGGGCAGGGCTCCCGGAGCCCAGATGTCCAAGTTTAAGTCCCAGCTTTGCCAACTAATAGCTGCAGGACCTTCAGCAGATGACTTCCCCCCTACCCGCTTCTTTCCTCATCTGTAAAATGGGGTTCATGGTAGTACCTGTCTCCCCAGACTGTGGAAACGATTACGGAAGTCAGTACGGGGGACGTGCTTAGAATAGCACCCGGGGAAGAGCAAATGCAGGATATGTATCATCTCTTAATCCCATGTTGCCCCTTGTTTGGAGGGTCCCATCTCTCCCACTTCCAAACCTTAGCGCTATGTGGCCTGTTCTCCAGGCCATTCCTTCTCCCTGCCTTGCACGGATCAAAAAGTCCCATTTGTAGAATTATAGAATTCAGTACTGCCACGAGGCTGGGAGCCTGGTTTAAAACAACTTACCTCCCCCATTCGCATTTCTTTAGAAGTTTAATAAATAATCTGAAAAGGCCTAAATCGTGTTATGACAGTAAAATGGTTGATGATGCCTCCAGATAATACCCCTTTAAGAATCCTGACATGATGCCTTAACTCAGGAGACTTTATTAAGGTAGAGATTTCAGATGATAAAGACGATATGGCTCCTAAAGTCTTAACACACAGTAAACAACTACCAAGAGCTGTATTAATGCTCACTTTCCCCCAGATTGCTTCAGGAGAAATGTGTGTTTAGTCTTTAAAACAAGATGTGTTAGTATTGGTCAGAAAACAAGAAGGTAAGTTTTAACTCAATAGACTTGTTTTCTTTAAAGACAGGTAGATATATGGGTTGTTTGCGTTTCCACATTCATTTAGGAAACGCCATACTCACTTCCTACCATTGAAATGGTACTTGACCTTGAAATTCTCTCTCCAGTTAGGAATACAAAGTTAGGGTCCCTCAGTGATAGGAAAGATATTTGCTTGGGATCTGGAGGTGAGAGAGAAAGTTGTAACGAGTTAGAGTTGGGTTTTCTCCATCCTGGGTGCCTTCTGGGTAAAATGGGATGAGAGATGAGGGGTTGGCTTCGCGGCAGAGTGCTCTCACCATCCCTCGTGCCCCAGCGGGGTTGGTGGGTTTGTCTGACAGGGAGAGAAGCATCCTAAACCCTCGGCTGGCTGTTCTAGGTGATCCTGAGTCCGCGGTGACTGAGCTGCAATGCGTTTGGCACAACCTGAGCTACATGAAGTGTACTTGGCTCCCCGGACGGAAGACAAGTCCTGACACCAACTATACCCTCTACTATTGGTGAGTGTGTACAGGAGGCGTGCGGGGGAAGGACTGGCTGTTTGGGGAGCATTGGGATCTAACCTACTTAAAAACCGAAACCGAGAAAAGAACAACCTGGTTTTGGGGCTTTGTTTGTCATTTTTTTTTAAGATTTTATTTATTTATTTTGAGACAGAGAGCACGAGTGCACGGGTGGGGGGGGCAGAGGGAGAGAGAAAGTCTCCAGCAGACTCCCTGCTGAGCGTGGGGCCCAATGCGGGGCTCCAACTCACCACCCCAAGATCATGACGTGAGCAGAAACCAAGAGTTAGACGCTTAACTTACAGAGCCACCCAGGTACCCCCTATTTGTCGTTATTTTTAATTGAAGTATAAACGTACAATGTGATGTTAGTTTCGGGTGTACAGCGTAGCGATTCAGCAGTTCTTTACATTACTCAGTGCTTCTCACAATAAGCGCAGTCGTCACCTGTCAGCACCACGTTATTACAACATCACTGACTATATTGCCTGTGCTGTGCTTTTCATCTCCCTGACTTATTTTATAACTGGAAGTTTGTGCCTTTTATTCCCTTTCGTCTGTTTCACCCGCCTTCCACCCACCTCCCCTCTGGCAGCCACCAGTTTGTTCTCTGTATTTAAGAGTGCGTTTGTTTGTTTGGTTTTTTAGATGCCACATAGGGGTTGGGATCATATGGTATTTGCGACTTATTTCACTTAGCGTAACACCGTCTAGGTCCATCCGTGTTGTTGCAAATGGCAAGATCTCATTTTTTTATGGCTGAGTAGTATTCCATTGGGTATATATACCACATATTGTTTTTACAAACTCAAGACGATGGGCAGTTTGCTTCAGTGGAAGGTGCACCTGCTTTTGGTGTCTTCATTCTAAAAATATCTTTAAAAATTAGCTGTAGATCCACAGGATGTTGCAAAAAATATACCGGGAGATCCCAGTGCTCCCTTCGTGCAGTTTCTCCCAAAGGTAACATGGTCTATAACTAGAAGGCAGTATCAAAACCAGAAAGTTGCTGTGGTTACAATCCACCCACCTTATTCAGATTTCACCAGTGTCACATGCACTTATGTGTATGAGATGTGTGTGTGTGTGTGTGTGTGTGTGTGTGTAGTTCTATGTAATTTTATCACGTGTATAAATATAGAATAGTTCCATTACCACAAGGATCCCCTGAGTTACTATTTTATGCCCAAACCCTCCTCCCTTCTGCACCCCCCCCCCGCCTTCCTCTCCCCCAAATCTCTAACCTCTGGCAATTACTGATCTGTTCTCCATCTCTATATTTTTGTCATTTCAAGAATGTTACTAGAATAGACACAGCATATAACTGTTTGAGGCCAACTTTTTTTTTAAACTCTGCATAATACCCTTGAGGTCCCTCCAAGTTGTTGTAT
This sequence comes from Ursus maritimus, assembly GCF_017311325.1. NCBI lineage: Eukaryota > Metazoa > Chordata > Mammalia > Carnivora > Ursidae > Ursus > Ursus maritimus. The sequence continues at coordinate 31,050,740 of NW_024423319.1, read as the reverse complement.
CAGGAGTTCATTTTTTTTTTTATTCTGTGGATGTGTGCCAGTTTGTTTAAACATTTATTCATTAAAGGATAGCTTGGTTGTTTCTAATTGTTTGCAGCTATGAACAAAGCTGCTAAAAATACTCATGTTCAGGTTTTTCTGTGAGCATAACTTTTCATATCTCTGAAAGAAATGCCCAGGAGTGCAATTGCTGGGTCACATGGTAATTGCATATTTTGTGTCATAGAAAACTGCCAACTATTTTCTAGAGTGGCTGTACCATTTTACATTCCCACCAGCAATGTATGAGTGATTGGTATCTACGTTTAAAAAGGAAAATGATATCATGCCCAGGGATAAAAAGTAAGTTGACTCAACACCTGAAACTAATAGAACATTGTATGTCAACTCTACGTTCACGACAACAACAAAAAAACTAAGGAACTGATGAGAAAACAACTATGAAAAAAAAGTAGGTTAGCTCCCCACAAAATAACATATCTGAGATTTGTAAGCACATCCACAAAATTTGTTCAATTTCTAAATTAATCTTTAAGCATTTCCTTTCCTTTACAGCCTAGAATTATTAGCAGCAGAACAAGGAAGAAAGGACCAGGTTAATCAGTTCAATTCAGTAAGACTTTATTTGGCACACATTGTGGGTAAAGCACTGAATAGGCAGCAGAGATAAGAAACATGGCCCTTTGCTCATAAAGCTGAAAAGATAGAGGGGGAGAGACAGCAGCCAGCACAATGACCGGTATAAAAATAACCGTGTATGATGAAGGCTAGCAGAGGCACCAGCTCTCCTTAGAATTAGGGGAGGGCTTGGGGGGTGGCAGGGCAAGGCTAGGGGGCTCAGATGAAAGGGGTGGACTGCACACTGCGGGGGGGGGGCGGTTCTCGGAGCAAGGACGCTGGGGAAGAGCAGTGAGGAAGGGGCCTGTTCCGTCTCTGTGATACCAGGCTGGGGCTGCGGGAGAGCTCGCGTGGGCAACGTGCTCTCCACATGGCCTCGTCCCTCCTTCTGTCCTTCACGGACACTGCCTCTGAGAGAATGGGGTGCGGAGGGCCGCCTCCAGGACTTCCGAAACTATAGGATCAACATGGCCTTGGCTCCCGGAATGTCCATTTTGCCCAATGATGTGATGAGACGTACTTCGGGGGTCTCGGGGCGCTCTGCGTATCCCGGACTAGAGCCCAGGAATCACAGGCCTCTCTGGCCAGCCCCCTGCAGCTGTGCCCGGGGCTTTGCCCGTGCTCCCCTCGCCTGCTGCGCGGGGCTCCCCACCAAGCCCGCCTGGGAAGCCCGACGGCACTGAGAGGCGCTGAGATTGTGTGGTTCGGTCTCGAGGGTTGTTTTTTCTCCCGAGATAAACAATCCTCATTTGAGGTTTTGTAGTTTCACTTGCCCACTTGTGGTACTTGTTTCTCCTTTCATTAAAGCCCTGCAGTGGCTCCCTGGTGGCCTTGGGATGCAGTCCAAACTCCTCGGGCGCTCCGGACAAAAGCCCTCTCTGACCTGGCTCCTTCCGCCCCGTCGGGCCTCAGCCTCCTCCTCCTCCCTCTGCACCTCCGCCCTCTCGCATCCCACCGCGCCCAGCGCCTTTCAGTTCCTCAAACAGACCCTTCAGACACTCGAACGGAACAGTGGCAGCACGCCTTGTCCCCTCGCAGCGCAGACCTCGTCCTTTCACCTGGACGCCTCTGCTTTGCGCTCAGCTCAGCTCAGATATCACTTCCTTCCAGAAAGCCTTCCTTGACCTCTCAAATCTAGATACGTGCTGGGTCATCCTGTCCCAGAGTACCTTGCACTTTCCTGTGTCACAGTACTGAGCACATTGTGTTGTCACTTCCTGTTTACTCAGCGGTAACCCTCCCCGGGCTGCCATCTCCCTTGAGAGCAGAGGCTGTGTCTTGTTACCCTCAGTGACACATGGTAGCGGCTCCAGAAATAAGGTTGCAATGCGTGGTAGGATCCAAAGCTTAGAGAACATTCGGGATTCGCGTGAGGACTGAGGTGGGGTAAGCAACTCAGGAGCATTACAGTCCCGGAGTAAAAAGAGAGCAGGACCGAGTCGGTCAGACTCCCCCAAAGAATTGCTAGTGAAGGGGCCAGAGAACAAAGCCTTAAAAGGAGTAGCCTGGCTTTCTGATGTTACAGTGAAGTCTGGGGAGAGCTGTCAGTACAGGCTTTTAAGATGTCTTAGAAGCTGGTAGCCTCCCTGTGTTTATTATGCTGTTAACGCCTCGCTTTCCCTGGAGTTGTTACTGGTAAAGTCACAGGGAAAGCCTTTACAGTCTGTGTCTATAGGAGGTGCGGGGGAAGGAAGGAAAAGCATGAAAACCATCCCTCCTTCCATGGCCGCCTGTGCAGGAAAGTAATCCGGATATAGGAGTCAGCGGGGTGCTGAAGGCGAGCAGTGGCCCAGGCCTTGGAGTTCTGCACCGAAGATAGGGAAGTGCCTCGAGGCGTGTGCTATTACAAAACAAGGCTTTGTGCCAATTGCAAAACCTGTGCCCCTTCTGGGTGAATAAATTATAAAAAAAAATTGGACCCACCAATTGAAACAGGCATTCTTTTTCCTCTGGGTTGAAATATTCCTCTTCCTCTGGGCCGATGCAGCATCTTGCCAAAGCTGAGAGCAGGTGGTACTTGGGCTGCTATCAGCCCTCAGTTGATGCCTCTATGCAGAGTATAACCTGCAGCCATTGGAGGTGGCTCACGAAGCCATCCCAAGATGGATCCCTGGTGCCCGAGGGGGCGGGTGTCAGGGACATGACTTCCCGTCATGCGTGTTCCCATCATCGGTCATCAGCGTGGTCTCTTTCTGTAGTACGACCTGTGCTGTCCGATACGGAAGCCACAGCTCCCCTGTGACTACTTACATGTGAATTGGAGTTAATTAAAATTAAGTTGAATGGAAACTTCAGTTGCTCAGTCTTACTAGTCACTTTCACACGTGGCTAGTGGCTCGTGCCTTGGACAGCACAGACAGCGAACATTTCTGTAATCCCGGAAAATTTCCTTGGACAGTGCTGGTTACAGATTCTCTAGGCCTCTATCCTCAGCACTCGCAGCTTATTCTTCTAACAGATTATTCTGTTAAATGGGCATGGTAATATTAGTGCTACCTCTTAAGGGCTGTTATTGGGTGAAAAGTGTTTGGAGCTGTGCCCAACTGCTAACACAGAGTAAGCGATCGGTGCATGAGAGCTGTATTGTTTTTTTTATTATTCATCCCCACTCCCTTGTAGATGTAACCGGTACGCATCAGTGGCTTCTTCCCCCACTTGGAAGAATTAGCAGCTAGTCCTTACCTCCTCTGTCCCTGCCCTCCCCTAGGACAGATCCCTTCCAATCAAAACCACAAAAGAAAGGCAGTTCGTTATCAAGCTCGTTCATTATCAAGCACTTGGAATTGGTTTAGGTACCAGTTTAAATCATGTCAAACCAACTGCCAGAGACTGTTTCCCTTCTCCCCAGTTAGAAACCGGAGTCACTTTGAAGCCCCAGGGCAATGACTTGTGGTTCTGCAGGGCTAGTCTGGCATTGAAAGGAGCCTGACCTTAATAGCTACAGACTAGGGGCGCCTGGGTGGCTCCGTCACTGAAGCATCTGCCTTCAGCTCAGGTCATGGATCCCAGGGTCCTGGAATGGAGGCCCACATTGGGTTCCCTGCTCAGCGGGGAGTCTGCATCTCCCTCACCCTCTGCCTGCCACTCCCCCAGCTTGTACTCTCTCTCTCAAATAAAGTCTTAAAAAAAAAAATAGCTACGGACTAACTCTGCCAATGAATTTAAGGGAATTTCTTACCACGTTAATCATCTTCACAGTTGGGGAAATTGTCTTTAAATCTGTCCATTTCCTCCTTATGTCTATAGTGTGATTCTGTGCGGGATTTTGGTGTCTGCATCTTCGCAGGAAGCACCTGAAAGCCTTCTGGCTCAAGGTCTTATCTCGTATTTCGCAAGAAGTCCCCAGAAGTTGTCTGTTCAAAACCCAGTATTTCCCCTTTTTTATTTTGTCCAAATTACAACAACAACGAAAATTTTTTTTTAATTTCTTATCCGGGGTCCATGAGAGTTTGTGAAACACCCAAGGTACGGAAGTGAAAAAGGAATCTTAAGGATTGCCCATTAGAGAAGTTCCTTTCACTAGTTGAAAAAAATTAATTTTCTGCCTAGGTTTTTTTTTTTAAGTTATGTAACAGAAGTGTCATAAATTTCTTCTGTTTCTGTTTCTGGGTGTGGGTGGAAAACATTCCAGGCCTGTCTGATCTAAAAACTGGCCATGGCACTAACTTAGTTTCTAAGACTGTATTCATTCATGAACCACAGGGGCCTAAGCTAGGAGAAAAACTTTATGTACCATCTCTTAAGGGACAAGAGCATTTTCTGTATTTTTTTAAAAGATCTTATTTATTTATTTATTTATTTGAGAGAGAACACAAGCAGGGGGAGCAGCAGAGGGAGAGGGAGAAGCAGGTTCCCCGCTGAGCAGGGAGCCCCATGTGGGGCTCCATCCCGGGACCCTGGGATCATGACCTGAGCCAAAGGCAGACGCTTCACCGACTGAGCCACCCAGGCGCCCTGCATTTTCTGTATTTAAGTATCTCTTTGCATAGCCTTTGAAGGAGTAAATACATTAGATCTGAGTTTTGAGGTTTGTTTTTAAAGATTGCATTTTTGTAGAGAAGTTTTAGGTTTACAACAAAACTGAGGGAAAGGTACAGAGATTTCCTGTATACCCTCTGCCCTCACAATTCATGGCCTCCCCCATTATCTGCATCCCCCACCAGGGTGGTACATTTGTCACAACCGATGAACCTACATTGATACATCCTAGCCACTCGAAGTCCATACTTTACCTTCAGGCTCCCGCTTGGTGTCATCTATACTGTGGGTTTGGACAAATGGATAATGACGCGTGTCCATCATTATAAGCTTGTACAGAGTATTTTCATTGCCCTAGAACACCTCTGTCCTCCGCCTGTTCACGTTTCCCTCCGCAACCCCTGCAGCCACCGATCCTTCATTGTCTCCACGGTGCTGCCTTTTCCAGAGCGTCCTTGGGTCGGAATCCTACAGCATGCAGCCTTTTCAGACTGAGTTTTTTCTTTTTTTTTTTTTTTTTTTTAAGGTTTTATTTATTTATTTGACAGAGATAGAGACAGCCAGCGAGAGAGAGAACACAAGCAGGGGGAGTGGGAGAGGAAGAAGCAGGCTCATAGCGGAGGAGCCTGATGTGGGGCTCGATCCCATAACGCCGGGATCACGCCCTGAGCCGAAGGCAGACGCTTAACCGCTGTGCCACCCAGGAGCCCCCAGACTGAGTTTTTTCACTTAGTGATACGCATTTACGTTTCCTCCGTGCCTTTTCCTGGCTTGATACCTTTTTATCCGGTGCTGAAGAATAGTCCATTGTCTGGCTACAGCACAGTTTATCCACCTACTGAAGGATATCTTAGTGCTTCGGAGCCTTGGCGATGATGAATAAAGCTGCTGTGTAAACATTTGCGTGCAGTGTTTCGCGGGGACGTGAGTTTTCAACTCCTTCAGGGAAATACCAAGGAAAGACTACCAGACTCTGCCCCAAAGTGGTTGTAGCATTTTCCATTCCCACCAGCAGCGACGGAGCAGTCCTGTCGCTCCACGTCCTCCCCGGCCTTTGGTGGTGGCACGGCTCTGGATTTTGGCCGTTCTGATAGGTGTGTAGTGGCGTCTTGCTTTAATTTGCAGTTCCCTGATGACACATGCGTGGTGTGGAACATCTTTTCAGACGCTTCTTTGCCATCTGTGTATCTTCTTTGGTGAGCTGCCTGTTTTCTCAGTGTTTTAAGAATTCTTTGTGTATTTTGGGTAGCAGTCCTTTATCAGATGTGTCTTTTGCAAATATTTTCTCCGAGTCTTTGGCTTGTTTTCTTATTCTCTTACTACTGATTTTTGCAGGGCCAAAGTTTTTAATTTTAATGAAGTCCAGCTGACTGATTGTTTCTTTTCCAGATCACATCTTTGGTGTTGTACCTAAAAAGTCGTTACCACGCCACCTCATCTAGGCTTTTCCCTATGTCATCTCTTAAGAGTCTTATAGTTTCGCACTTTACGCTTAGGCTTGTGCTTCATTTTGAGTTTAGTTTTGTGAATGGCATAAGGACTGCGTCTAGATTCATTGTTTTGCACGTGGACGTCCATCTAGTTGTTCCAGCACCATTTGTTGAAGAGACTGTCTTTGCCCCCTTGTCGAAGATCTGTTGACCGTCTTCATGAGAGTAGATCTGAGCGCTGTAAAACCCGATCTGCAAAAGAATCCCCTGGAGAATCTCTGTCAAAATGCTGATGCCTAGGCCCTGGGCAGAACCTGCCAAGTGGGCTTCTCGGGAGAGGGCTTGAGGAATCTGCATTTTCTACAACTGCAGATGCCTCCGAGCTAACAAGTCACGGGTTTGGGACTCTCCCTGTTAGTTCATTTTTGAAATTGCCGTCCTTTTCTGGAGAACCTTGGCACAGCTCCCATTATGGCGGAGGTAGGGCTTGACTGCGGCTTCTGTCAGCTACGACAAGGCAGAACCCTGTGACACCCTAGACACAAAAGCGTCACGAGCCCCTTCTGTGTGCCTGCACTGCACTGGGTGCTGATGGTCACCGGCAAAGGTGTGGGTAGAGGTTCGGGCTGGGAACCCAGATGCCAGCGGTGCTGCTTATGGAAGGCCTTTAAAGCCACACGGTGGAGTATGACACGTAGAAAACCGTTGTTTTCTGGAACATTGATCTGACAGGGGTTAGAGAGCACTAATTTAAATGAAGGTCAGAGAGGTCATTCTGGAGAGGACATGGTGCCTGAAGTGAGGAGGGCACAAAACAGGGTGAGGGTTCCAGGAATGTCACAGGCGAGAAGCCAGGAAGCTTTGGCGAAGGAGGAAGTAGCAGAATATAACAGAATATAGGGAAAGTGGTGGGGCGAGGGTGATTTCAAAGGCCATGATCAAGGAGTCCAGAGAACACGCGCTCTGACTGATGGAGATGGGGAAGGTCAGAAGACAGGCAGTTTGGCAGGGAAGAGAGGGCAGAAGGATGTTGACTTTGAGGCCAGAGTGGAACACTCAAATGGAGCAGTTAGAAATCTGGGATTAGCTCCAAGGAATCCCCAGTATAGAAATTCTAGTTGAAGGACAGACATGATAAATGGGGGAGAATGGATGAGGCAGTAAGCGGTAGAGAGGAATGTACAGAAGGCGGAAGCCCGAATGTGAACCCTCTGAAAAGGGGAGAGGGAGGAGAAGCCATGAAAACAAGGCAGGCAGGCAGAAGGGCCAGAGGAGAACCATGGAATTCAGTGGATGAGGCATTTTCAAGAAGCCTAAAACTTCTCGTGCTGGCCTCGTAACATCTCTTATACAGAAGACGAAAAGGAGTCAGGGCTCCTATAGTTCCCATAGCTATTGAAAGTGCCAGCGTTGGGACGCCCAGGTGGCTCAGTCGGTGAAGCGTCTGCCTTTGGCTCAGGTCATGGTCCCAGGGTCCTGGGATCAAGTTCCACACAGGGCTCCCTGCTCAGCGGGAAGCCTGCTTCTCCCTCTGCCTGCCACTCCCCCTACTTGTGCTCTCTCTGTCTCTTCCTCTGACAAATAAGTAAAATCTTAAAAAAAAAAAAAAAAAAGAAAAGAAAGAAAGTACCAGTCTTCGGGGCACCTGGCTCGGTGACTCTTGATCTCAGGGTCGTGAGTTCGAGCCCCACGTTGGGTGTAGAGCTTACTTTAAAAGAAGAAGAAGGAAGAGGAGGGGGAGGGGGAGAAGAAGAAAGTACCAGTGTTCATCAAACAGGAACATTTGTTTCTTCCTAGAGTATGAAACAGAGCCACATTATAAAGCAGGGTTTTAAGAAAAGCTATCTTTCCATATTGCAGATGTTGCCTTTCATGGTCCTCTTCAGCCATTTAAAAGAAAACAAACGTCTGCCTTTGTTTCCTGAACACCTTGTTAAAAATAATCCAGAAGGCTGTCTCATTATATCTTGCAGGCACAGCAGCCTGGGAAAAATTCTTCAATGTGAAGACATCTATAGGGAAGGTCAACACATTGGCTGTTCCTTTGCTCTCACTAATTTAAAGGATTCCAGTTTTGAACAGCACAGTGTCCAAATAGTGGTCAAGGATAATGCAGGAAAAATTAGACCATCCTTCAATATAGTGCCTTTAACTTCTCATGGTAAGTTTTCGAAGTCCTGTACGACAGTGTGGATAAAAGGGTTACGTCTTTTGAACAGTCAATGCAAAGAATAAAAAAAGGATGATTTGGGTTTTAAGATTTTCCCAGAAAAAAGGACTGTATTTATGTATACCTTTCTTTGGTGGTTGTTTTTTTTTTTTTTTAAGCAGCAGGCTTAGAAATTCGAATATTTCTTGAGTATATGTGCCACACGCTTTGCTCTTGTTTACTTCTGAGTGTGCCGAGACTTCAAACATGCAGTCATTTGTAGAACCGAGACCGGAACCAGGCTCTCTGACTCTTAAGATCTGTTCTCTTTTACTTATGATACTCGAGAGGATGATGGTGCAGAATAAAATCAAATATGATTCCCGAATAATCTTGCTCTTAGTTGAAAAAAGGCTCCGACTGGAGGAGGAGCGATCAGAAGTGATGTTCAAACTAGCTAACGTGCGGGGTGGCGTAGGCCCCGACCACTCAGAACACCCAACGCAGCCGAGTGCTGGCCTATTCAAAAGAAGCCTCGACTTGAAAACAGAGTATCTGCTTGAGCTTCTAGGTCTTCGCTTCGGACAAAGCACATAAACTCTCTTTAAGTGTTTCCTCATCTGTAAAACAGGGTCCATAGTCCCTCTTGACCTCAAAGAACTGTCCGAAGTTCCAAATGATGTGAGGTATATAAGTATTTTGTAAATCTCTAAAGCAAACTACTACTAGAAGCATCATGTTTATTTATTTGTTGTAAGATCCCAACAAGGAGTGCAGATTCTGGTTAAGTGGTGTACAGAAAATTTATAGGCAAATAACCATGAATTGACAAAGGTTCCCAAGTCTGGGAGCAGAGCACTATTCACCGCCCCTTCAGATAGTCACGCAAGCGAATTCTAATTGTGGACCGAAGGCCAGGGGAGTGAGATCGTGGTAAGTTGCCAAGTGGGATAATCCGAAGCAAAGCCCTTTTCTGTCCTCCCCCCTTGCTTGGCAGATTGTCCTTGGTGGACCTTTTAAAGCTCATTTTGCTCTTCTTTCTGGAGATTAGTGGCGACATAAAGGGAGATCCTTCTCAGCTGGGAGATGACATCTTCAAGCTGTGTTCTGCTAATCTTCCACTCTCTTTTGTCACTTAGTCTTAAGTATAGTTGACTCCTGAGAGACTAAATTGACGAGGCTAATTTTTTTTACTTTAATTGTGATTATACTCACATAACATTAGATCCCCCATCGTAACCATTTCTAAGTGTACAGTTCAGTCATGTTAAGTACATTCACATTGTTGTGCAACAGATCTCTAGAACTTTCTCATCTTTCAAAACTGAAACTCGATGCCCCCTAACCCTAATTGTCCCTCCGCCAGCCCTTGGTAACCAGCAACCCGCTTTCTCTTTTCTGTTTCTGTGATTCTGACTACGTTAGGTATCTCCCGTGGGTGGAGTCCTACAGCGTTTGTCCTTTTGTGATGGGCTGATTTCACTTAGTATAATGTCCTTGAGGTTTGTCCACGTCGCAGTGTATGACAGAGACTAGGCTCATGTTTTAGTTGTGGTCTTGGATTGACGCAAGTAAGCGGCAGCGGGGGAAACCCCTGGTGCCCCTCGTTATCCACCAGGTGGACGCACATGTGGACCCACGTGCTTCTTTTCTTTATTCTCTGTGTCACAACTGAATGTCCTGATTATACCCCAGCCGTGTTCTAACCGGATGGATGCAGGACAGAGTTCGCGCCATCTGCCAGACACCCCAAAGATGTTCTTTGGATCCATTTTTACAAGGGAGTTTAAAATAAGCTTTCTACATTAATCGTGACCCTCATTATCTCTACCTGTATATGAACCTCATAAAAATACTCTGGAAGCTAATTTGTGTTCTTCTGTTTCTTTCAGTGAAACCTGATCCCCCACATATTAAACGTCTCTTCTTCCAAAATGGTAACTTGTATGTGCAATGGACGAATCCACAGAATTTTTACAGCAGATGCTTATCTTATCAAGTGGAAGTCAATAACAGCCAAACTGAGACGAGTGATATTTTCTACGTAAGTTTTTCTTAGCTGGTTGATTTTATTTGGATATTTTTCTTTCACTGGAGTTTCTTCCAGGGTAATAGATAGAAACATCTCTTGAAATGTAGCTCTTACTCGCCTGATGACGGTGATGGTGATGATGACGTTTCTTGTCTGAAATAGGGTATGGTGGAAGGGTTGAGGGTTTATGGTAGTTGCATCAGCTGTAAGATCAAGCCATTCATCAGTTCATTTGCTGAACACATTTTTTATTACGTATCTGCCACGTGCCAGGCACTATCTTATGTGCACATGACCCTGACGCAAAGGTCTGTTCTTCCCGCGAAGCCTACCTACTAGGAAATAAGTATGTAAATGAGCAAAGCTAATTTCAGAGCACGAATGCTATGAAGACAGTCAAATGGATTAGGTAGGAGCACGATGGGAGGGCCTGAGGGAATACGAGGTTGGGTAGTCATCCGAAGTGACGCCATTTCAGATAAGACGAGAGTGACAAGCAGGGGCTTGCCATGTGAAGGTCTGGGGGTGGGCGGACAGCAAGTACAAAGGCTCTGAGGCAAGAATGAGCTTGGCATGTGTGAGAAACAGAAAGGAGACCGGTGTGGCCAAAGTAGAGTAGGGAAAGACGTGTAAGCAGGAGGCCGGGGTCCGATCTGGTCGATACTTCGAGGCTGTGGTGTGGCCATTCCCCTTGCCTTGGGTTTGTGGCAGCTAGAGTCGTCAAGTTGGAGGAGTCCATAGTTGTTGGGTTCTGTCCGCGTACACCGCGGGGAATCTAGTACAAAACACACTAATTAGAGGTCCCCGTGGGCCACTGGGCCTAACAGGATGTGGTGTAACCTCAGGGCATTGGTCCCATTGTTTCACTTTACAGTAGAGGTCACACACTCGGGCCTTTGACGCTTTCGTCTGAACTACCAACCAAGTGGGGTTTTGTTGATTCAATTTGAAAATTTTGTCCAGATTGAAATACCATGGCCCCTGAGGAGCGTAGGTTCCATAAGGTGGCGCCTCAAGGCCACAGGGACTGTGCTGGTCCCTGGCGCGCCAGCTGCCCCGGACCCCGGGTGCGTTGGACTTGCAGAAGTTCGAGACCAAGAGTTTTATATTGGCTTTTAAAGGAGCCCTGCATCTCGCACGTGGGCAAATTCCTTGGTCCAGTTGTTCTAGTTCACTGTGGGAGTTCCAGAATACTTACTAAAATAAGCCAGCGTTGACAGGCTGTAACCCCAGAGGGAGGGCCTGGGTCCACAGCTGACCAGAGCTTTTGTGGGCATTCGCAGGTGAATCCGTTTGCTGAAACAGAATAATCACCACCCCTACCAGAAACCAGTGTCCCCACACGGTACTGCAAAGGGAAAAAGCAGAGGGCTTCCAAGTGGGGAGAAGGTGAGGCTTGGATTTGCCACAAAGTCAGCTGTTGGAACGCTGAAGTTTCCTTGCCGACTCCGGCCTTTCCTGCTCTCTTCTGTCTGAAATCCTGAGACACAGGCTGCTTGTATTACTCATTTGGCACTGAATTTTGTCCTGCTGGTTCCCCTGATCACGTGGGCAGGCCTTTTCTCCCAACTAAAAATAAAAAGCTCCTGTAGGGAGGAGTTAGGTGGTGTTTACACCGGGCAGCTCCTGCTAATAGCGGCCGGCACGGATGGAGCGGTTACTCTGTAGCAGGCATTTTAAGAAGCACCTTCTCTCGGCTGTCTCGTGTCGTCCTCGCGGTAACCCTGCGGCTTTAGGGCCCCTGATTTTGTCCCCGTTTCACAGATGAGAAAGATGCCATCTCAGAGGTTTACTCCTAAGCTAAGTGGTAGAGTCGAGATTTCAGCAAGTCTGACTCTAAAGCTGGTGTCCCTAACACCGGGGGCCACCGCAGTACTTCCTCTTAACTGTACGAGCCATCGCTTACTACGTGTTTAAGCTGGGCTACGCGAATCCTCTTCTAGGTCCTTCTTATACAATAGCGTATAACAGTCCACGAAATGGTTCTATTTTAACCTATATTTGAGAAACTAAGGCTCAGAGAGGGAAAGTAACTTGCTACAGGCCACACAGCTGATAAGTTGGGCTTTACGTATTCAGAGGTTGGTCTTCATGTATTAAACTTAGACGGAGAACGTCGGGTCTAATACCATGTGCCTCATCCTCACTTAAGAAATTCTTGTTGAATTGAGTTACCTTTTTCTTACAAGCTTCTGCCCTGAAGAGAATGTACATACTATGGAATTTATCCTCCTAAATCAGAACTGTAGTCTATTTGGAATTAACTCTGTTTATACGTTTGGGTTGAATGTTCTTTCTCCTAGCAGATGTTCACCAGCTGCTTCCTCTCCTAAAATGTCATCAGCTTTTTGTGTGCTCACTGATTTTGGGCTCTGCTGGTTAGACCTTTTTTTTCCCCTCCCCTTTTTGCAAGATTTTTTGAGGAATTATTTTGCCTGGTGTTGTAATTAAGAGGGGGAAGTAGGCTGGGACATGAACTGATGCCCTCACATGGGGGCTGTGGTCAGAGATAGCTCATGACAGAGCCACAAAGCAAGGAACGACCTGTCTTTGACCACCTGCCTTCTCCACAGACGAGCTACTTGGTCCTCTGTGCCCTTGTTTTCCTTTTCTCACAGAGTTATCTGAGCAGCCGATAAACTATGCAAGGGAATTTACATTTGAACAAGAGCCCAGAACCTTCCATTTACACGGCGAATTGCCAGTTTGGGAACATACATGTATCTGGGAGATGTCCCAGGGGAGGGAGACAGGAACCTGCCACCCGATCCCTCAAGTCGTAGTTGGTACTTGGGCTTCCCCAACAGGTCTCTGATTCCCAAGTGGCTTTTTCTCTGCCCTGTGTGAAGTGTCGATAGGACGCTCTTGATCACTCAGTTGGCCTTTCAGCTCTTCCCAGATGCTGCTAGGAGCCATTTAGTAAATAACATTCAAGGTCAAAAGTCATAGCTCTGTGTTCTGGTCTTTGTCCCATGTTTAAACATCTCTTTGATAGAAGTTGACTGTTCCAGCATCATTGAGGTACGATCGCAAGTAAAAACCATATATATTTGGGTTGTACAGTGTGATTATTTTCAAGGTGTACAACATGATGATTTAATATACATCGATCTTGTGAGGTGATTACCACAATCACGTTCATTAACACATCTGTCACGTCACCTAGTTACCTTCTTTTAAATGGTGAGAACACTGAAGATCTCTCTTAGCAAATTTCAGGTATACAATGTGGTGTTATTAACTACAGTCACCGTGCTGTACATTAGATCCCCAGAACTTATAACTGGAAGTTTATACCCTTTGCCCAACATCTCCCCATTTCCCCCAATCACCCAGCCCCTGGCAACCACCACTCTGCTCTCTGCCTCTATGAGCTCGTTTTAGATTCCACATTTAAGTGAGGTCATACGGTGTTTGTCTTTCTCCGACTGACTTCTCTTAGCACAGCGCCCTCGAGTTTCATCTGTGTTGTCACAAATGGCAGGATTTCCTTCTTTCCCGTGGCTGGATGATATTCCATTGTACACGTGTACATATATCACACCTTTATTCATCTGTCGGCGCACGCTTGGGTTACTTCCATATCTTGGCTATTGTGAGTAACGCTGCAGCACACATAGGGGTGTATGTATCTTGTATCTTTTCTTCTTCTTCTTCTTCTTTTTTTTTTGTTAGCGTGCATGTGCGCGGGGGCGGGGGGCACAGGGAGAAGGAGAGAGAGAATCCCAAGCAGGCTCCACACCCAGGGCAGAGGTCGACACAGGGCTTAATCTCACAACCCTGAGATCATGACCAGAGCCAAAATGAAGAGTTGGACACTTAACCAGCTGAGCCACCCAGGCGCCCCAGGGGTGCATGTATCTTTTCAAATTAGTGTTTTCATTTTCTTTTTTTTTCCCCAGAGGTTTATTTATTTACCTTAGAGAGAGAGCACATGTGTGAGGGGAGAGTCAGAGGGAATCTCATGCAGACTCCCCACTGAATGGGGAGCCCGACGCAGGGTTCCATCCCACGATCGTTGAGATCATGACCTGAGCGAAACCAACAGTCAGAGGCTTAACCGACTGAGCCCCCCAGGAGCCCCCATTTTCTTCAGATAGAGACCCAGTAGTAGAATTGCTGAATCATATGGTATTTTTTTAATTGAAGTATAATTGACATACGGTGTTAGTTTCGGGTGTAGAGCATATTTTTTCAACAATTCTGTACATTTCTCAGTGCTCACCGTAAGCGTCACCATCTGTCACCAAACAATGTTATCACAATATTATTGACTATATTCCCTATGCTGGTATTTCTATTTTTAACTCTTTGAGGAAGCTCCATGCTGTTTTCCATAGTGGCTGTACCAGTTCACATTCCCACCAGCAGGGCATGACGGTTTTCTTCTCTCCACAACCTTGCCAGCATCTGTTACCTCTTACCTTTTTGATGATGATGACCTTTCTAACAGGTATGAGGTGATACCTCATTGTGGTTTTGATTTGCATTTCTCTGATGATTACTGATATAAACATCTTTTCATACATCCTGTTGGCCAGAACCAGACTGTACTAAGCAACAGATTTTCATGTGTTGATTTTTTGCTCCAGTTTTGAAATATTTGCATTTTCAGAACTGATCTTTTCTCTAACCCAGTTGTTTTTGATATATTATACTCTCAACGAGGGAGACTTTTTTTAACTTTTTTTTAAAGATTTTATTTATTTGTTAGAGGGCATGCATGAGAGAGAGAGCAGGAGTAGGGGCAGAGGGAGAAGCAGACTCCCCCCTGAGCAGGGAGCCCGGATATGGGGCTCGATCCCAGGACCCTGAGGTCATGACCTGAGCCGAAGGCAGCTGCTTCACCAAATGAGCCACCCAGGCGCGCCCAGAATTTACTTTTTTGTGTGTCTGCCTTCTTTCACTCAATGTTGCGTTTATGGGAGAGAGATTGTTTCCTCTAGTTGTCAGTGTTTTGTTCTCATTGCGTGTATTCCATCATGTCGGTATATCACATTTGATTTCTCCATTCTGCCTTTGGTGGACATTTGGATAATTTCCAGTTTGGGGGTGTTATGAATAGAGTCTTTATGAACACGGCATTCTTGTCTCTTGGCGTGCGTGTGAGGGTGGGCACGTGTGGGCATGTGTGGGTCAGAGGCTTGCATATGACTGTCTCTAATAGATAATAAGACTTTCCCCAAGTGGTTGTGCCAATTTACACTACTAAGAGCAGAAATCGAGGGTACTACATGCTTCACATCCTCAGCAACACTTGGTATTGTCTGGTAGGCGTGTGTATTGTTCTCTTGTGGATTTAATTTGCATTTCCCTGATGACTAATGAAGTTGAGCCCTTTTGCACATGTTCCTTAGTGATTTGAATACCCTCTTATGAAATGCCTGTTCAAATCCTTTGCCAGTTTTTCTGTTGGGTTGGCTGTCTTTTCTTTATTAATTGGTGGGATATACGTATATGTGTGTGTACGTAATATATGTAAATATAAGTATATATTATGTGATATGTATATATGCAAGTCCTTTGTCAGGAATTGCAAATAACTTCTCTCACCCTATACATGACTTCTTTAATTTCCTTAATAGGATATCTTTGATGAACAGAAGAAGTTTGCAATTTTAATATAGATGACTTTATAACAATTTTTCCTTTAGGGTTAATATTTTTTGGTTTTATTTAAGAAATCTGCTTCAAGGTCATGAAGATATTCTACATTTTCTTCTAAAATCTTGCTGTATTTATGTATTTATTTGTTCAGTTTATTTTAACTTTCACATTTAGATCTGCAGTCCATCTGGAATTGACTTTGTAAATAGTGTGAAGTAGGGGTCAAGATTCTTTTTTTTCCTGTATGGATATGTAATTGACCCAGCACCACTTATTTAAAAAAACCAGCCTTCTCTTTCACTGTACCTGGTCCTCTTTTGATGGGATAAAAGGAAACCTTGTTAGAAATAGTTAAATGATATAATGTAATCTCTTAAATTTTTTGAATTTTTTTTTCTTTCTTCAAGGTTGAAGAGGCCAAATGTCAGAATTCAGAATTTGAGGGAAACCTGGAGGTCAGTAAATTCTACGTTAGCTATTTGGGCTTAAAGTCATAGAATGATTGGGGGTGGGGCAGGGCGACCATAGACTAAATTTGAACTGTTTTGAGAAAAATAGACTCCTTTGTTCTGTGGGTTATTGCCAATTTTTATTTGAGGAGTTACAGTCAGATAATTTAGACTGCAGTCCAAGTCTTAATCATATACAGAATTTGGCAGATAATTATATTTAGCATTCAGAAGCAGAAAAAGGGAATAACCTGGTAACATTCCTTGTGTGTTTTTATTTCTAAGGGTACAATTTGTTTCATGGTCCCCGGTGTGCTTCCTGATACTTTGAACACAGTCAGAATAAGAGTCAGAACAAATAAGTTATGCTATGAGGATGACAAACTCTGGAGTAATTGGAGTCAAGCGATGAGTATAGGTAAGAGAACAGGATTTCATTAAAATTTAAACCACTGATGCATGAAAACTAAGCTGAAGCAGAAAATAGATTGGGGTAAAGGATTGTTCTGCATTCTTGATGTCATCCAGAGAATATCTACAACTGAACTGTGTTTTCTGTTTAATTACTGTCAGATCACCCAGCTTTAATTCACAATGTGCAGCTCTTTGAAAATCCACAATCCAAAAGGTGTTATTCTCTCTTCTGTCCTGTCTCCATCTTCTTAACAACCTGAACAAAAATATCAGAAGGCAGGCATGATTAAATCTGCAGATCGTGCAGTGCTAGAGGGCTATCCTATGTACTGGTGATAGAATCAAGAGAGAACAGTGACCTTGATGTCATTTAATAGAGATCAGACTGTATCTAGGTTTGAAAACAAGTTTCATTTATTAACGGAGTGACTGAGCAAACTGTGTGTTAGGCCCAAGTACAGGATTGGAAAGACCTGTGCTTTATGGGTGTGTGTGTGTGTGTGTGTGTGTGTGTGTATGTATGTGTATGTTGTGGGGTGGGTGTATAGGGTTTTATTGAACCGTAAGCTCAAAGTGACTCAGCATTGACTTAAATATCCCCCAAAGGCATATGCAGCCATAGGCCGCAGTGACGGTGCAGCACGTAGAGAGAGCAAGGGAACGCTGCAGGGTGGGCCACAGGGTCCCGGCCATATCAGCAGCGTGCAGTATTCGATTCTGGGCACCACACTGTAGGAGGTTCAGTGGCAGACTGGAATCTGTTCTCGAAAGGGTAATCAGGATATGAAAGAATCTCAAAATTTTGGGAGGAGTGGTTGATGAAGCAAGCTCAGGGGTGAGGAGTCCCAGTTGCTGAATTCTAATATTTGGGCTGTTAGGTAGAAGAGGGAATAGGTTATTTTCTTTTGTGGCTGCACGGGGCAAAATAGGACCGACTGAAGAGCTTTCTAATAGCTCTCTAACGGTCAGAGAAACAGATTGTTGAGGTAGGCAGTTCCCTATTAATTGAGGAACTGAGCAAGCTATGTGCCCGGCATGCCTGTATTTTGTTATGTATTGTTGCATAACAAAGTACCTCAACATTTGGTGGCTTAAAGGACACATGTTTACCATCTCACAGTCTCCATGGGTCAGGAATCAGGGCCCAGCTTAGCTTAGTACCTCTGGCCCAACTTCTCACATGGGGTTACAGTCAAGCTATTGGCTGGGCCTGCAGTCTCATCTGAAGGCTTGACTGGGGCTGGAGAACCCGCTTCCAGGCTCACTTATGTGGTCATTGGAAAGCCTCCATTCCTTGCTGGCTGTTAGATGGAGGCTGTAGCAGGTTGAATCCCATCCCTCAAAAAGATACGTTCAAGTCCCAACTCCTATACCTGTGACTGTGACTTCCTTTGGAAATAGAGTTTTTGCAGATGTAATCAAGTTAAGATGAGGTCCCACTGTCTTAGAGTAGGCCTTAAATCCAATGACTAGTACCCTTGTCGGAGGAGAGGATATACAGAAATGCCAAGAGACGCACAAACACACGGGGAAGAAGGCCCTGTGAGGATGGAGGCAGAGATTGGAGTGACGCAGCTGCAGCCAAGGAACAGCAGTGGTGCCCGGGAGCCACCAGAAGCTAAGAAGCAGCAAGGAGGGGTTCTTCTCTAGAGCCTTCAGAGGCTGCATGTCCCCATGGATATCTTGATTTTGGACTGCTAGCCTCCAGAACCGTGAGAGAATACATTTCTGTTTTTAGCCACCTGGCGTGTGGTGATCTGCCACAGCCACCCTAGGGGGCTAATAACAGAGGCCTCCCTCAGCTTCTTGCCCCTGGGGCCTCCCCACAGGGCCGCCTCATGAAACGGCAGCGAGCTTGCTCAAGTAAATGACCCAAGCAAGAGTGCGTGAGAGAACACCCGTGTGGAAATCACAGTCTTTTATAACCTAATCTTGGAAATGACATCACTGCTGCTATTCAGTTCTTTACAAACAAGTCAGTTAGTCCAGCCCACCCTCAAGGGGAGGAGATTACATAAGGCTGTGAATATCAGGAGGCAGGGATCATTTGGGGTCACCTCAGAGGCTAACACAGTGATGCTAGGCCCTGGTGTTGCTTTCTAGATGGCCGTGTCCTAGTGGGAAAGATGAGCATATAAGGAGACACGACCTTCTACATGGGAGATATATAGCAAGGCGGTTCATGAAAAGCTCTGGAACCAGACAGTGCCAGATTTGAGGCTTGATGGCATCACTGCTGAAACCCTTCTGGACGAGCCATTGCGCCTCTCTGAGCCTTGTCCTTCTCATCTGTATGAACGGAAGATAACTGTTACGTATCTCTGTAGCATAGCTGTACATACATGTGCAAGCCCTTAGGATGGTATCACACATATAGTAGCTGCTCAGTTAAGAAGTAGTGGTAGTTAGGACTGATTTACATAGTCTAATAGTGGTAACCAATAAGAAAAGGTAGTCACTGTTAATGAGATGACCTTTTTAACAGGTCTAACGTTGTGAATAGTGTCCAAAACTAGTTAAGATATCCTGGTTTACGGATAACCCGCAAGCTGTTTAGTCATCCGTGGGATTTTAGGCACCAGAGCAGGACTGTGCTGTTCACGAAGAAGGGAACGGAAGATAAGATAATTGAAGAGTTTTGGAAAATAGGTCGGGGCGGAGTGCGGAAATATCTGTGATCTTGCTCGTTTGATCCAACCGTTGCTTGGTGTTTTGGTTTTTTTTCCTAAAAGGGGTTGATCTCTCACGTTTTGCGCTTGCTCTCCATTTGCCAGGTGAGAATACCGACCCCACGTTCTACGTCAGCATGTTGCTTGCCACTCCGGTCATCGTCGCGGGCGCCATCATAGTCCTCCTGCTTTATCTCAAAAGGTGAGGCAGCTGCGGCGGAAGGCCTGGCAGTTTCTGCTAGCCCGGGAGCTGCAGTCCCTACTGTCCGCGAGGGTGTTGGGCGTTTGCCCCAGCTATCCGCGGCGCTTTGGCTCTACGTGGCTCTTGGTAGTATGGCATGGCCAAGAGGGCTCATCGCGCGCATCCTCTGGGGAGCAGGATGTTGGGTTCGTCTCCCCGCTCAGGAGCTCTTCCCTTTGCGTTCGCTCTACTCTTTCGAGCGGCTAACGTAGCCACAGATAGCGGGTAGCTCTTGGAGTGATGTTTCAGAGATGGAGCACGTGACCGATGAAACGACTCGGCCGGTGTTAATGCAGAGCGGGCCGCTGCTCCAAGCTGCGGGAAGACAGCTTCCCCAAGTCGCCTCTGGTAGCTGGTGCTCCACACCCGGGCGACCGGAGCGGGGGCCGGAGAGGCGGGCGGAGCGGGCTCCCGTAGGCCGTGGCAAGGAATTGAGATTGTTCTCCTAAGCCTGGTGGGGACACATTGGAGAGTTTGAAGCAGGGAAGGGACGCGACCTGATTTTACTGTCATAAAAGGTCACCGCGGTTGCCGAACGAAGAACTGGCTGGGGCAGGAATGGCAGCAGGTAGGCTAGCGAGGAGGCGTTGCAGTGCGTTCGGGGGGGAAGGTGAGGGCAGCCTGACCTAGGGGGTTAGCGACGGACGTAGTTAAGATGTGGTCAGGGCCGGGATGTATCTGGAAGGTAGAAGTGAGGGCACTTATCATCCATCCATGGAGGTACGAGGGGGGACGGAGGGTTCAAGGAGGGCTCAGGCCTCGGGCTTCAGCAACTTGAGCGAACGCCGGAGCCATTTGCTGAGACAGAGAAGATTGTGAGGAGGAGCACTGGCTCTAGGACAAAGGTGAAGACTTCAGGTTGGAACAGAAGTTCGAAATGCCTAGTAGATAACGCAAGTAGAGATGTTGAATGGGTAGTTGTGTGATGAACCTGGAGTACAAGGGAGAGGTCTGGGCTGGAGATAGTTCTGGGAGCCCTCGGCATGTAAACAGACCCGAAGCCCTAAGACTGGAAGAGAGCACTCGTACAGCAAGTGGGACGGAGGGTAAAAGAGGGAGCCCTGGGCCACACCAACATTTAGGGCCCAGGAGATGAGGTGGGGCCACCAGAGGGTACTATGACGTGCAAAGATGGACAGGGGGAGAAGAAAGAAAAATTAAAGAAGAATGTACCCTGCTCTCAGAAGAGTATTTTTTTCAAAATTATAAGCAGTAAGCCCCCATCTGGTCTCAGATGAGTAAAGCACCATTATTATTTAAATTAGGGGAAGTGCATATGCATGCACGCCGCGCGCGCGCGCGCGCGCGCGCACACACACACACACACACACAGGGTCATAACCATGTGAGGCGATAGGTGTGTTAATTCGCTTGATTGTAGTCCTCATTTCATAATGTACATGTGTATCATGGTGTTCATGTCAACTATAGGTAATTTTTAATTGTCGAGTATATCTCAAGCTGGAAAAAGAAAAAGAGTCTTAAAAGTGATAGGGTATGAGCAGTCTGCTTACCCTGATGGCCCCTTTGGCCTGCCCATCCTGGGTGCCCTCAGGACATCGGGTTCTCAGCTGCTTGCGGGAATTTCTTCACAGCTGCTCCATCATTAAAGGTGACTTGTGTACCGTGCCTTTGTCCACATCTTCTTTTAATGTGGCTTTTTTTTTAAGTGGGGCGTTCCTACGGGCTGGAAGATTTGATCAAAAAATGTCTGTGTTTTCTGAAAGGCTCAAGATCATTATATTCCCTCCGATTCCTGATCCTGGCAAGATTTTTAAAGAAATGTTTGGAGACCAGAATGATGATACCCTGGTAAGCCCCGATTCCATGAAGTCGAAATCGGTTTTTGTTGGGAGGCTATGGGATTTGTAAAGAGTTGGGTAAAACATACAACATATAAAATTTACCATTTTGACCATTTTTAAATGTACAGCTCAGTGCCATTAGGTACATTCACAGTGTCATGCAGCCATCATCACAATTTCCAGAACTTTTTCTTCATCCCAGAATAGACACTGTGCCCATTAAACAATAAGTCCCCATTCCCCCCGGCCCCTGGTAGCCTCTTTTCTACTTTCTGTCTCTATAAATCTGCCTATTCTCAGTACCTCGTGTAGGTGGACTTTCACAACATTTGTCCTTTTTTGTGTCCGACTTCTTTCACTTAGCATGATGTTTTCAAGGTTCGTCCATGTTGTAGCGTGTGTCAGAACTGTATTTCAAAATTGATTATATTTTTAAGATTTTGTTTATTTATTTGACAGAGCATAAACAGGGGGAGCGGCAGAGCGGGGAGGGAGAAGCAGACTCCCCACTGAGCAGGGAGCCCGATGTGGGGCTCAATCCCAGAACCCTGGGATCGTAACCTGAAGGCAGATGCTTCACTGACTGAGCCACCCAGGTGCCCCTAAAATTGGTTATTTTAAACTTCATTTTATCTAAAAGGTTAAAGAAGAGGCAATATATTATGTTGTATCCCAGGGGTGCCTGGCTGGCCCAGTGAGTAGAGCATGTGACTCTTGATCTCGGGGTTGTGAGTTTGAGCCCCGCGTTGGGCGTGGAGCCTACTTAAAATAAAAAAATAATTAATTAATTTAAACACATTTAATTAATTTATTAAATTAAATTAATTTAACACATTTAAAAAATGTGGTATCTCAGACTAAGCATACCATTTGAGAGGTCCTCAGAATACTTTGCCCATCTCCTCTCACTGGGCTTCATTCTGTCTGTGGGGCAGGGAATCTGTTTAATCCAAACATTTGAGGAGTGGAGCATCCCCAATGAAACCAGTCCGGTAGGCAGGGCTTCGGGCTCTTGGGAGACTTGGGGGAATAGAAGGATAGGGTAAACAACTGAAAGAGATTCTGTCCATGCTATTGCCTGGAAAGCTGGCCTCCGAAGACGAGGCAAACCCACCCGAACTGTTCTGGTTCGTTTGCTGCATACTCTCTTGCTAGAATTTGTGGCCGGAAAACCTAAGACCTCAGGGGAACCAGAGAGTTTCAGGTTTCCCTGATAAGTACATTCACCCAAATAAAATAATAAAGACACTAAATGGAATAAATATCAGTATCATTACAAATATTTTAAATTAGTAATATCAGGCACAGGGCAGTTAATTTAGCGAAGCAGTACAGCATAGCGCATAATGGCCTGGGCTCTGGAGTCAGATTGTCTGGATTCAAATCTCATTTACCATCTGTCTGACCTTAGGTAACTTCCTTAAGCTCTCTGTGTCTCAGTGTTTTCATTTGTAAAATGGAGGTCATGATAGCACCTGCCTCCTGGTGGTGTTATGTGGGTTCGAGTAACTGAGTACGGAAGAACCGCTCAGCAGGCAGGCATTCCGCAGTGCTCAGGAGGCGTCGGCGGTTAGTATTACTATTGATACTTCCCATTTATTGTTAATCCCCAAACAGTTCTTCTTTTTTTTTTTCTTTTTAAAAAGTAAGCTCTACGCCCGACCTGGGGCTTGAACTCATGACCCCGAGATGAAGAGTCACATGCTGTGCCGCCTGAGCCAGCCAGGCGCCCCTCCCCAAACAATTCTTGTCATAACAAGTGATTCACAACAGCCGCGCTGATGTATAGCGGGAAAGGAAGGCGGGGAGGCCGATGTGCTGTCAGGGCAGGGCGCACGTGGATCGCTCTGTCACCAGGTCGTGGTCACGCTGCCTGACCCCGGGGGATAGGGCACCGCCAGGCAGATAGGTCCCAAAGTCAAGTGCCTGAGGAGGAGGCGGTCACCTAGGGGGAATATGGCAACCGGCGGCTCTTCGCCTCTCGTTGAGTCACCACCGACTGGAAGGCTTGCGAGAATAGAGCATCCCGTCCCCGCCTCCAGAAAGTCTGAGTGCACCGGTCTGGGAGGGACCCCAGGAATCTGCATCTCCAACAGGAGCCCCCCCCAGAGGATTCCTTTGCTGGCAAGATGGTTTGCAGAGCCCACTTTGACAAACACTGTTGTGGCCATTTTCCTTAGGGTGACCTCGTGTCTTTCTTCATCTACCCCACTAGCGCGCTGGCCGCCGGGGGCTGGGGATGGCGCAGGCCCTTGCGGACACCCCTGACCAGCCCTGGAAGGTCTGCTGTGTGTATACAGCAGATGGGGTGCTGGGCTTCCCTTCCTTGCTGTGTCCTCATAACCGCCCCGCAGCCTACGTGCTGTGAGTAGCATTTTTTTCACAGATGAGGAAATGAAGCCTCAGCGAGGTTCGGTAACTTTAGCGCAGTCACACAGCTAGTAGGTAGTATGGCGGCATCTGACCCGGCATGGTCTGACTCTAGACTTCTCTCTCTCTTTCCGCTCTGCTGCATTGCCTCTCGTAAGAGAGAGTGTTTGTCCTCAAGAAGCTCACTACCTTCGGAGAGTTCTTTGTGACAGAAGGAGAGGGTCGGGATGGGGGCCTTTGGAGAAAAAGATTTGGACTCACATCGTGGCTGGCCTTCTGTGGGAAAGCATAAGGAAGAGCCATCGGACAGGAGTCAGAAGGGAGTGGTGAGAGGGGGAGGCCCGGTGGCAAGCCGGGAAGCTAGTCCTGAACTTGCCACATCCAGGCTTTTGTTTGGCCACGTGGCGTATCTCACGGTTCTCAGTTTGGAGCCTGCTGCGTGGCATACATTCTGCTGGTTCATCCGAGGCCCTCCGGTTCCCCGTTCCCACCTGGTGTCACGTGGAGCTGCCAGGCCAGGCCCCAGAGAGGCGTTTGCGTTCGCTGCCCCTCCCAGCGGGACGGGGACAAGTCAAAGTGCCACGATACAGATGCCCAATACTGGCGAAAACGTGTTTGGACTCACTGATAGATACAGAGCATACAGCCAAAGCCTAGATGAGAGCGCAGTTTCCAGCCTAATACATTTCTAAAAGGTGATCCCAGCCAGCGCTAATGAATGGGTAGGGAGCGGGCAGCTGGGCCTACAGAACGGTGTTTTTGCCTTCTGGAGGGCAACTTGGCAAAATGTCACAAAAATCTTCAGTCTGATAATTACACTTTTAAGCATCTGTTTTGAGGAAATAATCCAGCAATGGCACAAGGATGGGCAATGCAGCGTTTGTCTCTAACATGAAAAACTTAGAAGCCAGTGTAGAATTAGTTAAAAAACAAGCTAGGCTTTCAAAGCATTTAATGTCACAGCAAAATACTCACGATTCGAGAGTAAGAAACATCAGCCCTGCAGAGTATGCTGCCATGGTAATTTGGATAACAATGCGTGACTCCACGCACAGAACAATGAGTGGAAGGAAAGGAATCGAAATGATCATCTCTGGCCAGAAGGGCTGCACGGATAATTGATGTTATTTTCTACCTTTCTGAAATTTCCAAATTGCCTATGATGAGCATGTATGACTTTCATAATGAAAAGGAACCCTGTACAAGTCATTAAGGGAAGAGAGAATATTTGGGTCACGCGGGTTTGAGAGATAATAGGGACTGGAACTTCGGTGGTAGCAGAAGAGATTGACGCAGGCGACAGTATTAAAGGCAGCTCATTACAACTTGGGGACTCTGTGGGCGATGAAAGGTCCAGAGAGTAAAAATAATCTCAAGGTTTCGAGCCTGAGTGATAGAGTGAACGATGGTAACATTGACAGCAAAATCAGATCAATTATCTTTCTCAGAGATGGGAAAATTGCTTTTTTTCAATTTGCTGTCTAGAGGATAATATGTTGTCCCGATGAGTCAGAGAATTCTATAATTTAGCGAGGCTGATATACTGACAAGATGGACCACTAAAAGCATAAGATGTTTTTGTTTGTGTTGGTTGCAGACCATTAAATAAAATCAGGGTTTAAAACTGAAAGTATAATAAAAATGCCAGACAAGGGGAAAGGGTAATAGAACAAATTTTCATGTTTTCTTTTTAAGCAAATGAATAATCTTCCTTTCTCTACACGGCAGCAGTCCTCCCCAGTGCAACTGCATACGCGGCAGAAAAACGAGCCTTTTCCTTCTAGAATTATGGAATTAGAGAATGAACATGGCCCCAGAGGTCATCCAGCGAGGTGGGCGTTTCACGTGTTGAATTATTTATTTATAACCGTGAATTGTTAAGATGCTAAGATGCTAGTCCTACCCCCTCATTTTTAGAGACGGGGGCGGTGGGGGCCCTAGAGACATTTCTCAGGGACTGTCACGGAGAGAGGTCATGGCAGAGCCTGAACCAGAAGCCAGGGTAGCCCAGAGTTACTGTCTCCTAATCCCGAGAAATAATCCCGGCCCTTTCTTATTACTCTTCTTCCCCACTACACCATCCGCGGTGGTTCTTTTAAATAAGAAAACCCCCAAAAACTCTTTTAGGTGTGGCCACGAAGAAACGAAATCCTCTGTATAGTTTTCCTTAAGGTTCCTAGTGTTTTGACAGTGTTTTTTTCATCACTATAGTAACATTGCGGCCAACAGCATTTCTTCCTGTGGCTTCGCTGCTTGCCTTTCCTTTGTGACTAATTGGGCTGCGGGCCACGTCTGGGGGGCGGGGGGCTGTGCAGAGGGGATTGCTGCTCCGCATCTGCATTTCTGTTTCATCCGTAAAAAATTATCTATTCTTCCCCCGCTTCTTGGAAGCCAATTATGTTTCCAGCACCGTGCCAGTTTCACATTCCTGATTGGAAAGCGGCTCTGTAACTGGGAGTCGACTTCCAGATACTGCGGAGTTGTTTCTTTCTTTCTTTCTTTCTTTCTTTTTTTTTTTCTCACTTCAGTATGTATCTTTAAAAATTAGGAACGCGAAAAAAGGAAACAAAAGTTAGGAACACTTCCCTACATAAGCAAAATAGCCTGGCCGTCCTTTTAAAAATGATTCACATTCTTTAATATCATCTAATACTCAGCCCCTATTGCAATTTTTCCAGCTGTCCCCCGGTTGCGGGGAGACAAGGTCGAATCCATTGCCGTGGCACCGTTCGTGACGTGAAGATGGAGCGCTGTGTGTAGGGTGGTAACAGGGTGTCCCCTCCTGCCCCTTGACACTTATGTCCCCCCTCGCCACCTGAAGCTCGTCTGCGTGGCTCTGGGTTAGCGCCCTGTCGGCGCTTTGGCTCAGCTCCGTAGCTAATGCTTTTTGGGCCAGTTGGCCTCGAGTGAATCCATAATTTCAGCAGGCATTCTGAACTGACGATTTTTCTCATCTGTCATCTAATCTACATTTATAAGCTGTCCCTTTTCTCTAAAGCACTGCTTTGAGTCATTAACTCGGCTCTTGGGGGGGTTCTGAAATTCTGTTTCTGCTACGAAGGCAGGTACGTGTTTAATTCTTTCCCTTTACTTCTCAATTTTTAAAGCGAGGGGTTGGAGCCAAAGCCCCCTTAAATGGTACCACCTTTGTCCCCTTCACACCACATTCAACTGGTTCTTTTTTTTTTTTTTTAAGTTTAAACTCCACCCCCAATGTGGGGCTCGAACTCACAACCCCGAGATCAAGAGTCGCACGTGCTACCAACTGAGCCAGCCAGGCGCCCCTCGTTTCCTTTTTAAGCTGCAGTGATTTTTAAGGCATCGCAGTCCCCAGTTCATATTGTTCAACTTCCTATTGTGGATGTCGATCTGAAGAAAACCGGGGCAAGCAATCTGTTGGCTTGTAGTTGTACAATAGGCCACTGTTTCGTGCAGGGCTTAGGGGCATGAAACCCTCTTGGTTTCTATGGCGAATTCACTGTGGGAACTAACCAAACCTTGGAAGTATTCTTAAGTGGACATTTGGTGTTCCATGAAACCACGAAATTTGTTTATTTCTTTAAAATATAAAAGCCTGTATAGCCTGCTGCTTTTCTTGGATTGAATGTCTAACAACTAAAGGCCAGTCGTGTTAGCCTCCAAACACTGATTTTTTTCCCCCATCTATGATGTTTTTCATCTTCAGCCATTACTCTGTCATTGATTACCTTGTTTTAAAAAATTGGCAGTGTGAGAATCAAATTATGGATGGGTAATTTTGTGGATTTATTTTTTTTTTCTGCAAGTAATTTTAAAAATAGACTGGCATATAATTCACGAAATTGAATAATAGGTCAGAGCATTTGTTCCCTTTTCTTACACAGACATACTCATAGAAGCAGTCCTCAGGAAAAGGCCACAATGCTGATGATGAGTGAAAATGAGAGTAATCCGAGTTTTAGAAATGAAAAAAGGCAATTGAAAAAATTAATGTCTTCTTGGAAGCCATTTCTGCTGCAGTGTTCCCCTCATTAAAATAGGGTGGTTTTTTTTTTTTTTTCTTCCCTGTCCAACCCAGCTAACCATTGGGTCTAATGACTAAAAACCAGCGACAGTGTAATCTTCGGCATGCGTTTTTAAAAATTAAAATATTTTTCTTTTTAA
Source organism: Ursus maritimus (assembly GCF_017311325.1). NCBI lineage: Eukaryota > Metazoa > Chordata > Mammalia > Carnivora > Ursidae > Ursus > Ursus maritimus. The sequence continues at coordinate 31,022,835 of NW_024423319.1, read as the reverse complement.
AAGCGACACGTATTTATTATAGAGAAATGGGAAATACAGATCACCAAAGGAGGAAAATAACATCACTCTTCATCCTGTCACCCGGACGTAACCATCTTTAATGTTATGTGAACAACATAGAGAAATGGAACTTTTAATGATAAATGGAGTAACAGTGACAACAATAATAATAGTTTGTACTTGTGGAATTTTTGCTACGTATCAGACGCTTTTCTCAGCACTTCCTTCATTAATTTGTCCCCATCTTGCAGTCGGTCTTATCTCCAGCACACGGGTGAGGAAAGTGGGGTACCAGAGGGGGACTTTTGTAGCTTGCTGGGGGTTGCATTGTGAGGACACAACAGAGCTAGGATCCAAACTGAACGGACAAGAGTCAGACTTGGGACCTGAACCCAGGCATCCTGATTCTCCAGTCTAGACTCTGAGCCAGTCATATGATATGTTTTAATAAAACGCTCATATTTAATTTTCTTTGAATTTAACGGATGAGAAGGAAAGAGGTGGAACTGAAGGAATTTCTGAACTTCTGACAAATTTTTAAATAAGTTTTAATGATTATTGGAAAGGGCCATTTTTCTGTACGTTCTCCCTGTTCTCTCTCCATTTTTGAAGTTGTCCAGTATCTGCATGGTCAGTGCAGGTGACTGTGCCATAGCACAGTGTCTCCCTTAGAGCCCTCATGTGGTCTTAATTCCGGGTGAGTATATCTATTAGATGCTCACCACCGGTCTTCGTGTTCATGTCTCTCCAGTCACTTTGGTTGTTTGAAGCTCTGCACGTTTTCTCAGGGAGGATTCCTGGGACCAACATTTCCTGAATTATTTACACATTGATGGCGTCTGCTGCATTAATAATTGAAAGTCATTTTAGCTAGATATAAAATCCATGGCTCACATGTTCTTGCCTTGGGTATCTTAAATGTGGCATCCATTTTCTTCTGGCATAAAATGTTGCCAGAGTCTGCTGACAATATAATTTTCTGTATTAAAATACTTAGTCTTTGGGCGCCCGGCTGGCTCAGTCAGTGGAGTGTGTGACTCTTGATCTCGGGGTCGTGAGTTTGGGCCCCATGTTGAGCGTAGAACTTACTTAAAAAACAAACACTTGGTCTTTTCTGATTGTCAAAAGCTTTTTTTCCTTCCAAGTCCAATAATTGAATAGGTCTTGGTGTTGTTGGTCATCCTGGCTTGATTTCTGTGGTAGGTAGCGTACCCTTTCAATATGTAGTCTCAGATGTTTGCTTTTTTTTAATTTCAGTAAAAATGTCTTCACTTCTAGACTTCAGTTATTCCGTTGCCTTGTTTTCTTTGCCTGTCTTCTGTATTTGTCACATCCTCTTGAATAATTTTTATCCACCTTCCTTTAAGATTTTTTAAAAAGAGTTATTTATTTATTTTAGAGAGTGTCTGTGTGTGCCCGTGTGTGCGTGCGTGAGCGGGGGGAGGGGCAGAGGGAGCGAGAGCAAGAGACTCGCTAGCAGATTCCCCACTGAGTGTGGAGCCCAACGCAGGGCTCGATTCCAGCACCCCGAGATCCCGACCTGAGCCGAAATCAAGAGTCGGCCACTTCACTGATGGAGTGCCCCGTCTCTGTCTGGGTCAGTGTGGCGTCTCTGTGCACCAGTTGCTCCTCAGAGTGGGACTTGGCCCTGGAAGGGAGCTTTGGATGACTTTGAGAGTTCATGGGGCCCAGGCAGCTACCATGGACTCCTTGCGCTGAGACACTATTGGGAAGGGCAAACCCCTGCCAGTCTTAGTTGTTGTTCATACGTTAGCTTGCTGGGGTTTGAGTTATTTTAGAGTTCTCAGGTCTATCAGATGTCCTGCTGGTTCCCTCTCCATACCTCCTCCGTAACTGATTCCAGTGTGCTCTTGTAGCTGTCTTTAATTTGTCCCACCCATGCGTACTTCAGGGTTCAGGGGGGAATCCTTTTGATCCGGTTCTGCCATAGATGGTGCCTGTGGATTTGGCTGTTGCTTTCCTACTTACCCTGGTTACCTTTCCTGCTTGTGTTTTCTGTGGTGGCATTTGGGGACATTTAAAAGCTATGCTGCCAACCACTACCTCCCCCCCCCAGGATTTCTCTGTAAATTACAGAGCACAGGCCAGATCGTCTGCTGCTTGCTTGTCTAAAGTCTGCAAGCTAAGAATGGTTTTATATGCTTAAATAGTTGGAAAGATCTAAAGCAGAATATTTCATCATAGCACATGAAAATCATTTGACATTCAAACGTCCGCACCACTAAGGTTTTGTTGGAATGCAGCCGCACCTGTTCATTTACATGGTATCTGTGGTTTTTTCATGCTCTAACAGCACAATGAGTTATGCGACAGAGCCTCAAAGCTGAAAAAATTTCTTATCTGGCCATTGACAGAAAACGTTGGCCAACCCTGGTCCTATAATATACTTTTTAATGGCTGAATAGTATTCCATTGTGTGACTCTATCATAACGTACTTAACCAAGTCCCTGTTATTGGGCATTGAGACGAATTCTAAAGTTCATCATTATAGGCATCATTTCATAGCTGTATTAGCATATATATTTTATTATTTTGGGGGGTAATAATTTTATTACTTTGTTACAGGTAAGATTGATGGATCAGAGGAGATTATACTTTTTAAGCTCTTTGATTAATATTGACAAATTGTCGTCCAGAAAGGATATACAGGCTAAATAAATATCTATTAAGGATACTGATTCAATAAATGTACGGTGCGTTCATGCAATGACGTATTATGCAGAGGGTAAGGGAAATGAGGTAGTTCAATTTTACTAATACATAAAAATCTGTAATATATGCTGTTAAATTAAACACCCTGGTTACAGATGTAGAGTATGATTCCTTCGTATTAAGGAAAGGGGGGCCTTAGAATACATGCTTGTAAATTTTTCACAAGAAGTATAGATTACAAGTAGGTGGTACCCACTTAAACACCTAGCCATAGTACGCTATGACCCCTGGTTCAGTCTAGAACGGTGGTTTTGCCAGGCTTTTGTCAGCATGAGTGTATCTTTATTTTTTTTAAGTTCTTGCCAATTGACAGATGAGAAAAGGGCATCTTGTTTTCATTTACATATCATTTTGTATTGTTTTGTATGTTCATGGGCTTGAAGTCATTCTTTTGTGACGTTCTTGTTCATTGTCCGTTTTTTTAAAATATTTTATTTATTTATTTGACAGAGAGACAGACAGCACCAGTAGGCAGAGCAGCAGGCAGAGGGAGGGGGAGAAGCAGTCTCCCCACTGAGCAGGAAGCCCGACGCGGGGCTCGATCCCAGGACTCTGGGATCACGACCTGAACCGACGGCAGCCGTTTAACTGACCAAGCCACCCAGGCGCCCCCACTGTCCATTTCTTTTTCCCTGCCATATTCATGTTTTGGAAACTTGGTAGTTTGTAAAGCTCTTTTTTTTTTTAAGATTTTGTTTATTTGGGAGAGAGCAGACTGAGAGTGAGAGAGCATGAGCAGAGAGGAGAGGGAGAAGCAGGCACCCCGCTGAGCTGGAAGCCCGATGTGGGGCTCGATCCCAGGACTCTGGGATCATGACCTGAGCCGAAGGCAGACACTTAACTGACGGAGCCACCCAGGCGCCCCTGTAAAGTTCTTTTTGTCTATCAGCTATTAATCCTTTGGCTTGTTGTCCGTTTGCCTCGGTATGGTATTTTGGGTGATTAATGATGTTTTTCTTTTTTTATGCATTCAAATCTTCCTGTATTTTTTGTGTGTAGGAAGCCTTTTCCTGTCTCAGATTTATGTACTTGTTGCCCAATATATTTGTCCTAGGTCTTATTTGATTTTGTTTTTTACATTTAGGTCTTTCATCCATGGGGAATTTATCCATGTGGGCCGTCACGTAGGGTTTAACTTTATTTTTCAAATGCTTAGCCAGTTGTCTTAGTGCCATTTATTGAATAAGCCATTATTTCAAGGTTATGTAATTTTTTCAGACTGTTTTTTATTAGATCCTGTGCATTTCACATTTTCAAAAGTCAGGTTTGTTGATTTGATTTATGTAAAATACAATTTCATCTTTTTAAGTGCAGTTGTAGCAAATGTATGCAGCGTTGTCGCCACCACTCACACCAGTCAAGATCTAGAACGTTTTCATCATCCTCCAAAAGGTCCCTCGTGTCCCTTTATAGTCAGCCCCCTCACCCCAGACCCTATACCCTTGCCACCACTGATCTGTTTTCTATCCCTAATTTTTTTGCCTTTTCCAGAATGTCTTTACGAATGGAACCATCAGACACATAGATTTTTGGGTCTGGCTTACTTCACTTAGCACAGTACATTCAAGAGACATCCGTGTTGTTGCTATCAGTAGTTCATTCCTTTTCATTGCTGAGCCACATTCCATGATATGGCTGAACTGTAGCTTATTTAACAATTCACTTGTTCAAGGACAGTGGGCTTATTTCCAGTTTGGGGCTTTTACGAAGAAAGCCACTATAAACATTCACGTAGGGGTCTTTATGTAGACCTACGTTTCCAGTTCTCTTGGGTAGATACGTGGGGGTGGGACAGCCGGGTCACGAAGTAGGCGTAAGTTTCATTCAATAAGGAACCGTCCGCCAACACTGTACGAGAGATCCAGCTACTCTGCGTCTTGGTCGACACTTGGGATTGTCAGTATTTTTTATTTTAGCCATCCTACCAGGAGTATGAGGGTGAAATAATTTATTTAGAATGATTTGGATATTTTAAGCATTGTCTCTCCACTCATCCCTGCCTGTGCTTTCTAAGACTGGACGCTCCCGACCTGCTCAGTCCATCTCTAATTGTACAGCCCGAGGCAGCGGAATAGTCGCTGTTGCTCTTGTTTCTGTTTTTCTGCTTTCCGTTTCCTTTCCTAGGCTTCTCAAACCAGAATACATCCGAGCAGAGAAGGAGCTTAGAAATACTCCAGTGCAGGGGTGGCAGACTTTTCCTGTAAAGAACCAGAGAGTAAATATTCTTGACTTTCCCAGCCGTTCGGTCTTAGTCACAGCAACTCACCTCTGCTGGCGTAGCAGGAAAGCAGCCCCAGCCAACACAGAAAGGAGGAAGCGCGCCTGCGTTCCAATAAAACTTTATTTACAGGGGCGCCTGGGTGGCACAGCGGTTAAGCGTCTGCCTTCGGCTCAGGGCGTGATCCCGGCGTTATGGGATCGAGCCCCACATCAGGCTCCTCCGCTAGGAGCCTGCTTCTTCCTCTCCCACTCCCCCTGCCTGTGTTCCCTCTATCGCTGGCTGTCTCTATCTCTGTCGAATAAATAAATAAAAAATCTTAAAAAAAAAAAAACTTTATTTACAAAAACAGGCGGCCTGCTGGATCCAGCCCTTCCACCACAGTTTGCTGACCCCTGGTTCAGTCTAGCAACTCTGTTTTACAGATGAGGCGACTGAGCTCGGGTTCCACCCCTCCCTTGATTTATAAGTAAAGAAGGCAAAGGCCGGGGTCTTGGCTTTCACCGTGAAGAGACACATTGAGTTCAGGATGAGCTTACCTTTATCGGGCCCTAGTAAATGATGTCCCATGAAACTGTTAATATAGGGCCTTTCAAAAGTTCTAACTGCACTAAGACTTCTTGGGACATTTTATATATCGCCATTGACCTCGATGCTGGTTGACTTTTTGAGCCTATTATCTCACTGGAGCAGTGGGCAAATTTGAGGGGCAAGAAAATAAAGGTAGTAACAGTTAACGTAGAAAAGCACACCACCCTTTTCTTCTTCTTCAAGAGACTTTGTTTCAGTTTTGGAGATGTCCACATTTCTCTGTGGAGATATCTTGTAAACATCACCTAACAATCCCATGACTCTCCTCCCCGCTTGAATGTAATTCCTGCTTGTTTTGTTTCATGAATTGTTCAAATGAGATGAAGAGTCTTAGTCACAAAAAAAAAAAAAATCCTCTAAAACACGTAACAGGAAAACATACACTCATGGTTGCATGCACGCAAACCTAAAAATAGCGCTGGCCGGGTCCTCCGGGAGAGAACATTGTTTACTCGAGTCATCGTGCGTGTGCGTGTGTGTCTGTGTGGGTGTGTGTGTGTGTGTGTGTTCTCCTTCCTTCCAGCACTGGAAGAAGTACGACATCTATGAGAAGCAAACCAAAGAAGAGACCGACTCTGTGGTGCTGATAGAAAACCTGAAGAGAGCCCCTCAGTGACGGGCGTCATTTATTTTACCCTTCCTCGTGACCTTGTGCGGATTCGTCCCATTCTGCATTTGTTACCCGGGAACTCGTGAGACGGACGCTGAAACTACTGGGCCCCGAAGAGCAGCCAGCTCAGAAGCGCCGCGACACGGCGCGCAAGGGCTCTCTGGCCAAGACGGTGGAGTCGTCGTCGCCGAGTCGAAGAGCAGCCGCCCCGGCCAAGGCTTCGAAGCAGGGGACAGAGCAGACAGCGGTGATGCTGGCGGTAGACGGACTCTTACTGTGAGCCCTCGGAGGGACCTGTGCCTGCTCCGCGCTCTCTGCGCCAAACAGGACCAACCCGTGTGATTGGCTGTGTGAGGCTCATTTGGGGGGCGGTCCCCAAAGGCAGCCCCAAGTCCCCGAGAACACCTGGCGGACGAAGCGGCTAAATCTGCGCTCCGGTCGGGATCTCACGCGGGAGTGCGTGTGGCTCGTCAGCGTCTTCGCATCTGGAGCCCTCAGCCCCCGCAGCCGCGATTTTCTGGGCTTTGGAAGGCGCAGGCCGCAGCTAGCCACGAGGAGGACGCCTCCGGAGAAAGCAGGGGCCGCTCCTTTCCCGCCCCTTGCAAAGCCAGCAGGCGGCGGGCGTTTGGGGCCGTGGAGGGAGAAGGGCTCGCCGGCTGTGAGAGCGCGGCCGCGGGGCCTTCACCTCCGCCTTCGCCCCCAGCCTGAGGCGTCGCCCCGAGGGGTGCCAGTCTAGCCGAGACTCCTCTGTTCTTACCACTTCCTCTCCACCCGTCAGTTGCCAGACCTTTCGACTCCCCAGTTGCCCCCGCTCAGTCTCCCTGGCGCAGTCACCCTGGTCCCAGCAGGCAGCCTGGCTGTCCCCTGTCGTTAGAAACCAGAATGAAAAGCTGCTCACAACACCTAGAGGGGCAGGGAGTAATTTGCATCTCAGGTAATGCGTGCGGAGACTGAGAAACAATGACTTATTAAGACTAAGACTAAGAAACAATTCTTGCATATTTTGTAACTTGTCCGTGAGTCTGCATTTCTTTGAAGGTTTTCAGCGTTTACTATTCCTCTATGCATTTTCGAAACAGAAAGGAGGTATTATCTTCACTTCGAACTTTGCTCTCGCTGGCTTCGGGAAAGAATAGTTAGGTCTTCCCCTCTTCCCTTGAGGCCACAACTGGTTACGAGTAGGGTTTGCTTCTTATGTGGATAGCATCTGAGGCTCCAACGTTTGTGTTTTTTTGGGGGGGGGTTGCATACTAAGTTAGGGTTCCATTCTCTCCCAGCCCTACATCGGACCCACAGAGATGTGCCCCCTGCTCCTCCTCCCCCCTCCAAATTTAAAGAAGCGTGGAAGCCAGAGGCCCCCCCCCCTCACCCCCCAGCATCTCTCTCCGCATGCGCACTGATTCCGATCCCTGGTAGGAACTTGAAAACTTGATACCACAAGTTCTCCAGACACTCACCCACTGGCAGCAATCAGATGTTGCGACTTGCAACTCCTGCTCTTACGGGATGGGAGGAGGTCAGAGGTGCCTGTTCGCCACAGGCTTGGGCCCAGGTGGCCACCGGCTTGCGCTGCCACGGAGAGGACTGTGCCCTGGCTCGTCGCAGGAAATTCCGTGCCAGGGGCAGACGTCAACATGTTTCCTCCGTGCCGTTTTTTTTTTTTCTTTTCTTTTCTTTTTTTTTTTT
>NW_024423319.1:31013214-31014986 GCF_017311325.1 Ursus maritimus | reverse complement strand
ACTGGAAGAAGTACGACATCTATGAGAAGCAAACCAAAGAAGAGACCGACTCTGTGGTGCTGATAGAAAACCTGAAGAGAGCCCCTCAGTGACGGGCGTCATTTATTTTACCCTTCCTCGTGACCTTGTGCGGATTCGTCCCATTCTGCATTTGTTACCCGGGAACTCGTGAGACGGACGCTGAAACTACTGGGCCCCGAAGAGCAGCCAGCTCAGAAGCGCCGCGACACGGCGCGCAAGGGCTCTCTGGCCAAGACGGTGGAGTCGTCGTCGCCGAGTCGAAGAGCAGCCGCCCCGGCCAAGGCTTCGAAGCAGGGGACAGAGCAGACAGCGGTGATGCTGGCGGTAGACGGACTCTTACTGTGAGCCCTCGGAGGGACCTGTGCCTGCTCCGCGCTCTCTGCGCCAAACAGGACCAACCCGTGTGATTGGCTGTGTGAGGCTCATTTGGGGGGCGGTCCCCAAAGGCAGCCCCAAGTCCCCGAGAACACCTGGCGGACGAAGCGGCTAAATCTGCGCTCCGGTCGGGATCTCACGCGGGAGTGCGTGTGGCTCGTCAGCGTCTTCGCATCTGGAGCCCTCAGCCCCCGCAGCCGCGATTTTCTGGGCTTTGGAAGGCGCAGGCCGCAGCTAGCCACGAGGAGGACGCCTCCGGAGAAAGCAGGGGCCGCTCCTTTCCCGCCCCTTGCAAAGCCAGCAGGCGGCGGGCGTTTGGGGCCGTGGAGGGAGAAGGGCTCGCCGGCTGTGAGAGCGCGGCCGCGGGGCCTTCACCTCCGCCTTCGCCCCCAGCCTGAGGCGTCGCCCCGAGGGGTGCCAGTCTAGCCGAGACTCCTCTGTTCTTACCACTTCCTCTCCACCCGTCAGTTGCCAGACCTTTCGACTCCCCAGTTGCCCCCGCTCAGTCTCCCTGGCGCAGTCACCCTGGTCCCAGCAGGCAGCCTGGCTGTCCCCTGTCGTTAGAAACCAGAATGAAAAGCTGCTCACAACACCTAGAGGGGCAGGGAGTAATTTGCATCTCAGGTAATGCGTGCGGAGACTGAGAAACAATGACTTATTAAGACTAAGACTAAGAAACAATTCTTGCATATTTTGTAACTTGTCCGTGAGTCTGCATTTCTTTGAAGGTTTTCAGCGTTTACTATTCCTCTATGCATTTTCGAAACAGAAAGGAGGTATTATCTTCACTTCGAACTTTGCTCTCGCTGGCTTCGGGAAAGAATAGTTAGGTCTTCCCCTCTTCCCTTGAGGCCACAACTGGTTACGAGTAGGGTTTGCTTCTTATGTGGATAGCATCTGAGGCTCCAACGTTTGTGTTTTTTTGGGGGGGGGTTGCATACTAAGTTAGGGTTCCATTCTCTCCCAGCCCTACATCGGACCCACAGAGATGTGCCCCCTGCTCCTCCTCCCCCCTCCAAATTTAAAGAAGCGTGGAAGCCAGAGGCCCCCCCCCCTCACCCCCCAGCATCTCTCTCCGCATGCGCACTGATTCCGATCCCTGGTAGGAACTTGAAAACTTGATACCACAAGTTCTCCAGACACTCACCCACTGGCAGCAATCAGATGTTGCGACTTGCAACTCCTGCTCTTACGGGATGGGAGGAGGTCAGAGGTGCCTGTTCGCCACAGGCTTGGGCCCAGGTGGCCACCGGCTTGCGCTGCCACGGAGAGGACTGTGCCCTGGCTCGTCGCAGGAAATTCCGTGCCAGGGGCAGACGTCAACATGTTTCCTCCGTGCCGTTTTTTTTTTTTCTTTTCTTTTCTTTTTTTTTTTT
>NW_024423319.1:30989290-31013204 GCF_017311325.1 Ursus maritimus | reverse complement strand
TTTTTTTTTTTTAGGTCAGATTGAGGTGGGAGACAGGCAGAGTAGACATCCCACCTTGTTCTACGATTTTCGAGAAAGAACATTTGGTTTTCCTGTGTCGGAATGAGGTTATCTCCTAGTCGAGTCTTTTATAATTCTGGAAAGCAAAACACCAGCACGCCTCACCCAGGGCCGTTTTTCCTGGTATCCTATTTAGATGGCAATGGGCGGGGGGATGCTTTGGTATTACGATTACCCAAGGGCCTGCAGATGGTGACAGTCACAGCCCGGGAGCGAGGACATTGCATTTGGTTTCCATTCTCCGCTTTGAGCCATCAGATAGTCGAGGGAAAAGGGGGCAGTGAATTACGGGAATACCTGTGGCTGGTCTGTAACTGCTGAAAAGTCACCCCCAGGTGTTGGGAGCTCTCGGGAACTTGCACGCATCAGTGGGATTTCCACCACCTGTCGGAAACTCGTAGGTTCGTTCGCTATGTTATGCCTAAACTATATGGATTTTGTTTCCTTCCACCTACCTAAGTAAACCCACTGTAAGGATGGTCCTTCTCATTCTTTGATTCAGATAAGTTTTTCTTCTATCTGGACACAGAAGGGATACGTGAAACAATGTTAAGAATATTTTTGGTAATGCCTTCAACTAGGGGTCATTTTGTTTAACTTCTTATAGGAAAGCTTGAGTGAAATAAATATTGTCTTTTTGTATGTCACCTGCCTGTTTTCCTTTGGTCTTATTTTGGAGTAAAGCATTGTGAGGAGTGGGTGGCGGAAAATTTGGAGTTAAAAGAATAAATGTTGCTGGGGCGCCTGGGTGGCACAGCGGTTAAGCGTCTGCCTTCGGCTCAGGGCGTGATCCCGGCGTTAAGGGATCGAGCCCCACATCAGGCTCTTCCACTATGAGCCTGCTTCTTCCTCTCCCACTCCCCCTGCTTGTGTTCCCTCTCTTGCTGGCTGTCTCTCTCTGTCGAATAAATAAATAAAATCTTAAAAAAAAAAAAAAGAATAAACGTTGCAGAAAAAAAAAAATCCAAGACAGCTATTTTATCTTACAGTTGTTTCTCATAAGCTTGTCTGCTGTTCTCGGTCCGCGCGTGTTTTCTGATAAGAGCACACACCGAGTTTAATATCAGCACCGCCTGTGCCAGCGGTACCTAAAGGGATGGGGAGTATTTGATAAATTGTAGTTGTGATAATTAAGGGAAATGCACCGTGGGGTGCAGTGCGGGGGTGGGGGGCCCGGCAGCAAGAGCTGGGTCCACAGGTGCAGCTGAGGCAGCTCCGCGGGGCGGGCGGCTGCAAGGGGCTCGAGCCATCCTCGTTGTTCAGCTACGGGACGGCAAAGTATGTCCTTGCCAAAGACAAGACAAGAAGCGGGGGGTGGCTCTGCCGGCTGCTGCGGGTCTGCATCCTGACATACCTGATGGTTTGGGTGTTCCTGGCGAAGAAGTGTTACCAAGACAGCAACACCTCCCAGCAGAGCTGTGTGTCACCAGAGTCAAGGGCGTGACCTTCACCAACACCACCTTAGAGCTCGGAGCGGCTCTGGCCTGTTGCCAATGATGTCATCCCACCCCGGGGGGAGAACGTCTGTCGTCACCAACCCGACTGTGACCCCCAACCAGTGGCAGGAAACCTATGGGAAAAAAAGAAATACACGTGTGCACGTGCTTGCACGCACGCACGCACACACACACGCGCATTCTTAAGGAGACTGTCATGGTATACATGATGCGGGACCCCCAGTTAGAAATCAATCCCATGAGCAGGTTAGATTTGAGACTAATAATCGGTTTTCAATAGCTGTCCTCTTAAGAGATGGTAATGTGGTTTCATATTTTCTGTAAATACAGCAAAATGGTTTCAATGTCATGGAGGGTTTTGTTTGGTTTTTTTTTCTCATTCGTGTTGTTAAAAGAAAACCACGGGCCCAGAATGGTGTCACTTACCCAAGTCAGTAAGCCAAGACTTAATACCTAACCTAACTGCGGTCCCAGCCTCCCAGAATGTAACCTTTAACCAGTCACTGTGGGATTTCCTGGTCAGCACTAGGAATTTTACTGATAGACCCTTTCCGTTCCCCTTGGGAGGGTGACCTTGCTTAAAACAATGGATTCCTTGCTAATAATTTCCTTTTTTCCACTCCTTCTCTATCTTGGTTATTAATATTTTTTAGTGAGGGGAATGGGGGAGGGGCAGAAGGCGAGAGAGAGAATTTTAGGCAGGCTCCACACCTGCGTGGAACCAACTGTGCGGGGCTCGATCTCACGACCCTGAGATCATGACCTGAGCTGAAATCAAGAGTCAGACACTTCACCGACTGAGCCCGCCAGGCACCCCTCACCTTGAAAAGCCTTTTCTTTTCTGTGGCTCTTTGGAACTCCTCTCTGCTTACTAGGTGGGATGCTGCTGGATTCATGAATCAAATAATAAAGCCAATTAGACCTTTAAAATGTACTTGGTTGAGTTTTTATTATTTATCAGTGTTAAGTTGTAGGAGTGGGTCTTTAGCCAGACCACATTTATTCATTGCCCTGAATCTTTACAAGATCCAAACCTAGGGGGTGGGTAAGGGGCTGCTGATGTCGGCGAGGTGATTTCTTCAACTATCTAGAATGATCCAAGAAGATTCTGGAAATCTGCCTCCAGGTAAGTATAGTTGTGTTTTTAATAAGAAAGCGTTGCTACTTAATACATCGGTATACTGAGTATTATGACGGAAGACACTTGAGCGCAGACCCTGGAGGCTGCATATCTCTATGAGATCTCTGGCAAACACGTATTCGTAGTCATAAACATGTTCACCTTGTCTCGGGGAGAGAAGCCAGAATGATTGAGGTACATTGATTTCCAGAGTAATTTGCCATTTGTCATTTCCATGAAGTCCTGCTCGTTTACAAGCTCACATGAGAGACACATTGTGCCATCAGGACATTAGTAGTTTCAGGAGAAAACAAGGCAACAAGAACATTTCTTTCAGAGACTCTTCTTTGAAAGCCCACTGATGAGATCAAGCAGTAAGTTTCTTGTAAATACTGTAGCTAAATCTTGGCGTGCTTTTACTTTAAGCGAGGGAGGAGTTTTATTGGCATTTGGATGTGCTAGATATTTTTGACATCAATCCCCGAGACAATTTCTTCCTGAAGGTTCTTTGGCCTTTAACCGTCTTTCCTAATCGTCACACTATTAGTTTACTATTAGCAACAGGAAAATATTTCACTGCTAGTTTTCAACATTTATTAGGTCTAAACATGACATAAAAAGAGAAAATAGTTAGTGGCTACCGGGTGCCAAGTTATATGTAGTATTTCACTAAATTCCCACGTGACTCCCATGAGCTAGGTGGCATTGTTATCTTCATTTTACAGATGAAGAAACTGAGACATGAAATGATTGAGTGGGGGGCGCCCGGCTGGCTCAGTCAGTTAAGCGTCTGACTTCCACTCGGGTCATGGTCTCGGGGTCCTGGGATGGGACCCCATGTAGGGCTCTGTGCTCGGGAGGGAGTCTGCTTCTCCCTCTGCCCTTCCCCCTGCTTGTGCACTCTCCCTCCCTCTCTCCCTCTCAAATAAATAAAATCTCTAAAAAAAGTAAAATAAAGTGGATGGAGTTGTGTACGCAAGATGACCCAGCTAGTAAATAACAGACAGAATTGGAAGCCAAGTCAGCCTGACATTAGAGCCTGTATTAGAAGGCCAGTGATGTATTTACTTGTCCTAAGAAGAAAGCTACCTAAAGAAGAAACATTTTAGTTCAAATTGTTGCCAAATTGCTTATCAAATGGAAGCGATTTGAGAATTTAAACCATTTAAGTGAGCTTTTTACAGCGTCTTCTTACCCATTTGTGCGTTCTGTTCAATGTGCTTTGCACAGGGCAAAGTAACCTAGATTAGAATGTAGGAGTTCCAAGTGACCTTGGGCAGGCTTTCTTCCTGTTTGCATCTGCTTCCCTATCTATAAGATGAAGATGTTAGTCTTAGTGATTTTTCATCCCGTCCCACGTTCGTAACGGTGGCCGTAAGCTGTGGAACTCATTCGGCACAGGGGAGCTTGGCTGCAAACACGAGCAATGCCACGGGCAGGTCCCTTCCTCTCTCTGGGCATCAGTGTTCTTATCTGTAAAATGAGGAGACTGGACTAGATTCGCTCTATTCTGACAGCCAACAAAAACTGAGATAATGACTTGTTTTGCATATCAAGAAAATGCATTTACGGTCACCGATTGTTGATACAGGAAGTAGCTAGCTAGGAGCAGTAACTGCCAAAAATAACCAGAGTGGGTCCCTTAATACAACAGTAAGAACAGAGGAATAGGTATGTGGGATTAGCCCTGTGGTCCATCCAAATCAGAATTTTCACAAGGGCCCAGCCATGATTATGCCTAACAACTATTTCTTACCATGCTTTGCAGATCTTAGGTCATTTTGCCTAGAAACACAAAAATGGGTTTTTGTGTAATATAGATTCCTTGTGTAATGACATTCAATATGTTACCTAAGACAGAGTCCCTTTGAATTCCATACTTGTAAATTTGGTCATTGGATTTAACATTTTGGGTTTTATTTGATCAAAATGAAACATGTACATAATTTTAAAAGTTGAAGAATACCACAGGGTTTATAAAAAAACAGTGGTTCTCTGGCCCAAGACTGCCCCTAACCCTTCTCCCAGAAAAGACACCCTCACCCTATCCCTGGAACCTGTGAAAAATGTTATGTTACATGGCAAAAGGGGCTTTGCAGATGTGATTAAGATTATAGATCTTAAAATGGGGGAGATTATCCTGGATTATCTGGGTGGGCCCAATCTAATCACTTGAGCCCTTAAAAGCAGAGAAATTTCTCTGGCTGGAAGTGGAAGAGGAGGACAGAATCAAAGCACAGAAAGGCCTCAAAGTGCTGTTGTGGGCTTGAGAATGGAAGAGGCCATTAGAAAGTGCTGGAGGGAACTGGATCCTGCCAACAACATGAATGAGCCTGGCAGCAGACTCTCCCCCTAGCGTCTCCAGATAGGAGCCCAGCCTTATGAGACCCCAAGCAGAAAATGCAATCATACTTTGTTGGACTCCTGACCCACAGAAGTGTGAGATAATAAAGCTGTGTTGTCTTAAACTGTTTTTAACGTTTTTAGCTGGTTCTTTTGGTATCTAACACCCGAATACGGAATGATATTTCTTATTTTTATTTAGGTTTAGAAATTACCTATTTCTGAATTTCTGCTATGGAAGATGAGGAACTAGCTTTCTTATATGTCCCCAACACACACACACACACACACACACACACACACACACACACCACGTGCACTCACACTGCTGCAAATACAAAAAATTTTGGTTAAAATATTCAATATTTGCAATATTTGTATGATCGCTGTGCACAGTTGATCCATGTATGGTACCATTAAATTGTATTTCCTTTATCTTATCTCCCCCAAATTGTCTCTTTTTTGGTTTGACTTGTTTTTCTATGTACCTGTCATGAGTTCATCCCCAAACTTGCTGACAGAACCACAAAACACCCCTCGGCATGGTCACCTATCACACGTAATCAGTGAGTTCCATTTCTTTTTCTTGGAGACAATGCTCACTCGTGGAGTTTGCTGGCTTCCTGATCCATTCTGGAATGTTTGCCCTCCAGGCTTGCCACCCAGCTGTCATCCGGGGAGCACCCTTTGTTTTTCTTCTTTGTTTGACTCTGCTTTCCACATTTCAGCTGGTCCTCTTTCTTACTTTATGCCCTGGTTTTGCCGGACTACACCCTGTGGTAACTTCCTTAGAAAAATGGCGAGGGAGGTATTTTTTAAAAAGATTGTTTATTTGAGAGAGAGAGTGAGCGAGAGAGAGAGAGAGAGAGAGAGAGAGAGAATGCAGAGAATGCACACGAGCCAGGGGAGGGGCAGAGAAGCAGACTCACCACTGAGTAGGGAGCCCGATGTGGGACTCGATCCCAGGACTTTGGAATGATGATGTGAGCCGAAGGCAGATGCTTAACTGACTGAATCACCCAGGCGCCCACGAGGGAGGTAATTTTTTAATAAAACCCTTCTGTGTCTGAATATATCTTCACATATGATTAAAATTAGCCCTAGGTGAAGCATTCCTAATTAGAAACAATATCCCTTCAGAATTTTGGAAGCCATATTCCACTATGTTCTTGCTTCTAGTGTTGCTTTTAAAAAGTCTGATTCCTTTATTGATTTCCAGTTTGTTGGGTGTAACTCTTCTCTCTCTGCAAGCTTAAAACTTTTCTTTTTCTCTAGTGTTTTAAAATTTCACAGTGATATGCCTTCTTGTGCATATCATTTTTTTTAAGATTTTAAGTAATCTCTATACCAGCATGGGGCTCAAACTTACAACCCCAAGATCAAGAGTTGCCACTCCACTGAGTGCGCCAGCCAGGCGCTCCTCCTTCTCCCTTACGTGAAAATGAGAATCCTGGTAGCAGCAGTGTATCTTGCTTTTACGATCTCATGTTACACTGTTTACCTTCAGTGGACTGAATTGGTAGTGGCACGACATTTTCCAATTGCACTGGTTTTAGAAAAAGAATTCTATACTCGAATCTTAGGAATTTAGAATCTTAACTCTTTTTAGGCTTCTAAAAACACTTAAAAGGTTTTTTTGAAAGATTTATTTATTTGAGAGAGAGAGTGGAAGGGGGAGGGGCAGAGGGAGAGAATCTCAAGCAGACTCACGGCTGAGTGCTGAGCCCCACGTGGGGCTCGATCTCACGACCCTGAGATCATGACCTGAGCCAATATCAAGAGTTGGTCACCCAACTGACTGAGCCACCCAGGTGCCCCAGATCAAAAGTAGTTTTTCTTTCTTCCCTTCTCTCTTTCTGTCTCCCTCCCTCCCTTTCCTTCCTTCCCCTGGGGTAGATGAAAACTGGAAACATAATGCTAGGTAGCTGCTCCTTTTCAGTACAATAGGTTGTCTGGAGCCCACACTAACCATTTTCTCAGGATGGGAGTGCAGTGTGAACGTCTAATGTACGGGGATTAATGGGCGCCCTGCCACGCAGCCCAAAATAAGGCTGGCCAGTACCTGGGGGCACTGAGGAAGCTAACAGACAATTGACAAGCCTCAGCCCGAGGAGAAAGCCTGGGTTAGCTGTAGGCTTCACACCCAGGAGCTGCCTTGCCAGCACATAGGGGCCCCATGGAGACGAGAACTAGAATCATAGAGGAAGAAGGTACCTAAGCCAGGAACAGCCTCAGCTTGCCTTCTCTATTGATTTGATCATTTTCTTTCGACCAGCAGTGACGTGAAAACTACAAGACATGGGCATCAACCCCTCAGACCTGATGCCAGCTCTAATTTCTTGGTAGAGTCAAATTAGTACGCATCGCTACCAGACTCAATAGATCGCCATTGAGCACCTACCACATGCCTGCTGGGCGAGTCACTTCCTTTCTCTTAGTTTGCGTTTTCTCACCTAGGAAAAAAGTGGTAAGCAATCTACAGGGGGCCTTTCAGGTCTAATATTCACAGCTAAGAAAATGGCAATTTGGGGTCGTTTCTTAGAAAATAAACGGAAACAGACATAGAAAAAGAGCAGCTGACCTAAGACTTGTAGATTTGAAAATGCAGACAAAACCAGAAGGTGATTCTATGAGTTATTGTTTGACTTGAGAATTGGACTAAGAATGAATTCCAAATGTCTTATCTCCGCACTGTCTCTGAAAGCACCGGAGGGGAGACAAGGACAGATCTCCCCCAAACGTGAGTCTGCTTTACAGCTTGGATGTTCAAGCTGCAGCCCACCAGCCCCCCGCCAACATGCATAGACAGGATACCTTCCCCCTTCCAAGTCCCACTCCTTTCTTCTAGAATTCTCTCTCCAGCTGCCACCATCCCCAGTGCTGTCCTTCAGTAACAGGCAGTGGCTTGTCCAGTCTGGCAAGAGTCCATGTTCCAGGCCTTTCCCACCTTCCTCTCTTTTCAGACTCCCCTTGCCTCATTTCTCGTCCCTCTTTGCCTCTGCCTCCTGATACAAGACATTTGATCTGTTCATCCTTTCTGATGTGGTCAAGGAAGACCCACGTGTTTGTGGGTTCCTACTCCTGGGTAAGATTCATCGTCCGAGAAGCCTCTCCAAAATCATGCTACCGCTTTCATGGTGTATTTTTCAAAATCTTTTATTATGGAAAAGTTCAAACATAAACAAAAGTAGAGAGATTGTTACAATGAGTGACCATCCTCCAGCTTCGACAGTGATCGACACGGTCGGTCTTGCTTCGTCTCTACCTCCACCCAGTCTCCATCTCGCAGACAATGAATTATTTTGAAGCAAATCCCAGACATTGTATCATTTCATCTGTAAATACTTCAGTACACATCTCTGAAAACTAACGACACTTTTGTTTAAAAGAAAAACTACAATAGGGAAAATATTCATTATCAAAGCTAATTTAAGGTTGTGGTTTTAATGAAAATAGACGTGTCTTTAGAGTTATCGGGATTGAATATACAGCTTCTGTTCTGTCTGTGTTTACTGAAAATCACGTAAGTTCCTGTTATCTCAGTTGCAAATTTGTCACCAAAAAAAAAATAATAATAATGATGATTGACTTTGTCCAGTGCCTCCCAAAGTGTTGTGGGTAGTCTAAACATAATTAAGAACAAGTAAATTAAATAGATGTAAATAAGATGAAAAGGTTTATAGGCAAACCGTTAAAGAGCTTCCAGAATCTTTAGTAACCGGTAACTTCAAAGTTTTGCCAAGTTAAATGATGAGTAAAGTGAAAATCATGGACTAGCTAGACCTCGTCCAAAAAGGTAAGAGAAGAAAACACGAAGTACCAAAAATCAATCAGGAAATAAACTGCAATACCATCATCATACTTTTAAAAATTAACAATAATTGCTTAATATTATCAAATATCCAGTCAGTGTTTACACTTCCCCAACTATCTCACTTGTTTTCCCTATAGTTTGTTTGAATCAGGATTGAGCAAGGCTCATGATGGATTTTTGAAGACCAACGCTTTGTTATTAATAGGGGCAAGGATTTAGGAGCAAACAATTGTTTGGCCCTCAAGACCTTACTGCATTGGCATCTAGTCATGAATATGGCCCTGTCACCACAAAGTAGCTCCCCCCCACCTTCCAGATGGCTGTACTGCACATTAGTGTCACCTGTGTATGCCACGGGGCTCTGGAAATTCTCGATAAGGACCGTAAGTCACCCATAAAATAAGTGAAAACTCAAGATTAGCCTTGAAATTCAGAAGTTCTTAGACAGCCAACACCCAGTTTTCCTTGGAAAAAAAAAAAACAACCCTACACACACACCCTGCCCCACCCCCCACACAACCAAATGCCAACTTTTAATACACGTAGGGGATGTTCATGCACATGGCAATCGAAAGCACTTCTCTGTTGTATCATTTCTCCCCCCTTGAGATAAGGCCCAATATAAGCATGTTGGAAATGTGATAATGAAAGAACTCTTCAGCATGGGTTCATTAGGACCAAAATGGCGCGACCCCTTTAGGATATTTTTAAACGTGCTGAAAATTGGAAAGCAGGCTGGAAAAACAGGCTTAGGAGTCTGCTTGGTAGGCCGAGGAAAATTATGTGTGGTTAAGTACGTGCTCCTTCCACCTGATGAGTGAACACTTAGTCATGCAGCTTTTGGTAAGTTGGAGTAGATCCACTAGAGTGAAAAAAAGATGAATGAATTGAACCGTGGAGTCTGGGAGCAGCATTCCTGCTACCAGGGTCTGCTCTAGTCCACTGCTTTATTCCTTCGTTCAGAAGCATTTAAATGAGTATAGATTAGGTACAAGATGCTGCGGTGGGTTCAAAGAATAGGACTTGCTTTCCATCTCATTGTTTCTCAGAGTCCGAGGTAGGGAGGGGACATCTGTTCCGTCTGGTGAACCAGCTCTGTCTGCCTGGAGACACTGTTTTGAGAAGGATTTTGAGATTGAGTTTAGGCTTGGCAGAAAGACAGCTAAGATCCATTAGCAAGGCCTCATTGGGTACTGGTGGGGAGGACTTGAAGAATTTGTGCCACGTAGTTGCCATCCTGGGCTAAGGGAAGGAGGGAGATTTCCATAGATATAAATAATGAATAATCTTCAAGGCAGAGGGTGAAAAATGAGAGCTATCAGAGGAGGTCCAAATGAAGCTCAGTAGACTGTGGAAAGAATGATCTGCACCTTGAAGTGTGAGGAGAATCTGAACAGATTCATGAAAGGGGGCATTCTTGTCCTGGGCGGAGTTTGGGCAAAGTCACAGATGGTGGCAAGATGGATTGTGGGAGGAAGACGATGGAGATAAGCGGATGAGGTAGGAGCTTAGCTGAGCGGTGGTGAGGCTCTCCTGTGCCAGGAGAGTTAGAAAAGAGAGCTCAGATCTGAAATGTTTCGGAGGTGGACTCACCAGAACTTGATGAATGGACAGATGTTCAAGATGCTATAGAGAAGTGAAGGCTGGAGTGGGGGTGAGGGAGGGGGCGCGTGAGATACAAATTCTGTTTTGGACATGTAGACTGTGGATTGTTGGAGGGAGCCATTGGGTCACGATTTCCAGCAGGGTTGGAGCGCACCCTGGGGGGCAATGAGAGGAAAGCAACTTCCAGAGTCAGGGCTGCTGGGAGCCAGCCCCCAGGAAAAGACCAGTGGGCTCACTCCCAGAAGACACATTGCAAGCCTCTTGGCACAGGGTGAAGAAACTCCGAATCTGAGCTTGCTACAGGGCAGTCGTGCGATGGCAAGCAAGATGGCAGGGCAGAGCCCTTATGGGCAGCTTGCCGCTCAAGAGTAACACACTGCTGCCATCTGGGGGCTGCATGGAGAAATGCTAATGGCAGCTCTGTGATTGCCACTTAGAGGGGACATGATTTGGGGGCCACCAAGACCCCTCCTCTCGAAAACCTTTTATAGTTCTTCCCTGAAGACTCGTTAGGCTAGCTCTATTCCTCCATCCCCAACGAAGAAAACTACAGGGGCACGTGTTCCATAGTATCCTTTCTTTCCGGAAGGGTTTGACCCTCGACAGCAGACTACTTCTGGCCAGCTATGGCATGCTAGCGCCAAATTGAGATCTTTCCTGCCGCTGCTGCTGTCACGTAGCTACGACCAAAGTTCTGGCTGGCACCACAGCTCTCTGCCGGACCCACCGAATCCCTCATTTTGACCAAGTCACTCGTTGGCTTTGACTTTTGATACCAGGGCCCCCTTCTTTTTACCTCCAGCGGCACCGCTTTCTCCTCGATGTTTTCCTTTGCCAACCTCCTTTTCTGGAGTGGAACCAGGTCTTCGTGTTTTGGTTCATTCATTCAACATTTATTGAGTGGCTACAATGTGCTAAGCGCTGAAGCTACATTGGGAAGGAAAACAGATGCGGCCCCTCAGGAGGTTGTATGACGGTCTAACTGTAAAGGCAGAAGACAGTCGTATGACATGTGATGGATGCTCTGAGGGAAAGATGGATGTTGCCGTGGGAGCAGGTAACAGGGCAATTGGACCACAATCTGACCATCTTGAAGGGTAGCAAAAACTTTTCTGACATTTAAGCTGAAATTTGAACGATTAGTAGGAATCGGCCAGGAGATAACTATTCTGAAAAATATGATGAAATCCCCAAGGCTTGGGAAATAAGGAGCTATGGTCGTGTTTCCTCTGTGTTCTGGGATGACAGTGCAATAGGGAGAATCATTGGCTTTATACAGACAGTCCCTAGGAGAGTCTTGAGTCTGGAACTGTTATATCAATTAAAGTGAAAAGTATGTGTTTAAAATAAAAACAATAACAACAACAACAATCAGAAAATCAGGAAACTTAGAAATATAGAACCAGGAGCACCTGGGTGGCACAGTTGGTTAAGTGTCCGACTCTTGATTTCATCTCATGTTGTGATCTCAGGGTCATGAGATCAAGCCCCGCATCGGGCTTCGCGCTCAGTGCAGAGTCTGCTTAAGACTCTTTCTCCCTCGCCGTCTGCCCCTTCCCCCTGTGTGCACTCACTCTCTCAAATAAATAAAATCTTTCAAAAATATATGGAACAACAACAACGACAACAAAAATAACCCCCCAAACTCTGAATTAGCCTGAACTTTTGGGAAAAGAATACATATAAGAAGATAAAGAAATACTAATATTGAGGTCTTGAAGTACCATGTTTCAGTTTCTTTCACTTTTTTTCCCTTTCTAGGAATTGAGCCAATTTTTAAAATCTCCACATACACTCATTTGAACTGGAACATAATGTCTTAAATATTCTAACACATTGGATCTGAACCAACACAAGATACTAAACACCTACTTGAACTTCAGATTCCTCATCAGTAACATAGGGATGATAACAGTAGCTACATCCTGGGGGTTTTTTGGAGACGTAATGAGTTAACACCTGCGAAGCACTTTAAACCAGTGGCTGGCCCCTCGTAAGCACATAATACACATTAGTATTATTTCAGGGCTGACCTGTTCATAGAACATGTCAGGGGAAAGACTATCGGGCTGATGGAACGAGGTTGCTTCGACACCATGCCATGGAAAAGACTGGCTACTCCGGCCACACACAAAGGGCCAACCCTGACACTAGAAATGCTAAGCGGAAAAAAAAGAAGCCGAGAATGTTGCACATAAGTCCGCTCGTTTGCAGAGGCGTATCCAGAAAGACACTTATTCCGTAGCTCCTCTTCCCTCGTTCCTGACAGGTAATCTGTCTCCCTCTAAACACCTCCAGCGACAGGGAGTTCTCTGTTGTTGGAGAGAGGCCGTTTCATTCTCTGATGGTCCGTTCTAATTTTTTTAGATCACTCTTTACATTCTATGGTCAAAAATCAGCTTCCTCGTGTATCTATCTACCTGTGAAAACTTCTACCCTGGGGAACCAAAGCGAACAGAAAAAGTTTTCCACACAATACTTGGAACAAGGACTGTAGACTGTAGATCTTGAATTTGATAACCGTGCTGTGGTTATCTCTGAGAATGTCCTTGTCCCTGGAAACTACCCACTGAAACATGAAGAAAAGTGGAATGACATACACGATAGTTCTGCTAATGGTTCAGAAAAAAGAACATTAATATATAAGTAGTGAGAGAGTCCCAAAATATTTGCAATTGGTGAGGTCTGGATAGATAGCCTAGGAGGATTCTTTCTAGTATTCTTTTTTTTCTAAGGTTTTATTTATTTATTTATTTAGAGTGCGAGCAGGGGGAGGGGCAGAGGGAGAGAGAGAGACTCTCCAGCAGACCCCGTTCCTAGCACAGAGCCCCATGCGGGGCTTGATTCCGCAACCCTGACATCATGACCTGAGCCGAAATCAAGAGTCGGAGGCTTACCCGACTGAGCCCCCCAGGTGCCCCTCTTTCTAGTGTTCTTGCACCCACTCTTTATTTTTTTTTATTATTTATTTATTTGTTTTTATTAATAATGATTTTTTATTATATTATGTTAGTCACCATACAGTACATCCCCGGTTTTCGATGTAAGGCTCGATGATTCATTAGTTGTGTATAACACCCAGTGCACCATGCAATATGTGCCCTCCTTACTACCCATCACCGGTCTATCCCATTCCCCCACCCCCCTCCCCTCTGTAGCCCTCAGTTTGTTTCTCATAGTCCATAGTCTTTCATGTTTCATTCCCCCTTCTGATTACCCCCCCTTTCTTTATCCCTTTCTTCCCCTACTGATCATCCTAGTTCTTATGTTCCATAGATGAGAGAAATCATATGATAGTTGTCTTTCTCTGCTTGACTTATTTCACTAAGCATTATCTCCTCCAGTGCCGTCCATGTTGTAGCAAATGTTGAGAACTCATTCTTTCTGATTGCTGAGTAATATTCCATTGTATATATGGACCACAACTTCTTAATCCAGTCATCTGTTGCAGGGCATCTCGGCTCCTTCCACGATTTAGCTATTGTGGACATTGCTGCTATGAACATTGGGTGCACCCACTCTTTAACTTTGAAATTATTTCAAAAGAAAAAGATAATGAAAAAAAATCCTCCCTCTTCCATATGACAGCTCTTCAAAGTTTGAGAACAATTACCACATTAATCTGATTCTACTTTTCTCTCGCTTGTTCGTTCATTCATCCCTTCATTCTTCGACAAATATTAAGCACGTGCTCTGGGCCAGGCCCGGCGCTGAACACTGTGGGTCCAGCGGGGAAGGTAGTCAATTCCATCTACTGTCATGGAACTTGGGGGCACTTAGGGAGACCCAAGGCGATCAACAAGTAGTTCTATTCTTCTACCTGTGATAGAATTACAAAGGAAGAATGGAGGTGGCAGTATGGGAGAGCCTACCAGAGGGTTCTGAACCTAGCCAATGGCCCTGGCATCTAAGGTTGTAGGGTTGCAAAGGGCAGTAAGCCAGAGAGATTAGCGCTCCTTTATGAAAAATCTGTTGGCTGAGGGGAAGGATTTGTGGGCCCAGGTGAGCAGCTTCGGCCAAGCATTTGACAAGTTGTTCCATCTGCTCCCTTAAATGTCACAGAGCATTGAAAAGAGATTACCTGGATTTGAATGACAGCTGCTGTGTCCCAGCGATGTAGCCGTGAAAGAAAGAGATGAGTCTCGGTGCCCTGGTGCACGTTGGAACCCATCAACAGTCGGGGTCTTTAGCTGGCCCGTCACAACACTGGGGACCACCTCAGGAAGAAGAGCCCCAATGGCTCGCCCCCTGCCCCTGCTTTTGCCCCGCGTCAGTCACAGCCAGGCCCGATGGCACAGCTATGGTAGCTGGGCCCCCTGCCACGCACAATCGAGCTTGGGGTTGTGTTGTGCCTACAAGAGCCCTGAGAAAAGAAACTCCCACAGGAACCAAGCCAACGTCTGTAGTAAGATTTGCCTTACAGCTTCGGTGAGAAAACTCAAGCTTTAGAGCCATTAACATGTATTTTTTTCCCCCAAGAAAAATAGTCATTACACGTGGGGGTGAGATTGGAAGATGAAGCTGAGGATGTGCACGCAAAGCCTAGTGCCGAGAACATCATGAGCTCTTGATGAATGGCCGCCGTTGCTCTTTTCATGGCGGGACTGAGTGGGCGGGGCTCGGGAAAACATGGTAGCATGAGCACACTGGATATTCATACCTCCAGGGCACCTCCCTGTCAAGGGACGGCGACGGCGCTCCAAGGAGAAGGGTGCAGAAACTTACTTCTGCCTGTCTGCTACCTTTGCTTATCACGAGCACCCAGTCTTCAAAATAGTCAGTACTCCTAGTCTAGTACATATATTCTTCATTCATTCAACAAGCGTTTATTGAGAACTTGCTGTGAGCCAGACACCGTCCCAGGGGCCCGCATTACACAAGTAAAGAATGCAAGCAAACACATAACCCCATCTTTCTGTATACCGTCAGTTTTCACAGTGCTTTTTTTTTATTTGAGAGAGAGAGAGAGCACGAGCATGGAGAAGGGTGGAGGGAGAGGGAGAAGCAGACTCCCCGCTGAGCAGGGAGCCCGATGCAGGGCTTGATCCCACGACCCTGGGATCATGACCTGAGCCGAAGGCAGATGCTTCACTGACTGAGCCACCCAGGCACCCTTTACAGTGCTCTTACAGGATGATTTAATTTGATCCTTGCGACAGTCTGATGAAAAAGCTACCCTTGTTAGGACGTCCGCCCTTTAGACGAGGAAACTGACATGCCCAGAGATTGATGAATTGTTCCAAGAGTGGCAGAGCTGCCATTTGAACCCAAGCCTCCAGGCCGTAATTCAGTGTGCCCTTCATTGCACACACCGGAATGGCCAGCAGCCTGATCCGCCGCTCACCCCGCCAGCCTCCCGTGACAAGGGGGCACCCAGCGCTTTCCCACCTGCCTTCACCTCTGCACACCACCCTCCTCCCTCTCTCGCTCTAGATCTGATCCGTGAGAAAGACACATAGCATACGATTTCCCTCCTGCACGGGATCGAAAACACAAAACCAACCAACAAAAAAACCAAAGAGACCCTGAAACACAGAGAACAAACTGGTGGCTACCGGACGGGAGGTAAGGGGAGGGAAATTGATGAAGGGAATTAAGTCATACAAACGTCCAGTTATAAAATAAATAAGTCACAGAGATGAGAGGTACAGCTCAGGGAATTTGGTCGACAATATTGTAATAACATCTGTATGGTGACAGATGGAGACCACTCTTGTGGTGAGTCATGTGTGGAATTGCCAACGCGCTACATTGTACACCTGAAACTAACACAACACTGCATGTCACTGCATGTCAACTATACTTCGAGAATAAAAGAAAATCTAAGCCACTTAAAATTCTTAAAAAACGCAGCTGTTAAAGTGATCTGAAAAATTAAATAAAAATGTAGGGGCGCCTGGCTGGCTCAGTCGGTAGAACATGAGACTCTTGATCTCCAGGTCGTGAGTTCGAGCCCCACGTTGGGTGTAGAGCCTAGTTAAAAAAATAAATACATAAAAATGAAAAAATGATTAAAAAAAACCCAGCCTTATTGTGATACAGTGCACACTCATACAATTCATCCTTTTAAAGTATACAATTCAGTGGTTTTAAAAATATATTCAGAGCTGTACAATCATTATCACAATTGATTTTTACAACTTTTCCGTCACCTCAAAATGAAACCCTGTACCCATTAGCAGTCGCCCCCTTTTCTCTCCTCCCCCCAGCCCCGGGCAACCATTAGCCTACTTTCTGTCTCTTTGGATTTGGCTCTTCTGGACATTCCATACAGATGGAACCATACAATCTGTGGCCTTTGGCGACTGGCTCCTTTCACTTAGCACCGCGTCTCCAAGGTTCATGGGTGTGGTAGCGTGGATCAGTACTTCATTCCTTCTATCCGTCCACCAGTTGATGGACATTCGGGTTGTTTCCACCTTTTGACTATTACGTGTAATGCTGCTATGAACATTCGTGTACAAGTTTTGATAGGGATATATATATATATTTTTTTTTTCATTTCCCTTGGGAATTCACCCAGGTGTGGAATTGTTGCATGGTATGGTAATTCTGTATTTAACCTTTGGAGGAAATTCCAAAAATTGCCAAAGTGGCTGTATCATTTTACGTTCCCACCAGCAATATTTGAGGATTCCAGTTTGTCCATTGCCTTGCCGATACTTGTTGCTGTCCGTCTTCTTTATTTTTTTATTTAAGATTTTATTTATTTATTTGACAGAGAGAGACAGCGAGAGAGGGAACACAAGCAAAGGGAGTGTGAGAGGGAGAAGCAGACTTCCCACTGAGCAGGGAGCCCGATGCAGGGCTCGATCCTGGCACCCTGAGATCATGACCTGAGCTGAAGGCAGATGTTTAACAGACCGAGCCACCCAAGCACCCAGATTATTTGTCTTTTTATTATTGAGTTATAAAAGTACTTTATATAGTCTAGACACAAGTCCCTTATCAGATATGCGATTTGCACATATTTTCTCTCATTCTGTGGATTTTCTTTTCCCTTTCCTGATAGTGTCCTTTGATGCACAAATTTTTACACTTTGATGAAGTCTGTTCATCTGTGTTTTCTTTTGTTGCCTGTGCTTTGGTGTCATAGAAGATTCTGCCTAACTCAAGGTCACAAATATATACTTCTACTATGATTTCTTCTAAGAGTCTTATAATTTTAGCTCTTATATTTAAACCTATGATCTATTTTGTATTGATTTGTGTACATGGTGTGAGGTGGGGGTCCAACGTCATTACTTTGTGGATATGTAAGTGTCCCTGTGTCATTTCTTGCACAGACTATTTTTCCCCAATGAATGGTCTGGCACCCTTGTCAAAAATCAATTGACCATAAATGTATGGATCTATTTTTGGACACTGAATTCTATTCTATTCTGATCTGTATATCTATTCTCATGCAAGTACCACACAGTCTTGAGTCTGTAGCTTTTTATAAGTTTTGAAATTGTGAAGTGTGAATCTTCAAGCTTTGCTCTTCTTTTTCAAGATTGTTTTGGCTACTCTGGGTCCCCTGCATTTCCACATCAATTTTACCATCAGCTTGTCAATTTCTACCAAGAAGCCAACTGGAATTATGACGGGGATCAGATTGAATTTGTAGGTCTCCATCTTAGTAATATTAAGTCTTCCAATTCATGAAGATGAAATATCTTTCCATTTATTCAGATCTTTAATTTCTTTTTTTTTAAATTTTAAGTAGGCTCCATGCCCAATGGGGGGCTCAAGCTTGCAACCCTGAGATCAAGGGTCACATGCTGTACTTACTTGAGCCAGCGAGGCACCCCTAGATCTTTAGTTATTTTCAGCAACAATTTGTGTTTCTTATGGTAGGAGTCTCACACTTGTTAAATTTATTCATAAATATTTTATTTTTTGATGTAACTGTAAATTGAATTGTTTTCTTAATTTCATTTTTGGGTTGTTCGTTGCTAGTGTATAGAAATACAATTGAGTTTTGTATATTAATCTTGTATCTTACAATCATGCAGAACTAATCGATTTGTTCTAGTAGTTTTTCAGTGGTTTCCTTAGGCTTTTCTATGTACAAAATCATATCATCTACAAATAGAGATCATTTTACTTCTTTCTAATCGGGATGTTATGTATTTCTTTTTCTGGCCTAATCTCCCTGGCTAGAACCCCCAGCTTTTAGGGTTCCTAGACCCAATTCCAACATGGGGCAGTGGTCCCCCGGTGAACACCAAGCAATTCTCAAACACCACCAGGGTGTCCGAATATTCAGCTTAATTCTGACTCCGTCTACCCAGAGATGGCATCAGATTCCACACGTTAAGGGCTCAGTCCTACAAGAGGGTCCCCCGCCCCCACCTCAGACACACCAGTCTCAAGCCCAGGCTGTTCCCTGTGCTTCTGACTGTTTGGCTATGGATTCCAGGTTCCAATGACCTCCTCCTTTGGTTTGATGAACTTGCTAGAACAGCTCGTATAACTCAGGGAAACACTTACGTTTACCAGTTTATGAAAGGATATGATAAAGGATACGAATCAACAGGCAGATGAAGAGATCCATAAGGTGAGGCCCTGAACAAAGGAGCTTCTGTCCTCGTGGAGCTTGGAGCCTGGCTCCGTGGCACGTGGAAGCATTCTGGTCTCCCAAGCATGGAAGCTTCCAAAAGGCTGTCCTTTTGGGGGTTTACGGAGGTTTTATTACACTGTCTCGATTGACTAAGCCTTTCTCCATTGTCTGATTCAAACTGCAGCCCCTCCCCTTTCTCCAGAGAGGGTGGAACTGAAAGATCCAACACTTTAATCACTTGGTTGGTCCTCCTGGCGACCAGCCCCTACCCTTGTGTGGGGTCCAATAGTCACCTTCATTAATAACAAGACACCCACTTCACCTTTCCGACTCTGAAGCATTTACAGGAACTGAGGTTGAAGACTCAATATATCTGAGGAATGTATTTTGGTCCTCTGAATGACGGAATCTATATTTCTTGTAAATCATTAGATCATACCCCAGTACAATGTCGAATGGAAGTGTCAAGAGAGGACATTGAATTGTGAGGTGGTTTTTTTGTTTTGTTTTGTTTTGTTTTGTTTGCTTTCTGTTTCATTAATTTCTGTTCTTTATAATTTCCTGTTTTCTTAATTTTGTTGGGATTACCTTGTTTGCTTTTTTTAAACCTTGCAAATGGATACTTAACTCATCAGCTTTTGGCCTTTCGTCGTTGCTAAGAGATACTTCTCTCTAAGCATTGCTTTAGATGCATCCCACAAGTTTTGATGTATTTTCTTTTTTTAAAAGATTTTATTTATTTATTTGACAGACAGAGACAGCCAGTGAGAGAGGGAACACAAGCAGGGGGAGTGGGAGAGGAAGAAGCAGGCTCCTAGCGGAGGAGCCTGATGTGGGGCTCGATCCCACAACGCCGGGATCACGCCCTGAGCCGAAGGCAGACACTTAACGACTGAGCCACCCAGGCGCCCCTTGATGTATTTTCATTATTGTTCAACTATAAATGTTTTGTAACTCCACTATCATTCTTCTTTGACCCAGCAGTTATTTCCGAATGGGTATCTTAATTTCCAAACATGCAGAGATCTCCCAGCTATCTTTTATAGTTATCGATTTCTAACTTATTTGCATTATGATCAGATTCTAGTTTTTTGAAATGTGTCGAGGCTTGCTTTCTGGCTTACTACATGGTCAAATTTTATAAACGTCCTGTATGTGTCTTCTGTAGTTGTTGGGTGCAGTGTTCTATACATTGGCTATAAGCTCAAATGACTAAATATGTTGTTCAAAAATTCTATATCCTTAGAGACATGTTTTTTGTCTCTTTGATGAACTACTGAGAGAGGTGGGGAAAGACCTCGCACTCTGATTGTATATTTGTCTATTTCTCCCAGGAAGTTAACTTTTCCTTTATATAGTTTGAGGTTTTGTTATAAAAGCACAATCATTCCAATCATTCCTGGTGAATTGAGTCTTTTATCATGATGAAATAAATGACCTTCTATATCTCTAATAATGCTTCTTGCTTTTTAAGTGGCTTTTTTCTGATATGAATATCACTACACACGTTTTCTATCACTTACATAAGTATTTGTATGATTTATCTCTCTCCATCTTTTTATTGTCAACCTATCTGTATCCTTATATTTTGGATTTCTCTCCTTGAGTGCAGGGGAGGGGAGGGGCAGAGGGAGAGGGAGAGAGAAACTGAAGCAGACTGCACAGAGCGTGGAGCAGGAAGCAGTCTTGATCTCAGGACCCTGAGATCACGACCTGAGCCGAAACCAGGAGTCAGACACTTAACCGACAGGGCCACTCTGGTGCCCCTCTCTCTATTTTAAAAAGACTTATTTATTTTAGAGAGGGAGAGAGAGGAGAGCATGTGTGAGTGGGGGGGGGGTGGAGGCAGAGGGAGAGGGAGAGGTGACTCTCAAGCAGAATCCCCACGGAGCACGGAGCCCGACACAAGGCTCAACCTCACCACCCTGAGATCATGACCTGAGCTGAAACCAAGAGCTGGAGGCTTAACCGACTGAGTCCCCCAGGCGCCCTGGATTTGTTTCTCCCAAACAGCATATGGATGTATTTAATATTCCTATTTGACAAGACTTGAGCACTTAGCTCATAAACATTTAATAAAATTATTGATACATTGGGGTTTCGAGCTACCCCTTTTTTCCAAGCTACCATTTTATTTTGCGCTTGCATTGGTTCCGCCTGTGTTTCTTTTGCCTCTTCTTTCTTGACTTAAAAAGAATTGAGATTTTTTAAATTTTTCAATTATTTCCCCCTCTCTCCTAGTTTGAAGATTTACATTCTGTTGCTATTATTTTAATAATTACATCCTATTACTTTCTACATACATAATTACCTTTGATAAAAGCCTAGATTTAATAAGTACCTAAATCGCTTCCAATATGAAACGAGCTTCTTAGAAAACTTGAGCTCCATTTATGCTGCTCCTGACGTCTTTTCATATTATAAGGTACTTCAAGTTTATTTTTGAGAAAACAGAACAGACATTTTTATGATTCCTTCTTCCATCCACGTTCCCTTGAATTGCCCACATACCATTACTTTCCTTGCTCTCCATTCCACTCTGCATCTCGTTCTTCTAAGATAATTTTCCCCCTGAAGTACATCCTTTAGAATGTCCATTAGTGCAGTCTGACGGTGACAAACTCTCTTAGTTTTTGTTTGTCTAAAAATACCTTATTATCACCGTCTTGTGGAATATTTTCATGAAACATGCCACCCTCGGGGTCCCTGCTCCGTCTAGAAAGGGTCTTTTGGAAACATCTCTGTTTGGCTTTGACTTCCGATGAGCCAGAGCTCTGGTGTGAAGTGACCGCAAGCCCTTAGCTATTATCTCCACAGGACTGCTGGAGATGCTTAAGGGACATAATGGATGGAAATTTCCTGATAAAGAGCAGCAAGGCAAGCAAAGGTAGCTATTACTGCTTTGATTGAAAAGTTTTAGCTCCTGACTGTCAGTTTGTTTAAAGTTTATGTTTTGCAATTGGAAAATCAGATGTGGCCTCCTTAGAGCCACCAGAGCCTGAAGCGTTGCGATTGGAAGTGTCCCCGGACACCCCAAAACATGAAGTCAGAGATAAGGGGTGCCGACTGGGGCCAGCTTAGCAAGTGCTCCTTCCAGCGCCACGTGGAAAGACCCTCTTTTTGTTCTAATGACCCAACCCGGGCACCTGCTACACCATCCATTTCCCTTCAACATTTCTGCCAGAGCTCTGAGGTCTCATCTTGGTCTTCTTCGATGCCACCAGGTCCGGCTGCAGATCACCTGACTTGGTGACGAAACCATTCAAATTCAGAAAAAGAATCTGCTTAGAGGCCAGGGTCAGATGTCATGGTGCTGGGGAGCCAAAGGAGCGGTCTGAAGTTAACCCAGAAGCTTCTGCCAGCATCACTGCTGACTGCAGGGTGACCAGCCTGCCTTCCCCCTACCTCTACCACCCCCACCCCGCGCTGCTCCATCCACAGGACACAGGCCACAGTCCTGAGATGGAAGGGGCTTTGCCTCCCAATGTGGATTGTATCCTCCAAATGTGGATTGTATCCTCCAAGGGATTCTAAGTAGTAGGGTTGGAAATAAGAAAGCAGGAAGGAGCAGGCGAGGTATCCTGACAGGCTGAAGAAGAACCCGGCAAGAGCTGATGGGCATCCAGCTGTTCACTTACTTCCAAGCATCACTGGTCAAGAACAAGCAACAGCAACAACCTTGAACTTGGGCAGTCCACTTGGGCAGTGCCGGCCCTCACCACCCTGAGCCCCCAAAGTCCCACAGGGACCTCCTGGCCACACTGTACCTTAGGGAAAGGAGACACGCTTTCCCAGAACCAAAAGTAAGGGAAAATAATGTGTGATGGGCTGAATCGTGTCCTCCAAAGTACATGGGTGGGGGCCCTAGCCTCCAGTACCTCAGACTATAACTGTATTTGGAGATGGGCCCAGAAAAGAAGTGATTAAGTCAAAATGAAGCTGTGAGAGTGGGACCCTTGTCCAATATGACTGGGGTCCTTATAGGAAGAGGAAATTTGAGGGGCGCCTGGTGGGTCAGTGAGTTGAGTGTCCGACTCCTGGTTTCGGCCCCGGTTGTGATCTCAGGGTTGTGAGATCGAGCCCCGTGTCAGGCTCTGTGCTCAGTGCGGAGTCTGTTTGAGGTTCTCTCTCCCTCTCACTCACTCTCTCTTCCTCTCTCAAATAAATAAATAAATAAATAAAATCTTAAAAAAAAAAAGAAGAGGGAATTTGAACAGCAGAGCAGGCACAGAGAGCATCGACCCTGCGAGGAGGCAGCAAGAGTAGAACTTTCCGCAAGCCAAGGAGAGAGACCTCAGGAGAAACCAATCCCGCGGGCACCTTGATCTGGACCTCTAGCCTCCAGAACTGCGAGGACACCCATGTCTGGTTTTCGCCACCCGATCTGTGAGACTTCGTGATGGCAGCCCCCGCAGGCTAGTATGTGGAGCCACTGGCTTCCGACCACTGGCCCCGGACAGCCCCGCAGGCTGTCTTCGTGCGGTTGCTCCTTCTCTGAGGCCAGGGGTGCCACATCCACAAAGGAGAGGTCCACCCAGGAGCTCACAGAAGGGCGACCCAGCACCCCGTCCTCGAGTTGAGAGACCGAAGAACCATATCACCTGCAGAGAGCTGTGGTTCGGGGGTCTGGTCGCGTTGTGTGTCATTCCTCACACTTCTTCCTGTCCTACAAGACGAGGGAGAAAGATATTAATGAGGAAAGATTGGAAGGGAGTGGTTTTTAACCATTGCTGGACCCCAGGCCCCTCTAAAACTCTACAAAGCTGTGGACTCAGAAAACTAGAGTCCGTATTGGTTTCCCGGGACTGCCATCACAGATCACCACAAATCTTGCGGCTTAAAACATGAGAAATGTATACTCTCATCGTTCTGGACACTGGAACTTCAACACCAATTTCTCCGGGTGAATCCAAGGAGTGGGCAGGGCTGCGCTCTGTTCTTCGCCCCCCCCCCCCCCCCCCCCCCCCCCC
>NW_024423319.1:30870603-30989280 GCF_017311325.1 Ursus maritimus | reverse complement strand
CCCCCCCCCCCCCCCCCCGTTCCAGATGGTCCCCGGCATTCCTGGGCTTGTGGCCACACCGCTCGCTCCCTGCCTGTGTCTACACCTCCCCTTCCCCTCTTCGGTGTGCGCTGTGCGTCAGCTCGCCCTCTTCTTCTCTCTCACGAGCACAGGTGACTGCATTTAGGGGCCGCCCAGATACCCCAGGATAATCTCCCCACCTCAAGATCCTTAATCTAAGCACCAAGGCAAAGATTCTTTCAGTTTACAAGGTACCATTTACAGGTTCCAGGGATGAGGACTTGGTACATTTGAGGGCCCATTACTGTTTCCTACAGACTCCAGAATCTTTGCACACAATTTCGGGCGGACCATGGACCCCCGGGGGAGGGGCGTCTGCTCCGGAGCTGCATTTCCCCACAGATAGGCTATGAACTGATACATTGGAGGCAGGTCCATTTACTTATTCACCATCCTCCCCGCACCTCCTCCGAATGAACCGCCCGAGCTGGTTAAAAATACGAAGCGCCAAACCACGCCCAGTTCTAGTCCTAGTAAATGAGCCTTCCCCCCAAATACGGGGCCCAGGAATCTGCATTTCTAACAAGCGCCCCCAAATGATTCTCATGCAGCCAGCCTTGCACCCCTACTTCGGTGAGTACCGGTTAAGAGCCCGGATGCCTGAGCACCTTCCCTGTTCAGCGGACACACTACTACCTCCTTCACAGCAAGAGTGGGGCGAGCCTGTTTGCGCCGAGAAAGCGCTCGTGCTCTTCGCTCCCTTCCCCCCCATACAAAGGTGAGCGACTTTTATCGTTGATTTGATCGCCATCCCACTCTGGGTTTAATGCACCCTAGCCCCCGAGGCGCGGAGTTGAGCCACGGGGGCGAGAGCGAGAAGGGAAGAGCCGCGAACTCTTCCAGTCCAGGCAGTGAAGCTGCCCTGGACGCCGGCAGAGCTGCTGCCCCTAGCCGCGCGCCCCGCGCCCCGCCGCCTCCGCAGGCGTGCGTTTGCATCCGGCTGGAGCCCGCGCGGGAGCCCGCCCCCGCGCCCCGCTGATTGGCCGCGCCGGCCCTCTCGTCACGCTCTTTTGTCTCAGTGGGCAGAGGATAAAAGGCGCGGCGGCTGCCGTGGGAACCGCGCTGTCTGGGCTCGGCTACCGCTCGCTGGAAGGCGGTGCGGAGCCGCTCCGCGGGCAGCTCGCGGTCGCTGCGCGGCCGAGGCCGTGCCCGTCCCTTTGCCCCTGTAGGGCCGCGGACCCCGGAAGGCGGCATCCGCAGCTGCCAAGGCCCGCGCGTCCGCTGCCCAGCAGCCGAGCACAGGTAAAGAAAGGGGGCGCGATCGCCCGGCGCGGAGAGAGGAGGGGAAGCCCCGCCAGTCCTGGGCGGCTCCCCGCTTGGGGGATCGAGGACTGCGAGGGTTAGGAGCACTCCCCTGGCCCCGCGGCGCTGAGGGAGGAGGTGGGGTACCGCCGGATGCTGCCTAATGGGTAGGATTTGCCTGGATTGAGAGGGGGGTGTTTTCGGGGTGGGGGGGAGGAACGCAAGCTGTCTGCCTCGAACCCCATTTGCATCTCCTCATCTCTTCTGGAGAGGAGTATGTGGGTGTGCGTGTCCAACTCCCATTCCCTGTCTCTGTGGCAGGCCATCAGAGCCGAATCTGAACTTGAATTCTGCGCGGCTGATTGCAGAGCTGGTAGGCCGAAGATTGCCCGGGCGGAAATGTCCTGGGGCGGGGGTCGCTTTGGCTGGTACTCGGAAGGTGGGAGAGGAATTTTCCGCCTCCCGGCGGCGGAGGGCGGGGGTGGAGCGGGAGGGAGGGAGCGGGATGAGGGATGAGGCTGCTCCCGACCCTTCCCTTTCCTGCCTTGCCCTCAGCGGCGGCGCAGTCTGGACACCCCGAGGTCCCGGATCGGCGACCCCCGGTGGACAGAGATCGGCGGAGACGAGCTTTCTCACGGAGGCCACCGGTTGCAGTGGCTGGAAGTGAAATAAAGGCGCGCGCGCCTGTTCTTGCGCTCCCGTAAGAATCTGAGAAATAACGGGGGAGGGGAGAACTTTGAGAAGGGGGTGTGGTTGGGACCTGAGACCAGGAGGTTGATGAGACCTTATTTATTCCTACAAATCTGTGACCACTGTGCTCTATTTTGAGAGCCCAATATCAGCTTCCATACGCTATGACACTTAGAAGCAACAGTTGCCCTCCCTCCTGGACGACTGGCGGGAGGGGATGGATATGGCTGTAAAAAGCACCCTGCTAACAACGCAGACACCGGCTGGCTCCATAAGGTTGTAATTGCCAGTCTCCTAGAAGATATTTTTAGGGCAGTGGGCAGATATAAAATGTACTGCAGGACATTCAGGAAGGGAGAGAATACCACTGCAGCCAGTTCCCTTATTAACTACTCCCCGTTTTTTGTTTTTTGTTTTCTCTTTCTTGTTTACAGTCCCTACTGAGACGGGAGGAAGGCAGCGTCCCGCAGCACGCCTTCAGATTAGGCTTTTTCACAAAGCCTGGGCATCCTGTTAGACTCGGATCCTCCGATCCTCGATCCTCGATGTCAGGCATGGCTAGCATCCTTGCGCGCATGGGTAATAGCCGGCGGCAGAACGCACCGTTGCCGCCCTGGGCCCATTCTATGCTGAGGTCCCTGGGCAGAAGTCTCGGTCCTTTAATGGCCACCATGGCCGAGAGAAACATGAAAGTGTTCTCGGGGAGGGTGGTGCCAGCCCAGGGGGAAGACACCTTTGAAAACTGGCTGATCCAAGTCGATGGGGCCCTGCCAGATTGGAATATGTCTGAGGAGGAGAAGCTCAAGCGCTTGCTGAAAACCCTGCGAGGCCCCGCCAGGGAGGTCTTGCTTTTGCTCCAGGCCGCCAACCCCAATCTAAGCGTGGCAGATTTCTTGCGCGCCATGAAATTGGTGTTCGGAGAATCTGAAAGCAGTGTGTCCACTCACGGTAAATTTTTTAACACCCTGCAGGCACAGGGGGAGAAAGCCTCCCTTTATGCGATCCGTTTAGAAGTGCAGCTCCAGAACGCTATCCAGGCAGGGATCATAGCTCAGAAAGATGCCAACCAGACTCGCCTGCACCAGCTCCTTTTAGGGGCCGAGCTGAACGGGGACCTGCGCTTTAGGCTCAAGCACCTTCTTAGGATGTATGCAAATGAGCAGGAGCGGCTCCCCAATTTCCTAGACTTAATCAAGATGATAAGGGAGGAAGAGGACTGGGATGACACTTTTAGTAAGCAGAAACGGCCCAAGAGATCTGAGTCCATGGTGGAGAGGGCCACCAGCCCGGTGGCATTTCAGGGCTCCCCTCCGGTAGTGGTGGACAGTGCTGACTGCAACGTGATAGAGATAGATGATGCCCTCGATGACTCCGATGAGGACGTGATCCTGGTGGAGTCTCAGGACCCTCCACTGTCCTCGGCTTCTCCTCTCCCCAGACGCAGGGCCAGACCTCAGGATCAAGTGCTAGTCATTGATTCTCCCAGCAGTTCCCGGGCTCAGTCTCCTTCCACCAGTGGGGGTTCTGGGTATAAGAATGGTGGTTCTGGGAATCTGCGTAGAACCAGGAAGCGAAAACACGCAATCCGCTGTTCATATTGCGGCGAGGAGGGCCACTCAAAGGAAACCTGTGACAATGACAGCAACAGGGCCCAGGTGTTTGAGAATCTGATCATCACCCTGCAGGAGCTGACCCATACGGAGGAGGAGGGGCGGAGAGAGGCCCCTGGAGAACAAAATGACCCTTCTGAGCTACAGTGAGGTGGTAGCCCCCCAGCCCTAAGTGAACCCTAACCCACACTCAGAGTCCAGCAATGGGACGACTGGGGAGGGGCGCTTCTAATTGCATGAATCCACAAAGCAGCTTTCTTTTCCCAGCGGAGCAGAGTAGAAAGGGTCTTGGATACCAGCTCAGTGGAGGGAGACAGCCCAACCTCTGCCCTTGCTTCCCCACTCCCCTCTCTGCTGCCTAAGGCTCTGTATTCTTTGTGTGCCCATTTCCTTGATGGCTTTATTCTCTTTGTGAAAGTGGCATAATTCATCCTTAAACCTCCAAACAATAAAGAGAAGTACAAAAAAATGAAGTACCAGTTACTCCAAACTCTCCACCCTGATCTAACCACTGTGGACCCTTTGATGAATGTCCTTCTAGATATTTCCCTATACCTACGTACCCAGATAGATACATGTATAGATAAAAGTGCTCAGTACAAGTGCTGTTCTATAGTCTGTATTTTCCCACCGAACAATATATGTCGTGGGCTTCTTTCTATGTCAATAAATATATATCAGCATCTATTTTAATGTCTCTGTGTTATTATTTTCGGAAAAGGTAAAGGAAAAAGGAACAAGGGAAATAGAGTAAAAAGCTATAAAGGGGCGGGGTTGTACCCCGAGGTGGGGTTCTTATCAACGTCAATTTGCAGATGTGGTAAAGGGAAGAAGAAATGGGCTGAAATAGTCCCCAAAGGTAGATGGACAGAGCCCCTTCCCACCACTGGCCTGACCCGTCGGTCATACAGCCAGATGAGGGCGCGCGCTTGTTGACCGCCCCAACGTTTTCTTCTCTACCGTATCCGAAGGAGTCCGATGGGGGAGGAGTCTGGTGCTGAGGTAATAACCCCCAAATGGGGGATTCCAGGGACACAGCTCCTGCTCTTGCTGCTGCTTGTGGACATCCCGGTCACAACGGAATCTCTCCTGTGGCCTGACACCACCCTCTCCTCACTCCCCAGTGAAGGAAAGGAGAGAGCAGCTCCTCCTGGGAGCCCTCCTGATGGCGCCAGGGCCTCCTCCTCATAAGCCCTGAAGAGATCTGCTCCAGGACACAGGCCCCCCCCTCCCCGGGCTCCAGGCCACCCCCTCTCCACCCCGAGAACTGAGAGTAGCTGGGGAGGGATGAAAAGCCATCTAGCGGCCCGGCCCGTGGCACCTGAAGGAACCTGGCGATCAGAAAGCCGAGAAGCCCCATCCCGCATTTCAGTCGAGTGGAGGGCGCTCATGGGGGAGGGAAAGAAAAGGTGGACCTTCCTGGAACCTGCCCTGTGCCATCTCCGGATCTCATTTTGGAAGGTGATAAAAGAGGACGTGAGCGGCCTCAGCCCTGAGGGTCCCTGTGTCTTGTGTAGGTGCACACGTCCCTATTTCTACGAGCAGGACAAGGCTGGGGGTGGGGGATGATGACATTTAGGGCAGGGTGCGGAGAGGGAACTGAACGCACAGACCTGAGGACCCGGAGGCGGTTGTGATGCGGGAAATAGGGACTCCGCCGAGCTCAGAGGTTAGCGTAAGCAGCAGTGGCAGCGGGGGCGTCGGGGGGAGAAGCGCAGAGCTGTTGGGGCAAGGGGAGCGCAGGTGCGGGCGCGGTGACCCGGAGACACACGGAGAGCCACAGGACAGGAAGGCCGGGCTGAATCGCAGGGTCCAGGGGATCATACAGAACTCCGGGCTGTGTTGCCCCGGGAGTGGCGGAGGTCGAGGGGCCCTGGGAGAGACACTGGGGCTTTAGTTAGGCTAGCAGTTGATGACAACTCAGTAGGGACAAAGGGGTGCAGGCCGAGGCCCCGAGGGAGCAGGAGAAGCCAGGACAGCCCTCCCTGGGCTGCCATACCCAGAACCGGCCTTGAAGTGCTGCTTCTTCCAGAAACAGCCCCTCAGCTCCTCGTTGGCTTCTTGCTCCTGCTCCATCGATGACATCACAATCTGACCCTAAAACCCGGAGTCCGGACACCCACACTCACCTCTCCACCTCTCCGTGGTGGTGATGGAGGTGAGGGTTGGAGGTTCGGCTTCCGGTGCTCTGCCATCACCCCTCCCCCACCCCCAGCACCCCGAATTTGCCTTAAGCCTCAGCCTGCCTAACTCTCATGGCCAGAAGGAGACCGGGCGGGCCTCTCTGCCTTGTATCCTTTAGCTGGTAACTGGTCAGGACAGAGCCACTGCTTGCATCCCTCTGGGGCACCTCTGGGACCGTGAAAGCCACCCTCATCTCTCCCAAGCCAAAGGGGACCCCTCCCCCACCCTGGGCAAGTGGCAGCTCCCCCCAGGCCCCAAAGCCACAGGGGCCCCCAACACTTTACAGTGTATGTAGATTCTCACCCTTAATTCCTTCCTATGTCTCCCTAAATCTTCCCTTGGGAAGTATCTACCTCCCTCATGTAGTCTAGATTAGAAGAGCAGCCCACTTTCCTATCGTTTTTTCTCAATTTTACTCTAGAAACACTTGTTGAATATTTGTCCAAAGACACAGTTTAGGGTTGCCATAATTTCTTTGTGGCACCAGGTAGACTAGAAAGATGGAATGAAACATCCATAAGTTCTGTCCATTTCCTACTCTCCTTTTCACTGGAGTTAGTTTGGGGGTTCAGTATAGACCATTGCTTTGAAAACCTGTTCTGTGATCCACCCCTTTTTCTTCCCCTCCCCTCCCCTCCGCTGTGTAAATTGGAGATTGTCTAAATTTTTATTTCACCAACCTGATGTAACCTGACATTTCTTTTTTTGTTCTGTTTTGTTTCACTTTAAAGAAAAGAAATACGTATTTTCCCTAATTAGAAGACATGGAACTGACACCCGGGCATTCTGATCAGATTAATGGAGTTAGTCTAAAAAAGGCTTCACTGAAAGCTATAGGCTAATTTGCAATGACCTGGATGGAGCTAGAAAGCATTCTGCTAAGCGAAACAAGTCAATCGGAGAAAGACAAATACCACATGACTTCACTCTTATGTGGAATTTAAGAAACAAAACAGATGAGCAAAGGGGGAAAAAGAGAGAGGCAAACCAAGAAGCAGACTGAACCCTAGAGAACACACTGGTGATTACCAGAGGGGAGGGGGTGGGGGATGGGGGAAATAGGTGATGGGGATTAAAGAGGGCACTTGTCGTGATGAACACAGGGTGATGTATGGAAGTGTCGTACACCTGAAACTAACAACACCATATGTTAACTAACTGCAATTTAAATAAAAAACTTGAAAAAAAATAAAGCTATAGGCTAATTTTCTTCCTTTCTGCCTTTATTCTCATCGGTCGCTAAGAGATGAAAATTGCTCTTTTGTCTTGTCAGAGGAAACCGGCCTCTGAGTGCCCTTTTATGTTAGATCCCCCTCCTTCCTGGCATTCTCTCCCCTCCGTTTCCATGACACCCCTCTCTCCTGGTTCCCCCCTCCCTGATCTTGTTGGTGCCACTTCTCAGTCTCCTTTGCTGAATCTCCTTCCTCTTTTTGATCCCTCCATGATCGTAATAAAAAAAAAAAGTCCTTACAACTGTGATTTATGAAGAACATATTGTGGGCCGGGCAGCCTGTACCAAAGTCCTTTAAATGCATTAGCTCTTTTAACCCTCTTATTAACCCCCTAAAATAGGCATTACCATTAGCACGCATGCGGGGAAGTTAAGAAACTTGCCTAGGGGTCAGGCTGCTAGTTAGCGGTGGAGCCCGGGGTCAGACTCCCGGTGAGAAGGGGTGAGGAGCGTGGGTTTTAAGGCTGGCCTGTGATTACAACCCCAGGGAGCCGTGATCATCGGCGCGTGACGTCGGAGTAAACTGAGGTCTGTCTATTCGGGATAAGGTGCCCTGCCTTTCCCTGGTGTGTCCTGTGTATGACGGTCACCGGGCTGGCTGGTCCCTCGTAGGCTTTCAAGAAGCACTAGCTGCAATTACTCTGCTCGAATGCGTTACTCTGCCATAGAAAAGAAGACAGGGACAAATGAGAGGCTGTCCAGGCCGTGCAGACAGGCCTTATTTAGTGTTAATGTGACAACATGACAGTCTGGCTGGAGCAGCGACAGTCGCCGAGAGGATTCAGAAATGCCTGAGAGTTTAGCGATGATGAGGATGAAGCAGATGGTGACGATGACAATGATGAGGTGATAAGAGAACACTTACTAAATGCCGAGGAGGATCTCTCCTTGTTCCATGTGTCCCCAGGGAATGTCTTCTTCCCCCACGTGTCCCCTTGGAGAGCCCAAGACCAGCCGAGTCTTCCTCGACCCAAGCCACTCCCCTGAGCAACAGATGGGGGCGAGGGGAGCTCATCTCAGAGGGACACAGAGGCTCCCCAGCGTGTGGTGGGAAGGGGACGTGACTGAGGTCTGAGGAGTCCTTTATGATCCAGGTAACCCTGAAATCCTGTCACTACCACCAGGTTCTCAGGGGCAGCACAAAACGGAGTAGAAAGAGTGGGGCTGGGTCCCATGCCTCATGCTGACAGGATGTGTGGCTGTCATCTCAGACCAGAACTCACAGCTTATTACGGCCCCTCACAACCACTCCTTCAGAGATGGGCTGCATTCACCGCCCCATTTGACAGACCAGGACACTGAGGCACACCCAGGTATAGTAACTTGCCTAAGATCAGTGAGCGGATGAGGGGTGGAGCTGGAGTTGGACGTCAGAGCTGCCCCTCCCCAGAGCCAGAAGTCTTGCCGAAGCCGGAGGAGTCAATCCTAAGGTCATGGGTGCAAATGGTCTGATCATTCTATGGGTGACTGCGTCCCGAGCGTGGATTTCAGAAGCGTCATACTCACCATGTAAAGTCCGCACAGCAGGATGGCTTCCGTCTCATTTCTTTTATTGAACAAGATAGAAAAAAAAACGATCAGTTTAGGAAACTTCCTTCTCAGAGCCTGAAACTGTCTTCTCATATTTATTTTTATATCCAATTTCTGGGATAAAATACTAAAAATAACAACCTGTTGGTAAGGATGTGGGCAGAGTCTCTCTCCCACACTGCTGGTAGGACTGAGAATTGACACATTCTTTCTGGAAGGCCAAGCGGGAAATGTATCAAAGGTTGAAATATGAAAACCCCTGAATCCAGCAGTTTAACTTCCTGAAATTCATGCTAAGAAAATAACTGAGCAAGTGTAAAAAAGATTTATGAACAAAGATGTTTACCCTGGCTTTCCTGGGCCGTAGTGGGAAGCTGCGAACAACTTGAAAGACCAGGGGTAAGGCTCGGCTGAATAAAGTAGGCTCCGTGCTTGCAGTGGAATGCGATCCATCCAGAACTCTGGCTGTGCCTTCATACGACTGGGCCTCACCAGACAAATGAAGTATGGCCCCTCTGGAAAAGGGCCTTCAAAGGTCACCAGTCTGCCAGGTCCTCCGTGTTATCTTTGACTCCCAACGTGCTGTTCCATCGGCCCGGTGCTCCTCCTTACCTGGCAAAACCCTTGTCAAACTTCTAGAATCATCTTCCCTGGCAATCCCTTGGGTCAGCTTTCCCTGGCTCCACTCGAGGTCATCCTTTATATCTTAGGTAGTACTTATCAGTTTTTAAATTCAAATTCAATTAGCCAACCTATAGTGTATCATTAGTTTCAGATGTAGAGTTCAATATCACACCCAGGGCTCATCACATCACGTGCCCTCCTTCATGCCCACAACCCGGTTAGCCCATCCCCCCCACCTCCCCTCCAGCAACCCTCAGTTTGGTTTCCAGAGTTGAGAGTCGTACTTATCAGTTCGTCATAATTGCTTATATCTGTCCTCCCCTCTAGGCCTATCACCCGCATACCTAGCAGCACGGTTTGATTTTTCGGGAGAGAACCCAGGCCCACCCACACCGAACGTGTTTGCTCTGGTGGTTGTTACTGTCCCTCGATCCTTCACCGCGTTCCGATTTTTGCTCAAATGGCACCTTCTCAATGAGGCTGACCCTGAACAGCCCATTCGAAAACGGCACACCCGGCCACCAGCACCCCCACGCCCCTTCCCTGCCCTATTTTTCCATCACACGCCTCTCTTCTCGGCTACCTAATGTACTGATGCTACTCTATCAATTATTCATTCCTGCCTCTCCCTGCTGGAATACAAACTCAAAAGGGCAGATGTTGTAGTCTGCCCAGTTCACGGGTGCACCCCCAGCTCCTAGAACGCTGCCTGAAACACGAGCTGGCTCTTATTACGGGTTTGTAGCTGGAACGAACGAAATGCTCTCCTGCACCCAGCGCTGCTGGGGAGCAGATGGTCAAGGAGGCACCAGCGCACATGGAACGGCCATCCACCTCTCATTAATGGGGTAAGAAACCTGGGAGACGTTCTAGATCCATTGCTTGCTTCTCACTCTCGCGGGCTGTGGCTTATGAGCTGGACCATTCCCTCCCCGCGTGGCAGAGAGCAAGAGATGGGCTTCCGTGTGACTTCAGCGCTGTGACGTCATCAGACCTTAAGTTTAGGCCTTTCAAATTGCCAGGCACTCCGTGCGCATTTGTAAATCCTAAAAGCAACGGCACCTGTAACATATGACTGTTTGGGGTACTGTTTGCTCTTTTCCTTATAATAAAGGATAATCAAGAGTAATAACAGTAATGATGAATATTATTTCCAATTGCTCGGTGTTGACCATGTCAATAATAGAGTAAGAGTTATTAACCTCATTTTAGAGGATATGAACGAGTCTCAGTAAGAGATAGCAAGGTGATATAACAGTAAACAGATGGTAAGCCTGACACCAAAGCCTGTGAACTTCCTATCATATATTTCAAGGCAAAGTATTGACATTACTGAGAAAACCTGTATCGCAGTGGAAGATTAGTTATTGGGGCAGGGGTAATAGGCAGATACAAATATTTGACCAGTTTCCTGTCTGTTAAACACAGGTTAAAGCTGTTTGAAAATTTGTAAGTAAGAGAAATTTTACTAGAGGGACACGATGAAGGTTGATTTAAAAAATGTTTTTTAAATTGATTTAGTTTTTTTTTTTTTTTTAGTAATCTCTACACCCAACGTGGGGCTCAAACTCACGCCCCCCAGATCAAGAGTCGCGTGCTCTTCTGACTGAGCCAGCCAGGTGCCCTGATGAAGGTTGATTTTAAATATCCTGGATGAACCAAGATCTATTTTAGCTCAAGAAAACATCATTGAAAATAGAATCTCTTTGGTATCGTTGATAGCTGACACTTAAAAGAGACCACATACACACTTTTTCCTTCCTGCCTGCCAGAATGTTTTGTACAACTATTTTATTTATTAAATAATTTTAGAGTTGTTATAAAAGTAGAATGTACAGAATGGCACAAAGCTATGTAAAAGATTTTGTATGGTTAATATTTAAATAGGTATAAAAGTACACAGAAAGAGCAAGAACAGCCATAGGTAAGCACTGAACCTTTTGGCATATTTCTTTTAAAATGTTTTTCTAACTCTGCATGTGAACACAGATACACATACAATTTACTTTATTGAGGTTGTGCTCTCTAGAGTTTTACACATACACAGCTATCATTTTTTGTTCTTTTTCTAATGAAAAGTGTCGTCATTTCAAGAGCAGAAATGGAAGATCATTTGCAAAAAGAGGAGTAAAGGGGTGGGTAAAGTCTAAGCAAGTATAAAAACATACAAAAAAGCCTACAAGAAATAAACACAGTTGTTAC
This sequence comes from Ursus maritimus, assembly GCF_017311325.1. NCBI lineage: Eukaryota > Metazoa > Chordata > Mammalia > Carnivora > Ursidae > Ursus > Ursus maritimus. The sequence continues at coordinate 30,977,907 of NW_024423319.1, read as the reverse complement.
TGGTCAACAAATCCTGAGCATTAATTGTAATAAGTATGATTGTTTTCACAGGAAAAGCAAGAGAATTGGTGGAAACGTCTGAAAATAATGAGGGACATTAATATAAAATCGGAAAGATTCAGAAGAAAATGTTAAAACTCTTTTGGGCACTCAATGAGAAGATTTGAATGGAAGAAGAGAACTCAAGTTCAGCTACAGCACGGTGGGCATGATGCCTGCGGAGAGAAAGAGATCACCATAAAATCACCCAGGTCCCAGCCACATCACTGGGTGACCTTACAATTACAATGCAGGGGACTTTGGCCCCACTAGGCTTACCCTTATGGACTCTTGTAGTGAGAGCCATGGCGAGGATGAGCCGGGGACAGTTGGAACACAGAGGGCCCTACAGTCCAGGGGGTCAGGAATGGCTTCTCATTGGGGGTGACGTGTGGACCACAGGACTAGTGTCCTTAGCAACTGGGAGCTCAAAGGGATCAGAGCTTCAACCAATGTGAAACCTACAAAACCCACTTTTGCAGTCAGAGAGTCCCAAGCAGGAAGTTTAAGAGGCCTCAGAGGAAGACACTCATTTCAAGTTGAAGGTTTTGAACTATAGTGATGAGGTCTCAGCCGCCACCGGATCTCTGTGGGGCCTTCAAATGCTGAACTCCGCAAATATCACCGACACACCTATTGATTTGACAAGGCTGAATGTATTCCTTACCTCAGCATGGGAGACACCCACCTCTCGAGGTTTTGGCAGCGTTTCAGGGAGGAAAGGAAAGGTCGGACTTTATCTAGAAATGAAGGTTTTTTTTTTTTTTTTTAGATTTTATTTATTTATGTGACAGAGAGACAGCCAGTGAGAGAGGGAACACAGCAGGGGAGAGGGAGAGGAAGAAGCAGGCTCCCAGAGGAGGAGCCCGATGTGGGACTCGATCCCGAAACGCCAGGATCACGCCCTGAGCCGAAGGCAGACACTTAATGACTGCGCTACCCAGGCGCCCTTAGAAATGAAGGTTTTGATTTAAGGCACAGAGTCTTTCAACACGGAGACTGGATTAGGTTGGATATGGGTCATGATGCCAACAGTCTAGGATTGGTGGAAGCAGCAAGGGGAGAATTTTGAGGAAAGGGGAGGATTTTAGGGGGCAAACCGTTGATGCTTTCCATTGAAGAGCTGATGGGACTTTGGAGAAGTACCTGTAATGGAGAAACTTTTGCCTGGACAGGAGAGTCTGGGAAAAGCAGTGCAAGCGAAGACAGGGGACTAGCAAAGTCCTGTGTATGTAGACAGTAAGGTGTGGTTTTATTTCTCAGCGTCCAGGCTAAGTGTGGCAACAGACTATTTTCATTCTCATATACTTAACGTTTTTATGAATAATTCACCTTAGGTATGTGTTTATTTTGTGGCGTCAAAATCCTTTTGTTTCCCTGAATCCCGAGAAAAGATGACCCCTACTCTTAGGTAGTTTGCTAAGTAAGCCCTGAGAAACATTATATAACTAGCTTTAACTAGTCCGCTATACCGGTTAGGTGTGTTAAAAAACAAAATTCAACTGAGTCCATTTTAAAGATGTTATCGGCTTTATTTAAGGATTCATGAATTGGGCAACATTCCACCTAGCAGACAGAAAGAAGCTCAGAGATGCTGCATAAGATGAAAGACTTTTGTATACTGAAGGGAGTAGGAACAAGGAAGATACTAGCAAAAAGTGAATTGGTTGGGATGAAATCACTTTCCTTTATGTTACTTCGTTAGTACGGACCTGGTGATTCCTGATTGACTGCTTTAGGACTCCATTTCTGGGAAAGGTGGAAACCAATATTAGGTCTGGGTTTGGTGACCCCGAGCTTAGCATGAGCGCCTCCATTTTGCGCTAGCTGTCTTATTTTTAACGGATGGATTATTTTATTTAATCCTCACAAACACCTTGTCAAGTAGGCGCTATTATTATCCCTATTTTGTAAAGGAAGAAACTGACGCCCAGGGAGGTCATAATTAGCTCACATCCACGCACCTAAAACTACTCTTTTTTCAGGCCCATCAAGAACAACCCACGTCCAACAAAACTGCCTTGTTCTGTTCCCCTTTTGCAGAAGGGAACGGGTGTCCCGGTGCAAAATATTTATTGGGCCGTTCGGCGCTCTTTGGGGTCCCCGGGGAGAAGGAGGCCAGGGTGGAAGGCAAAGGCCGCGGGCGCCCCCAGTTTGGGTCTGGGTGGGCTCCCCTGGCCGCCCCGCCCCGCCCTCCTGCAGAGGCCTCACCTGCGCCCCCGGGTGCACCGGAAGCCAGCCCGGCCCGCGCCCGTACTGCCGCCGTGCCCGCCGCTGGCTGCCAGGGGGCGCTGCGACACCGGCGCCGGGCGCCGAGGGGCGGCGGCCACGTGACCGGGGAGCGGCGCGTGGGGTCCTGGGGTCAGCCAGGCGGCCCCCACCAGCTGCTGGTGCGCTCGCCTGCTTCCCCCCACCCCCCACCCTCGCCTTCTCCTTTGGCTCTGCGCCGGCCGCGCGGTGGGTCTGCGTCGGCGACAGCGACTCAAGTCCGGGCTCCCCGACCTGTAACCTCCCGGCGACCCTGCGGAGCAGCCGCGTGAGTTTCGCGGGCACCCGGAGCCCCCGGGAAGAGACACCGCACTCTGGCTTTGTGGCACTTTTCGCCCTTCCCGCAAGGCAGAGGAGGGGGGACTCGGTGCCAGGCTTTCCCCTAGCTCGGAGAGGGGCTGTCACCTCCCGTCGTCCCCGTGGAGGGACGTGCTGTTCCCAAGGGGACCCCGTGGGAGTGCGCCGCGCGCGGGGAGCGGGGGTTGCCGTGGGGGTTTGGATCATTTGGCTGTTCTGGCAGGACCCCTTGCCCAGTAAGCACTGACCAAATTACCCCCCACCCCCACCCCCAAATGACCATTTTCACGGATATGCCCTAATGGAACATTCACTTGGTTGTGGACAGGGCTTGAGAGTGGCAAGAAGTGAATGTCTTACCCGACTACGTTTCTTACGTGGAGTAGGGGCCTTAGGCACACCCCCCACTTAGCGGGGCAGAGCGGCCACGGATGGTCCAGACGACACACTTGGATCGCCCAGCCGGAAATGCCTCGTACACCTCAAGACATCTCACGGTGTCACACACACACGCAGATGCTGACTTTGATGTGTCTGTCCGCACAACCCTCAGCCCCAACCGACAGGAATGCGTCAGAAACTTCGTTCCCCACCATTCTCACCAGGCCCTGTAACGCGGGTAGTCCCACTGGGGCAGGGGGGAGGTTAATTTGGAGAGAAACTAAGTAATGGGAGAGATGGAGGGATTTTAAAAAGAGCCTTACACTTTGCTTCCTATAACGTTCACTCATTTTAAGCGCCCAGTTATTTTTAGTAAATTGGCGGAGTTGTGCGCCCATCACTGCCATCTGGTTTGAGAGTACTTTGGTCCCCATTCACACCCCCCCCCGCTGCCCACGCAAATCCCCATAAAATTTCAGCTAATCTCTCCTCGGACCTCTAGCCCTAAACAACCATTTATCCGTCTTCTGTCTCTATATAGTTGCTTGTTCTGGTGCACAGGAATGGAATCCCACACTGCTAGGTGGTCTTTCGTGACTGGCTTCTTTCACTTAGCACGGTGTTGTCCCGTGGCTTGTATGTCGTAGCAGGGGTCAGTGTGTCATTCCTTTCTGTAGCTGAGTCATGTTCCCTGGTATGGGTCTACCGCTTTATGCAAATACCACGTCTGTTGATCCATTTGGGTGGCTTTCATTTTTTTGGTTATTAAGAGTAATCCAATAATTGGGAACATTTGTGTGGACATATGTTTTCAACTCTTTCGACTTCACTGCCTTTGGCTGCTGCTTCCCCGGCACTCTTAGCCCATTTCTATCCTAACACTTCACACACTGCCCGTAAGCTTGAATTCATTCTCTGTCTCCCCACTAGAGAAGGCAAGGACCAGGTTCCCTCGTGCCCTGCTTCACGAGTGGAATTTCTGCATTAGATGGCAACTGTATGTTTCACTTTTTTTTTTGAAACTTCCAGACTCTTTTCCAAAGTGGCTGCACCATTTAAGACTGCATTGGTAAATGTAGGAAGCTGCCAATTTCTCCATATCCTCAGCAACACTGGTTTGGTCTTTTTGTTTGGTATCTCATTGTGATGTTAATTTGCCTAGACTGAACGGTGTTTGTTAATCAGTTTCACTTCACTTTAATGACTAGCTTTTTAAATATTATAAAATCTCGTTGCTGAAATGAATAATACATAGCCCAGCCATGCAAGGAGCTCATGGCTCCAAGAAGGAGACAGAGGAACATAATTACAGTACAGTGTGTTAGGTGCTCTGATGGAATGGAGCACGGGATGCTGTGGGGAGCAGAGAAGAGGGACCCTAACCTCAGCTGGGAGGATGGAGGAAAGTATTCAAGAAGCCTTTTCTAGAAGGGGCTTTAACGTGCCTCTGGTTTTCTTTCTTGTATTTTTATCAAAATTATACATGTATGTAGTTTTAAAAGTCAAATAGTTCTACAAGCTTTGTTATTTTTTTAAAGAAAGGAGTCCCCAGCTTCTCTCCCCATTCCCTGCTCCCCCAAAAGCAACCACTTTCTATTCTTTTAACTCTTTGGCTATTTATTTCTCTATCTTTAAATAGCATAGCCTGTTTTTATTTGAGAAAAAAAAATAGCCCTGACATAGGCCACTTACCGTCTTCACTTGCACTGATTTCTAAATTGGTCAGCCGCATGAAATATTAACACATGGTTAATTATGAAAGCCGCAGTCACAATGCAACCTACCTTCTTACGATTTAAACACAAGAAGACAGGCTTTACCAACAGTTAGGTACTGAAGTAAGACAAGATAATGCATTTCAAAGGAGTGGCTAAGGAGTTTTCCTCAATGGTACTTTAGTACCATATAACTTCAATAAGCTGGAACCCAATTATGACTTAATTAAGAAGGATGTTAATTTCACTCAAACACAAAGAAAAAGCCAAATCACAGACAAGCAGCATAGCCTAGGACAGAGGTTGGCGAACTATGACCTGCGAGCTAAGAATCTTTTATCAGATGAACCTTTACAGTTAGTTGGATCGTGGGGAACATTAGCTTTCAACCATAATTAAATAAAATGTTATTCTTCTATTCCATTTTTTTTTACTAGTAGACCTGTATTACAAAACCTTGTAGTCGATTATTGTATTTCTATCATTATATTTTCTTACAAAGCCTAAAATATTTATTTTCTGTCCTTCACAGAAGAAGTTTGCCAGCTCTTGGTTTAATAGAATAAACAGAGACATGGAAAGCAATTGCCACGTACTTGCTGGGTGACCTTGGGAAGTCACTTCACTTTTCTGGTCCTGATTTTCATTATCTTTAAAATAGAGATAAAGGGTGATGGGTGGAGGAGAAAAAGCTCTAAGGTGAAATCCCCCCCCAAGTTTTATATTAATTAGTTCAATTATGTAAACATCTATCGAGCTACTACCGGGATACCAAGAACTGTCAAAGGCATTGGGGATAGAGTGGAAAACAAAATCCTCATCCTGAAAAAGGATACTATTCTAAATGAAAAGAGACTAAAGATGCAAAGTGTGGTCTGAGATTGGATCCTGATTGGAGCAAGCCAGCTTTATCGGACATTTGAGGAAAAGTAGGGAAATTTGAATATGGAGGGGTATTCGATGAGATGAAAATTTATGAACGTGCAATGACGAATGAAGGTGACCGACTGATAAAAAGCAGTTATAAAGCATTATGTACTGTATTATCTCATTTTGGTAGGAAGTTCAGATACGTATTCTGTAAACTTAGAAGACGATCTGGAAGGATATGTACTAAGCTCTTTTTTTAAAAGATTTGTTTGAGAGAGAGAGAGAAAGACAGCACGAGTGGGAGGAGGGGCAGAGGGAGAGGGAGAAGCGGACTCCCTGCCAAGCAGGGAGCCTGAGGCAGGAGTGGATCCCAGGACCCTGAGATCACGACCTGAGCTGAAGGCTTAACCAACCGAGCCACCCAGGCGCCCCTGTACTAAGCTCTTAATATGGGTAATTTCTGGGAGGTGGGAATATAATATTTTGATTTTCTTATTTTTGTTTTCTAATTTTCTACAGTGAACGCACACTGCTTTTATAAAAATAAAAGATTCTGTCTAATTAAAAAAAATAATCTCTCCCTCCGTGGAGTTTACATGCCAGGGTCTCTTGTGAGTATTAACCTCGCTGAATCTGTCACTTTTTTTGCGGGGAACATCTGTAAGACTGGAGACTGCTCTTTCCCCCTACAGGTAACAAAGGAGCAAGGCTTTCTCTGTGGGATAGCTGTGAACTGATGCTGCTGGCATTTTCCTTGGAGTTTTAAGGGTGAGTAGAGCCTTCGTATACCCAATGCTTTAGAAAAGGGTGGGATTTTGTAGGGTGGCTGGCATTAAGAAAGGTCGAGAGAGGCCAATGTTGGTGGTGTCCGTCTGGACACTGTCTAGGAGAGAACATGCCCAGGCTGATCCCGAGGCGGGTTTATCTCTGTCGCATCAGTGGACACATCGATGTGATGAAGCATTCGAATCTTGAAACTACTCGTCTTATTCCAGGGCTCTGTAAACCCGGCCTCCTATTTTTGTAAATCAAGTCTTGTGGGAACACAGCTTACGTACTTGTTTATGAGTTACCTATCCCTGCTTTTGCCCCGCAGTGGCAGGGTGGAGTGGCGGCACAGAGACCGTATTTGACCCACAAAACTAAAANTGTTTACCGCCTGGCCCTTTAAAGAGAAAGCGTGTGGACCCCGGGTCTCGGCCCCCCAGAAAACTGCCTCAGGAGGCATGCCTGGGGAGAGAATGGCCACTTCCCAGCTCAGCGAATGAACTGACACTCTGATAAACTTCATTCTCTCCTGGGCGTTATTAGCATGGGCCAGTATTCCCAACGTCAGATAACTCTAGGTTACTCATAATACTGGATTTCTTACCCTGCAGAACGGTGGCGAAGGCCGGACCATAGGAAAATAGAAACTTCATCAAGGAAAATGATAGCCTGTGAGCCCGGTCAGTAGCGGGCTAGTTGGTCTTCCGTTCGTCTAGCTAAGGTCTACTTGGGCTTCAAAGTTTGTTCAAGTGCCTCTTGCTCCCAGAAGCCTCCTCTCGCTCCCCACCCTGATTTCACTGTCCCAGGCCAGTGCTCCCACAGCACCCTTAGCAGAGCCCTATCATGACCCTTAGCACCCCACCCTGTAAGCATGATTTCCTTCTCGGACTGTCCACCACACAGGGTAAGGACCATGTTCACTCGTTCCCTGGTATAGCCCCGGAGCCCAGCGTAACGCCTAGCATATAGTAGCATATAGTAGCTTCCTAGCTGCGTGTCCTCAGCCGCGCTACTCCCCTGAACCTCAGTCTTCTTGTCGGTCCAATGGGAATAATAGTAATAGTAGCTCCCTTGTTGTGTGGACTAAATGCGTGTATATTAGCTATTCAGCAAACACTTGTGGATGAACGAAGGAATGAACGACATATAGGGAAGTGTTTGGATCGTACTGGGGATTGTGAGTCTGCATCAGCAGTGCCTACAGTCACAGGGGTTGTTCTATTGACTGTATTTAGACCAGCAACACACTCATCCTCCACTGGCCACCCAGACGGGAGCAGCACTCATCTATCCTGTCAACACTTAGTGAGTGCCTACTATGCGCCCAAGATTACGTGAGGTATTGGGGATATATGGGAATACACACCGTCTCCACCCTCATGGAGATTACGTTCTAGTGAGGAAGATGGGTCCATCCACAAACTGGTACATAATATGTTACAGACCGTTTGATCGGTGATAAAGAAAATAAAGAGGCTAAATCGTAGTCATCGAGATGGGCTGTTACCGGTCTGGTGAGCAGGGAGAGCTTCTTTAGAGAGGTGACATTTGACATGAGACTGGAAGAGTGAGCCAACCATTTAGAGGAGCTGGAGAAAGAATATTCTAGGCAGAGGAAGACAACGTGCAAAGGTTGAAAGCCATCAAGGATTTGGCCCAGTCAAGGACATGGAAGGAGGCAAAGGAGGCTGGCAGGATGAAGAGGCTGGGCTCTTTCTAAGAAGAAAGGGGAGCTCTTTAATGATTGTAAGAAGGATACTAAGATCTGTCCCTCTGTGTTTTTAAAAACTAAAAAAATATCTGGGAGAATGATGGCCCTCCCCCAAAGATGTTCACATACTAATCCCGAGAACTGACTGTGTTGCTTTATATGATGGAAGGGACTTTGCATATGTGATGAAGGATGGAAATCTGAGATTACCCTGGTGGGTCCAACAGGATGACAAGGGTCCTTGTAAGAGGAAGACACAAGGGTCAGAGTCAGAGGGAGGAGATGTGCTCATGGAAGCAGGGCTCCCAGTCAGAGCAATTTGGAGATAGAAGAAGGGGCCGTAGCCAAGGAATAGAGACAGTGCATAGAGGTTGAGAAGACAGGGGAACAGCTTCTTCCTTAAAGCCCCCAGAAAAAACAGCCCTGCCGACACCTGGACCTTTAGCCTTATGAATGTCAGTTTGGACTTATGACCTTCAAAACTGTAATATAATACATTTGTGGCGTTTTGAGCCACTAAATTTGTGATTATTTGTTACAGGAGCCACGGAAAACCAGTGCTCATTGTGTGGAAAGATAAACCAAAACTAATGACATTAGTAATTTACATTGGGATGGGAACAGGGTTGAAAGGACCGGGAAGGAGGTAGAAGGGATGGGAACTTTTCTGAGTTTACCTTTTTTTTTTTTTTAAGATTTTTTATTTATTTGAGAGTGAGCAGAGCGTGCAAGAGAGAATATCAGTTGGGGGGGGGAGGAGCAGACGGAGAGGGGGAGGGAGAAGCAGACTCCCCGCTGAGCAGGGAGCCCCACATGGGGCTCAATCCCAGAATCCTGAGATCATGACCTGAGCTGGGGGCAGACGCTTCACCGACTGAGCCACCCAGGCGCTCCCCCCCCCCACTGCCCCGCTTGCGGGCACTTGAATCCTGGACTTCTGGCCTCAAGAACTGTGAGAAATAAATTTCTACCATTTGAGCCAACCCATCTGTGGTATTTAGTTTTGTCAGCTCGAGCAGACTACTGTACTAACTTCGGAAAAGAGTATTTTGACTTGGACTCTACGGCAGGGGTCCTCACACTTCAGTACGCGTCGGAGTCCCCCAGGGAGCTCGGAGAACTCTGGGTGATGGCCTCCCCCTCCAGCATTTCTAATTCAGTGGGTCTAGGGTGGGGCTCGAGCATTTGCATCTCTGACAAGTTCCCAGATGAAGCTGATGCTACTGGTTGAGGGACCACGCTTCGAGAACCACTATTCTAAGGCTAGCGACCATCCCCCGCCCCCAAACTGAACATCAGTCCCGCACTCTAGATAGTAGGTTTGTTTTCCACAGGGACACGGGTTGGCCATTCTGAATCTACTCGAACAAATAATATACCGTGAATAACGAGAGCCAGCTTTTACTCCCTCGGAGGAAGGAGTTCCACAGAAGAAAAGACGGAAGCCTGGTGGTGATCAGAGGTTATCAGTATGAATGCGTCATTTCATGCACGCACAGCCGCCCACCCAGAGATAGATCCAGAAATAGAGTTGTTTGTAGAGACGCATGTGTTTCCTAGCTCTGTCTGCTGAGAAGGCCTGGAAGCGGCGACACCCCAATACCAGCGAGTACACCTAGCACTCAGATCTTGGTTTCCAAATACCATTCTCCAAATAAAAGGAACCAGAACTCTCAGAGAAATGGCTGATTCCCAGGCTGGGGCAGGGAGACTAGAAGAAGAGCGGGGCATGTCTTCCTCTGCCAGAAAGTAAGACAGTGTCCATGGGATAATGGGGACATGCCAGGAGGATGCAGGAGTCACTCTGAAGGGATTTCCAGTGGTGAAATCTGTGACAAGCAACAAGATAATGCTAGTCATGGATCATAACCCAGACAGGAAAATAAGAACCCACGAGTCCATGCGAATGTAAAGGACTAACTGAGTAAATAAATGAATGAGGGGGAAGGAAAAGCACTTACTTACAATAGCATTCCAATCAGTAACATGTAGAAAGAATAAGAGGACTAGAAACTTACTTGGCAAGCCCAGCAGTAATAACTATTTCAGGCCAGGACCATCAGTGGATAGTAAAATGAATGGACAAAAGTATGATGAGAAAGTGTGTTTATATAGTCTTAAAGTATCTTCCCCCCCAAAAAGCTTATTTATTCCAAAGGGCAAAATACTAACGTCACTGGGGAGAAACCTCGCAGACACAGCCTTAACCAAGTGATCAAAGTTCACATCACCAGTCGTGGAACAAACCGATGCCATGTGTCTCTTGACAGGATGCATCGAGAAGGACACACCATCATATCTGTAGTGTTCTTGCCAAAGCACATAACCCAATTTGAGTCACCATGAACCATCAGATAAACCCCACGTTGAAACCAGCTAGTGTTTTCCAAAAGTATCATGGTAATGAAAGACCAAAAAAAGACCGAGGAACTGTTCCAAGGTAAAGGGATACATCAAAGAAAACGTCTGTGATCCCTGACCACAAAAAAGGACATTGGTGGGGCAAATGGAGAAAATGGAGTCTATCGATTATAGTATTGCATGGACATTAATTTCTTGATTTATAAAGTATCGTAGTTATATAAGATGGTAATATTTGGGAAATCTGGGTGAAGGGTATAGGAGGACTCTTCGTACTAGTTTTGCAACTTTCTGGGGGGTAAGTCTATAATTTTTCAAATGAAAAGACCTGAGCCACCCTGAGATCATGACCTGAGCCCAAGGCAGACGCTTAACCCACTGAGCCACCCAGGCTCCCCTCAATATTGTGGATTCAGAATCCTCTAGTATATAAGCTGGACAATGTATCATGGAGTTTGTTTTTTATCTTTGTTTTCCCCCATAGTTTTTAGTAGTGTTCCTCTCATCCAAGGGAAAACAAGGAAAAGGGGGGATTTCTTTGGTTCCTTCCTGTGTTTACCTCTGCCGAGGACTTTTCTCTTGAGAATTTATCTCTGCTCTTTTCAAGGAGGGGTTTGAATTGTGCTGTCGCCCAGATTGTGACATTTGCAAAGCCCTGTTGGCCTACTAGGGTTTCCACATGCTGTGCCCTTCCCAACGTTTAGGCCTTTACCTGGAATGCTCTCTTACTCAAATTTTGTCTGTCTTTCAAGGCTCAGCTCAAGAACCACCCCCTCCAAGTTGTCTTCCTGGATTTACTCAGCCCAAAGTTATCCTTCTCTTTCCCGAGTAAGTCATAGCTCTTAGTTTATTCCTCTCATTTGGCCCCCATTCACTCATTCACAGCCATACCCGTTGCTTTGTACTTATTTATACATAATTTACGTCCTCTACCAGATTAAAAATCCCTTGGGAGTAGGTACTTACGTTTTTCAGCTTTCAGTTAATTATTTTTTTTCTCAATTTCAGATGCAAAAAAGGTTCACCAGTAAAATAAGTTGATAAGCCCCCATCCCCCGCCATGTCCTTTGAATCTAATCTTTAGTTCCCCTTGTTTCTCTTGAGGACTTTCTCTGTGAAATGCTGGAGTCATCTCCTTTCTCCCCAGTGGTCTCCTTTATAACTTAAAGCCTGTCGCTCTAGGATTTTCTCTTCCGTTGTTTGGGTGGAGTTGCTTCCACCAGGGGGCGCTCTTTACCATATATAGGTGCATTGCTCTGGGAGGCAAAAGAAAGACTTCATCAGGTGAAAATATCAAAGCAATGGAAAAACAAACAGTAGGAGACTGGAACTGAACATCTCCTGGGATTTGACTTGGTCCCAGCACTAGCTGGCTGCTCAAATAACATTTCACTTGTTATATTGTGTTTTGGTATGATTCTGGCCCACGTGTAAAGATTTCCCCCTTCGTAACCTGCTTCATTTCTTTCCTCTACAACTATATATTGAGTGTGTGCTTTGTGTCAGGTATTATCGTAGATAGTGAGGCTTCCACTGTGAACAAAACACACCAGGTTCCTGACTTACAAAGCTTATTCATATGTGGGCAGCAGATAACCAATGAGATAAACACATAAAAGATATAGGATAGATAGGGATAAATACCAAAGAGAAAAAAGAAATTCAAGGCTTTATAGGCCATTGGAAGAATCTTGACTTTTTCTTTGAGTGAGATGGGAAGGATTGGGGAATTTTGAGTAGAGGAGGGATGTGACTTGACATATTTTAAAAGGGTTGCTGTAGTTGGTTTTTTTTTTTTTTTTTGGATAAAAAGTTATAAAGGGACAAGCTTGGGCTGGGCTGATAGCAATGGAACTGGGGAGAAGTGGTTGGGTTTGGGGATATATTTTGAAGGTAGAGCCAAGTGAATTTGCTAACAGATCAGATGTAGGATGTTGGAGAAAGAGGAATGAAGGGAAACAGGGTCACCATGTTGCATAACACCAGTAGCATTGAATAAAATGTGGCTGGTGCCCTCTGGGGTTGTGTAACACAGCATTTCTGTTCGGGATGTTGCCAAGGTTTTTGTTCTGAGCAGCTGGAAGGATGGAGTTGCATTGGTAAAGACTGTGGGAAGAACAAGGTTGGAAGTATATCAGAAGTTACATTTTGAAAGAAATCGACACAAGTAAATGGAAAGATATTCCATGCTCACGTATAGGGAGAATCAATATTGTTAAAATGTCTGTGCTACTGAAAGCAATCTATAGATTCAGTGCAATCCTTGTAAAATTCCAATGGCATTTTTCAAAGAAATAGAACAAGTAATCCTAAAATTTGTATGGAACTACAGAAACCCCCACATAGCCATAGCAATCTTGAAAGGGAAGAACAAAGCTGGAGGCATCTTGCTCCCTGGTTTCTATATTACTATATTCCAAAGCTCTAGTAATTACAAAGTATGGGATTGGCATAAAAACAGACATATAGGGGCGCCTGGGTGGCTCAGTCATTAGCATCTGCCTTCGCTCAGGTCATGATCCCAGGGTCCTGGGATCGAGCCCCGCATCAGGCTCCCTGCTCCGTGGGAAGCCTGCTTCTCTCTCTCCCACTCTCCCTGCTTGTGTTCCCTCTCGCTCTCTTTCTCTGTCAAATAAACAAATAAAATCTTAAAAAAAGAAAAAACCAGACATGTAGATCAATGGAACAGGATCAAGAGCCCAGAAATAAACCCACGCCTATATGGTCAATTAATATATGGCAAAGGGGGCAAGAATATACAATGGGAAAAGGATATCCCTTCAATAAATGGTGTTGGGAAACCTGGACAGCCACATGCAAAAGTATGAAACTGGACCGCTATCTTAACACCGTATACAAAAATTAACTCAAAATGGGTTAAAGACTTGAACGTGAGACCTGAGATCATAAAACTCCTAGAAGAAAACGCAGATGGTAAGCTCCTTGTCATAGGTCTTAGTGATGAGTGTTTTGAATCTGGCACCAAAAACAAAAGCAATGAAAGCAAAAATAAAGAAAAATACAGAAGACTGTATCAAACTGAACCGCTTCTGTACAGTGAAGGAAACCATTAGCAAAATTAAGAGGCCATCTACTGAATGGGACCAAATATTTACAAATCACTTATCTGATAAGGGGCTAATATCCAAAATATATAAAGAACTCATACAACTCAGTAGCAAAAACCAATCTGATTAAAAATTGCCAGTAGATCTGAATAGACATTTTCCCAAAGAAAAAATACAAATGACCAACAGGTACATGAAAAGATATTCAACGTCATCAATCATCAGGGAAATGCGAAGCAGAACCGCAATGAGCTGTCACCTCATACCTGTCGGAATGGCCAGTATTAAAAATACGAGAAATAACAGGTATTGGTGAGGATGTGGAGAGAAGGGAACCCTTGCACGTGGTTAGCAGGAATGCAAATTGGTGCAGCCATAATGAAAAACAGTGTGGAAATTCCTCAGAAAATTAAAATAGCACTACCATACGAACCAGCAAGTCCACTATGGGGTATTTATCCAGAGAAAATGAAAACACTAACTTGAAAAGATATATGCACCCCATGTTTGTTTCAGCTTTATTTACAATAGCCAAGATATGGAAACAACCGAAGCGTCCATTGATGGATGAATAGATAAAGAAATTTTTGTGTGTATATATATGTGTGCATATATATGTATATACACACACACATATATTTAGTAGAATAGTATATATATTATATATACACATACATATACACACATATATAAATACATGAAATATGTATACATATACACATATATATAAATATATGGAATATATATATATAATGGAATATTATTCAGCCATAGAAAATAATAAAATCTTTCCATTTGCAACAACATGGGTGGACCTTGAAGGCATTATGCTAGGTGAAATAAGACAGGCAGAGAAAGACAAATACCATATGATCTCATTTCTATATAGACTCTTAAAAAAAAAGCCCAAAGAAAATCTAAGCTCATTGGGTGCCTGGGTGGCTCAGTTGGTTAAGCGACTGCCTTCGGCTCAGGTCATGATCCCAGGGTCCTGGGATCGAGTCCTACATCGGGCTCCCCCTGCTCTGCGGGGAGCCTGTTTCTCCTTCTCCCTCTGCCTGCCACTCCCTGTACTTGTGCGCGCGTGCTCTCTCTCTCTCTGTGTCAAATAAATGAATAAAGTCTTAAAAAAAACTAAGCTCATTGATACAGAGAACAGATTGGTGATAGCCAGAGGCAGGGGGTGGGGGTGGGAGAAATGGATGAAGTGGGTTTTTTTTTTTAAGATTTTATTTATTTGAGAGAGAGAAAGCAGAGCGGGAGAGAGAGAGAGAGCACGAGCAGGGGGGAGGGGCAGAGGGAGAAGCAGACTCCCCGCTGAGCAGGGAGCCCACCGTGGGACTCAATGCCAGGACCCTGGGATCATGACCTGAGCCAAAGGCAGACGCTTAACCAACTGAGCCACCCAGGTGCCCTGAACTGAGTTTTCAACAATTTAAATAAATTGTTGAAAAAAAAATACTGTGGGAAGAACAAGGTTGGAGGTATATCAGATGTTAAATTTTGGATATGTTGAATTCGAGATGCCAGTTAGACACCTGAGTGGAGATATCAAGGACGCGGTAGGCTATATGAGCCCGACGTTCATAGGAGTGGTTAGGGCTGGAGATGAACATTTTTTAGTCCTAGGCATCTAGATAGTATTTAAAGCCCTGAGATGGTTGGTAAGAAGGCACCAGAAGACAATGAGAACAGTGAGAGAAGAGAAGGGGACCAAGGAGTCAGCCCCGCGGCACTCCCACATGTAAAGGTTAGCAAGTCAATGAGGAACAAGCAAAGGAGACTGGCAGGATGTGTCCCGTAAGGCAGAAGGAAAACCGGAAGAGCACGGTGTCATGGAAGTCAAGCGAAAAAGGTGCTTTGGGGAAGAAGGAACGACCAACTGTGAAAAGTATTTCTGGTTGGCCAAGCAAGAGGAGGGCTGAGAATTAATTCTTGGTGGACTTTAGCAACATAGGGGCCTTGATGAAAGCCATTTCAGTGGACAGAAGCTTGATGGGAGTGGATTCCAGAGAGAAGGGGGAGGAGAAAATTGTACACAGGGAATACAGACAACCGTCTTAAAGAGTTTTGTTGCAAAGAAGAGTGGAGAAGTGAAGCAGTCGCTGGACCGGTGTGGGGGCTATTTGCAGGGGTATTGAGAATGGGAAGAATAATTGACAGTTTGCCTCGGGTGTACCCACTGGTTGTTGGCGTTCGCTTGTCCTTATTCGCCTGCATTTCTGGGCATCGTAGCCAGCCATCCTCAGAGAAGCTGGAGGGTGAGGGAAGGGAAGTGGTCAGCAGGTGTGAGTAGAACAGACTAAGGGAACCCCTGGACGGCCTTTGATAAAACTGGATTCAGAACCTCTGTGGTTAGCAAAGGAGAGAGTATCTCCACGTGTGGACAGAAGAATGGGAGCCATGAGACCTAGCTGTTCTAAGCTGCCCACATGGTGACTCCAGCCTCCTTCGCCAACCTTGGAGGATCTGGCTTCAGTTACACTAAAGGAGCATGGGGGTCCCCTTCCAGAAACATTATCTATCGTATGAAAGGAAGAGGGAGAGAACTTCCTACGGATACCGTGAAGCCGGCTGAACCCCAGGTCGAGTTTGAACCAAGTGGGAAAACTGCCATAAACATTCAGGCCACAGTTCCACGAATTCTTTCCTTGTTCCTTGGTGAGAAGTTGCACCAGGCTTGCTGCTTAGCTCCGTGGGTTGGTTGTGATGGCTTCAAGAACACAGCTAAGTTTTCCTGGTCTCCATGTACCGTTTGGATTTGAATTTCTTTCCTCTTCTCATGCCTTCAAGGCCCAGCTCAAGCGTCCCCTGGTCTGCGGAGCCTGCTCCAAGCCCCCTCTCAGGCAAGATGAATCCTTTCCTTCTCAGAGCTTCCATAACCACTTTTCTCTGTCTGGGAGGAGGCGTGAGTGGTTGTCGCGGAAGAGGCAACGGAGTGTGGTGGCGGAGAGCCTGGGTTCAAGCGCTGGTCCGCGCAAGGTGCTCAGCCTCCTTGGGCCTCAGTTTCTCATCTGCTTCATCTCCATTTCTTTAAAAAAGACCTATCTATTTGACAGAGAGAGAGACAGCCAGTGAGAGAGGGAACACAGCAGGGGGAGTGGGAGAGGAAGAAGCAGGCTCATAGCAGAGGAGCCTGATGTGGGGCTCGATCCCATAACGCCGGGATCATGCCCTGAGCCGAAGGCAGACGCCCAATGACTGAGCCACCCAGGCGCCCCTGCTTCATCTCCATTTAGTAAGACTAGGACTCGCCTCGTGGGGGTTTTGTCAAGATTACAGAAGCTAATACACGTGAAATACCGAGAATGGTGCCCAGCCCATAGTCAGCACTCAATATGCTCTTGTTACTTGTGTCTCTTTTCGAGGAATACGACCATACCTTTATCTTGGCGCCCTAATTCATAGCAGCGGGTTCGGCATGGAATACTAGGTGCTTAATAAGCTTTTGTGTGAATAAACCAGGTTTCTAAATCAGATTAATTCGGTTTCATGTTCAGTGCTTTCATATGTCGATAGCCCTTTTATCATCTCACGTACTTATTCCTGTGTCCTACTCCATGTGGTTAAGAAGGAAGGTTCTAGAGCCTGATCCCCTAGTTTGTATTGTTGCTTTGCCACTTATGAGCTTATTAACCTATCAGTGCCTCAGCTTCCTCAACTGGAAAATGAGAAAAAAAATATAGGAAGTTAAACCGAGTTACTGAACACTCAAGTGTTAACTATGCTTACTATTAATCTTACTGGTGAGGACATGATTTAATGAACACCTATGATGTTTCAGGGACTGTGCTAGACCATAGAGACGCAGAGAGGAATAAAGCTTGGTCCCTGCTCTCAGAAGCCCATAGGGTAGTGCAGGGAGCAAGTGTGAGCCAGTCAGCTTGCAGAGAGGCTAGTGGAGGAACGGACCAAGTCTATAAGAGGGATCAGTGAGGGGAAAAGGGAGCGTTTTTTAAAGTTTATGTAGAAAGTACATCCTGAGCTTTGCCTCTGGGGGTGGAGGGTCCTGCGATATTAATGTCTTAAATGGAGGCGACGATCCCTTCTGTGGCCCATCAGAAATGAGTTTTAGTACAGATTTCCTTAACAAGACCCCTTCCCAAGAGTCCCCATCCTGTATTTTCAAACCCAGAGGAGGCACTCTGGGTCAACAACAACGTATCCTCAGGCCTGCCCAAGTGCACCTAACGCGGTTTTGACGTTTTCCTTGAGCAAAACTCCTCTTTCCTCTTTGTAGGCAAGCCCGAGAGCTTCCACCGGCAGAAGACCGCTTTTGAGGTACTTCTGTCCTGCCCCTTCACTCCCTCCCTCCCAATGAACTTTCTGAAAAGGTTGGCGTTTATGTTCTTCCCTTTCTCACCCCAACCATCGGGTGAGAGGGAATGTAAAGAGTGGTATGTTTTCTAAGAAAAGGCCAGGACCCCTTTCTAGCTCACACTTGTAGTAGAGACGGCCCCGGGGACAGGAGGATGGAAGCGGCATTTAAATGATTGAGATCAAGGGCAGGCTACTGGTGGATGAAAACCTTTATGCCTCTGTCTCTTAGAAAACCAATAAAGCCATTGAAGCTTGTCTGTTTCCCCAAGTAGTGAATGAGAACAATAGAATTGAGAGTTCCTGGTGTTCCTCTGGAGCTGATTTTGGCAGGTGACAAGCAGCTTGTAAAAGGGCTTATTATTTGTGCAGAGCTTTGGCTGCCTGACTTTTAAAGTTGATTATTTATTTTGCATGTTGTATAACAGAGCATTGGGCAACGCTCAGAAGAGGCCTTCTGGGTCAGAGACTAGGGACTGACTTTTCTGGCCATCTCTTCCTACCAGACCCCACTTCTAGCTGCGGGGTGAGGGGCAAGCTTACAGAGGAGGCCCAGGCCGTGGCGTCTGTATAGCCCCTAACCACCAGCCAGGCCTTCTCATTCAACAGGGGCTGTGAAGACATCAAAGTCTTCATGAAGTCCTAGTTCAAGAAAAAAATGTGCATGTATAATTTCTCCAACTTATGCTGATAATGCGACCTGCCTTTGAAAGAAATAGTTTTAAAGACCATATTTTGGTCATCTGCTATAAGCAGTCATCCATGGGGTCCCTGTCATCTCAGGGAGTAGATGTTCTGAAAGGTAGGGCTTTCCGCTGGTTACAGTGGAAAATAGTCAAGAGGTCTTCCCTCCTTTGTGAAGAGTGCCAAGCCAAAATTGTCCCCAGCTCTTTTGGTTCAAGCTTTAAAGCATTGTGCCTCCTAGCCTATGCTGGCCCTGCTGGCTCACTGAGATCTCGCCATTTTAGAAACAGTGAGTGAGGGGAAGTTTCTTTTCTTTCAATTCTAAACTTTAAAAGTGGATTGAGCCAGGTCCCTCTAGGAATTGAGATGATCTTGATAGAAACTTGGTTGTGTTTCCTTTTTCGCTTTTCTCTTGTTTGTTTGTTTTTTTTTTTTGAAGATTTTATTTATTTGACAGAGAGAGAGACAGCCAGCGAGAGAGGGAACACAAGCAGGGGGATCACGCTCTGAGCCAAAGGCAGATACTTAACCACGGAGCCACCCAGGCGCCCCTCTTGTTTGGTTTTGATGGAAACCTGAATTTGTGAGGAAGTTCTGATATAGAGGCTATAAGCCGGCTTCGTGTCCAGTGATGGGAGGAAAATGGGGAGCAGCAGGAGGTGATGGGTGCCTAGGAAGAGAGTTCATGAGCTATCGGATGAATTTGGGATGTCTTATGATATTTTGGAGACACGTGTCTTGGGAGCAGCAGCCTTTACACTGGAAGTTACTGTTTTGGGACGAACCATCCTCCCTCAGAGACAACATTTTGTTGAAAAACGTCTTGGGAAACAGGAAATCCGATCACCCTTGTAGAGTCTGTGAGCACGGCCAGGTTAATTTCTCGCGCTAAGGTCTCTAATGTTCTGGATGGGCCACTGCTTTGGCTCCCCTGCGAGTCAGGATAGGCTAGCCTCTGATGCAGTGACACATAAACAACACAGGCTCATTTGCTGCTCACATAAATAAAGTTTGATGCAGACTGGTTGGCCCTTCCCTGTCACGTAGCAATGCCACCTGGAACGCGTGACCTTCCAGGACACCATGGCAGAGAAAAAGACAGCTGGAAGCCCGCGTGCGTTCACTGCCACTTTTTTTTTTTTTAAAGATTTTATTTATTTATTTGACAGAGATAGAGACAGCCAGCGAGAGAGGGAACACAAGCAGGGGGAGTGGGAGAGGAAGAAGCAGGCTCATAGCGGAGGAGCCTGATGTGGGACTCGATCCCAGAACGCCGGGATCACGCCCTGAGCCGAAGGCAGACGCTTAACCGCTGTGCCACCCAGGCGCCCCGTTCACTGCCACTTCTGCACCCATTTCAGTGACAGCAGCTAATCTCCTCGCCCCGACCTAACTGCGAGGGGGACTGGGCTGTGGAGAGGTGTGCCGGGTATATATGGCGGCTGGTCGCAGCCTCCGCTGTGTTGTCTGGGTACCACCTGACCATTAACTTCCCATCCCACTCTCAGGGAATGCATGAGCGACGCTGACGTTCTAATTCCGTAACAGACTGGACTGCGATCACCAAACCCCCTCTTCCGTGTGGCAGGACAGGAGGCAGGACAGGCATACTCCCCTGTTTGCCACTTACTGTCCTTTTCCCCCCTCGTCACTCACCATGAAACACACACTCTCCCCTCTGCTTCTGTCCCTAAGAGTCACGCTCCCTGTGAGCGTAAGTGTTGCCTCCAGGTCAGACGCCTTTGTCACTCGTCCCAGGTTCTGGTTCTGACAGGAGCTGTGGGAGCGTTGGGTAAGAAAGTGCGGGAGTTGTTCTTTGTGAAGTTGGTCTCCCAAGGCCAAGGCAGGCCGGCCATGTCTGCAGTGGCCCTCATGCCGCGGGGCTGATTGAGCTTAAGTTCATTTACGATCTCTGACAAGATCGGGTGAGCAGACTCCCCCGGGGTCTGTGAGTATCACCGGGAGAGGGAAGGCGGTCCTTCTCCCAGGAGGAGGATGACTAGTGGAGCCATTTCCAGATTTCTCGCTGGCAATGAAGACCAAATTCCCAGAAGTTACCTGCGCAGTAGAAAGTGGTTGGCTGTTCCTGACCCGACTCAGTGTTTACCTGAACCATAACCACTAGAGTATACGAGAGTGTGTGTGTATGTGCGTGTATTCAGATATATATGTAAAATATATATCAGATATATATTTATGTACGTATACGTATATATAAATCCTATGGTACTTGCTCAGCCCTTACAACAATTTACTTCTGTCGCTTTCCCTTTGAATCTCAGGCCTTCGGGGTCTCGCACAGGAAAGGAGTGGGTGGAGTCAGTGTGGACGAGCCCAAGGAGCGCAGATCTGCCAGACCTGCAGCTCGGCTTCTGTGCCTCTGACATCCATGCCTTTCTGAGGCGTCGGCTCCGAACCGGCTGTGAGCTACCCACAGAGTGGCCGGTTGGCTGATGAGCTGGCTGGGGAAGAGGGGTGGGAGGGGCAGAAATGGAAGGAGGTAGGGGTCAGGAGGGGCCGTGTCTGAAAGAGGTGGCGATGATCTGTTTTCACTTTCCCTCTTGGGCTTCATCGCTATACTCTGCGTGGGTCTCGTTTTCTTGTTTTCTTGAATCGGGGCGAGACTCACCCAGATGTCAGTTCGCAAATAGAAATCACATCCGCTTATAGAATCACTGCCAGACTCATTATGGTTCAAAGATTTCTAAGATCCGCGTACAGCAGTCACTTGGGCTGGAGTTTCCCATTTAAATTTATTTCACACAATTCCATCTTATGTCCTTTATAACGTGCTCTCATTGTGTCTCCGTTATTTCAGCTTGCACTGCTTTAAAAAGTTCCTTGACGTAATCTTTAAATCTAGCTGTGAAAACATCGTTTGAGGGTTGCCGTTTACATTTCCCTTTTCTTTCGCCATAACACAATTTCGATTCTTCAGTTTGACACTTTCATGTCTTCCTCTTTCCATTTCATATCTCTGCTATGATCGCCACTTTCTTCCCTAAATTCCCTCCTCCTCCCCAACATCAAATCCTAAGCTTTCCCCCTTTTCCAGATCTCTGATTGGAGGTGTTACGTATGATTTCTAGTAAAGCTTTGGAGAGGTATGTGTTTAACTTTTAGCCAGTTAGACTGTCTCAGACTTACGTGATCACTCCAAGGACTTCAAAGAAATTCGCCTTAAAAAACTAAAATAGTCCACTGTGATACCTCATTTATCCTCTCCAAATATCTGGAAACTAGGTGGGGATGAGTTTTCCCTCCCCTGTTTTACAGATGGTAAATCAAGGTTCAGAGATGCTCAGTAACGTTTCCGCTTTCATCGTCCCGCTGGTTGGTGGGCGTCCAGCCCAAAATAACGAAATGATGACCTGTGGACTCTGCATTATTGCTTGTAGCCTGGGCTACAAATGACACTGGACAGGCTGAGGGGGACTTCTCTGCATTATGTGGGGGTTAATGGTCTGGCAGAGGCAGAACTCTGGGGTTCGAAGTCCCCAGAGGGCAGGGACCCCGGCCTCTAGGCCACCCTCCTTTTTTATCCTGTGCATAGCTGGGCCTTTGGGGCCTGGCCCAGCTCTCCCAGCAGCGCCTGGTGGTAATCCTTGCCTACAGAGGGGTGTGGACACAGTGAGGATTTCTCTGTCAATAACGACCATTTTCAAGCGTCGGTCCTTAAAGTAAGTGATGGCTGAGGATGGGAGGCAGAACGGCCTTCCCTGCAGCTTGTCACATGAAGCAATGACTATGAAAGTGGGTTCTAAATTGTGAAACTACGGCACCTATGAGGGCTAGTGCTATCACCTCGTCAATGGCGTGCGTCGCTTTTCTCCCAAGATTTTTAGGAAAGACCTCAAAGATCTCAAGTATTGCTACAGTTACAAAACTTCAAAAATCACTTTGTTTGGCTTACTTCTGATAAGTGCCTTTTTTTTTTTGCTTGAAGGTAGAACCCCTGGCTTATTTATCACCCCCCCACCCCGCCCAGCTTCATTGAGGTATAATTGGTATACAAAAAACCTGCAAATAATGAATATATATAATTTGGTGAGTTATGGATGGACCCAGAAGACATTATCCTAAGTGAAATAAGCTGGTCACAGGACAAATACTGCATGATTCCTGATACACGAGGTGTCTAAAATAGTCAAAGGTATAGAAGCAGACAGTACGGGGGTGGTTATCAGCGGGGGGGGGGGGCACAGGGATGGGGGCATTGTCGCTCAATGGGCATAAAGTTACAGTTACACAATACAAGATGAGTAAGTTCCAGATATCTGCTGTACGGCATCGTGCTGAAAGTTAACAATAGGGTATTGTGCACTGAAACAATTCATTAGTGCATTTTTTTTTTTTTAACGCCATCGGGTTTCCCTAAGGATCTGCCTAAGCACGAGAAATCACATTTTCCATTTCCTCAGCGCTTCACGGTCCTGGGAACAAAGCAGAGATGCTCCCCCGTTGGAAGTTAGAGGAGATCTCCGAAGCCAGCGTTGTCCCTGCTTTGTCAGCACTTGATTTTCTGAAAGAAGAATCTGGCATGGCCTCGTGTTTATCCTTAGCTATTCTTCCCAATTTTCTGTCACTCAGAGCTGTCTGAGCCCGGGAGTTGGTGTGGGGACAGGGAATTTTGAGGCCTGGCCTGATCCCAGGCAGATATTCAGTAGCACAACACTTAACCCTAGGCCAGGCTTCTGGCACCTTCTGTTCTCTGGTAATATGCCCTGACTCTGAAAGGAGAAAATAGCTACATACTCCGTCAAACACACAGAGATAGCACTGAAGCTACAAACTTTATTCCCTAGGCCTCTTCTGGTGCCTTGTTTATAATTGCAACAAGCTCTAAAGGGTTCTGTACTCTGGTTTCCTAGGCGTACAGATCAGAAGCAACAGGAAGAGATGTTGGAGTGGGGGATGCGGGCGTGGGCTGGGGAGAAGCTCAGACAAACTGACAGGGGAAGTGCCCACTTGAAGGCCTGATATCCTGTGAAGGGACAGAAAAACAAAACAGTATAACACAATACAGGATGTTGCTGCTTCTGGTTACCCTGAGTTAGCCGGAAAGAAGATTTGAGTGAGTAAGAAATCTGGGAATGGTGTAATATATACGTATATATTTCATGTTATCAAAACCACTGTTTAAAAGTTTTGGAGTTTAAAGGAGAAGATTCCCTTATGTGCACAAATCCAGTTATTTCTAACTCTGCCGTACCTCACCTAAACCAGAATTATGAGGCATTTACTGGAATGACATTATAATGCTTTTTTTAGAGTAAGGATTTGCAAGGGCCCAGAGGGACCGAAACGAACAGGGGTTTTGTGAGAGAGATTCAGGCCCTGAGGCAGAATGAAGGAGGCGGGGGTCATTCATTCTCTGATTTGGTCCGTGTAGAAGTGTCCCCTTTCAGACCTCATCGCAGCCTCCCTCAACGGCCCGTAGGATTTTTCTCAGATTTCTGCGATTGGCCCAGGATCGGCCTGTGATCCTCCCAGGAAGCCCGAGCTGTGTGGGAGGGCAGCCGAGGGCTTGGGGTCCCAAACAGGAAGTGACTTCAATCCTGCCCGAAGTCGCCGCCTGCCAGCTCGGCTGTTGCCCGGGTTCACTGTGCTGAGGCACCAGCCCAGCCTATTCATCACGGGCGCTGAGTCAGCGATCGGGGCAGGGCACAGAGGCTGGCGGTGCGCAGACAGGCTGCCTGTCCTTTCTGACCTGCTGCTGTGAACTGGCAGGACTTGGGTGGGAGGCGACGCTGGTGGGGCCGGGGCTTTCAGCGGCTGTCACGTGGGACAGCAATCACCACCCCCCTCCGCTCCCCCCATCGCCGCTACCCGCCCCCGGCCTTTTGCTGGTCATTTGAGAGTCTGGCCTCCCACTTGCGCCAGCAGGAAGGTCTGTTTTGCTCACTGTTCTCCCCGAGCCCCCGTCCCCTGACACAGAGTATGCTTGACTTGGCTCGAAGCCAAGAAGCAGCGAGGCCGCCGAGCCCGTAAAGCAGGCAGAAACCCGTCTCACGAGTCCTTGGAATTGTGATGCCTTGGCTCGGCCTTTTGCCGCCCTTCCCTGTTCCCCTGTTCTGGGCCCTTAACGCGCTCCATCGAGGGAAGGTTGCTGATCGGAACCTACGGCATTCACCTTCTCTGGGGGATGACTCTTATGGCGGTGGAAGTACTACGTAGGCACTAAAATGAGCTTGACACCAGGCCGGGGCTCAGGAAGGCCGCGCTCTGGTCCTGCATCAGCCGTGGACCGCTGGGCAGTCTCAGGCAGATCTCTTAGCCATCTCCCCGAGCGGGAGGGAGCGATGGTTCTAGGAGACAATCTCTAAGCTCTAAGCGTGAAGCCTTCCATCCTCTTTCCTGTTCAGACAGACGGAAACCTTTTGGTCCATCCCCGAGAGTGTCTTTTCTTTTTCCCTTGGTGCCCTTGTCCCCCTTCCCAGGAGCCTCGCTTTTGGTGACGTAGTTATTAATCGATTCCTTTTGGAGGCTGCTCTGGGAAGAAGGAGAGATTGTTTAGAGACGCAGAAGTGCTGGGGGGTTTGACTTTGGAACTGCCGTATGGAATTCAGGATGAATAGTGAGTGTGGGCCCATCTGGAATTCTAATCACGGAGTCACAGGGAGATGAGCCCAGCTCCCCGTCTGTGACGCAGTGAGATTGGGAGCTAGACCCCTCCGCCTCAGTTTGCTCCCTTGCAAGTGACCGAGTGGGCGCAGAAGGGCTGTGCTGCGCCGTCACCTCTCGTCCTTAGCACTGCCCAGGAAAAGCAGGAGGGTGTGGCAGCAGGCTTGGACCTGGAGACCCAGCAAGTGGCAGACTGTATTAAAGGCCCACTGTTTGGTGCCTGAGCCAGGCATTGTGGAGTAGGGAGACTAAGAGGACAGCTTTCTTCAAACAAACCCTGCCTGTTCTTGCTTTTGGGCCTACATCAAGTTGTTCCCTCCAGTTGGCATGCCCTCCTTCTCCGCTTAGCTTATGCAAAAAATGCCCATCCAGCAAGTTCCACCTCTTCCACTAAGTCCAGCACACTTTTACTGAGGACCTCTCACTTACCCAGCCCTCTCTGGGGCATACACAGATGAAGAAAGGCTTAGTCCCTATCCTCAGGCTGACCGAACTCTATTCCTATTTGCTTCACGCTCGTCCCTTTCTCCTCTCTGGCTAACACTTAAGCGCTCTGAGGGTGATGGCCGCATCTCGAGGGATCCACAGCCACTCCAAGTTGGGCGAGTCACTAGAAGGACTCACAAACCACAACAGCAGATTTTACTCACAGCTCAGGTTTTCACGGCAAAGGGTACAGAGACAGGCAGCTGGAAAATGTAGGCCTCAGCCAGGCATGGGCTTTCAGGTTCTTCCGCTTCGAGGGTGACCCAGGAGCAACTAGCAGCGAGCTATAGGGACACCTGCGACATGTCTCTGCCCAGGAAAGCCTGCTCAAGCCTCAGGGTCTGAGGCTTCCATGAAACAAAAGTCAGGATTCCAACATCAAAACCAGGTACACCATGGATCTTGTTAGACGATTCTGAGAGGTCCTCCTGAGCTGGTGCAACTTGCCCCATTGCTCTGGACATATAAAACAACATCATCGGTCAGAGACACGAAGAACCTTCTGAGGGCCGTATTCCCAGGGGTGGGTCCAGGGTCAGTCATGATTCCAGGCTCCCGTGGGGACGTGCAAGGAGTGATCAACCAGGCCTTCTGCATTCATTTTCTCTTCTAAGCCGTGTCTTCTCCATTTCACATATCCTCTCAGAGTACCCTCTTGGTGCGGAGTCACGCCAGACCTGACCTCTCCTCTGAGCCCGAGACTCGCGTATATTTCACCATCTACTTGCCATGTCGGGTTCCGTGAGCGTTGGCACGTCCACACATCAAAACGTGAACTTGAATCCCTCTCTTAGCCTGCCCTTCCCCGTCCCAGGCGCTGTCAGCATCAATCTCGCTGTCGCTCAAGCGCCCGAATCTGGCTGTGACCCTTGGTGCTCTTCTGCTCACCTGCCACAGCCGGTCAGTGATTGCCATTGGCTCTAACTCGAGGCGCCTCCCAGATGTGACCCTCTCTCATTCTCTCAGCCGCCGTAGTCTACAGCACCAGCAGCTTCCATCTGGATTACTCGCCTTCGAAGTGTTTCTGCTTGTCTCCCCGACGGCCCGTTCCCCACCCCCCACCCAGAGTGATCCCTGAGAATGCAATACCAGGTATGTCACTGCCTGCTATTCACAACCTCCGATGGCTTCTCGACAGGCTGGGATTAAAATTCACACCTTTTAGTCCGCTGCTCACTCGTCATGCTCTAGCCTCACACCAGTGAGTGGGTCTCTTTCCTCCTCGCAGGATCTCCCTTCTTCCAGCACTGTGCTTCCTCTAACCCTTCAAATGCTTCATGGTTTTTTTTTTTTTTTTAAGATTTCTTTCTTTATTTGTTTTAGGGAGGGGGAGGGGCAGAGGGAGAGAGAGTCGCCAGCAGTCTCCACGCTGAGCACAGAGCCCCAGGGCGGGGCTCGACCTCATGACCCTGAGATCATGACCTGAGCCAAAACCGAGAGTCAGACGCTTAACCGACTGCACCACCCGGCTGCCCCTGAAATGCTTTCCGTGTTACTTCCACGGTCAGTCCCTTACCGAGACCTTCTCTGACCGCCCTACCTGAGGCAGCCTTGGCCCTCCCCTCATCTGAAATCATGATCATTGATTTGTTTATGTATTTGTTGTCACGCAACACTGCCTAGAATGGCAGCTCATGAGAGAAGACCGTCTGGCACCTGGCACCATGCCACATTCAGAGTAGGGATTCAGAAATATTTGTGATAAACGCAGTAGAAAATTAATCAGTAATCCACATGTGATTACGAGCGGGTCTCTGCCCTTAAAGGTTTATGTTCTACGGAAGAGTTGAGTAGGAGAAAGCAAAACGTACAGAAAATGTTCCTGTGCTTTCTGGTGTGCCCAGCATAGGACAGGTCAGCGTCCTGGGTGGGAGAAACTAGCCGCCGATGGGCAACATCACACAGCTGAAGTCTCTCCAGCCCAGCATTCTCTTTTGACCGGCTTCGAGGGGCTGTTTGGAGGGAGATGCCAGCAGCCTGGAAAGTCCAAAAGGAAGACAAGGGTTGTGGGAGCCGAGGTCTTACCCAGGGTAGAGGCGGTGGTGTCTGTGCCGGAGTAGTACCCACAACTGTGCTTGCACCGGGCCTCCGGCTTCTTCAAGCCCGGCCATGTGGGTCTCGACAGATCCTGTGGACGCTCTGATATTGTTTACTAAATTTCTGTTCTGCTTAAACCCGTCAGAGTGGATTGCGCAGTTTGCCACTGAGACCTCTGCTCTATCTCCTAGGTTGAGAAAAAAAAAAAAAAAACGTTGAAAATCAGGATCCTGACTTGTAACTGACATTGAAGCTTGACTGGAAAACGTTAAAGTTATACGGGCCTTGGAGGCTTTGCCTCAAAACCGAAGCGATACGTGTAACCGTATCAAAGTGACATGCCCAGTCTGAGGCAGAGTAATTTATTTAGTCACATGCCTGGGGAAAATTGCATATGTTGTTATGTGTTTGTGAAGCACCCTTAAAAAAACGAGCATCTGCTTCTTTAAGTTACACACTATTATAATCCAGTGTAATTCTTATTACAAGGGAAAGAGACTTAAAATATTTTAAAAAGGCAAAACTAGGGGCGCCTGGGTGGCACAGCGGTTAAGCGTCTGCCTTCGGCTCAGGGCGTGATCCCAGCGATCTGGGATCGAGCCCCACATCAGGCTCTTCTGCTATGAGCCTGCTTCTTCCTCTCCCACTCCCCCTGCTTGTGTTCTCTCTCTCGCTGGCTGTCTCTATCTCTGTCGAATAAATAAATAAAATCTTTAAAAAAAATAAAAAAAAAATAAAAAGGCAAAACTAAACTGCAGCGTTGAAAGTTGTAACTTGGGTGACGTAAAACAATAAACAAAGGTAAGGAAGAGATTACTGCAGAAGTCAGCCTGGCGGTTAATTTTAGGATTGGGCTGTATGTGTCAGGCTTCTGAAGCAGCTGGCAAAGTTCTATTCCTTGACGTAGATGATAATAAAAAGATATTTACTTTATAATAACCTTATCAAGCTCTACTGTTTTCCATATGTTATATTTTACAATTAAAAGTGGTTAAAAAATGAGTATATCAACTACTCAAATGTCAATTATTTTTGTGCAGATGGCCCTGGGTGTTTTCATTTCAGCATCTCTCAAGACTTTGTTGTAGATTTTTGTCTCTGGGAACAAGTGAGTTCCTGTATAAGTTGAACAGAGAGCATAAAACATGTCTCATTTCTTATCATTAAAGTCCTACGGATGACAGCAAG
This sequence comes from Ursus maritimus, assembly GCF_017311325.1. Taxonomy (NCBI): domain Eukaryota; kingdom Metazoa; phylum Chordata; class Mammalia; order Carnivora; family Ursidae; genus Ursus; species Ursus maritimus. Next base: position 30,949,093 of record NW_024423319.1, on the reverse strand, counting down.
CACCCTTTTTTCCCCTATCAAGTTGGCAAAGACTTACAAAGACGTTATTACTCAATGTTGGCGAAAATATGAAGAGATGGGTATTTAACGTGCCCTGCTGGTAACAACGTAAATGAGTACGATCTTTCTAGTAAGCCATTTTGTGGTTTGTAACAAGGACCTTAAAAATCGTCACACTTTTTTTTTTTTTTTTTTTTTTTACCCCGTGAACTCAGTTCTAGGAATTTTATGTTGAGGAAATGATCAGAAATGTGCAAGAAAATATACATGCAAGGACGTTCTCACGGCAGCTTTGTGCAATGTCTTGGAAGCAGCAGGAATGTTGACCAGTGGGAAAGTAGTACCATCCCCAAATGAAATAGTACACAGCCATCAATATGATAGTTTGGAGCATAGGCACAGGGAATGGGGGATACTACTGCTGCTGCTGGTGGCCAACATTTACAGATCACTTACTGTTTGCCAGGGACTCCTAAACCTCTTTACCCGAATTCTCTCATCCTTGCAACACTCGGGTAGAGTACTTTATTTAGTCCAGCAGTATCTCATTTTATGTGAGTAGTGAGTGGTATCTCATTTTGCAGATGAGAAAACTGAGGTTCAGAAAGGTTCTGTAACTTACCCAGGCAACAGCCAGGGCCTGAATCCAGGCCTGAATACTCCAATTTCCAGAAAAGCTGTTAATAGTACTAATATTTAGGGGGAGGGAGTAGAGTGATTCTTATTTCCTACTTTATATTTTCTTTCACAAAGTTTCATGAAAGAAACACTTATCAATATTGCAATCAGAAAACAAGAGGAACTCCCGCCAGATATTCCTGCCGCACAGAGATACGCTCGCTGACTCCTAGTGGAAGTGTCCAGGAATGGGAGAAGGGCCAAGAGTCTTGAGGCAGGAAATACTAAATCGTTTCCTTGGGCTCAGCCTCTCAGGCTCTGTGACTAGGCCAGGACTTTCCTAAGAACACTGCCACCTAACTACAGACTGGAAAGCGGCTGCCTTGGTCTGGGTGCCTTGCTTCTGTACAAGTGGAATCTGGCTGGGGACAGAAAGGGCACGTGGACAGTGACAAAGGGTGGGGACTACCTGCTTTCTGAATGCTTTTTTTTAAAAGATTTTATTTATTTATTTGAGAGAGAGAGCACACAAGCAGGGGGAGCAGCAGAGGGAACGGGAGAAGGAGACTCCCCACCGAGCAGGGAGCCCAACATGGGGCTCGATCCCAGGACCCCGGGATCACGACCTGCACCAAAAGCAGACACCTCACCAATGGAGCCACTCAGGCGCCCCTGCTTTCTGAATTTTCTACTAAAACTGCCTCCCTAAAATCTTGAGTTTCAGACCGCTTGCCTGAGAGCTGTGCACTAGGCCGCAGGAGTTCTGATTTGGCACTTGTGTGTACTTCTCTGCCACCTTCTGGCTCCATGCCAGGGGCCAGGTCCCCTCCTTCTGGCTCCGGGTAAGCAACAACCTTGGTTAGTTGGGGAGGACTTGCGGCTCCCAGTGGGTCACCGTGACTTCATACTGTGTCCGTAAGAATGCCAGCAGCATCCCCTTCCACCGGGTCACAACCAGTCTCTTCCCCAGACTTGGATCTTTTGAGGGAAGGTGAGGCAAGAAAATACAGCAGACCCAGCGTGAACCCTTCTCCCGGCCCGGGAAAGCTTAGTCAAGAACGCTGCCCTCCTAAGGACAAGTCAGTATATGGAAGAGAGACACTCGGGGAGTTTGCCCCAAGGTTAACTGCGAGACCTGGAAACGAAACCTAGCTGTCCTGCTTCTTGGGCCCCCCTCTGCCATCTATATTTAGCCAAGAGGCCCCGAGGCTTGTCCACCTTGTCTGAGAGCCAAAGTAGGCACACAGTTTGCTCATAAACATTCCCGTGCTTGCCAGCTCACGCCTGCCAAGCATTTACATGTTGGTTTTAAAATGCGAGCCTCCCCTTGCACCCAGCTCCCAGGGCCTGCAGGGAACACACACCAGGGGATCGACAGGCCTGAGTTTTTCCCAAAGCCAAGTGACCTCAGCCAAATGGCCCAAAATGAAAGGCGTGACTCTCACTGTTTCATCTTGGCAGGGCTCAGCGAATGACTCCCTCTCAGACCCACTGTTCCCGGTCACAGTTCTTTGAGTGTGTTGACCTACTTTCTCCCCTTCAGAGGGAAGACAGAAACCAATAAACGTCTCCAGCGAGTACTCTGCTTTCAGGAACATGGATTCTGTCTTCTGGCCCCTGGTCCTCCTTCCCATGCTCCATTATCACTCGGCTCTAAGCACTTCGAGCATGACTGCGTCAGAACCCTGAGGGTCGCTTACTGTCCCCATTTTACAGCTGTGTTTTCAGAGGTAGCATGCCCCACACATCCCCGAGGTGGGGGCAGAGCCTGCCCAGCCTGCTTTTCCCTGCCACAGCTCACTATTAAGTGGCACGAACTGCACCAAAGTCCCTTCTGCCTCCGAATCTTCCGGAAATCAGCAGGGGGGCCTCTGATTTGGGCCACCTTATACCGTGTGCCTGGACGCATTACGGACTGAGAGACATTCAGCTGGAGACCCCAGACCTGACTCGTTTTAATACATCTTTGGTGTGGGCCTCCAGGAAAAGTCTTGGGGGGCTCAACTCTTTAGTCACCTTGACAGGTGGAACCCCTCTTTGGACAGTGTGTACAGGTGACTCTCAAATACCTACACTAATTTTTTTTCTATGACAAATCGATCATTCTAGGCTCTTTTACCCTTCCCAGTCTGCACGCTCTTGCCCACTTCCTGTAGCTGTCGGCTAGAATCAGCTTGGAAAGTATATACTCGTTTTAATGTCAAGCTGAGAAAAGTTAATTAGAGGCATAAATCTGCTGGGGCTCGGAGGAAGGGCGTGGATGGGTCACATCATGTATTCCAGAGTGCCTTTTGGATTCTCGGCTGGCTTTATTAACCCTCCACGTCCGTTCTCCACGACCAAGGGTAAGTGAGCATATCTTAGTTAGCTCCGCTATCCCTGGGGGTCCTTCCTCTCCTTTCTTCCCCCCTCATCCGTGTGAGCAGAGCAGATAATAACCTGCCTGCCTTCTAGCCGCCTCTCGTATTTCATTTACATCGGGGAACTTGGGATTTTTAAAAAAGGTTCCGGGTCTTTTTTACCAGCTGCACAATCATACTGGAGTCCCAGTGGCCACCAGAGGCTGTACCCGAGCAGCCAGCAGCTCTCAGGCCAGCTGGGCCCGGGCTGGGGTGAGCCGTCCCTCGGGAGAGCCGAGCAGGCAGCAGGTGGTGGGACAGGGTGTGGCTGCAGACGGCCATCCGGGATCTCTACTTCTTGGGGACCTTCCAGACTTGTGGCCCTAAAGGGGCTGTCCCCCACCCAATCATCCAGGTGGGAAGCAGCATGAGAGTGAATAGAGCTCCGCATTCCCAGAAGCAGAGAGAGGAGGGGCAGACAGGACGGGGCTGAGGATGAGCCACGGGCAGCGGATGGAAAGGGTGACATTGCCAAGGAGGTGAACGGGGTGGGGGGGGTCAAGAGTGGAAGTTATTACCTTAACGTATGTCTCCGAGTTGCCCCAGGATCCTGAAGTGAGAAGAGCCCAACTGGCACGGGAGAAGGGATCGGCCCCGGGAGGCAGCCGGTGGAGCCGGCGCATGAGGGAGAGCACGCCGTTGTGCCGCGCCGTCCTAGAGAATGTCCCGTCATGAGGGAAATTGTCTCTGTCCACGCTCTCTCGCGGGGCTGTCAGCAGTCGCCTGTGGCTTCTGAGCGCTTGAAGTGTGACTAGTGGCACCGAGGCACTGGATTTTTCATCTAATTTTCTTTGAATGAATTTAAGTGTCCCCAGCCACACATGGCTGGTGAATATCCAGCAGGGGGCATGGCGGGGGCGGGGGGGCGTTGCAGCTCGGGAGTGACAAGGTGGGGGACCCAGGTGACCGGAAGCCAGCGGCCATGGTGGTTCATGGCCTGCTCCTGGCATTTGTCCCGGTTGACCGCTGACTACCTCTGCAACCTTGGACAAGTCACCTACCCTCTGTGGGCCCACTCTGCCCTCTGGGCGGTGGAGAGCAGAGCCCTGCCGACAGCACATGGGGCCACCAGAAGGCCTGACTGCATGTGACATGCGTCACCAAGTGCCTGGTGGCCACGGAGCTCTCAGGAAATGGTTGCGGTGGCGATGCTTTGGTGTCAGGGTGTCGTGACGTTTACTCCCATCTCATTTTCCTGTGCCTTGGCCCTAGTCACTGAGACCGATAAATCAACCTACCTTGCCAGTGCTCGAGGCATGAGGCTTAATGGCCTGTGCCCCGACTGACTCCCTTGAGTGCCCCAGCAAGAGATCCGTTATTTGATTTTGGAACTTCATTGTGTCTGAGCTTTGAACGAAATGAGATTTTAAGATGAAAGACAAGATGAAATAGTCAAGGTCAGAATAATAACATGAAAGAAATCACAGGCCCCACGTTCCCAATTTCCCATCCGTTGAACAGACATTTATTTACTGAATCTATACTGAGAGACCAGTGCTGACAAGCATAGACTCTGGGCTTGTATCCAGTACTTACTAGCTGTGTGACCTTGGGCAAGTTACTTAACCCTCTCTGTCTCTATTTCCTTATTTGTCAACGGGGCATAATAATAGTACCGATCTTTCGGGGCGTTGTAAAGAATCAATACACGTAGCGCACTCACGGAATTACTTGGCACCGAGGAGCACTTGATAAATATTGGCTGATGTGACGACTATATGCTGGTACCACGATTGGGTCACTTTAAAGGGACCCTGGTGGCAGCAGTGGGGGGCAAGACGGGCAGCAGAGCTACCAGCCAACAGACGATTGTATTCCAGGCATGAGATGAGGAGATTGAGGGACTGAAGGAACTATTGCAGGGATAGAAGGGTAGGGAACAGCTCTGGATATGTTAAGAGACCCAATCGACAGATGAAGGGCTAGAGGATACAGAAGGAGGACCGCTTTTGGAGAGCAGGTGTCTATGCAATCATCTCGGCACGCATCAGGTTTATGCAGGGCAGTTAAGTAGTGGTTGTGGAACTTAGGGAAGAAAGAGGTTAGGACCAGGGGTACAAATGTGGGAGACCTTAGAACTCTGTGTCAGGCCCTCTTATTTCTCTTTCTCCACTTTCTTTCAAGGTGATTCCCGGTGCTTTCCACACCGTCTTTAGGCTGAGGAATTTCAATTTTCGAACTTCCATCTCTAGCCCTGATCACCTGCCTGAGGTCTAGACTTCTGGATACAGCCAGCTACTTACGCTCTCCTGTTGGAGGACTAACACACAGCTCAAATTCAATATGTCCAAAACCCTGTTCTTAAATCCATCCCCACCCCCACTCACTCCTCCCCCGTCTTCCAGTCACAGAGAATGGCACCCACCATCAGTCTAGTTGCTTAAGCCCAAAAACGTGGGGGTCACACGCTCTGGTTGTTTCTTCAGGTCACTTTTGTAGGCATTCCTCCCTCTGCCCACCCCTTTGGAATCTCATTCTACTCTTCAGGCTTTCCTTGAAGTGACGCTAAGACCGTACCTTTCCCGTGGCTTCGAGCATCCATCCCCTGACTCATTCATTCTGCAAAGATTCACCAAGCACCTGCTGGGTACTGTGCAAATGCTAGAGATTCAGTAGGAGCAAGGCAAATCGAGGCACCGCACTCATGGAGTGCTATTTGAGGGGTGGGGAAGACGTGTAATAAACAAACTGATAAATGAAACATGATTTCGGATGATAGTAAGGGAGAGAAAAAACAGGGTGACATGATGAGACACTGACCAAGGTCAGGACCATGATCAGGGAAAGCCTCTCCGAGGAGCTGACGTTGGAACTGAGACGTGGATGGTAGGAGAACATTTTAGGCAGGTGCAAACACCCTCAAGAGGGAAAAAATGATAGGAGCCTAGCAAACAAGGACAGCAGGATGGGCTCAGATTAGAGATTTAGGTAAGGGCTCTATCTTATTAGGTCAAAGTAAAGAGCTTAGATATTATACACAGTGTAATTGAAAGCTCTTGGAGGGTTTTGAAGCAGGGAGACGGATATGGCATGATTTACATTTTGTAAAAGTTGGCTCTGGCTGTGGTGTGGAGAATGGCCTGTACAAGCTGGGAGACCAGGGAAGAGACTTGCCTCCACCCAGGAGAGACACGGTGACTGGGATTACAGTGGAGGCCAAGGGCAAGGAGAGAAGGAGAGAGAGATGAACATGTTAATTGGGGATAAGGCTGGTGGAATTTGCGGGACAACGGATGGGAGAGGAGGGAGAGGAAGGAATCAAAGGTCCTAGCAGGTGTTCCGTGAGTATTTGCGGAATGAATGAGCCAGGGGATGGATGGAGGTTGTTGAGGCCACGGGAAAGGTATGGTCTTAGGGTCACTTCAAGGAGAGCCTGAGGAGTAGAATGAGATTCCAAAGGGGTGGGCAGAGGAAGGAATGCCTACAAAAGCGACTTGAAGACACAAGCAGAGTGGTAGGTGGAGGAACAGGGAAGTGCCGCAGAAGGCGGTCCCGCTTCCCTCTCCAGAAGTAACCGATGCTAACAGATGGGTGGGTACCCTTCCAAATCGTCTTCTATATATTTACATACATTCCCCAATGTTTATATTACATGCATATGTAGTCTTTGGGTTTTTATATAAATGAGCTCATAGTACATGCATTATTCTATCACTTGCTTTCTTAAAAAAATAACAGCTTTATTGAGCTATAATTCACATACCGTAGAATTCACACATTGAAAGTGTACAATTCGGTGACTTTTTAGTATATTCACAGATATGTGCAACCACCGCCATAGTCCATTTTTAGAACATTTTCATCGCCTCAGAAAGAAGCCCCGTCTCCTTTAGAACGATTGCACCCTTATCACCAGTCCCCTCCCCCCACCCCAAAGCCACCACTGATCTCCTTTCTGTTTCTACAGATTTGCCCATTCTGGGCTTTCATATAAATGGAAGCATATCCTACGTGGTCTTTTGTGACTGGCTTCTTTCACTGAGCACCACGTTTTCAAGTTTCCTTTATGTTACAGCCTAGCTCCTAATGTCTTTCTGTTTATTGCCAAATAATATTCTATTGTATGTATAGACCACATTGTGTTTAGCCATTCATCAGCTGGTGGACACTAGGCTGTTCCCTACTTTGGGCTATTGTGAATAACGTCGTTACGGACACTCGATGACAAGGTTTTGTGTGGACACACATTCTCAGGTCCCTCGAGCGTCTATCTAGGGGTGGAATTGCCAGGCCATGTGATAACTCAATGGTTGACGTTTTGAAGAACTGCCAGACTGTCTTCCAAAGTCACTGTAACCTCCAGTCATTTTATACCCCCGCCAGCATCATCACTACACACTGTCCGCATCACCACAAACACTTGTCAGTGTCAAACTTTTTGATTACAGCCACACGAAGGTCTGTGATATCACTCACTCTTCTATGTAATGCACCTCGAATGTTCTTCCATATTGGCACGTATCGATCTCTCGTGCACTGAACTGCTGGGTAATATTTCACAGACACCATTCTTTCTGAGACGATCCCGTCTAGACGCCTGTGTTGTGTCCCCCCACCCAGGGCGCCGTAGCCTGGAGATGGAAACGGCAGTGGCGGGTGACCGCGTCGATCTGAATTTGGAAGTTGTGTGGCAGGTAAGGCAGGAGGCCAAGGTGAAACACGGTGTTCCTGGCTCATGGTGAGAGGGTATGTGAAGTGAGTGGCCAGCCCTGGCACGTACGGGTCCTGGTAAGTGACGGTGACAAGGAAGGCAGTGTCAAGTACAGCGTTGTGCCACACCCTAAAAGCGGGTTTCGCAGGAGAGTGGAGACTTAGTTTTTTGTCTTGTTTTGCACTTACTCGTTTCCTCTGTTGAGTTCCTTCCTTCCCTTCCTTCCCTCCTCCTTTCCCTCCTTCCTTCTGTCCTTCGTTCCTTCCTCCTTTCCTCCTTTCGTTTCCTCTTTTCCTCCCTTCCTTCTTCTTTCCTCCCTCCCTCCGTCCCTCCTCCCTCCCTTTCTACCGCCCCCTCCCTCCCTTCCTTTCTTTCTAAGATTGCGTCATTCGCTGTCTTGCCTTCTCAAATGATTCAGAACATAATATGACCTTGTCTTGTGACTCAGAGTGGCCATTCTGACCATCTGCTTTTGCCCTGGACCTCTGAAGCATGTAGGAATACGTCTTTCTCCCTTGAACGGGTCCCAGATTTCTGTGCTTTTGAAATTCTGTCTGCTTCAACTTCCAGCTTTACTCTTTGGTAAAGAGTAAAGAGACTGTGATCTGCATTATTCTAGGTTCTTCTAATATATATATATATATATATAGAGAGAGAGAGAGAGAGAGAGAGAGAGAGAGAGAGAGAGATATTTTTGACCAAGGACTGACCCCATGCATCTCCTGGGAAGTTTCTGGGTTTCCTGATAGCAATTTTACCTGCTGTTTAGATGGGTTTTTTCCTCGTCTAGGTTTGTGGTTACATTACGGTGGAGGCTATGAGGAGTCTGATCTCCAGAGAAGTTGTGGGTGCCTCTTTAATTGGATACAAGCTGTTTTGGGTGGGCGAGTTTTCCAGCATAGAAGAATTTAAATGAATAAGTTTGTGTTCACCTTACCCACGCTCTTTTTTAATGGTAGGGACCTGCCCTGTTGAATACAGCAACCACTGGCTACCTGTGGCTTTTTTTTTTTTAAGATTTTATTTATTTATTTGACAGAGAGACAGCCAGCGAGAGAGGGAACACAGGCAGGGGAAGTGGGAGAGGAAGAAGCAGGCTCCCAGCGGAGCAGAGAGCCCGATGTGGGACTCGATTCCAGAATGCTGGGATCACGCCCTGAGCCGAAGGCAGATGCTTAACGACTGAGCCACCCGGGCGCCCCTACCTGTGGCTTTTACAACTCAAATAGAAATTAAATGAGTAAATCAAATTACCGATTCAGTGCCTCAGAAGTACTGGCCGCATATCAAGTTCTCAGTAGTCACGTGTGGCGAGGGGTGACCCTCCTGGAGAGAGCAGGTAGACAACATTTCCGTCATCGCAGATAGTCCCGTTGGACCGCAGTGGTCTCATCTCCGAGCCAATCTCCTCTCGGCTCTCCCCTTCCCAGTCGGGAGAGTCTCCTGCTTTTAGCAGCAGCCGCACTCGTCCTACTCCGCAGTACCCCCGGTTGGGTCACCTGTCCTCCGTCAGCGTGCCGGGCCCCTGTTGTTGCTGTAACACAGCCCCACAAACGTCATGGCTTCACACAACACAAACACGTGGTCTTATGGGTGTGGTGATCAGAAGTCTCAAACCAGCCATCTCCCAGCGTCTGGAGGTCGCCGGCCCGCATTCTTTGGCTCATGCCCCCGTTCTCCATCTTCAGAGCCAGTGCGGAGCATCTTCACATCTCTGCCACACTCTCTGACCTCTGTTTCCAGCGTCACGTTGCCTTCTCTGACTCCCACGCTCTGCCCCTCTTGTCTATGAACTCTGTCATTAGATTAGACCCCCCCAGGTCCCCAGCTAACTCCAGGTCCTGTCTGAGTGTTGGCCCCGCTCTAACACAGGCTCTATTTCAGGGCCGATCTCTGCCAGCCTTTCTCCTTTCTGTCTCTCTCCCTGTCTCCCTCTGTCTGTCTGTCTCTCTTGTGTGTGCATACACACATGCACGCACACGCACACACACCAAAAAACCCTGGGAGCTTGCTACATTAACCAAGGCAAAGCCACCCGAGCTTCCTTGCCCAGAAAAGGGAGGCAGATGAAAGCCTGAGTCATTCCTGGAGAAGCAGCAGCAGAACCCAGTGCAAAATCGGTCTTCTATTTTCAGTCTGGACAAGACGGCATAGACTCATTTCTCCTTGCTCCTCCCCGCTAAGTATAACTATAAATCCTAGAAATAATTCAAGAAGCCACCAAAGAAGAATTCCAGAAGGCGTAAAGAGGAAGGCAGAATGGTTAGGGACCCCAGGACTGGGGGAGCATCCTCATAGTGAGGCGCCTTATGACTTCCGGCCCAACAGAAGGTGAACCAGGCCCAGCGTTCCCCAAGCCCCAGCCTGGCAGCAGGAGGTGGCTCAGGTAGGCGGCCTCTTCCTCGGGATTGAATGGGAGGCCCGCGGACAACCCCGGTGGGCCTGGCAACTCCAGCAAAGGGAATCTAGCAGGGAGCCCCTCTGACACTAAGCAGCCAGGGGAAGTGTTCTCCTTTCCCACCAGGCCAGACTCCTCTCCCTTTAGCACGAGATACGACATAGCTGGGCCATCATCAAGGGCAAATCCGACCACAAGTACTCTGGCCCAGGAAGCCTGTTTGGGCCCGTGGTCTCCAGAGTGCCCTCTCCCTACAAGAGATGCCAGGATGGTATACAGCCCAGGCAAGGAAGGTGCCGCCAGAGCAAGCAAAACCAGGGGAAATTAGTTGCTTCCACACCCTCGAGACTCACTTCTTCCACCTACAGGCCTCAGGCAAGCCAGCTTGATGGAGCACCTTCTGCCCCCTTACGCAGCACCCACACAGACCCGTGGGGGCCCCGTCAGCACCACATTAACACGCAGACCAAAATAGCAGGGCAGAGGCTCTGGAAAGTAAATCGCCATTGAGATCACAGCCTACAAAAGTAGGCCAGGACTTGTGTGCGAAACCTAGAGCGACTGCCCACTAAAGGAAGAGATTTAAACAGTCTCCTGATACAACAGCCAGAATACAATGAAAAATCACCCTCATACTAAGAACAAGAAAATCAGGACTTGAATAAGGAAGGACAATCAACTGAGGTCAATAGCGCGGTGAATCGAGTGTGAGAATTACCTGAAAAGGATTTTAAAGCAGCCATCACAAAAATGCTTCAATAAACAACTGCAAAGTCTCTTGAAACAAATGAAAAAGTGGAAAATCGCAGCAAAGAGAAACAAGTTATAAAAAAGAACTAAATGAAAATTACAAAACTGAAAAAATACAATAACAGAAATTAAAAAAAAAACTTGCGGGGCCCATAGTATGGTGAGATGACAGAGGATAGAATCAGTGGGCTTGAGGACACATCAATAGCATTTACTCAGTCTGAACAACAGAGAAAATAGACTGGTTAAATAATAGAGCCTCAGAGACCTGTGGGAAATAACAAGAGATCCAACATTTATATCATCAGAGTCCCAGATGGATATCAGAATCAGACAAAGACAGTACAAAAAAACCCCAACCCTATAGTCCAGTGTCCCTCATGAATGTGGACACAAAAATCCTCAAAATATTAGCAAAATGGGGGCACCCGGGCGGCTTAGTCGGTTAAGCATCTGCCTTTGGCTCAGGTCATGATCTGGGGTCCTGCCATCCAGCCCCACATTGGGCTCCCTACTCAGCGGGGAGTCTGCTTCTCCCTCTCCCTCTGCCCCTCCCCCTGCTTGTATTTTGTCTCTCTGTCTCTCTCTCTCTCTCAAATAAAAAAATAAAATATTAGCAAAATGAATCCAACAATGTATAGAAGAATTATATACCATGATCAAGTGGGATTTATTCCAGGTATGCAAGGCTGGCTCACTATTTTAAAATCATTCAGTGTAGTCCACCATATCAAAAACAAAAGAAAAATCATATGACCACATCAACTGATACAGAATAAAACATTTGACCAAATTTGAGTTTTTGATACTAGGGATAGAGGGGAACTTCCTTGACCTCACAAAGAAGATCTATGGGGCACCTGGGTGGCTCGGTCAGTTAAGCATCCCACTCTTAATTTTGGCTCAGGTCATGATCTCAGGGTCACGAGATCAAGCCCCAAGTCGGGCTCCACGCTCAGCTCAGTGTGATTCTCTCTCTCCCTGTGCCTCTCCCTAGCCCATGCTCTTGCTCTCTCTCTCTTAAAAAAAAAAAAAAAAGAACATCTATAAAAAACTTACAGCTAACATTATACTTAACGGTGAAAGACTGAGTACTTTGCCTCTTAAGACTGAAATAAGGCAAGCATGTCTGCCCTTATCACTTGTATTCAACATTGTACTGGAAGTTCTAGCCAGCACAACAAGGCAAGAAAAAGAAATAAAAGACACACAGATTGGAAAGAATGAAGTAAAACTGTCTCTATTTGCAGAAGACTTGATTGTCTACATAAAAAATTACAGGAGATCTAAAAAACCCCTTCTAGAACTAATAATTGAATTCAGCAAGGTCATAGGATGCAAGGTCAACACGTAAAAATCAATCACACTTCTATATACTAACAATGTGGAAATCTAAATAAGAAACCACTATACTATTTGTTCCAAAGAAAATGAAATTCTTAGGTATAAAACTTAACAAAAAATGTACAAAACATGAAAACATGTTTCATCTGTATCCTGACTATTATAAAGCACTGACGAAAGAACTCAAAGAAGAAAATTAATAATTTGAGAGCTTTACCGTGTTCATGGATTAGAAGACTCAACATAGTAAAGATGTCAGTTTTCTCCAAATTGATCTATAGGTTAATGAAATCTCTCTCAAACTCCTAGCAAGGATTTTTGTAGACATAGATAGGCTTATTATAAAATTTATATGGAAAGACAAAGGACCTAGAGTAGCTAAAATGATGTTTATAAAGAATAAATTGGGGGGGGTGTGCCTGGGTGGCTCAATCGGTTAAGTGTCTGCCTTTGGCTCAGGTCATGATCTCAGGGTCCTGGGATCGAGTCCCATGTGGGGCTCCCTGCTCAGCGGGGAGCCTTCTTCTCCCTCTCCTTCTGCCCCTCCCCCTGCTCCTGCTCTCTCTCTCTCAAATAAATAAATAAATAAATCTTTTAGAAAAGACTACACTGGAGGGACATTACTCTTTCCAATATAAAGGCTTACTATAGAGCTACAGTAATCAAGACGGTGTAGTAATAGTGGAGGATAGACACATAGATCAGTGGAACAGAATAGAGCACCCAGAAATAAACCCAAATTTGTTCAATTGAATTTTAACAAAGGTAAAAGCAATTCAGTGAAGGAAGGATACCGTTTTGAACAAACAGTGCAGGAGCAATTGACATCCCTAGGCAAAAAAAAAAAAAAAAAAAAGAACTTTGACCTTAACATTATAAACAATGAATTCAGAATGGATCACAGACGTAAAGTGTAAAGCTATAAAACTTGCAGGAAAAAAAAAACCACAGGAGAAAACTCATGATCTAGAGCTCAGCAAAGAGTTCTTAGGCTTAACACCATAAGCATGATCCATGAAAGGAAAAATCTATAATTGGACTTTAGCAAAATTTAAAAAGTTTTGCTCAATGAAAGATCAAGCTACAGACTAGAAAATATATTTGCAAACTGTGTATCTGACCAAGGATTTGTATCTAGAATGTATAAAGAGCTCTCAAAACTCAATCCAATTAGAAAATGGGCAGGGGCACCTGGGTGGCTCAGTCAGTTGAGCATCTGACTCTTGGTTTCACCTCAGGTCATGATCTCAGGGTCCTGGGATCGAGCCCCGTGTCAGCTCCGTGCTCAGTGGGGAGTCTGCTTGAGGATTCTCTCCCTCTCCCTCTGTCCCTCCTCCCACTCATGCTCTCTCTCTAAAATAAATCTTTCAAAAAAAAGAAAATGGGCAAAAGATATGAATAAACATTTCACTAAAGAGGACATACAGATGGCAAATAGCACATGAAAAGATGTTCAACGTCACCAGCCATCAGGAAAATGCAAATCAAAACCACCGAGATATCACTACACATATATCAGACGGCTAAAATAAAAAATGGTGACAACACCAAATGCTGGTGAGGATGTCAAGAAATTGGATATGTCATACATGTGTTCTATTTTTTTAAGATTTTGTTTATTTGAGAGAGAGAGGAAAAAATGAGCAGGGGGAGGGGCAGTGGGATAAGCAGACTCCCTGCTGAGTGGGGAGCCTGATGGGGACTCGATCCCAGGACCCTGAGATCATGACCTGAACCGAAGGCAGACGCTTAACTGACTGAGCCACCCAGGCGCCCCTACATGTGTTCTTCAACAAATTAATACTTAAATAATATGTGTTACATCATTCTATGCCAGGGAATACTACTCAGCAATAAAAAGAAATGAGGTATGGTTCATACAATAAGTTGAATGAATCTCCTGGGAATTTTACTGAGTGAGAAAAAGCCATCTTAAAAGGCTACATACTGGGACACCTAGGTGGCTCAGTCGGTTAAGGGTCTGCCTTCAGCTCAGGTCATGATCCCAGGGTCCTGGGATCGAGCCCCACATCGGGCTCCTTATTACACGGGGAGTCTGCTTCTCCCTCTGCCTGCAGCTCCCCCTGCTTGTGCTCTCTCTCTCTTTCTCTCTCTGACAAATAAGTAAATAAAATCTTTTTTTTTTAAAAAGGCTATATACTGTATGATTATATAATAGTCTTGAAATGACAAAAAGTATAGGGATGGGGACATGGATGGTGGGTGCCAGGGGTTAGGGAATGGGGCAGATAGGAGGTAGGTGTGGCTGCAAATAGTGGCAGGAAGGACCCTTGTGGTGACAGTACAGTTCTGTACTGTGTTCGTGGATCCGTGAACCTACACATGATAAAATTGCGTAGAACTAAATACATAGGCACAAACAAATGATTACGAGTAACACTGGGGAGATCTGCACAAGATTGATGGGTTGCAGCAATGTCTATATCTTGGCTGTGATATTATGCTATGGTTTTATAAGACATTACCACCAAGGGAAACGGGGTAAAGGATACACAGGATCTCACTGTATTATTTCTTACACTTGCATGGGAATTTACAATGATCTCAAAATAAAAAGTTTAATTGAAAAAAGAAAAAAAAGAGAACGACAAAAAATTAGGGCCTTGAACATGTTTCCAGAAGCGGGATTAAGGAATCTGGCTTGTTGTGGAGGCATTAAACTAATTGGCCATCTTACCAGACCAGCCAGTTACGAAAAAGCAGTGACTCCCCACACCTGGGGGTGCAGCACCTTTTGGGGGGCCTCTAATAATCCAAAGAGGTATTGTTCACCTTCTGGAAATTCTCAGTAACCAAATTTAATTGAAAATCACTTTCACAGAAAAGCAAGCATTTGCTCTATAAATCTTCAGAGCAGAGGGCAGCACTAGGAAACCAAAATAAGGTATGTCAGCCTGTTCCCACTCTAGCCCTTCCAAAATCAGAACCACTGGCCTGATCCCTGCCCGTGGAGCCAACACAGGAGGCCTCAATGGGCCTGTTAGCTCCATAGAGCGAAAAGCCACCCCCAACCCTTGTCAGTCAGTCAGTCAGTTGGCTCTCACCACAAAGGAAACTCCGAGGGGGGATGAGAGGCTGTGGGTGATTGGCTACAAACCCCGTTTCATGGCTGGTCATCACCTCCTGACACGTGCTTTACCTTCTCCTTAGATTCAGCGTCTTCAGGAGGAGCTCAGAGCGTTATCATCGTCTTTTCCCCAAAGGCCTTTTCCTGCCTATTCTTCAGACTGGGAACATCTTGAGCTTATCGCTTGACTGTTTATAGAAGGTAAACTTGATTTCGCAGAGGACTAAACAGTGGGAGAAGTAATTATCCCTTACTTCAGTTTTTAAATTAACATATAGGAAGGTTGACTTATAGGTATGTACAGATCTACAAATTTTAACATATAGATTCATGTAATCACCACTCTAGGCAGGATATGGAACAGTTCCTTCATCCCCCTAAAGCTCCCGAATGCTAGCCCTGTGTTGTAATACACCCCCACCCCAAAACCCTGGCTACCACTGATGTGTTTCTCCATCGTTATACTTTTATTTTTTTGAGAATGTCATATACATGGAAACATACAGGAGGTAACTTTGAAACTGGCCTCTTTCGCTCAGCAAATGCCTTCGAGATTCATTACGCTGTTGTGTCTGTCCAAGTTCATGTAAGCACATTTTTAAATTTAAGAATTGCTCCCTGATTTTATTCAGGTTAGTTCTCTAAGCAGGCTTCGTAATAGTGTAGTAACAGTATAATTTTTGCGCAATTAAATCGCCTTTGGTCAAATGACTGACAGTGATTAACATGTTTCTCTTACCCAGTTTTTAATCTGTTTCTTCCGGTGAAAAAAGTAGAGAAGCAAGAAGTAGATGGTGATTTCTAAACCAGCATTACATCTCTGAATTCTGAAACCAGAAAGCGGTATCTCTGAGTGTCTGAACTATTCTTTTTTCTTTAAGATTTATTTATTTATTTGAGAGAGAAAGAGCACGAGCAGGACGGGCAGAGGGAGAGGGAGAGAGAATCTCAAGTAGACTCTGCACTGAGTGTGGAGCCCAACACGGGGCTCGATCCCACAACTCTGAGATCAGACCTGAGCCGAAATCAAGAGTCCGACGCTTAACTGACTGTACCACCCAGGCGCCCCCGTCTGAATTATTCTTGAATTACTTCTCTTACCACTTGGGGAACCTACCAGAACAGCAGTGGCTAGCAGACCTCTAGACATATATATGGGTCTTGCTCAGGAGCCCCTGTATGATTCTTGAGCCAGTTCCATACAAAGGAATGAGTACAACGGTCTCAGGAGTTCTTAAACTGCCCTCTTGAGTACCCCAAAATATCTACCATTAGAATCACTGATCTAGGCTAACAAATTCCAGAAGACCTCTCTAAAAAAAAAATGCAAACATGTCACTTAACGGGGATATCCCATTCTGAAGTTGGGCCCTGAGAGATTTGAACAAAACCTTTTGATCTGAGGTATAGGATAGGTCTGGACTGGTGCCCAGCACTAAGGAATAGGAACCCCAGCTTAAATCAGAGGTGGGACAGGGAACGAACGACCCTGCATGTCCAGGTGGCACCAGGAGATACCGGGACCCAAGGACGTGGGCTGGAAGGTGGGGGAATGTTCCAAGGGGGCACTTACCGCATGCTGAGAGCAAATGTTGCCTATTTCACAAATATACCTGGATCATGCCTTTGTAGGCCTTCACTCTTGAGTCGGAAAGCTGGATGCCTTGTTTGCTTCTGTCTCATCTATCTACCAAGAAAACACTAAGAGCCTTGAAACCCAATTTATTTTTTAAGTGTTTGAATCCAGTGTACTTAGGCAAAGCCAAGGAGGAGGGCACCTTCAGATCTCAGGAGAACTTTATTCTTTATTTAGTATTTTTCCTTCTCCCCACGGGCAGGCCATTCTTGAAGTCCTACTTATAAAAGGAACTCAACTGCTGAATATTGGAGACTTCAGCTGGAGGATGAAGTGAGCCAGTTTCTGTGAGAGGAGAGATTCTGTCTCGGGTGGCCGGATTGATCCCGGAGCTGAGGGCCGTAGGACAGTCCAGAAACTGAGCTCCCCTTCTGCCCAGGGTTAACCAGACCCTTAGTCTTCCTCACCCAGTTTATGTTCACAGCCTGCCCCCGACACAGACACATAGAACTGATGAAGTAAGAGTGTGTCTGGCCAAGAACGCAGCTCATTTCTGTCCATGAGCCAATGCCCAACAAGGAGTCTGTTGACTCATTGACTCGTTGACACAGTCCATAGACTGTGCTCGAATCAACCCATTTTCGATCTGATAGCTCCTGAAACAGACGGCTGCTTATTTTATGTGTTATAGAGGCGGCTCTCAGTGCATCGAAAGAATGTTTAGACTGACAAAAGAATAATCGAAAGCACCTTTATCACCTCGCTCTTACCGGATTCAGCCTGGGTAGCGGCCTCGGCCCTTGGGTAAGGCGCAGAAGCAGAACGCACGTGGCGAGGCTAGGAAGGCAGCTGAGACCCCACGCCACCGAGCGAGCCCTGCATCCCAGCGCAGGCAGGGGCCTTGGGGGTCAAGGCACGGACATTTCCACTGGGGGCGGGGGGTGCAGCCACCGCCCCTCCATTTTTGTTCCCTTCATTTTCCATCTTGTTCACACTCTTGCCCCAGCCCCCCTCCCCACCCCATGCGACTGTGTGCCCCTTCTCTCACGGCGGTGAGACCATCTGCCCAAAGAGCTGGCAGTTGACGCTTGGGGCCGGCCTCGACCTGCCCTGGTCCAACAACAGGACGGCAGTGTGTCCTTCCCCCGCCCCCCCAATACCCTGCTCAGGGGGACCCTTCCGGCCTCACTGCTGGAAGCAGGAGCTGGGAGCCCGTGGCGTGCAGTGCTGAGGCGCGGGTGCTCAGCCCGTGGCTACACGTGGCCTGCTGGTGGACCGCAGGACGGGGTTGGTGTGAGGCCCCAGGCGGTGCCCGCTGCTTTGGCCTCTGCCCCTGGCCACCCCGGGCGCAGATGGAGGCGGCGTGGTCACCAGAGCGTGAGAGGGTAGAGCTGACACAGAACGATCCCATCTTCAAGCCTGCAGAAGAAATGAAAGGCTGTGGCTTACTCATAGATCAGTCGTACCAGCTTTTTGTGGAAAGGACAGCACGATCTTTATTCACAATCCCACTCTTAGCAAAGTATTTTTAGACTTCAGAATAGGAGTGAGGAGCCTAGGCGTGAACACGGGTAAATTGTTCCTAGCTGGCAGTATGGGAGAAGGTGGGCAGGGCATACTGTCCTTCGTTTAATTCCACACCCCCCCAACCCAGGGAAGCTTTGAGGATGTGGCAAGAATAGTTGGTTACTTGAGAACAATAGTGCATCCCCCTTTCTTGTACATAGATTAGAACATTCTTAATACTTATGATGACTGCGAGGGATGTTAGGAAGAGAGGAAAACATTCACTGTCTCCTCCGAAGTCAGCAGGGTTGGGGAGTCAATCTCCGTTTGACCAGACAAAGAGGTGGTTTGGGTTTTCCCGCTTCTGAGCCACTGACTTGATCTCATGGAAACCCAGGCTCACTGTTGTCCAGCCGAGCACTGACATCAACAGCAAAAGGTCAATCACATGTTCCCTTTGACTCCTACTTTCCTCTATTTACCCTATTTTGTGATTGTCCCAGTTCTTTGGAGTTTTTCCTTTTATCAGGAGCTTGAAAAGAACGTGGCCACCTTCCACCCGTTTGTATTAGTGTAAGAGAGCGTTGATACCACCACAAGAAAAGCCTAGATAAACCAGAGGTCAAAGAATAACAGAGGGTTCCCACTGGAGGAGCCATAGAAACAACTCACCCCCGCCCCTTCACTTTTACAGATGAGGAAACCAACACCCCCAGAAGGAAGGTGACAGAGCTCATGATTCCTACTCCTGTCCCCTTTCCAGAATATGATGTATGACTTTATCGTTATGTATTTCCTTTTCTGATTACAATTTGTAAAGGTTAGTAGTTGGCCTTGCTGGGGCCTGTGGCCAATTGGGTGTTAAGGGGATGGGTCCAGAGCCACCCACAGTAGGGAAAGCTAGACCCAAATTAAACATTCACCCGGAATGACCAGATCTGGAGTCGGCAACTTGCACGCACTGTTGAGTGTTGGCTTGTTATAGGTTCTGTCCTTGACCCTCTTTCCTTGAATTAAGAGTAGACCTACGATCCCAGTGTTCTGGGATCGAGCCCCACATCAGGCTCCTCCGCTGGGAGCCTGCTTCTTCCTCTCCCACTCCCCCTGCTTGTGTTCCCTCTCTCGCTGGCTGTCTCTCTCTGTCAAATAAATAAATTTAAAAAAATAAAATAAAATAAAATCTTTAAGAGTAGGCCTACGGTCAGGGTTGGTGTCTATGGCAAAATAAGATGAACTCTGGATCGAAAAGCTGTAACCATAGTTCTTATGATTTTCTGCCAATCTCCGAGGATAGCGTATCCTCTCTCCCATTCAATGCCAACCTTTTCACCTGCCCATCTCTGAACAATTCTTTACTCTTCCTTTATACTCTGCTGCATTTGAAACCGTCACAAAACCTCAGTTTTGTTTTAATAAAAACAAAAATCTTTTTACCCGATGTCCCCCTTGTCAGCCAAGCCTCCTTAAAGAATAGTCTATACGTCATGTCCCGCTTCCTTCCTTTCCTTCCCCCCCCCCATGCCGAACCTTTTAGTCTGTGTTTTAAGTGATCTTGCTCTGCAGTGTTCAGCATCCTTCAACCACTCACCCACTAGAAACTCTCATCATGGCTTTTCTTCTCCTGTTCTCCCGCTCCTGTATTCCTCAAGGACCTTATTTGATAGTAGTTATATTTCGGGTTAATGCCCGGCTTAAGTCTCCTTTATTGCAATACTTCCCAACCCCACAGTGTCACCCACCGTAGAAGGGATGGTGAAGCCTTGGGCCTGGCCACTAGGACTGGCAATGGATATCTAGGCAGAGGGGGATGCCTAGGAATATAGCGAGATAGAGGGAGGTGACCGTTAGGGAACAGGGCTGAGAAGTTGCATAGCCTCAGAGGCTGAAGCTACGATTCTGGCCACGTGAGAATGGGCGAGTGACCTGAAGACACTCCTGAGCAGGGAAGGGGGTAGGGAAATCAAGTCGATGCTCCCAGAGAAGCAAGGAAGAGATCACGAGCCAGAGGAGAGGTGTGGAGTAGCAGAGGAGGGAGAGAGGGGAAGCTTTGTGGGAGGGACTAGTGGGGCGAGGGAGAGTGATGAGAGAGAGCCCAGGAGAAGGCACCCAGACAACTTTTAGATCCTGGGAGCTGCTGTCATGCTTACTACAGTAAATGTCTGTGTGATTCTCCTGGATCCTTGTAATAACCCTTTTTAGTACCTTGTTTTAGTGGATAATGTTGTTTCTTGCAACTTTACCCTAAGGTACCTCTTCTCCCACCAGCTTCTCAAACTCTCCCTGAGTGATCTCATCCACTTCTTTTTTTTTTTTAAGTTCATTTATTTTAGTAATCTCTACACCCAACGTGGGGCTCGAACTCACAACCCTGAGATCAAGAGTCACACGCTCCTCCGAGTGAGCCAGCCAGGTGCCGCTCATCCACTTGTTTTTGTAGTTTAAAATGTTTTCATTTCTATCATATAAAACAGGCATATAGCTAAAAAAAGAAATTGAAGAGTACCAAAGGCTTATAATGAGAAGCAAATCTCCCTATGCCTACCCCTTTCCTTCTTCCCAGAAACAATCACTCCTTGAAGTTTCCTCACGGTGTTTACCTCAGTCATGTAAAAGAATACGACTATTGGGGCACCTGGGTGGCTCAGCGGTGAAGCTTCTGCTTTCAGCTCAGGTTATGATCTCAGGGTCCTTTGATCGAGCCCCGCATCGGGCTCCTTGCTCAGGGGGGAGTCTCCTTCTCTGTCTCTCAAGTAAATAAATAAAATCTTAAAAAAGAGAATATGATTATTATCTTGCTATTTCTTTTTTTATTATTGTGGTAAAACATACATAGCACAAAATTTACCATTTTAACCATTTGTAAGTGTAGAGTTCAGTGGCACTAAGGACATTCACATCATTGTGCAACCATCACCACCGTCCATCTCCGGAATTTTTTCATCATCTCACACTGGAATTCTGTACACGTTCAACAGTAACTTCCCGTTCCCTTCCCTGCGGGTCCCCGGTAGCCGCTGTTCTAGTTCCTGTCACTGCGAGCTTGACTATTCCAGGAAAGTCATATGAATGCCATCCTACAGCATTTGTCCTTCAGGGTCTGGCTTATTTCACTTGGCATAATGTCTTCGAGGATCATCCATGTTGTGACACATATAAGACTTCCATTCCTTTTTAAGGCTGAATAATATTCTATTTTATACACATACGCTTGTGCGCGCACACATCCACACACCATATTTTGTTCTCCCATTTGCTCAGCGATGGCCATTTGAGTTGTTTCCACCTTTTGGCTATTAGGAACATGTTGCCATGAACACAAGTGTAGAAATACCTGCTCGATTCCCTGCTTTTGCCCCTTTTGAGTACATACCCAGAATTGCTGGATCGTTTGGCACTTCCACAGTTTGCTTTTTTGAGGACCCACAATGCTGTTTTTCCACATCCTATTTTCTTTTTTTTTTTTAAAGATTTTATTTATTTATTTGACAGAAATAGAGACAGCCAGCGAGAGAGGGAACACAAGCAGGGGGAGCGGGAGAGGAAGAAGCAGGCTCATAGCGGAGAAGCCTGATGTGGGACTCGATTCCATAACGCCGGGATCACGCCCTGAGCCGAAGGCAGACGCTTAACCGCTGTGCCACCCAGTCACCCCTCCACATCCTATTTTCTTGACAAACACTTTGTCACCATCACCTACTGACTTTGTGTTATGGTAAGTGAGGGGTCATCCACTCTTAAAGTATCTAGCCCTGTGTGCTGATGGCTTCCCATCCACATTTCAAGCCCGGACTTTCGCCTGAGCTTCAGCCTTTAATATCCAAATGCTTGCTGGACGTCTCCGTGTAGACGTTAAGCTCAGCGTATCCCAAAAATGCTTGTCCCTGCCCCACCCCCAAACTTTCTCTTCCTCTGGCTTTTCTACTGTCCCCTACCTCAGTGAGTGTCACCAACGCCTACCCAGTCACTCAAACAAGAAACCTAGATGTTGTCACAGACTGCTCCAGGACCTTACCGTCCAACGGATCACCAAGACTTCCTGATTTTACCTCTTAAATAGCTCTTGACTTCATCTTCTTTACACTCGCCGGCACTGCTCTCGTTCAGAACTTCGGCATCTCTTGACGGAGCCCCTTGCAGCAGCCTCCATGTTTGCCCTCCTCGAGCCCTCCTGCAAAGCAAGCTAAGCCTGTTTAGCCTTTCACATCGTCACTGATTTTTCAGCGACTCTCAGTAGCTTCCAGTAATTAGAGATAGCTGCGGGTTGTCATTCTCACCCCACCCTGCACAATCTCCCTACCAGGTGGTCCGTTCTAGTGAAAACAGGGCTTCGACCCAGTTCTGCCAAGCACACATTTAGTAGTGGTTAGACAAAGTCCTACCTGTCCTCATAAGACCGGGAAGCCCCACGCAGGAAAGGTTCGCCGAAGCACATCTCGCAGTTCTCCAGTAGTTGCACTTGAGCTAAAGTTGCGGTTAGATCAGGTCGTGGAATCTTCCATTAGGTGTCAGGACGCAGGACCCAATGGCTTCCTAGCCCTAGAATGCCACTCTGGGCTCATCAGTGTCTTAGGCCCCATTCATGCGAGGGCAGACGACAGTATAGATCCATAAATCTAGAATACCATTTATTTCACCAGTGAAAGTTCATTTCTAACATTCCTTACATTAATGAGCACACCCTCTCTGGTAGATTTAGGTAGATTGGTTGAAGCTTTGCAGCACTGCCTCTGAAGTGTGTATTCATAATTAGTCTTTTTTAAAAAAAGATGTTATTTATTTGAGTGTGAGAGAGAGAGATCATGAGCAGGGGGGAAGGGTAGAGGGAGAAGCAGACTCCCCGCTGAGCCAGGAGCCTGATGTAGGACTCGATCCCAACACCCCGGGATCATGACCTGAGCCGAAGGCAACCACTTAAATAAATGACTGAGCCGCCCAGGCATCGCATAATTAGTCTTTCAGATGCAAACTGAGCACCCGGGGAGCGTGTTCCTCATTAGAGTACTTCAGATACTAACTGTCCCTAGGACGTACGTATGTGTACATGTGTACATATAGATGCACAGGGGTATGCGTATCGCACACTGTGCTATTTTTTTTTTTAGAGAGCACGTGCGCACGCATGAACATTGGGGCAGGGGCAGAGGGAGGAGAGAGAGACTCTTAAGCAAGCTCCACGCCCAGGGTGGAGCCCCATGTGAGGCTCCATCTCATGAGCCTGAGATCATGACCTAAGCTGAAATCAAGAGTTGGATGCTTAACTGGCTGGGCCACCCAGGCGCCCCTCTGCTGAGTATTTTTATTAATGATTTATTTATTTATTTTAGAGAGAGAGAGAAAGAGCACGAGCGGGAGGGGCAGAAGGAGAGGGAGGGAATCTCAAGCAGACCGCGCTGAGGGCAGAGCCCGACGTGGGGCTTGATCTCATGACCCTGAGATCACGACCCGAGCCGAAACCAAGAGTCAGACGCGTACCCAACTGTGCCACCCAGACGCCCCTGTGCTGATTATTTTGAAAGTAAGTTTTAGACCATAGAACAAATCTACCCTGCTGTGTACGTCCGTTCATATTGTGCCCCTGCATAAAACTCTTTATCTCCATGGTTTCCCAGTCCATAGGAAATAAAGTCCAGACTCCTTCAAGTGACACATAAGGCCTTTCCAGAACCCCCCCCCAACCTCTCTCCTTTTTGCACTGTATGCTGCAGTCTGGAATTACTAAGCTGCGTGTAAGTTCGCCCCCACCCACGATGCTGGTTTGGGCTCACGCTGTGTGCCTGCCTGGCCCACTTTCGCCACTTTCCTTCACCTTACTCATCCTTTGTGACTCAAACCAGGCATCAGCTCTTTCAAGAATGTAATCCCATTCCGACTTAAGCTTATTTATCTTAACACATGTATAGTGCTTATTATGTGCCGGGAACTATTCTGAGCACTTTTAATCCTCATTATGGCTCTGTGAGTTAGCTTCTATTATTATTCCTCTTTTCAGATGAGGAGACTGAGGCACACAGAGGTTTAACTTGTCAAAGTTCACGTAACTGGTAAGTGGCAAAGCCAGACCGCAGACCGGTGCTGTTGGACTCCAGAGTCCGTGCCCTTGGAAGTCCTTACGCCATGCTGCTTCTCGAGGGCCCTTGCTCGGTATTCCCACAGCCCCTCCAGCATACCTCTGTCCTAGCATCGAGCATAATGGTGTGAAATTGTCTCTCTGTGTAGGCGCCTGCCCCTTCGTCGTGAGGGTCGTAAAGCTTAATAGTCTCCGAGGCAGGTTGCGATCGTGGTTGGCTTGTGCAGTTTGGGATTAGATCTATCTGGGACTAGGGCCACCTCTGCTGTGTACTAGCTGTGTGACCTTACAAAGTTGTGTAACCTTTCCCTACACCCTTTTCCACATTGGTAAAGTGGGGCTAAGAATATGCCATAGGGTGATGGCAAGAATGAAACAAGATGGTTTTTCTAGAGCACCCAGCAGAGGGTCTCTCGTAGTAAAACAAAACAGAACAAACTTCTTGGTAACGCTTGACTACTACAACTAGTTATTGTTATCTCTGCATCTCCAGCAACTAGCAACTGAAAAATAGACACCAGAGGACTATTTGTTGAACTGAATGAGTATGGAAATCTTTAGACTGACCTCAGTATCTAAAGTATATTTTAGTAGCTAGGACACCCAGAAGAGTTTTACTTCCAAAGGCTAGCTAGCCCTGTAGCTCTTCAGCCAGTATAACTAGCAGCATGTTGTGCTGGTCCTTGCCACCATCCGTTTTAATGTGCTAAAGCTCATACGGGAGAGCTCATCCCTTCCTGGTGTCCTAAAGCATTTCCTCATCCTTCGAAATGAAAGAGAACCCCATTTGGTTTCCTTTCCTTAGAACAAGGGCTTCAGAAGTCTCTGGGGGCCATTCATTCTCAGGGGTTGCTGGCCTTTTCACTTCTGGAGTTCCATGCAAATTTCCGTCCCAGCATGCCAGGGCTTTGATCCCTTCTGCTGTACATTTCACTTGTCCACTGGATGAAAAATACAGCTATCGGACACGCCCAGGTCAGCTTTGGACAGTGTGGCTATGATCGAAAATGTCCCATGTATCATTGAAATGCCCATCTTCTTGCAGAAGAAGATGCTTGAAAAGCTGGACTAGCCATACATATCACGTTTGGAGAATGACACAACCCCCTAGAACTCTAGGGTTAGGCTTAGGAAGCTCCCCAAGCAGAAATTTTTGGTTCACTTGGGGCAATGGAGAACCCTCATTTGGGTTCAGCTGGCCGATCTTTCCATAATCTCTGAACCCACTTTCCTTCATGGAGGAAGACAGCCTTGAGACCTCTGCTGCTGTCCTTCATGACGATCTTGCAGGGCCTCTAGCCCGACCCACTTACCGTCAGTGATGACTTCAGGATTTTAGGTGGAGAGGCAAACTTAAGAAGTTGAACTGAATTTGTATTCATCCTGTTCATAGCCTAGAATAATCTGACAGTTTGATTAAACCTCTGGTAGTTTGGTATGTCCCACACACACACACACACACACACACACACACACACACAACTAGTTGAGGGTTCTGGATTCTCAGGTGCTAAAGGATTTTAATGCAAGGGAATAAGGACTGTAGTGTGGGTTGGTCAGGAGGGGCTGCCTGGAGGAGGTGTCCAGGCCAGGATTGGTAGACTTCAGATGGTAAGGGCTTCCAGAGTTGAGAAAGAGGGTTGGATGACAGTCAAAGCACCCAGTGCATCTGAGAAACTAGAGGCGAGGCTTGTGGTTTTAGGCTCAGTGCAAAGCCTGGGATTCCTCTCCCTTTTTCTGTCCAGATGGTTAGAAGCATGGAGGGTCTAGAAACACCGGGGTTGGAAATGTTCACCTCTCGGAAAGTGCCCTGGGTCAGGAGTGAGAAGATAGAATTTCTGATTCTAGTTCTACCACTGATTGCTCCCATAATGGCAGGCAGGTCATGTAAACCTCTTGCAGACCATTTCCTTGTCAGGTAGGGTAGAGACAGATATACGATTGGACTACCACTACTGGGAGGATTAGGTGAAAGCTTGTAAGTATCCATCAGATGTCAGTTGCTAAGAGACTATTAATAAATAAAATGTAGATACCGTGGGAAGAGAGACCATCTCGTCAGTTTGCCTCTTACTGGATATTAAGTACCAGCCGCTCAGGGATGCCAAGAAATGCGTGTCAGGTATGGAGAAGAGAAAGGATTGTTTTGAACAGATGAAGAAACCCAAGTTCAGAGAGCTTAAATCACTCCCCAGTTGTTGAGCACGGGCTGGGCCAAAGCCAAATATGAACTATGTCACTGCTTTGCTCCAAGAACCCGTATCTGTACGTCTTCGGAATAGTGACCCTGTTGGTGAGAATCGTAGGGATAGTGGAAAGCAATGTTTTGGAGGTTGGCAGCTGACCTCAGATGCAAGTAGTTCAATCTCTAGCCCACCAGTAGGTACCATCTGTAATCTTTTTTTTTACTTCTGACACACAATCTAATAAAAATAAATTTATTTTGTGTACTGTTTTGTACAAGCTTATAAATTTTGATTCCAGCCTCTGTGAGCTCTGTGTCGTTCCTTTTGAGCCTAACTTGCTAGAGGGACCAGAGAGTCGATCACACAGAATCGGGAGGTAATGCCCCTTTAAAGTAGGAAATACTGCAGTAGGGAAGTGTCAGGAGAGAGAAAGCTAGTGAAAGGAAAGTGAGCATGGCAGAAATCTGCATTCTGGCGGGATCGGGGAGGAGAGGGGGAACTGAAGATTTCGGGTGTGTATAAGAGGCCGTGTCAGCGGGTGCAGGGAGAGAGAGTTCGAGAGAGAGAACGGAAAGCCCGCCGGAGCCTAGTAACAGTGTCAGAGCCCTCCGGGTGCCTGTGCTTGGTCCTCAGAGCCACCCCGGCCCTCTTCCTAGTCCCTTTGTCTGCCACCACCTGTCTCAGCTACCAGAGAAACTTGACCAAGAGGAAGAGAAAGGGAAAGAACCATTCAAATTGCCCTTCAAGACATCTTCACTTCTCTTCCAGAACGTCCCTCCGCTTGGATCTTGCCGTCACTCCACTAACACACTTGTACAGACAGCTCTTCCTTCCGTTCTCTTTGGCCTCTTTAGCCAACACGTAACATGATCTTCGCAAGAGGTTGCTGGTAACCTTTCTAAGAACATGTTTGGTCAGTGTCTCCGTGGTATTTCAGGATGTAAAGGTAGACGTCTTACGTTTTTACTTGAAAGAGCGAGAGCATGAGCAGGGGGTGGGGGAAGTGCTGAAGAGGCAGAGGGAGAAGCAGACTCCCCGCTGAGCAAGGAGCCTGATGCGGGGCTCGATCCCAGGATCCCGGGGATGAAGGCAGACGCTTAGCCGACTGAGCCACCCAGGTGCCCCGGATGGAAGATTTTAAAGCAACTGCTTTCTGGGGCGCCCAGGTGGCTCAGTTGCTTAAGCGACTGACTCATGATTTCAGCTCAAGTCCCGTGTTGGGGTTCCCACTCAGTGGTCATTCTCCTTCCCTCTCCTCCTCCCCTCCTCCCCCGCTCGTGCTTGCTTTCTCTCTCTAAAAAATTAAATAAAAAATAAAATAAAGCAACTAACTCAGAAAAATTCTACTACCTTCACCTCCTCAAATCTAACTGCTGTATCTGAGAGAATTCTGAGTATTGGTTGTGTTAACACCAGTGTCAGTCCCTTTTACACCTTGGTTGGTTGAAGTTGTTGGTGGAAGTTCACACTTGTATGTTCACATGTGACTTTAATCAGAATCCGAAGATGACCCATTGTTAATAATTTGGCATATGAAAAAACAAAATGCTTTTATTCTAACAAAGAGAGAGGCACTAGAATCCGACCTCAACCCCCACCCCATGAATGTGTATTTTACATAAAACCAGACAGATTTTCTTAACAACATTGATAACGTGCTCTTACAACAGAATTGCAATATTATACCAGAAGCATTACCAGTGCTAAGTACTCTCCAATTTAGAATGAGTGAATAAATTCTCTAAAACTTTTAAGAGAAGAGTATCCATTTCTTCAACTAAATAATCCATAAATTCAAAAGGTAAAAGGAATAGCTCTTCTTATACAAAATGTGGCATATATGTGGGAGTGGAATTTCGATAGGAATTTGTGAGCTCGGGGCTCCTGGCTGGCTCAGTCGGTAGAGCGTGCGACTCTTGATCTTGGGGTGGTAAGTTCGAGCCCCACATTGGGTGTAGAGAGTACTTAAAAATAAAATCCTTTTTAAAAAAAGATTTTATTTATTTATTTGACAGAGAGACAGCCAGCGAGAGAGAGAACACAAGCAGGGGGAGTGGGAGAGGAAGAAGCAGGGTCCCAGCGGAACCTTGTTAGGTGATCACTTCGTGATCTAACCACGATCGCACCCTGCCTCAGAGACTATTAAGCTTTACGACCCCCGCGGTGCAGCGGCAGGTGCCTACACAGATAGTTTCACACCATTACACTCAGTGCTAGGACAGAGGTATGCTGGAGGGGCTGTGGGAATACCGAGCAAGGGCCCTCGAGAAGCAGCACGGCATAGGGACTTCCAAGAGCAGGGACTCTGGAGTCCGACAGCGCCGGTCTGCGGTGTGGCTTCGCCACGTACCAAGTACCCGTTATGTGAACTTTGACCCTGGAAACAAGTGCCTTCCTATAGCACCAGCTCAATTTGCTTGGCGGTTTTCCATCGCTTGGAAGAATGAGCTTCCTCGTGCCCCACTCAGAGACACCACCACTGTTCTGTGCCTCCTTCTCGAAAGTCTGAGCCCTAGCACCCGGGGACCCTCCTCCAAGCTCAGAGATCCCAGCACCAGCTAGCAAGCGCCTCCTTCTCAGAAATCTGAGTCTCAGCTCCACGGAGGCCCTCCCCCAAGTTTGAGTAATTATGAATTCTTCTCTTACCCCCCACACCCCCAGCCAAGGAGTGCTAGCTGGTTCCTGAAGTTTTTATGTGTGGGACGCCTTACAGCAGCACTGTCTAATAACAATATAATGTGAGTTACACACCAATCCTTAATTTTCTGGTAGCTACGTTAAAAAAGTAAAAAGAAGGGCGCCTGGGTAGCGCAGTCGTTAAGCGTCTGCCTTCGGCTCTGGGCGTGATCCCGGCGACCCCGGATCGAGTCCCACATTGGGCTCCTCCGCTGGGAGCCTGCTTCTTCCTCTCCCACTCCCCCTGCTTGTGTTCCCTCTCTCACTGGCTGTCTCTCTGTCACATAAATAAATCTTTAAAAAAAATTAAAAAAAAGAAATATTATGAAAGGATTTACGTCAATAAATTTGAGGACTCAGATGAAATGGACTTGAAAGACACAAAATACCAAAGCTCATTCAAAAAAATATGTCTAACATAAATAGTCCTAAATCTATTATAGACATCGAATTTGCAATTATAAAACTTCTCACACACAAACTCCAGGCCCAGATGTTTTCACTGGTGATTTCTGCCAAAAGCCTGAGGTAGAAATAATACAATTTTACCCACATTCTTCCAGAAAATTAAAGGGAGGGAATACTTCCTAATTCATTCTGTGAAGACAGCATTACCCTGATACCAAAGTAAATAACATTATTTAAATAAAAATTAAATAAGTAATACTACATGCTACTATCCCTCATGCACAGAGATGCAAAAACCAGAAACAAAATTTTAGCAAACTGAATCCAGCAATATGTAAAAAGAATAATATATCATTTTCAAGTGTGGTTTATGTCAGGAATGCAAGTTTGGTTTACATTCAAAAATAAATCACTATAATGCACCATATTAGAAAAGTAACAAAGAAAAGCCATAGGACCGTCTCAATAGATACAGAAAAATCATGTGACAAAATCCAACAGCTATTACTGATAATACCTCTGAGCAAACTAGGAATAGAAGGAAACGTCATCAACCTGATAAAGGCCATCTCTGCAACACTTCCAGCTAACATCATACTTCATGGTGAAAGCCCGAATGCTTTCCCTATAAGGTCAGTAACCAGTCAAGGAGAGTCAGCACCGTGGTAGAGGTTCTGGCTAGAGCAATTAGGCAAGAAAATGTAATAAAAGGCACCCAAGCTGTGAAGGAAGAAGTACAATTTTCGTTACTTGAAGATAGCCTGTTCTTAAACAGAAAACTGGTTGAAATCTAAAACAAGTTTCTAGAACTAACACATGAGTTTAGTAAAGTTGTAGGCTACATCATTAATAGATAATTTTTTTACAATGAAAACCACTGTCATGAACAATTGAACCAGTGAACTGAAATTTAAAAATATCATTTACAATAGCAACTAAAATATTAAATAAGGAATTTCAGACAAAAGATGTGCAAAACCTATACACTGAAAAATATTAAGTATTGATGGGAGAAACTAAAGAAAATCTAAACAGAGGTTTACGCTTTATTCATGGGTCAGGCCTAGACTCCACACTATAATAGTGTGAGTCAGTTCTTTTTAAGTCTTATTGGCTTAACATTCACCTGTTTGTTTATCCGTTCACCTGTTGATGGACGTTTGGCTTGTTTTCACGTTTTAGCTATTGCAAACAAAGCTTCTATGAACTTTTGTGTATGAGACTTTCTGTGGATGCATGCTTTCTTTTGTCTTGGGTAAATATCTAGGAGAATAATGGCTAAATCATTTCATAGGTGCATGTTTAACTTTTTAAAACACTACCGAACTGGGGAGCCTGGGTGGCTCAGTCAGTTAAGCGTCTGCCTTCGGATAGGGTCCTGGGATCGAGCCCTGAGTCGGGCTCCCTGCTCAGCGGGGAGTCTGCTTCTCCCTCTGCCCCTCCCCCCTGCTTATGCTCTCTCTGTCTCAAATAAATGAATAAAATCTTTAAAAAATAAAAAAATTTAAAAAAGCTAAAAACCACCAAACTGTTTTTACAAAGTGGTACCGTTTACATTACCCCCAGCTGTGGAAGAGAGCTCTCGTCCATTGGCATCCCAGCAACACTTGCTATGGCCATTCTTCTTCGTTTTGGCCATTCTGTTTGGTGTGTAGTGTTACTTCATTGTGGTTTTTAATTTGCGTTTATTTACCTAGTGACCAATGGTGCTGGACCTCTTTTCATGCGCTTTTGTGCCATCTGTATGTCTTCGGTGAAATGTCTGTTCCGAATCTTTTGCCCATTTTATAGTGATTGGGTTGTTCCTTTACTTCTTGGGCTTTTGGCGTATTTCACATATTCTGTATACAAATCTTTTATCAGATACATGCTTTGCAAATATTTTCTCCCAGTCTGTGGATTATCTTCTCATTGTCTTAACAGTGTCTTTGAAAGAGCCGAAGTGTTATATTTTCATGAAGTCTAATTTATCGATTCATTTTTAATGTATTGTGCTTTTGGTATCATATCTAAGAAAACATTGCCTAGCTCAAGGTCATGAAGATCTTTCTCCTGCATTTTTTGGGAGGAGTTTTACAGTTTTCGCTTTTATATTTACTTCTATGAGCCATTTTGTGTTAATTTTGTGGATGGGGCAAGGAATGAATTCAATGTGCTTTTCTTTTCCTACAGATAAATACCTTATAGTTCCAGCACCATTTGCTGAAAAGGTTATTCTTTTTCCAATGAATTGCTTTTGTACCTTTGTAAAAAATCAGCTGTCTATATTTGTGTGAGTATAGTTCGGAATTCTCTGTTTTGTCCTATTGGTATATTTGTCTGTTTCGATGCCGCACTGCACGATTTCAGGTTTGGCATATGTATACACCGATGAAACCATCCCCACGATCAAGATAACGAACGTGACCCGAAGTTTCCAAGTGCCGATGGTTATGAGCGTTATCTTTTTTTTTTTTTAAAGATTTTATTTATTTCTGTGACAGAGAGACAGCCAGCAAGAGAGGGAACACAAGCAGGGGGAGTGGGAGAGGAAGAAGCAGGCTCCCAGCGGAGGAGCCCGATGTAGGACTCGATCCCGGGTCGCCGGGATCACGCCCTGAGCTGAAGGCAGGCAGTTAACGACTGCGCTACCCAGGCGCCCCATTTCATAATATTTCTTTATTATCCTCTCTGTATTTGTAGAATCTGCTGTGCCATCTTCTTTCTCTTTCCTGACATTAGTAATTTGTGTTTTCTCTTTTCCCTGATCCACACAGCCAGCATTTTATCACCTCTGCTCATTCTCTGAAAGAACCAACTTTTAGGATCACGGAATGTCTCTGTTCAGTTTCTGCTTTCTATTTCATTGATTTCTGCTGCATCGTACTTTGGGCGTGGTGTGATCTACTTTGTCTCGTTTCTTAAGGTAGAAGCTGATGTCAGTGATCTGAAATGTTTCTTTTCTTACCTATGCATTCAGTGCTGTAAATTTCCCCCCCACATACTTCTTGCGAGGTATCTGACACATTTTGATACATTGTTTTCATTTTCATTCAGTTAAAAATACTTCACGATTTCCCTTTTGGTTTTTTCTATGACACGTGTTATTTGTAAATGTGCGATCATTTAGTTTCCAGATATCTGGGGAGTGTCCAGATCTCTGTTATTAGAATCTAATTTAATTCTACTGATGTCAGAATACATACTTTGTATGACTCAAATATGCTTTTTGCTCTGTGTATTTTGAAGCTTCATTATTAGGTGCATAAACCTAGTTTAGATTGTTATATCCTCTTGATGAATTGACCCCTTTATTATTATCATCCCAGGTAATACTGTTTGATCGGAAATCTCCTTGCCTGTTACTAATACAGCCATCAGTCTTTCCTGGATCTGGCTATTAGTTAGCTAGGTTTATTAGTTGACTGCTGCTGCCAGAAAAAATTACCAAAATCTCGGTGGCTTAGAACAAGGTATTTATTCTCCCACAGTTCTGGAGGTGAGATGTCTAAAATCAAGGTATAGATGGTACCACGTTCCTTTCTGAGGCTCTAGGGGAGAAACTGTTCCTTGCCTCTTTCCACTGTTGGGTCAGCATTCTTTGGCTTGTGGCTGATCTCTTTCTGTGCTTTATCTTCATATTGCTTTCTCTGTGTGTGTCTAATCTCTCTCTGTGTGTCTCTTATTAGGGTACGTGTGATTGCATTTAGGGCTGTCCTGGATAAACTCCTCAAAGTCTTGAGTTAAATCACGTCTTTGGCCAAATAAGGTAATATTCACAGGTTCTGGGGATTAGAACATGGGCATATCTTTGGGGCCACCATTCAGCCTACTACACAAGGTATATCTTTTCCTGTCCTTTTATTTATTTTTAAAGATTTCATTTATTTATTTGAGAAAGAGAGAGAGAGAGTGCCCGGGGGGAGGGGCAGAGGGAGAGGGAGAAGCAGACTCCCCACTGAGCAGGGAGCCTGATGCGGGACTCGATCCTAGGACCCTGAGATCACGACCTGAGCCGGAGGCAGATGCTTCACCGACTGAGCCACCCAGGCGTCCTCTCCCATCCTTTTATTTTTAACTTATTTGTGTATTTGTAGTTAAAGACTATTATAAATAGCGTACGTTTGGGTCTTACTTTGTTATCCAGTCTGACAGTCTTTTCCTTCTAATTGAGGTGTATGGTAGATGAGATGTCCACACTCTAATCCTGTGAACCTGTAAAACAGTAACCCAATATGGCAAATGGGACATTGCAGCTGTGATAAGTGAAGAATTTTGGTGTGGGAAGAGTATCCTGGATTATTGGGGTGGGCCCAATATAGTCACAAAAGTCTTCAAATAGGAAGGCAAGAGGGTCAGAGTGAGAAGGAGATGTGATGACAGAGCAGAGGTTGGAGTCATGTGCTCTGAATATGGAGGAAGGGGCCGTGAGCTGAGGAATGCAGGCGGCCTCTGGAAGTTGTAAAAGGTCAGCAAACAGATTCTCTCTGGAAGGAGTGCAGATCTGCTGATATTTGGATTTTTAGCTCCGTGAGACCCGGGTCGGATTTCTGACCTGGAGAACTAACTGTAGGTGTTTTATGTTGTTGGAAGCCACTAAGTTTGTGGTCGTTTGTTCCAGCGGCAGTCGGAAAGTAAGGTGTTTAGCTCATTTATATTTAATGTGATTATTGATATAATTAGGCTTAAATCTTTCATCTTGCTGTTTGTTTTCTCTCTGTGTCATCTTGCAGTTCCTTTTTTCCCCTGCCTTCTGTTGAATTAATTGTTTTAGTTTTTATTTTTATCTCTTTTGTTGGCTTTTTGCCTATACTTCTTTGTTTTTTACTTTTAGTGGTTGCTTTGCAGTTTAGAATTCAGAGCTTTAATTTATCGTAGTCTACCTTCAAGTGATATTCTGTCACTTTATAAAGAAGGTAGAAACTTTACAATAATGTACTTCTGTTTCCCTTCTCCTGGTCTTTATACTGTAGGTTTTTTTTTAAAAGATTCACCTATTTATTTGAGAGAGAGAGAGAGAGAGAGAGAGAATGCATGAGCAGGCAGAGGTGCAGAGGAAGAGGGAGAAGCAGACTCCCCGCTGAGCATGGAGCCTGACACAGGGCTTGACCTCAGGACCCATGACATCACCATCTGAGCCGAAACCCAGAGTCGGATGCTTAACCGACTGAGCCAGACCCAGGCGTCCCTATTCTGTAGTTTTCATATAATTTACTTATGCATAAGTTGTAAGGCCCACAATACATTTTTATTGTTTTTGTTTATAGTCAATTATCTTTTAAAGAGATTTAAGAAATAGGAAAAATATCATATATTTACTCATGAAGTTTCTGTTTGTAATACTCTTCATTACTTTGTGTAGATCCATGTTTTTATCTGGTTTCATTTTCTTTCTGCATAAAGGATATTCCTCAACATTTATTACAATTCAGGTCTGCTAGTGGTGACTTTTTACATCTTTTGTATATCTGAAATGTCTTTATTTCACTTTTGCTTTTTTTAATTTTTAAAAATCACGGTACAATATGTATAACATCAAATCTGCCATCTACACCGCTTTGAGTGTGCAGCTCAGTGGTGTTCATCATCACTGGCCATCTCTAGAACTCTTTTCATCTTGTAAAACTGAAACTCCAGGGTGCCTGCGTCCTCGGTCAGTGAAGTGTCTGCCTTCGGCTCAGGTCATGAGCCCAGAATCCTGGGATCGAGTCCTGCTTGGGGTTCCTTTCTCAGCAGGGAGTCTGCTTCTCCCTCTCCCACTCCCCCTGCTCATGCTCACTCTCTTTCTCTCTCTCTGTCAAATAAATAAATAAAATCTTAAAAAAAAACATGGAACTCTATACCCATTAAATAACTTCACATTTCCCCCCTCCCTCAGCCTCTGGCAACCACCATTCTTTCCTCTATATTTCTTTAAATTTGAGTATCCTCGTACCTCGTATAAGTAAGACTACGCAGTATTTGTATGTATATTAAATCCCCTCTGATCAAAGAGCTCCTGCAGTTTTTTTTTCCTGATCAGACCCGATACATCCATTTAGGCAACTTTATCCTCAAGGCAGCATAGCGACAGGACTTGGAATTCCAGTTTGGCTGTCACTTACTAGCTGTACGAGCAAATTACTTAATCTGTCTAATCCTCAGAATATTACCAGGGAAAAATGGAGAGAGTAATACCTACTACCCAGAGGGTTTTTTGTGTGAGGAGCTATGAGACCACCTGACACACAATAGATGTTCAATTGAGACTATGTCATTTCATCCATTTCTTCATCAGCGTCTTCTGGGCTCTTCGATCTATGCTTCTCAGCCACAGCCTCCCAGAGCGTTTTTTCCTACCTCCCCATCAATCCCACACTGTGCTGCGGCCCTTTTTCTTGGGATTCTTTTTCAACACGTGTTTATCTTAAAAAGTAACCAAAGCTCATTGTGAATGAGTGATTGTGGCTTAGAGTGTTCCGAAAGGGGAAAAGCAGTCGATATCGTTTTGGTACCACGGTAGGTCAATAAAAGGACGTATTATGGGGGAAGGACAACGTTTGGTTACCCCAGCCTCGCCCACAGCACAGCCTGTGCGTGGAACCGCGGTGAAGGGGGTCTGCGTCGACTCTCTTGGCATGAGATTACTTTCTCTGTAGTCCCTTCAGCTCGCTAGCACGGTGCTGTAAACATTTCATGGGCAAGAGGAGTAAAGAAATGGTAGGCAGGCAGATATCCTTTCTTTCCTGCTCTGTCTTGCCCCTTACTCTTTGAGCTCACAGGGCCTAGCTCTTGACAGCTGGGAGAAACAGGTCAAGGTTGCCTTGGTGTCTGTCCTTTGCCTGCCACGTGTTCCTTTCTCCCAAGGGCCCAGTGTGTCCTCCTACCCGGGGTCATTTCGCTCTCAAATCCCAGGAAATCCTGTTCTTCCCAGGGAGCATGGCATGCCTGAGGCCTCCCCAAAGCCTCACCTCAGCTTCCTCGGGACGTGTTCTGTTCCTTGCTCTCTCCAGCAGTCCCGGCCACCTAGGGGATGAGGGCTGCAGAGAAGAGGGCCCTCAAGCTCTTGCCTTGGCATGCAACCGGGCTGCTGTACTTTTCACCGGCTGTCACCAGCTCCGAGCACTGAGCCCCCCTGTGTGGGACAGTACTTCCCCATCTCCCAAGCCCTTTCCCCCCCTCTCTAGGGACACTGCTGGTGATCCTCGGGTGGCTTGGTTTTCAAGGGCAGGTACGCCACCAAAACAGAACCGCCCCTTCCTGGATTACTGTATCTCCCACTCGTGGTTCTAAGTTACTGTCCTTGAAATTGATATTTGAGAAAACTATAAGCCTCTGCCGAGGCAGCCATCCCTCTCCACGCGTGGGCTGTTCTGTCTTACCTTGGCTCACAGGAAATGAAGAAAACAAGCTATTTTTGTTTAAATGACCGAGACTCAACATTAAGCATTCACTCCTTTCTTTGTGTAGCAAACAAATGGCCATCATGTACCTACCCTCGACGAGGTGTTCCTGACAGCGACCTCCTCAGTATATCGCGTTGCTTTCTGTTCACTCCATCAGCCGAACGCTTCAGGGAAACGCGAAGACCTGTACATGGTTCAGTTACGAAAGCAACCAACTGACATAAAGTCAGGCAACTTTTCAACGACCGTCAGCAAATCTTTCCAGGTTGCCCTGAAAGGCAAACACCACTTGAATCACAGGTGTGGACATAAAATCATACGATTATCGTCTCCTGAAAATCAACCTGGGAGGGTCTGGGTGTGCTCATCGAAGGACATCGTCTCCCAGTTCGCGGAGCCACTTTCAGAG
Organism: Ursus maritimus; assembly: GCF_017311325.1. Taxonomy (NCBI): domain Eukaryota; kingdom Metazoa; phylum Chordata; class Mammalia; order Carnivora; family Ursidae; genus Ursus; species Ursus maritimus. Next base: position 30,911,653 of record NW_024423319.1, on the reverse strand, counting down.
TCTGTGCCCTGGTTCTCCCAGTGTGGCCAGATACTTGTCCTTTGGGATGAACATTCGACCTCACCTCCTCCTTCAGGAAGCTGGCGCTCACCCCACGTGTGGGTTTGATGCCCCTCTTCTGCGTCCCCTGAGCATCCTGCACTTATGTCCGTCGACGCACTTATCACACTGACTGTCTGTGTCCCCTGCCTGGCCGAGGGCTCCCTGAGGGCAGGGAAGATGTCCTGTTTGATTTGTATCCCTGGGGCCAGGCACATCCAGGACTGGTTGCTCAGTAAATGTTTGTCAATTGAAAAAATGTGCATCATAGTTTTGGACTATCTTCACTGCAAGCCCGTCTTTCTTCTTTTAACAGAGAACGTGATTTTCAGAAAACAGATGTGATTCGGAAATATGCTGGGTGAACAAGGTATTCACCAAACCTAATAACACTGTCTTTATTTAAAGAGGAGCTGTCATCATAATGTATTGAGTGCTTTTCTTCTGTGAATCACGATCTGTCTCTGAAAACTCTTGCAGAGAAGGAATCACAAGATGTTTAAGTGCCAATATGTGTTTAGCAAAAAAAGATCAGACAAATAACTATTTGTGTTGAAAATTATTGAATGCCTGCTCTAGGGAGCAGGGCCTACAGTTTAGAGGTAAAGAGCATTACTCTGGAGCTGGATGGCTTGGGTTCAAATCCTGGCTTTGCATCTAACTTAGCCGCATAGTCTCTGACACGTCACTCAACCTGCTGGTACCCCAACATAGAGTCATTGGGAGGATTAATTGAGTTAATTCCATAAAGCGCTTAGCACACAGAGCCAACTGTCATTGTGCGAGAAACATCCGAGACAGGGAGGAGTCTGTAGCCATAAGCATCTCAGCGTGGTTTTATAAGCACCGAATGCCCTCCACGCAATTCAAAACATGGTCCTGAGAATATGAGTGTCAGTACAACCAGATGCTTGGTATTCATGGTACTGAGGAGAACAGAAGGACCTGAGAGAGAACACTCTTCTACTAAAATACTTCCTTTTTTTTTTTTTTTAACAAAGAAATGGTATGTGGTGTTAATGCCTGTGAAAGTATTCAGTGTTCCTCACTTCACTTTGAATAGAAACCAGCCTGGACAGAGAATTCATAGCCTCTTATCGTCAATATGTCTCTCTCTCAAACAAAATTTGGTTCCGATTTCAAAAACTAAGATACAATGTTGCTGTGATCTGGAAAGGATGGAATAATCTAGAGGGATTTGCCGTTTTGCCAAGATAATTTGGAGCTTGACTATGGATTCAAATTGCATCAAAATTTAAGATTAGTAATATTAAATAATGATATAATTTACATTTGGGGAGCACATGGTTTCATTACTGTGTCATTTCTGTTACTGTGCAGAACATCGTTCTTTTCATTAAAATATTGGTTGCCTTTTTTAAACTAGAGTTTCCCTGTCTCGGAAATAGTCATGAAGATGACAATTTATCTTGCAATCAGTTATTTTGCATGATTCATGAAGAAGCACTTTAAAAATAACTTTGTAATAAAGACAGAAAACTGTTTCTTCACGATTGTGATTCATCAAAATTATTTTTGAACATTTGGTAAATCCTACTTCTGAAAACTTTTAAAGGACATTAACGCCCCATCAGAGTCTGTTTCAGGGCCTTCTTTATGGATTCTGCAAAAGCTTCAGTAGTGAAAGTGGGCTTGAGAGGTGAGGCAGCTGTGGATAACTGTGCGTACCTGGCCCCTCCTCATCTCCTCAGTTTCTCTTCCGAGAAGTTCAAAAGAGTCAAGGGATTATTTGGGGGAATTAAAGTAATTGCCAAGAGAAACAGCACGGGCCTGCAAACCCTTCCAACATGGCGGGTTCTGTACTTCTGGGTCCAAGGGGCAAGCCAGGGGTGGGCTGTGTACTGAAAGGTTTCTCTCTTACCAGAGAAGACGGTGGGGTTACCATGCCATTCCTTCCCCGCCCCCCCATTCCAGTAGAGTTACCAATGCTGTTTCTTGAGAAGAGAGCTGTGATGGAGTCACAGACATGTCTTCGTCAGAAAGGGGGAGAGAATATGGCAGTGGTCACTGGAGCCACGGGCTGGATGGGGCATCTGTCCAGGTTCGCTTAGTTATACTGAATTTCCTGCTTTAAAGCTTGTAAGTACGATTTGGGGAATGGGCAAGATCCCATTCGGAGTTGTACAGAGCGAGCACCCAGCTGCCATCTTCATTTTCCCCCACAGGCTATTATCGGCTCGTCCTAAAGTGAAGTGTTTTATTCTGCTACACGGATCATGAGTAGAGCGAATCATAGAGCAGAACAGCGTTGGGAAGGAAATCTGCACGCTGAGCGTGCGTAGGATCAACGCCCTTCCCGGACACCAGTAACGAGGCCTAGATTTTCCAGCCTCACCGGGAACTTCCTAAGGTTCTGAAAATGACGTTGTCACCGACTACAGCTATTGTCATCCCCATTGTCCTTCTAACATCAACATCTTTTGAAAAAGTCCACGTCGATGGCACTTTGACTTTGGTAGCACTTGCTTTCTGATGTCCTTTCATAGGATCTCAAGGCATCCTGACTCCCTATCCTCGTGACCCCCTGCCTCCCTGGGGTCCCCTAAACCCAGGCGCTTTCAGTCAGGATGCTAGCTAGCTGGGGGCCACCCAGGTCCTTTCTGCGTTGAAATGTGTCCCCTAAGGGCTCCCGGGTGGCTCAGTTGGTGAAGCGTCTGCCTTCGGCTCAGATCGTGATCTCGGGGTCCCGGGATGGAGCCCCGTGTCAGGCTCCCTGCTCAGTGGAGAGTCTGCTTCTCCCTCTGCCCCTCCACCCTGCTCATTCTCTCTGTCTCTCTCTCTCTCTCAGATAAGAAAATAAAACCTTTAAAAAAAATGTCCCGCCTAATTCTCCCCTTGCCAGACAATGGTCCCACTTCCTGCTCACTGTCCATTGTGCCCCTCAACCTTAAAATACCCGTGAGTGATGATTTGTTCCTTCAGTGTCCTAATTCAGTCTTTTGAAGGGCGAGTGTAGAGGTTTCTCTAGGAAGTTCACAAATCCTTACTTGAAATTGAAAAATGTTACGTATGCAGAGTGGGGAATATCCACAGATTCCTTGAAATTCTCAAACAGGTCAATATCCCTCTAAAAATTAAGAAATATTGCATTAGGGTTTATTTAGTTGCCATTTGAAGATTATATTTTAACAGCTCTCCTGGAAATAATCCCTTAGCCTAGGGAGATGGTCCTATGAGAAATAAAGAGCCGGCTACATGGTACGGAATATATTATTTGGAAGAGGGGTTTCATGATACCTCACCACATTATATGGGTAACCACTTATTTTTCTTGCTCTCTCCCTACTTAATAATAGTGACAAAGGGATTTTATGCCTTCTGTTTCACCCTGTGGTTATGGCTTTAATGAACAGTAAGATATAATGCATCTAAACTATTAACACAAATGCCAGAACAGGATGGGGAAGCATTAAGTCCACTTTGGTTTGGCAAACAGTTATTTGGTACAGTGCTAGGTGAGATAGGATAGAAAGAGAAATAAAATCCTATGAGGTATGAACCTTCTAGAACATGACAATCCCTGGAGGGGGGGGGATAAATACACCCCTACACACCTACATAATATTAATGTCAGACAGACAATGAGATGTGCTACTAGAGAATATGGGGAGGAGGCATTAACACTAACTAGAGAGCATCTAGGAAGTCTTCACTAAAAGTAGAAATGATTCTATCACTCCTCAAACCCCTGGGCCCCTGCCCTTCTCTCATCCCCTCTTCTTTCTTTTTTTTAATGATTTTTATTTTGTTATATTAGTCACCATACAGTACATCCCCAGTTTTTGATGCAATGTTCCATGATTCATTACTTGCGTATAACACCCAGTGCACCATGCAATACGTGCCCTCCTTAATACCCATCGCCAGCCTATCCCATTCCCCCACCCCCTCCCCTCTGAAGCCCTCAGTTTGTTTCCCAGAGTCCATAGTCTCTCATGGTTCATTCCCCCTTCTGTTTACCCCCCCTTCATTCTTCTCTTCCTTCTCCTACCGATCTTCCTATTTCTTATGTTCCATAAATGAGTGAAACCATATGATAATTGTCTTTCTCTGCTTGACTTATTTCACTTAGCATAATCTCCTCCAGTCCATTCCCTCTTCTAAATAACCACCCCTTCATCTTTCTTTTCTTAAACAGATTCAGTGATTAGGCCCATTCAACCTTAATTTTTTTCTTTTTTTTTTTATTAGAGAGCAAGTGTGGGAGAGGGAGGGAGAGGGGCAGAGAGAGAGAGAGAGAGAGAATCCCAAGCAGGATCCATGCCCAGCACACAGCCCAACACAGGGCTGGATCCCACAACCCTGAAGTCATGACCTGAGCTAAAACCAAGAGCCAGATGCTTAACTGACTGAGTCACCCAGGCACCCCTCTTTTTTCTTTATTAGGAAATATTTCAGACCTAAAGAAGTTATATAAAACATTACAATAAATACCCACGTGCCCACTACTTGGCTTAAGAAATAAAACATTACAGGGGCGCCTGGGTGGCACAGTGGTTAAGCGCCTGCCTTCGGCTCAGGGCGTGATCCTGGCGTTATGGGATCGAGCCCCACATCAGGCTCCTCTGCTGTGGGCCTGCTTCTTCCTCTCCCACTCCCCCTGCTTGTGTTCCCTCTCTCGCTGGCTATCTCTGTTAAATAAATAAATAAAATCTTTAAAAAAAAAAAAAAGAAAGAAAGAAAACATTACAGATACAATCAAAGCCCCCTGAGTACCCACACCCTAGAATTCTCTTTTACTGACACCCTCTGCTTTTGGCTAGCAGCTTTCAGAGATGACCCTCATTGAGCCCCGTCTTCTGGTATTCATGCCCTCCCTTAGAGTGCAGGCTGGACTTAGTGACTTGATTCTAATGACTAGACTATGACAGAAGTGATGGGATGTCACTTCTGTAATTAGGTTACAAAAGACTGTGACTTCCATCCTGCTGACCCTCTCTCTTGCCCTCTCACTTGCTCTGATAAAGCCTACTGCCATGTTATGAGACCCACGTGGCAAAAACTCAAGGGAGGCCTCTAGCCAACAGTTTAGAATGAAATGAATCTTTAGTCCAACAGCCTGTGAAAAACTGAATCCTTCCAAGAACCGTGTGAATGAACTTGGAAGCAGATGCTCTGCCGTGGAGCCTTCAGATGAGACTGCATCCCTGGCCCACACGTGATTGCAACCTTGTGAGAGACCTTGAAGCAGAAGACCCAGCAAAGCCATGTCTGGATTCCAGAGAATATATGTTTTAAGCAGCTAAGTTTTGGGGTGATTTGTTATACCACATGATAACTAATACACCTTCTAAGTGGTAACCACTATCCTAAATGTGCTATCATTCCATGGTCTTGTATATATGCTACATTTATCTGCATCATTCCCATGCATGCCTGTACACGCACACTCACATATAATCTATATAATACTACGTATTATAGACATATATCATGCATGTATGTGTACACACACTCTAGAAATTATCAAAGGAAACCCAAATATATATATATACCAAATATATATATATATATATATATTTTTTAAAGAAATCTTTCTATGGCAGTGTGTGTCTAAAAGTTTAATGTGCCCAGGAGTTACCTGGGAACCTTGTTAAAATGTGATTGTGAAGGTCCAGGGAGGGCCTGAGAGTCTGTATTAGTAACAAGGATCCAGAGGCTGGCTGTACATCTCTCTCCTTACAAACATTGTTTTAACTTGACATTTTAATCTACAGCGGATACCAAGAGAAGAACTCAAACTAGGATTACCCAATGATGCAAAGTGGTGGCTTCCGAAGAAGTTAAGGTGGCTCAAACACCAACAAATAGCGTAGGGAAACAGTGCACTCAGTGTTATCGACCTAAAAAGAAATCTGTCCACACTCAAGTTTTTTCACTTAAAACAAACTTTTACTTCTAAGCTGAATGAATGCTGGCACATATATGCATAGAATTTAGGATAAAAGTCAGTTGTCAGTGGCTATCACCTTTGTGGGTGATGAAATGTGGAGTAAATATCAGTATTGAGAAAATTTCCCTGGGCAAAACAAAAACCCTGAAAAGAGTGAAGAACAGAGTCTTTCTTTTTTTCCATCCTTTTCCTTCCTCCCAACTATAGGGCAAAATAAGAGAAAATTAACAACGATAAACATTAACCTGCACCAGTGACTTTCTAAATCTAAGAAAATAGTCCTCTGTATGTGCATGGTAGATCTCAATAAGGAGAAAAAAAATACATTTTCTCTTTGTAATTTGGAATTCTGTGTATCTGATGGCTTCCACCCCTGATCGCACCAGCCTTGGCTCTGTTGCCCAATCTCACAAACGCTTGCCTCTCCCTCCCTCTCTCTCTCTTCCTCCTTCTTTCTCTCTGTCTCTCTCTCTCTCTTCTTCTTCTCGCTTTTTTTTTTTTAGAAGAGCCATTCTGGGATTTAGATACAGCTGTGCACAGTTTCCACTTCTGACCAAGTAACAGGGACTAGATTTACCCTCTCACTTGAAACAACCAAAAAGCAGGATAAAATATACCAACTCTATCTGACTTGGTTCCCTGAGCTCTCAGATTGGTGTCCTCAACTCAAGGAGTCTGCCAGGCTCTATCTTAGCTCCCCTTCCCCATGTCCTGTCCTGGAAACTTTCTAAAGGCAGTAAGTTGGGCCAAATCTTCCACCTGAAGACACTGGGAAAAGAAGGGCAAACCCAACCTAGAGCAAGTCAGGAGGAAATAATAAAGATCAGAGTGGAAATTAATGGGAGAGAGAATAGAAAAACAATGGAGATAAATCAATGAAACCAAAAGGTGTTCTTTTGTCAAGAAAATTGACTAACTTTTCATTAGATTGACCAAGAAAAAAGGAGAGATGACTCAAATTTCTAGAATCGGAAATGAACTTACATAAATATAAATGAATTCTATGGATAATTACATGCCAACAAATTAGGTGAAATGAACACTTTCCTAGAGCAACACAAACTACTGAAACTGACTTACGAAGAAAAAAATTATTTTAATAGATCTATTACAAGAGACTAAATTCGTAATTTTTTAAGAAACCTGCCCACGAAGGAAACACCCCAAGTTCAGATGGTTTATCACTGAATTACAACATTCAAAGAACTCATACTAACTCTTCACAAACTTTTCCAAAAAATGGAAAAGGTGGAACCCTTCCCAGTTCACTCTATGAGGCCTGATATTACCCTGATTACCCTAATACCGAAACCAAAGACATCCCAAGAAAACTAGAGATCATTATCTGCTATGAATATGGGCACAAAAATCTGCAACAAAATAGTAGCAAACTGAACCTAACAACATATGAAAAGAATTATGCACCGTGAAAAGTGGGATTTATCCTAGGAATATAAGGTTGGTTTAACATCTGAAAATCAGTTAATGTAATGCATCATAGCAATTGAATAAAAAACAAAATCACATGATCATCTCAATAGATGCAAAAAAAGCGTTTGACAAAATCCAACACCCTTTCACGACAAAAACACTCAACAAACTAGGAATAGAAGGGAACTTCCTCAACAAAGGACGGCTACAAAAGACCCACACCATACTTAATGGTGAAAGAATAGATGCTCTACCCTTAAGATGAGGAACAGAACAAAAATGTCTGCAGCTCAACATTTTGCTGGAATTCTAGCCAGCGTACTTAGGCAAAGAAAGGAAATAAGAGGCATCCAGATTGGAAAGGAAAAAGTAAAATTATCTCTATTGGCAGAGGACATGATCTCGTATGTAGAAAATGTTAAGGAACACACACACACACACAAACCCAACAATTACAGCTCATAAAAAAGTTCAGCAAGGGGGCGCCTGGGTGGCTCAGTCAGTCAAGCATCTGCCTTCCACTCAGGTCATGATCTCGGCATCCTGGGATCGAGCCTCGAACCCCACATCCAGCTCCCTGCTCAACGGGGAGCCTACTTTTCCCTCTTCCTCTGCCTGCCGCTCCCCCTGCTCGTGCTCTCTCTCTGTCAAATAAATAAATAAAATCTTTTTAAAAAAAGTTCAGCAAGGTTGTAGGATACAAGATCAATATACAAAATCAACTGCATAGCTGTATATTTATAATGAACAATCCCAAAATGAGATTAAGAAAACAATCCCCGGGCTGTGTGGGTGGCTCAGTCAGTTAAACACCTGACTTTAGCTCAGGTCGTGATCTCAGGGTCCTGGGATCAAGTCCCGCATCACACTCCTTGCTCAGTGGGGAGCCTGCTTCTTCCTCTCCCTCTCCCTTTGCCCCTCCCCCCACCCATGCTCTGGCTCTCTCTCTCAAATAAATAAAATCTTTTAAAAATTCCATTTACAATAGCATCAAAAAGAATAAAATACTTAGCAATAAAGTTAAGAAAAGGAGCACAAAGCTTATATACTCTGAACACTTTAAGACACTGTTGAAAGAAATTAATGATCTAAGTAAGTGGGAACATATCCCATGCTCGTGCACTGGAAGATTTAATATGGTGGAAATGGCAGTACTTCCTAAATTGATCTATAGATATAATGGAATCCCTATAAGAATCTCAGCTGGCTTCTCTTTAGAAATTGGCAAGCTGATTCTAAAATTCATATGGAATTGCATATGACCCAGAATAGCCAAAACAATCTTGAAAAAGAACAAAGTAGGAGGATTCACACTTCCCAATTTCAAAATTTACTACAAAGCAACGACAATCAAGCCAGTGTGGTAGTGGCATGAGGATAGACCTATAAGTCAATGAAATAAAATGGAAATTCCAGAAATAAAACCATGTATCTATAGCCAACTGATTTTTGACAAGACTGCCAAGATCAATCAATGGCGAAAGAATAGTCTTTTCAAAAATAGTGCTGAGACAGCTGGATAACCACATGTAAGAGAATGAAATTGGACCATGCCCCACACCATATGCAAACATCAACTCAAAATGGATTTAAAAACCTAAATATGAGGGGTGCCTGGGTGCCTCAGTCGTTAAGCTCAGGGCTTAAGAGTCCTGGGATCCAGCCCTGCATCGGGCTTCTCTGCAGGGAGCCTGCTTCTTCCTCTCCCACTCCCCCTGCTTGTGTTCCTGCTCTCGCTGGCTGTCTTTCTCTCTGTCAAATAAAAAAAATAAAATCTTCAAAAAAAAAAAACCTAAATGTGAGAGCTAAAACTGTAGAACTCTTACAAGAAAACATAGGGATAAATCTTCATGACCTCGGATTTGGCAAAGATTTATTTTTTTAAAAAATTTTTTAGAGAGGGAGAGAGAGATAAAAGAAGGGGGAGGGGGAGAGGGAGAGGGAGAGAGAATCTTAAGCAGGATCCACACCGAGCACGGAGCCCGACACAGGGCTTGATCTCCTAACCCTGAGATCATGACCTGAGCCAAAACCAAGAGTCAGACGCCCAAGCGACCGAGCCACGCAGGCGCTGCCCCACAAAGGATTTTTGTTTATTGCACCGAAAGGGTAAGCAACAGAAGGCAAAAATAAATCGGACCTCATCAAAATTAAATACTTTTGAGCTTCAAAGAATACTCATCAAAGCACAAAGACGACCCACAGAATGGGAAAAAGTATTTGCAAGTCATTAATCTTATAAGGGAGTTGTATCTAAACTATATAAAGAATTCTTACAACTCAATAAAAATATAAATAACCCAATTAAAAAGTGGGCAAAGGATAAGAAGAGAGATTTCCCCAGGGAAGATATACAAATGGCCAATAAGCACATGAAAACTTGCTCGATGTCATCAGAGAAATGCAAATCAAAACCACAGTGAACTTCATGCCACCTTATACCCACTAGAATGGCTATAATAAAAGTCAGATGATAACAACTATTGGCAAGGATGTGGAGAAATCGGAACGCTTGTACATTATTGGTGGGTATTTAAAATGATGCAGCTGCTTTGCAAAAGAGTCTGGTAGTTTCTGAAAAGTTTAAACATAGAGTTACCCTATGAACCAGCAATTCTCTTCCAAGGTATGTACCCAAGAGAAAGGAAAATATATGTCCACAAAAAATTTTGTACATCGCAGCATTATTCATAATAACCAAAAGCTGAAAACAACCCAAACGTCCATCAACTGAAGAATGTAGAAATCAAATGGGCTATATCCATACAATGGAATCTTATTTGGTCCTAACAAGGAATGAAGTATATACACTGACGCACGCTACAACACGGATGAATCTTGAAAACATTATGCTGAAAGAAGCCAGTTACAAAAGACCACATATTGTGTGATCCCACTTATTTGAAATGTCCAGAATAGGGAAATCTATAGACAGAAGGTAGATCCATGGTCGTTTAAGGGCTGGAGGGAATAGGGAATAGTCAGCTAAAGGGTACGGGATGTCTTTTTGAGGCGATGACAATGTTCTAAAGTTGGTGAAGGTTGCACGTATCTGTGAATATGCTAAAAACCGTTGAATTGTATACTTCGAACAGGTGAATTGCATGGTATGTGAATTACATCTCAACACAGCTATTAAAAAGAAGCTGAGGCATTCCTAGGGCTCATCTTGTTTGTTTTCTCTCTGGGATCACTGTCCTTTGTTACCTAATACCTAGTGTCTTGAAAACTGTTGCTTCATGTTGTCCTTTTTTTTTTTTTTTTGATCGTTTCATGCGGAGGGGAAAAATACAAATCCTTAGCCAGAAGTAGTAGTCTCCCTGTTTTTTTAATTGGCAAAACTGAGGCCAAAAGCAGCTAACGGGCTTGCCAAAGATCGTGCTAGTTAGTGACAGAATAAGGACCACAACCAAGACTTCCTGATATCTAATCCGAATGCAGACACCATTGTTTCTTGTCTGTCCAGCTTCTCGGGCAGCTTGATGGCAGAAGGTTAATTAGCCAGTCATAGACAAAGCAAATGTCTGTGACTCGAGGAGCCCCGAAAGGCCCAGATCAGCTCTCTGCCTTCCCCTCGATCACCAAGCATGTATTGCACACTTAGGGCAATGCTTGTTCCGGAGACATTCCTGGGGAGGGAAAAGCACGTGCCATGATCTCTGGCAACAGGGGGCTCACCATCTGTTTGGAAGAAAAGGCGGTACACGAACCATCTCTGGGACTCGAGGACGATAACCTGTAATATAATGAATGTCTCGTCAGCTGTGCAGCCAAAACTGTCGGGAGGGGTCACGGTGTGTGGGCTTTACTCAGGAAAGGTTTCCAAGGGGAGGAAAAATTTGGGTTTCAAAAGACAAGCAGCATCCCCTGACTGGGTTGGGGCACTGCAGGCAGGACGTTGTCTCCGGAGGGCGGAGGGCGTGTGTTAAAATGCACGCAAGGCCTCAGAGGTTCCTTGGCTGTAAGCAAAGCCCGAGTCTTGGGGTGGGAAAGCGCTGGGGTACTGTGCTGCCCACAGGACAGAGCTGGGGGATTTGCTGGAAGTCCTGTGAGGAGTGGGACGACTAAGAAGGCAGCTCCTTAGCCTACTGCAAAATCAAATGCTCCCAGGCAGTGTTTCTAGGAAAGCAAGTGTCTTGCCAGGTCATGAAAAGCTGGGCTGTCCTCTTGAAGTTACAGACCCTAGTTATTCAATAGTCCAGAGCCTCGTCATTCAATCCTTCACTGAACATGTACTGAACACCTACTATATACTGGGAATTATACTAGCGGCTGGGGATTCTCAGGTGCCTAAGACTTGTGCTCACCCTAGTTCATGGTCTAGAGAGGAGGACACTTGCACGATGACAGATTTCCTTAGGGAACAGTGCTCTCTTTCCCCGCCCGATTCCACCACCCACCCACCCCCACATCGGTCAACAGAAGCGGCCAAGTCCTTCCCCCTTGCACACCTGGGGGTCAGAGTAGGACAGGGGGAAGGACACAAGGCTACAACAACTTGGACAGGTTTCCCTTCAATGTCAGGCCTGGCAAGGGCCACTCCCTGAAGACCCATCCAGAACTACCCTGTACAGCCTGGGCCCAAAAGTCACCACCTCCAGGCAGCCTCCTTTCCTGTGTCTGCTCCCCGCCCCACCCCCACAGCCTCTCCTGAATGACAGTGACCTGTGCGGACCTGGTTTAGCTCCCTTGTGAGCACAGGCCATTGAGGGGGGACGTCCGCACTTCGAGTTTGTGACAGTCACGGTGTCCTTGCGCGGGTGGGTGTGGGACAAATGTTTGTGGGCTGAGTTCCAAGAGCTTTGTAATGACTGTCCTCGTCAACGGCGTCGCTCTTCTACCTGCCTAGGGCTTGACTGTCTACCGGGGGCCTTATCCCCTCTCCGTTTCCGTCTCGGGACCCTCTCCACGGCCTCCCGTGAGGTCTCTGCTCCTGTGGCCCGTGGGACGCTCGTGGTGCTGTGATGCTGGGCGGGGAGGGGCCGCAGCCCCTGGGTGCGAGCCTGTCCCTGGCCTCCTAGTCCCACCGAGTCACAGCCGGACGGGGCTGTGGGTGTTCTCCCACACAGGGGGTGCTGTCCCCCTGCAGGAGCCTGAAGCCCTGGGGCAAAGGGCCCGGAGCCCAGCCCCTTCTGCTGCTGGCGGAGGCCAGGGGAGACAAGGGGACCTTCAGGATCCGGCCGGCCTCTCGGGACTGGACCTTGCCTCCCCCGTCCCCGGAGGGTCGCCGCACAGGCCCGGGACTGGAGCCCAGCCCCTGGGAGTGGGGTGGGTGGGCAGCTCTCCATCGTTCCTGTGGAGCAGGAGTGCAGACCTGCCGGGTCCTGGGCGGTTGGCACCGCCGAAGGCTCACCTGGCTCGTGGGGTTTGAAGCAAGATCAACATGCCTCCGCTTGTGCAGGGCTTTGCCATTCACAGAGACACTTCTCCATCATCTCCTCGATGCCTCACGATAGGCAGATTAGGTGCTGGGTTTTCTATAAAGTGTAAATTCACCTTCTTCATTCATTTTTTTCTCTCCCTTCTGGTTTTATAATTTAGAGAATTGTACTCCCCCCCCCAAACCAACAGAAAAAAAAGTGAACCTTAGCAGTACAAGTGCCTGAGAAAAATACAAACAAACCCATGCATCTTGGTTGACAGTTAAGTCTGATAACACTCCGCTCAGCAATTACAGAGCAGAGACGTACTCTCTGGTGAGCAAACGGTCGAGTTTCAGGGAAAATCCGTAATAACTATGAGCATATTATGGAGTCAGAAACCCAACTTACCAAACAGATTCATGAGAGAGTGGTTATTCACAGTTTGAAGGTATACTTATTTCAGAAGAGACTCATAAAGTTATTGAATTTGAGTGAGTATGCATTTGTATGTTCTAGTCCCCGGGGTTTTCAGATAGGAGTTTATAGAAAGTGACTTGCTCTATCCCGCAGCTGATTAGTGGCCAAGCCTAGGACTTAGGCTCATTCTTTCTGAGCCCCAGACTCTTCATTTGAGCCTCCCTGGAATAGAGGGTTTGCTTCCAGACTACTCATTAAACACTCAGTAGAAAGAAAGGAAAAGAATGTCTTAAAGCTCGGGGTGTGAAGCCGTCCTACGTTGACAACCAATTAAAAACTCAGATAAAGTGGCGCCTGGGTAGCGCAGTCATTGGGCGTCTGCCTTTGGCTCAGGGCATGATCCCGGCGTTCCAGGATCGAGTCCCACATCAGGCTCCTCCGCTATGAGCCTGCTTCTTCCTCTCCCACTCCCCGGCTGTGTTCCCTCTCTCGCTGGCTGTCTCTCTGTCACATAAATAAATAAAATCTTAAAAAAAAACTCAGATAAAGTACCTCTGAAATGATTATATGCTGCAAAGCAGTTGATGGGGAAACAAGACTTGAATTCCTTAAAAGGGATTTACAGTAAAGATCTAGAAACTCATCTAACAGCGTATTCTGGAGGAGTGAATGGAAGATGTCAGGGTAGAAAGCCAGAGTCCTGATCAGATTCCTTCTGGCTCTCGGACCCCACATAAATCATTGACTCTTCCTCAGCCTCTATTACTCATCTTAAGTGAAAGAATGATGCCAATATCTAAATCGTTCCCAAAGAGTAAACTAAGGTCATCTAATCAGTCCCCACATCTGCTCCATTTTATCCTGAATGTCTCTTGAGCCCTCATTTCTCCCTAGCCTCACTGGCCTTCCTTTAGTTCACCTTTCTGCCTGGTCTCCCCCAGGCTGCACTTTGTCATTCATCCCTTTCCACTTTGCAGCCGAAGATCTTTCTAAACAGCAAAGCCGGTCCCATCATGAATCTGCTTTAAACCCTTCAACAGCATCTTCTTCCTCTCAGGATAAAAGCACAAGTCCTTGCCGTGGTCTACATAGCCCTTCATGTCCTGGAACCTGCCTGCCTCTCTAGACTTATCTCACACTGCTCCTCTCGCTAAATTCTACGCTCCAGCCATGACACACTAGTAGCAGTTCGCTAGTGAGCCAGCCTCCCTTACCTCCAGGGTTGGCAGTGGCTTTTTCCTCTATCTCAAATGCTCAGCCCCTTCCAGCACGCCTTTCCTCCCCCAACCCCGTAGTCCTGCAGAATTCTGGGTCCGTATTACCCACCTGGGAAGCCCTCCCCCACTCTGAACTCTCCTCGTCTGAGCCCCCATCAGCACCCTATGCTTCTGTCTTCTCAGCACTCATCTCCCGAGTGCCTTCTCCCATGCTAGTCTCTCCCACTCAGTTCGGCAGGACTGTCTTACTCATCATGTTTCCAGCAGAGCCTGTTGAATGAATGACAAGTGTTTAAATGCTTTGTAAATTGCGACTTGCTATACAAGTGTTAAGTATTATGTAATATTACCATGTTCGGGTTGGCTATTTAATATTGTTGGCCTGCTCACCCATTTGATAATAACGGATATCACATTTCAATTACATCATTCTGGCTCCTTCTTAAACCCACTACTAATAAACACTACCACTCACCGAGCATTTAACCTGGGCTAGGTTCTGTGGTAAGATTTGAGACATATGATCTCATTTACACATCATCATAGCAATCTTATGTGAACTAGGTTCTATGATAAACATCATCCCCATTTTTCAGTTGGAAGCACTAAAGCGGGCTCAAAGAGGCGAAGTGGCTCGCATAGCATCAAATAGCTCGATTTTGAATCCAGATACTTCAAGATCCAAACCTGAATTCTAGGGGCGCCTGGGTGGCTCAGTCAGTTAAGCATCTGCCTTCGGCTCAGGTCATGATCTAGGGGTCCTGGGATGGAGCCCTGAGTCTGGCTCTCTGCTCAGTGGGGAGTCTGCTTCTCTCTCTCTCTCTCACTCTCCCGCTGTGTTCTCTCTCTCTCTCCCTCTCTCAAATAAACAAATAAAAATCGAAAAAAAAAAACCTGAATTCTGACATCTCCCAGTTCTCCCAAGGTTTTCAGATAAAGACACTATGAGCAGTGAAAAGCAGCCCACAGAACGGGAAAAGTGGGAGAAAAAAATTGTAAGTCACGTGTCTGATGAAGGATTAATACCCAGAATATAGAGAGAACTCTTAGAACTCAGCAACAAAACAACAAACAACCCGATCAGAAAAAAAATGGGCAAATGACTTGAATAGAAATTTCTCCAAAGAAGACCTGCAAATGGCCAGTAAGCAAATGAAAAAAAAACACTCAAATCACTCATCATCAGGGAAATGCAAATCAAAACCACGATGAGATGCCACCTCACCCCCATTAGGATGGCTCTCGTGAAAAGAAAACAACAGAAAATAACAAGTGCTGACAAGGCTACGGAGCAATTGGAACCCTTGTGGTTGCTGGTATGAATGTAAAATGGCGCAGCCGCTATGGAAAACAATATAGTGGTTCCTCAAATTAAAAATAGAATTGCCAGTCCATCATCATATAATCCCACAGTTCTACTTCTGGGTTTCGATCCCAAAAAGTGAAAGCAGGTTCTGGAAGAGAGCTTTGCATGCTCATGTATGTAGGAGTATTATTTGCAATAGTCGAAAGGTAGAAGCAACCCAAATGTCTGTTGACCGATGAATGAACAAGCAAGAAAGCAGGATGAATGTACCTCCAGGGGAATATTACACAGCCTTTACAAGCAAAGAAATTCTGACACAGGCTACAACATGAATGAACGTTGAGGACATTATAGTGAGTGAAGTAAGCCAGCCACAAAAAGACAGTACCTAGACTTGTCAGATTCATAGAGACAGAAAGGAGAATAGTGGTCGCCAGGGGCTGGAGAGAGGGGGAAATGGAGAGTTGCCATTCAACGGGTACACAGTTTTGGTTTTGCAAGCTGAAGAAAGTTCTGGAGCTGGGTGGTGGTACTGGTTGCATAACGATGCGAATGTACTTAATCCCACTAGACCGTACACTTAAAATGGTGAAATGGTCAATGTTACGTTTTATATATTTTGCCACAATTTATAAAAGATTTTAACCATTCCCAGGCCTGCCGAAATTTTCAGTTCATTTTCTTCTGATGGATGTTTGCTGTTTTCTCTCCAGATAACCTGCCTTTTGTTTCTTTTTCCCCCTAAGACCAGACTGCTCTCTGCCAGGATCTCTAGGGCCTCCGCACTGGCCAGCAGCCCTGCAGAGCGCGGGGCCCGGCCCGGGGCCGTTAGCTTGCTGTCCTGGGAAGAAAGCGCGTCTACTCCAGCAGCACTCGGTACAGTCAGCAGATGGCTGTGGGTCCCTTCTGTTCCCAGGAATCCCATCGGGACTCACTGCACTGTGTGTTTTCCATCACTGTGGCTAATCCCAACAGTGACGTTGGGCGTCGTTATTAATAGGTGAAGGACACACACACACAGAGAGGGGCAGTGGCTTGGGCTGAGTCACACAGCAAAGTTAGACCTCGGAGCTCCCAGCCTCTAACTTTGCCCTGGGCTTTGTCCCACACACCTGGCAGTTCCAGAGACTTGCTCCTTTTTGTACTCTGGGCAGCCAACTCTGGCCAACCAAGTGGGTCTGATTTGTCTTGCAGAGAAATGAAGCACAATCTTCCTTGAGATGATAGCTTCTGATCTTTCTATTTCTACCGGTTGGCAGGAAACCAGAGACCACACTACTTGCTGAATGACCTTGAACACATCATTGAAAGTCTCTGGGGGGCGGGGGAAGAAAGTCTCTGGACCCTCAGTTTTCCCTTCAGTAAAAAGTAGACAAGAATTATTGATAGCCACCCCCCAGAGAAGCTGAGGATGAGCTAGGGAGAGAAGGATTGGGGTGCACTTATCCAGTCCGTTCTGCATTATCCTTTACGTGGGTGAACCCCAAACCTCGCTAAGCATCATCATCACATGGGTAGCCTTTAAATATAGAAATCCCTGGGCCTTGACCAGCTCATCTTCCTTGAATTTCTCCTTTTTTCCCAGCCAGGTAGCCCCTGATGTGAAGGGAAGCCCCTCGAGTTGAGAAGTGAGGTGGTCTTGAACTTCTCTAGTTAAATCCTCTCCCGCTTGGCTTAAAGGCACCCTCTCTATGAGCTGGGAAGCAGTGCCGTCTGTCTCCTTTGAGCTCTCGCTTGGACTCGCTGTTCCCCCGATTTTGGCACTTCTCACATACTGCCTGTTATTTTTACTTAACTATTTCAAATCTTTGCCTCTTGTTTCCTCAGTTAGCTACTGGAGGGTGAGAACTGTGCCGTATCCTTCTATTACTGCCCACAAATGCCAGCTCCGTTAGCACATAGTATATGTTCAGTAAACATGTGCTGAATTGCAAATCGTGTAAGAAACCTGAAATAACTTCCGACTTATGTGGGGAGATGTTCTGTGTCCTTTGGAAGCTTTCTGCTCGCATGGGAAGAACGTTAAACAGAGACGGGAGGCCTAGCTTCCGATCCTGGCCGTGTCACGGATTCCCACAGCAAGTCAGTTCCCTCATTTGTGAAACTCGGGCTGATCTGTCAAGTTTGTACACTTTTAGTCTTGAGCGGTGGGTTTGGGCTACTCTAGATGCCAAGAGGCAGCCTTTTTCTTGTCAGTTTAATGCCCATGATGACTTTTTTCCCCTCATAAAGGCTGCATAATTTTTTTAAAAGATTTTATTTATTTATTTGACACAGAGAGAGAGAGAGAGCACGAGCAGGGAGAGCAGCAGGCAGAAGGAGAGAGAGAAGCAGGATCTCCGCTCAACAAAGAGGCCAATGTGGGGCTCAATCCCAGGACCCTGGGATCATGACCTGAGCCGAAGGCAGATGCTTAACCAAGTGAGCCACCCAGATGCCCCAAGGCTGCATAATTGATGGGTCACCCCCAGTTTATAACATGAGAAACTCAAGTAAAGAGTAAGTAAGTGCTTTGGCCAAGCTATAGTGCATAGCGTGTATGTGTGTGTATGTGTGTGTGTGTGTGTGTGCAGGGTTGTATGGGACTGTCGGCTCTTTCCAATTTTAGTATATGTGCTGCCAAAGCGAGCACAGGACTGTCAACACTTAATTATCTGTGTGTTCACTATCTCCTCTGTGAATGACCCAGGGCAAAGGTATGACCTTCTAGCTGGATGTCCTTTTGTCCCTCTGCACTCTCCCATGCAGAACCAAAATGTCCACTGCATGTTCAGTAAGATCTGTTCAAATTCTGTCCTTTGAGGGGCACCTGGGTGGCTCAGTGGGTTAAGTGTCCGACTCTTGATTTTGCCTCAGGTCATGATCTCAGGGTCCTGGGATCGAGCCCCACATCAGGCTCCACACTCAGCAGGGAGACTGCCTGAGGATTCTCTCCCTCTGCCCCTCCCCCTTCCCTCTCTAAAAGAAAACAAAATCAAAAACAAATACTGTCCTTGGAGGAGGAGATGAAAAACCCAAGACACTAGTCTTGCCCTCATGGAATTTCTAGTCTGTCTAGGAAGTTGGGATAAGAATGTGTGGGGAAAGTATGTGCAACCATCTGTAAAGGGAGTGCCTGGGAGCCAAGTGCTGCTTTGATCTCTCTCCAGTACCTACAACAGTGCCTCAACAAATATGTGAAAATAGGTGAAAACTGCCATGGTTTTCAAACTTTTATTTTATTGTATTTATTTTTATTTACATTCAATTAATGAACATACAGTGTATGATTCGTTTCAGAGGTGGAAGTCAGTGATTCGTCAGTTGCATATAACACCCAGTGCTCATTCCATCACATGCCCACCTTAATGCCCATCACCCAGTTACTCCATCCCCCCACCCCCCTCCCCTCCAGTGACCCTCGATTTTTTTCCTATGATTAAGAGTCTCTTATGGTTTGTCTCCGTCTCTGGTTTCCTCTTGTCAGACTTCTTAAAGAAAGGAAAGCCTTTCTTCGGTGAGATTGTACTCCAAAGCGCACTGTGAAACAGACAGACAGTTGCAGTGCTGCCCTTGAAGGGAGCTAGGGTGGAGCCCTGCCAGCTGTCTCCTCTGGGTCCCAGAGAGGTTCCTCAGCGCCCAGTTGGAAAACTTTCTGTAGTCACTGGAAAAGGATCAACCCGTGCTCTTCCCGCCCACCACCGTTAACCATAGCCACGGGGGATCCTAGTAAGATAAACTGAGGTTTGAAGAACCAGGCACTCCCAAGGGAATATTTGCATCCGAAATGTGTTGTCCATCTCTCCTGCCCCCTCCTTGTAGGGAGCTCCAATTAGTGACAGCAGAGGGGAGGAAGTTTTGAGTAGAGGACTTTTGAGTTGGTCCACAAATGTATGTGGAGGTGATGTGTGTTTATTTTAAATAAAGAAGGAAAGAAAGCCACTGTGGTGATGTTTTCCAGAATTCCATAGAAGCCCACTTGGTGTTATCCTACAGGCGGTCCTGATATGCAAATACAATAGAAACCTCTCATGGAGTCTGTCCGGTCAGTGAGCACATGGTGCCGCCTGTTTTTGGTACCAGTGCGCCCTGCATCACCCTGGCAGCTATTAACAATCCTGGCCAAATTCATGGTCAGCTTCGGGTACACACAGATGCCAAAGGGGGCTTCCTGGTGAGAGCATCGCTACTCCATGCCTGCAGGACTGAAACCGCTGCCTGACTTGCCTTGGCCTTCTCCTCGCCCCCTCCCACCCAGATGGGCAAGGGAGGGTGGTCCAGGGAGCAAGGCGCATCTCAGAACTGCATCTGAAAGACAACTGGCAGTGACCAACATCTTCTTAAAAACTTGTCAAAGGGATAAAGATCTTGAATTAAGCTTTCATCATTATCCATTCACGGTGCTTTCATTTCCTCTCATTACCTGCCCATT
This sequence comes from Ursus maritimus, assembly GCF_017311325.1. Lineage (NCBI taxonomy): Eukaryota > Metazoa > Chordata > Mammalia > Carnivora > Ursidae > Ursus > Ursus maritimus. Next base: position 30,891,555 of record NW_024423319.1, on the reverse strand, counting down.
ACCTATAGACTGTCCCTCCTCACAGGTGTCAGAAGGGGAAGACAGATAATTAAGGTTGGGGACCCTGCTATAGACTGAATGTTTGTGTCGCTCCAACACTCTTATGTTGAAACCGAATCCCCCAATGTGATGGTATTTGGAGGTGGGGCCCTTGGGAAGTGATTAAATTAAAAAGGGCTCTCACTCTCATGAATGGAATTAGCGCCCTTATAAAAAAGATCCTGGAGAGATCGCTCACCTTCCACCCTGTGAGGACACAGCCGGAAAATGGCTGTCTATGAACCAGGAAGTGGGCCCTCACCAGACACCAAATCTTGATCTGGATCTTGTTCAGCCTCCAGAAGTGTGATAACTACATTTCTGTTTCTTAAAAGGCACCCGGTCTATAGTAGTTTATTATGGCAGCCTGAATGGACTAAGACCGAGCCCATTCAACAGCAGGGCAATTCGAAGGGTGAAAGGAGATTCCCTTAGGAAGCTGGGAGCCCCAGCTTCTCCTCCACTGCCTGGCATGGCCATCTCCTCCCCTCTTGGCCAGTCCCCTGACTTCTCTATCTTCAAAATCTAGCTCAGGCCTGACCCTGATGAAGAGGACAGCAGTCTAGCCACCCCTGCCCTTCTGCTACTACTGCCGACTTCACCCCCTTGTCCAAGCCACCACCACCCCCCTCCAGCATCTGGACTAGTCTTGTACTTAAGTAGTTGAGTTGGTATCAGGAAATTCAGTCTTAGGATAGAAGCCACTGAAGGCGAGGGCTGGAGGGAACCCTGGAGAGCAGGAGAAACTAAGGCCTGAGTGGAGGACTTGCCCAAAGTCTCATAGCAAGTCATGGCGAAGCTAGGGCTGCAAGCCATGTTTTCCTATGAGCGCTTTGTGCCTTCCTGGCTACGTCAGGAGCTCCTTGGTTTCTGTTCTTGGTCTCTTTCCCCTCTGTTGCAGAGTCCGTTCTCCCCTCTGACCCTTCCCCCAGTCCTGTCTCACCAGAGGGAGGCTCTAGAAATCGCTGCACAACAGTTGTTCTTTGGGACTTTGGTGTTGACTCGAGGGGAGATTAAGGACCTGAAGAGACACAGAGCCCTGACGGAGCCTGTGGTCCCCAGCTCTGAAACGTGACTTGATCCCAACTAAGATCATCCCTGACATGTGTTCAGAACCCCAAACATCGGTTCCTAGAGTTTAGATCATTTGCCCAAGGTCCCTCAACTAAGAAAGGGCCACAGCGGGAACCAACTGTAGGTCCTCGGACGCTGGGGCGGCGCTGGGCCCCCGCGCGCGGCTCCAGGCACTGCTCGGAGCCCCCAGGCGGCGGAGGCTCCGGGAGCCAGGGGCAAGCCCAGCCCTCGCCCCCCTGCTCGCAGCAGCGTGGCGGTGGCGGATGTGCGTTATTACTTTGGGTCTCGAAGCCTCTTCGTTTGCGCGAGTGGCTCCCGTCAACTTCTGAGGGCGGGGGGTGAGGAGAGATCGCGTGAGCAGTTCGCACGGGCCTTCTGGAAGGAAGCGGGGCACCCTCGAGGCCGCCCAGCTATTGTGAGCCCGGCACCGCGGCCGGCACACAACCCTCGCCCCCCTCCCCGCAGCCGCCCGCCGCGACGCGCCGGGGCCGAGAACGAGGCGCTCCGGAGCCCCGAACCTGAAGGCAGCGGGGCCCGCCGCTCGAGCGCGCCAGGACTCGCGGACTTTCCCCGGGGGAGCGCTCTCGGTTCCTGTCCCGCCTGTGGTTCTCCCACGCCCCCAGGGTACCCGCTGAGCCCAGCGCAGTTCTCGTGGCCGCGCCCCCTCATGGCCCCCCAGAGCCCCCCTCGTGGTCCCCCAGGGCCTCGTGCCCGCCGGCGACAGGTTCTGTAGCTGGCGGGAGAGCGGTGAAGCGCGGGACACGCGAAGCGCCTTCCCTGGGCCCCATCCGGCAAGCGCATCTTCCTGACGGGTCCCTCAGCACTCGGCGAGCGCCACCCAACTTCTGCGCCCGCCGGACCCGCTGTCCGGGTGGCTCCCAGCACAGAAGCGCCCTCGGATGATTACACTCACTACCTTTGGGGTAGGCGCTCCCGGGGGAAGGCGGTGAGGAACCCGAATGTGGGCAGCCGGGACAGGGCTCCCAGGGCTCGCGAGCCGCGGCCGGAACTGGAGTGAGGGGGGTGTGGGCTTCCCGGGGACCGTCCTAACACGCTTCCCTCCGCAGACGTCAACCGTAGCCCCTAGGCGGGCGAGCCTTCCGCATCTCCTCAGAGATCTGGCGGGCTGCGCACCTCGAAGTCTTGGCGTCTCGAGGGATGGGTTGGGGGAGGGGCAGCCAGCTAAAGGCTGGTTGAGGGGACCTGTTTGCCGGAGGGTTTGAAGGTGGGATCGGGTAGGGTTTGGTGACGGTGAAGCCCGAGAAAAGACTTTGGGCTTTTTTTCCTTCCCTCTCCTCAGAAAAGCAACCACATTGTGAGGGGGAAATAGGGAGGAGAGTAAACACAAACAACCCCAAAGAGACGCCAAGAAAAGCGAAGCCAAAAGAAGCAAGCGCAACACTGTTACAAAACTGTCTGGTTTTGTAACAATTTCCCTGCCGCTGGCCAATGAGCGGCGTGGCGGCGCGTCACGTGGTACTGTTTTATATAACACTTTGCTGAGACAAGACAGTTATTAGTCGGCGCGGGGCGGCCGGCATGGAGCTCGTGGAGGCGCGGCAGGGGCTGGCGCGCGGCAACGCGGCGGTGGCAGTCCGGACTCTCTTCAGTCGCCGCTCTCCGCTCTAGGTCTCTGGCCCTAGACGCCTCTTCCCTGCGCGCCTGTCTCCCTCTATGGATTCACTTCAGACTGGACAGATGCTGAGCTTGCCCGCCGAGCTCGGCGGCAACAACTTAGAACTGGCGGAGCCGGCGACATCCGCGGCCCGCGTCGACATGGGCCCCCAGCCGGAGGCGGCTACAGAAGGCTCCGCAGCTTTAGCCACTCGGGAGCCGGAGCCGGGGCCGGAGCCGGAGGAGCAGCCTCCGAGTACCCCGACGCCCGAGTGCAAAGTCCTGCTCAAGCAGGCTGACGCCCTGGCGTCTGGGGGGCGCCTCCGGGAAGCCTTCGAGGTGTACAGACAGCTCTCCGAGCGGCAGCAGCTGGTGGCCGAGCAGCTGGAACAACTGGTGCGCTGCCTGGCCCAGAACGTCCCTCAAGGCGAGGCGCTGCCGCCGGCGCCCCCGGACGGGAGCGGTGCGGCGAGCCGTGAGGCGGCGGCGGAAGAGGCAGGGGCGCCAACGGTCGCCGCGGCCACCGAGGTGTGGGACGGCTTCAAGTGCCGGAAGTGCCATGGGTTTCTGTCAGACCCCGTGTCCTTGTCGTGCGGCCACACCTTCTGTAAACTGTGCCTGGAACGCGGGCGGGCCGCCGACCGGCGCTGCGCCCTGTGCGGGGTCAAGCTCTCGGCGTTGATGGTGGCCGCCGGGAGGGCGCGCGGGGTCCGGCGAGTCGCGCAGCCGCCAGCGGCGGCGGCGACCGCCGAGCCACCGCCGCCGCCGCCGCCACCGCCGCCGCCGCCTTTGCGGGTCAACGTGGTGCTCAGCGGCCTCCTGGGCAAGTTGTTCCCCGGCCCCGCACGGGCGTCGCAACTCCGGCACGAGGGCAATCGGCTGTACCGCGAGCGCCAGGTGGAGGCGGCGTTGCTCAAGTACAACGAAGCGGTTCGCCTAGGTGAGCCCACCGCGTCGCCGGGCCGGGCCGGGCGGGGGAAGGAACGCGGCGGGGAGTTGGGGGGCGCGGGGTGAGAGAGGGCCGTGCCTGGAGTGGGGGAGGGGTGTCTGGGGTTCGGTCTCTGACTTGGTGTCTGTCGCTACCAATTTATCGCCCTTTCTCTGTGTCCCTGTCTGTCCCTGTCGCTCTTTGTCTTTTTCTGGGTCTCCTCGTAGCTTGTATCCCCGAGTCTCTCGGTCAGCTTCAGTCTGGGTCACTGTTTCTCTGTCTCTTTCGCATCTTTGTCCCCCCGTTTCTTGCGCGGGGTCGCGCGGTCGCTGAGTCTCTCTCCGCCCTCTCCCGCCGCGCGCCGGGGCTGCTCTTGCACCTGCCGGCACCTTCCCGGCGGGCTGAGGAACTTCGCACCCTGCCCACACTCGCGCCGGGGCCGCCTGCCTCCCGCCGGCCCGCGACGTTCGGTCGGCGCGGGAGTCTGCCGCTCGCGCCCGGCCCGGGGCCGCCGTGGCGGCGGGAGTCGGCCCTTCCGGGGCCGCGGCTCCCGGTGGGGTGGGTCCGGCGTGGAATTAGGTCAGGAGAGCACTGGTTGCATAAGGGCCGCGAGCGGCCCGGGCCGGGCTGCCCCTCCTCCGCGCGGGCGGGATTGTGTAACGGCTGAGGTAACCGAAGTGGGCCACGCTCGCCTCGGAAACCATCCCGCGAGCGTGTGCAGGGGGAGGGGAGCGTTCGCGCCCCGCTGCCCTGTGACTCATTGTCACCGCTTCCTATCACACGATCCTCGGCTGAAATAGATGCCCCCCCCCCGCCCCGCCCGCCCGCAGCCTGCGCTCTCTTCTCGAACCCCTGCCCCGCCAGCCCGGCGGGCGGCCGGCCGGGCGCCGCAACTGCTCGGGGATCCCCAGGGACCGCGGGCTGGCTACGGAGGGGGGCGCGCCTCGGTCCCCCGCCGCCGCGCGGCTGGAGGAAGGACGGGTGGGCTTGGCTGCTTCAAGGGCAACGTGAGCAGCCCCACTGCTCTGGCCGCGCCGGGGCGCCGAGCTCCCTCGAGGAGCGGCTCCCGCTGACCCTCCGCGTCCCGACCCAGGAAGTGGCTGCGGAGCTGCGGGCCGGTAGCGCCCAGCTCGGGCCAGCAGCCGGGAGCTCGGCCGGCGGGGCGCGGCGTCTGGCGAAGCGTGCCGGGGAGGAGGCGGCAGGGCCGGGCGGACGGGGCTCTGGGGATCCGCGGGTGCCCTGAGCCCGACTCCGACGGGTGGAGGAAGGGGTGGGCTCGAGGCTCCACGTGTCGACTCGATACCCGAATTTGCAACAGGTAGTGGGGGAAGGGGAGGAGCGCGGGCTGGCGGTGCAAGGCTGCAACGCGAGGTAGAGGAGGACCCCTCCCCCCACGCACATCCTGTGCCCAGGCGAGGCACACCCACCGTGAGCCGGCACCGGGCTGGCGAGTGCCGCAGAACAAAAGGGGATAGCATACGCTGTAAACTCTGCTAATGTCTGGAGAGCGAGCAATGGGCACTCAAGCAAGTCCTCTGTGCAGCCCTGGGGAAAAACCCCACGAAGCGTGTTCCAGCAGCCGCAGCTGGAGCCCAGTCCCTGGGCAGGAGCGGGGCAACCTGCAGACAATGGAGGTCACTTAAACCCAGATCTCCAAGGGAGGTTCCATTCCTTTCAGCTATACCTCAAGGGCCAGGAAAGCCCCTTCCCACTGTCTTCCTCCCTCTTTGTTGCTGCCGCTGCTCTTCCCCAGGGAGTTTCTTCCTTCACCTTTGTTAATCTGAGAGGTCAGGGTGAAAAAAATCATGACAGCCTTACCCTTTTAAGAGGTAAGGGGCCTCCCCAGCAGGCGGGTATATCTGTGCTGGAAGATGGCCACTGTCCCCTTATTATTCTATGTAGTGCACACCCTTCAGAAAAAGGAACATGTCCCCCGCCCCAGCTTCAAAGCTTCAAAGTCTGACCAGCTAGCTCTATGACTTGGAGCGGATGCCTTCTGCTCCCTGGGCTTGATTTTCCTCATCTGAAGAATGGATTGGGTGAGCCAGGTGAATTCTAAAGGCCTGTCCAGCCCTGGCATCTAGTGATTCAAAGTGTTAGTGAGAGCCAAGCTTGCTGCATTCCCAGCAGCCTCGTTTAGGTTCACTCACATTTGGCCATCTAATGAGAGGATGGAGCCTTGCAAGTGCATTCAGAGAAACTTCATACGTGCTGGGCTTTGTAGACAGAGGTGTTGCTAATGTCATGAGAAGACTAACCTGGACTTGTCTTCCTGGTGGGCAGGATGGGGGTCACATCTGGCCACCTCCCTTTCTCTCCACCCTGGCCTGTTTCCTTGTGGGTGATACCTCACTCAGAAGCCAGGCTGCTGGGTGGTAGCCATGCATAGCCTCGAAGTAGGGGGCCAGGGTTTCCTCTGTGTCAGAGCCGCTAATGCACCACTGACCCCATAGGCCCTCTAAGGAACCGCTTGAGAAGGGAGCAAAAATTACTTCTTTATGGGGCACCTGGATGGCTCAGTTGATTAAGCATCTAACTCCTGATTTCAGCTCAGGTCATGATCTCAGGGTTGTAGGATCCAGCCCTGGGCATGGAGCCTGCTTGGGATTCTCTCTCTCCCTCTCCCTCTGCCCTCCCCCCCCCATCAAAAAATTTTAAAAAATAAATAAAAGTAAACAAACTTAAAAAAATGACTTCTTTATAGTTGGGGAAGCTCAGATCCAGAGTGGCTTGCGGGGTGTGGGAGGTGTGTGGCAGGTAGGGCAATATCAGGGCTGGAAATGGAGTCTAACCCTTTGGATCCCCAATAGCGAAATCTGAGATAACTTGCCATTTGCTCAAGACCCATCCTCATACAGGACTTATGTGTTCGTGCTGGGACCACTAATGAGAGCTTTTTTTTTTTTTTCTCATTCTGGCAGCTCCAAATGACCACTTGCTTTATAGCAACCGGTCTCAAATTTATTTCACCTTGGAGTCTCATGAGGATGCCCTGCATGATGCAGAAATAGCATGTAAGCTCCGCCCAATGGGTTTTAAGGTGAGTGGAATGGGAGCGATGGGAATGGATTGTACTATAAACAGGAATTGGCAGGAAGGGCTGCCTCCCTGAAGGTTTGGGGCACTAGAGCTCAAGTAGAGCAGGGAAAAGGCTTTGCTAAGGAGCTGGGGGTCCCTTGGCAAAGGGTAACTCTGGGGTCTGCAAGGGAACTGGATTCTTCCCCAATTTACTTCTTCACCTGATGACCTGCAGAGCAGCTAGGCTTTGTGACTCTTCAGAATATGGACTTAGCGGTCAGACCACCGGAATTTATGCCCTAGCTGTGCTACTTCTACCAGCTGTGTGGTCCTGGGCAAGTTACTCAACCTCTCTGTGCCCCATCTCCTCATCTATAAAGTGGGGGGATATTCAAAGCACCTACTTAACAGGGTTTGTTGTGAGGATTACATGAGCTGATTCATGTGATATGCCTAGAACAATTCCTGGCACAGAGCATTATATGTTCTGTCATTTTCAGGGACAGTAGAAAGCAGAACGTGAGAGAAGTATTGCTGGCTGGTTGTGTTATTTCAAGTCCTTAATATAATCAGCCTGCTGGTAACCCCAAACATCTAGGTCACATGAAGGGGTGGTCGGAGAAAGGCTAGACACCTCTTAGGTCACTTTCTGCATCTCTGGCCTCAGGACTGGCCCTTAGTCACGTGTCAATATTTTGTTTAGGAGATTAGGCTTGAGCCTGGGCTCTACTACTTGCAAGTTAAGTGACCATGGGGAAGTCGTTTCACTCTCTTGACCCCAAGGGTCCTTGGTTGCAAAGCACAGCTATTGCTGTCTGCCCCAATTGCCTCCTGGGGAATGTGGTGTGAGGGCCACAGGTGAGCATGATCAAGAGGCCATTCTGGGAGCTCTGCCGTTTGCTGGGCCTTGGTGCAGTGTTCTGTCTACACAACCCCCGGATAACACCTCGGAAACCCACCTTACCCAGGTCCTGATCTGTGATCCCTTATCTGAATCCCATGGAGCCAGAAGTGTTCAGAGTCCAGAATGTTTCTGATTTCAGAAAGACCATATACTAGGTGGCACCCTCAGTGAGCCCTGGACAGCATCCCACAATCACACATGCTAATATTTCTGCCATACATTATGCAAAAATTCACACTAAGTGAAATAAAGACTAGGACTTATTCTATATCATATGTATTTGCCACCTAATGACTTCTGATGCCAAGCTTATGAAACTTTGGATTATCAGACTGTTTCTGGAGCTGGTAACCTCAGATAAAGCATCCATGGACCTGCACACTGGGCCGTTAGTGTCAGAGTGAAGCTCTTATGTTCTTTGATGAGGAGGTTTTCATGGGTTATGGCAGAGTAGTATGTTCTCCTTCCCAAGGAACAGATTTGCAGTTTACTAAAAGTCACCAGTGTCTTGACCCAAAAGAGCTTCAGTGAGAACATTTCATGCCTTATAGCAGGTGCAGGTCAGGAAGCTGCCTGGGGTAAGAGGACTTCTCTTGCAGCTTCTTCCGCTCCCACCCTAAACCTAGGGCCTAAGGGTGGGAGCCTTCATAGTACAGTGGGAAGCAGGGCCGAGAAGTAGTGGACCATTTCGGATGAAATGGGAAAAGTGACTTCCCCAGTGAAATCAGAGTTGGTGGAAGTAGTAAACAGGAGTTTCATTTCCCCAAAGTGCTGGGGTAAGTGGAGAGGCAGCTCAGAGAACGAACGATATTGTCTTGAGGGTTGAGAGAATATTTGAACTGATGCATATGATTCCAAACCAGCCCATACCCTGATTTGCATAGTTCCCACCATTTCTGTGTGCAGTGCCCCTAGGGGAGGGGTGTACCTCCTGAGGTCCTAGTCCAGCCAGTTCAGCCAGGCTCAGCGGTACTCAACATATCCTGTAGATGGTATAGCTCTCAGTGGGTGGGCTGGCTACCCTGAGCAGGTGGAGTATATGGGTCGCTATTTGGTATGATTGGAGGGGTCCTAGAGACCTCTCCAGTCTCCCAACACTTATCCCTTCTAGCTGCCCTGAAATGTCACGTAAGTCTGTCTCCAGGGGGCCCCTGGCAAACACTGCTGGGAGGAGCAATGAAGGAAGCCATCAACACCCAAGTTATCAGTCAAGATTAGGCTCCAGGAAGAGGGTGGGGGGGTACAGGGCAGGACCTCAAGAGGTTTGGAGCAGGGGCCACAGCTCAAGAAGGCAGATCCCTGCCTGCCAGACGGTAGCCAGGCCGGAGCCAGAGGGCGCCGCCCCAGGGCCTGTAGAAGCATGTTAGGAGGGGAAGCTGGGAGTGGCCAGCAGCTGCAACCTGGATTATTTCCTTCTCTAAGTTAGACTCAGGGTCAGCCATGGAGTCAAGGGAGTGGGGAGCAGGCCCCCGAGGGGCACCCTAGATGACTCAAGATCAATGCCCTCTCAGCCAAGTTGCAACGGCCACCTGTCCCAAGGCACAGAGAGAATGTAGCTCTCTTCCCACCTCTTTTATTGTTCCTCCCTCTTCCCCAGGATGCTTTTCTGCTACCTGAGGAGTTTCTCTGCTGGAGCAGTTAGGCAGGGACACCAGAGAGCCCTAAAACTTCTTTATACTTTTTTTTTTTAAGATTTGTCTATTTATTTGAAAGAGAGAGAGCACACGTGCATGTGAGCGAGGGAAGAGGCAGAGGGAATGTTCAAGCACACTCCTGCCAAGCGGGGAGCCTGATGCAGGGCTAGATCTCAGGAGCCAGGAGATCAGGACCTGAATCCAAGAGTCAGATGCTTAACCAACTGAGCCACCCAGGCGCCCCTAAGACTTCTTTATGCTTTTTAAAGATGGGGGAAGGGAACAGAAGTGAGCTGAGCCCACGGGAGGGAAAGCATTTGCTCAGCCCCTGGTTAGCCCTCTGAAGGGAAGTCAGCTTTGTGGAGAAGAGCATTCTGGGGATCCTAGACCACAGTTCTAGTTCCAGCTTTGCCACTGACTATACCTTGAGGTCTTGGAGAAGTCATGTCCTTTCCCTTGGGCCTCTTCTGAAAAATGATCAGCAAGTATATGTGATCACTCAGCCAGTAATGTGGACTAGGTCTTTGCTTGACAGACTAGTTAATAGAAAGGCCTGTCTGGGTGGGTTCTGGAAGCTGGACAGTATGTGCTTAAATGAGGGTTCTTGCTACATTTGGCAATACCTCCAATACAGCAGTGGGGCAGCAGGGAGGTCATATGGCACGATGGTTAAGAAATTAGACTTTGGTATCAGTCAGTCTCAGACTTAAACCCTGATTCCATAATTTACCAGCTGTGTTCCTTTGGGCAAGTCACTTTTCTGGGTCTCAGTTTCGTCTTCTGTAAAATGGGCTTCAGAACATTTGCCTACATGATAGGGCTGTAGATAAGGTAGTCCTTCTAAAACCCTTCACACAGTAACGAATACTCACTAAGCGTTTGGCTAGTGTCAATAAGTTAACAGGCGAATAAGAACAGGATTGAACGCTAATGTTTTCTTCCAGGCACACTTCAGAAAAGCACAAGCCTTAGCCACCTTAGGCAAGGTGGAGGAAGCACTAAGGGAGTTTCTATATTGTGTGTCCCTCGATGGAAAGAACAAAAGAGCAAGATCTGAAGCCCAGAGGGTGAGTTGAGATGATGTCAGGTCCAGCTGCCCAGTGGGCTCCCACTTCTCTGTCTTCTCCAAGGAGGGGAGTGAGGGAACTGCCCTCCCTGGCATTTAGGGCCCTGAGTGGGTGGCTCCCTTGGTTAAGGGGGCAGGAAGGAGACACAAGGGCCAATCGCCTGGAAACACCATCCTCTTGGCATACACAATCAGATTGAGCAGTTCCTGCATTTTTGGAGGAGCCTCTCGCTTCTTACATTCAGCGTCTGGGTTGTGAGTAGGAAAACCAAACCAAAGCAAACCAAACAAGTTAACGTGGGAGTGGAGGCTCACCGATGAGAATCTGCCTGTTGATGAGAGGTCAGGGGTGTGGGGCTGCCTGCAGTTGTAGAACTGTGCTTTGGCTGAGTCATAGCTTCACCAGCCACACAGGGCAGCCAGCTCCTTGCCAGGAATGTTGGTCACCATCTCCCCTGCTATATGCAGAACTCCAGCCTTCAGCCTTGGCTAGAAATAGAACACACACTGTCTCACAAATGTAAGTCAGGGACCCTTACGATATAATCCAAGCAGTCATTCCAACTCTTGAATCCCAGGAGAATGTGGTGGTTTTGTTTTGTTTTTTAATTCATGAAATGTTAGCCCTGGTGAAGGGTCAAGCGTCCTCAGTTCATGGACTGCATTGCTTACTGTTCCACAGTGTGCTTTCACAGTGTGGGCCTAATTGGCCCGGAAGTTGGATGCTGACAGTCAGTGGTGGCCTCTGCCCTCCTTGTGCCCCTCCCCCTATTCACCACCTGTCTCCAGTGCCTCTGTCCCTGTGAGGTTTGGCAGAGCCGTGGGTTAAGAAAGCGAGCAAGAGACAGGATTGGTTTCTGAAGGCTCCAGAAAGGAATCTTTAGCAAAATCAGTGAACTGGGGGAAGCTGAGCTCTGAAGGTTGTGCCTCGCACATATTTCTTCTCTGGAAAGTTGCTTTGACCTGGTTTGGGAAAGTGGACAAGGGGTTCTTGAGGGGAGTACTGGTGGCAGAGAATTGCTCCAGGCTGTGAACCCTTCCCTGAATCTTAAGTATAGTCCATGGTGTAAATAATAACAGCTAACATTTATCGAGCATTTCCAGTGCACCAGGCACTGTGCTAGGGCTTTCTGTGGAGGCTATAATTGAACCCCCACAACATGCCTATGAGGGTAGGTGATGTTATTTATCCCCATGTTACAGATGAGATAGATGAGGAAGCCGAGGCTTGGTGACTTCCCGAGATCATGCAGCTGGTGACTGGTGAAAGGGCACATAAACCCAACTCCATCTGCTTCCAGAGTCTGCCTTCTTAGCCATTCCACCATTCTTTGTCCCAGGAGGACATGCCAGGGGGCTTGGCACTCACTGCTGGGGTAGGGTGGAGAGTAGCAGTGGGACCGTCCGGTTCTGGGGGTGGGGGATGGACAAAGGTTGGTTAGAAGAATCTTGACTTTGGGGGCAGAGTATGCAAAGGCCAACAGAGGCAGGTGTCAGATCCAGGGGTGAGTGGTTTCTTGACTCCTGTTCGTCCATTCCCTACTTGGCCTGAGAGGCTCTGGGGTCATCAGTTGGGGTGACCTTTCTCTCCAGCCACTTTTATAGACCAGCTAGTGTCACTTGCACAACTGCGTAACGGGATGGGGCAAGGTGTTGTGCTAAGCTCTGGAGACCCAAAGAGGCATAAGCCACAGTCTCCGTCCTCAGGGACCTTCCAATCCTGCGTGTGTCATACAGTGCACTATAAATGCCAGGCAATACAAGGGAGCGGATGCCCATAGTGAACGTCCTGGAGTTCTGAAGTGGGGCCAAGAATATGGAGGCGAATTTCCACCGACTGTGATGAGGGCACGGCAGCCATATACGAACACTGAGGCCCCTCAGCAGTTCTTAGGTACTGTACCGTTCCAGTTTCGGGGCTGAAGACTGGACAAAGATGGTCCAGGTTCACTTGGCAGTAATTGGCTACCTCAGGCGCTCCCAGGCCTAGGTTTCTTTTTAATGTTTGTTTTTACCTCGGATTCTTTTTTTTCCCCTTCTTGGTCCATTCGGGTCTTTCTAAGGCTGACACTGAAGTGGAATTGACTTTCATTCACGTGGAATGATTATTCTCACTGAGCACTGATCCCAACTTTTGTTTTCCAAAGCCGCTGGGAAGGTCTAGAATGAGGTCTTAGGTAGTAAATGTAAGAAGTGAAGTGCTGTTGCTGTTTCTGCCTTGTTTCCTTCCATTTCTCCCCTCTGCCTCCCTTCCCACCCCCCTCCACGCTCTGCCCTTTTAACCTTGTACCTTGGGATGCTGTGTGGCCGCCACTGAAGAGCGCCATGCTCTCTTTTCGAAAGTTTCTATCTCAATTCCAGTTAGTTAACACCGTTATATTAGTTTCAGGTGTACGACATAGGGGTTCAACAATTGCATACGTCACCTGGTGCTCATCAGGCACACAAGCACCGTGCTCTGTGGGGGAGACTTCCGGGGAGACTGCTTCAGAAGTGGGTTCGTCCTGTTGGGCCACTCAGGAGGGCTTCTGAAGGCCAACTTTGGTTCCTGGGGAGGAGGGGCCTCTGAAAGCTGGCATTTATGGCCCTGGGCACTGTGAGAACCTCCCCACCTCACTCCTTTACCAACAACTTAGACCTGGGAAGTGGGTTTCCCTGAGCTGGAAGGAAACTGCGATCTGTCTGAGGACTTTGGGCTTGAACGCTCGGCCTCTGCCTGGGCCCTGGGATTTATAAGTATCTTAATTCAATTCCGTCCGGGGTGATGAGTATGTATTAGAGAACTGTCATGGGCCTCCAGAAGCTGGCCATCTGGTTAGAGAGAAAGACTTAGGTGTGCGGCACGATTTGAGAGTAGGGCAAATTCGTGTAATATAAGGTGCTCTATTGCAGTGCAGTAGGGAGCACAAGCGGACAAGTGAGACCAGGGGGTTTGTAGCACCGGAGCCAGCCTTGGAGACTGAGCAGGGTTCGGCTATGTGGAAAGTGTGACATCTCAAGGAGCGTCGTGAAGGCCCTGCTGGGGACCAGCAAGGGGACAAATTAAACTGGACAGAGTTTGGTCGGAATTTCTGTCAGCCTCCTTTGATCAGTTCATACCCTATTCCCCTGAGCAAGGGCGTGGAGCATCCTTTAGGGGGTCTCCAGACACTGCAGCGGCTGCCCAGTGGTAAACACTTCAATGTGTGTTCGAAGCCAAGCGAGCTGCTTTCTTGTGTTTCGTATTATATACAGTATGTCCACGTGTCTGTCTGTAAAACCCGTGCTGGCACAGGGGAGAATTGAAGCAAGAACACGGGCAGCTCGTGGGGAAGCTTGCACGAGAACACACATCCTTGACTCCCAGGCCCTTCTGGGTCCTCTGGGTCTTCACCTGTCTCCTCCCCCGCCCCCACCTTCTCCAGCCGCAAGGGAAACCAGCCCCAGACTGGAACCTGCTTGCCTCCGGTACTTGAAGTTACCTGACAGTCTCTGCACAGCGAAGGCCAGAATGGGGGAGGAGAGGCTGGGTTCTGCTCTTCCCACCACTTCACTGTGGAAGGGATTAAAGTTCCAAGGAGGATGGTCTGGGGAGGAGGGAGCAAAATGGGCCAGCAGGGGAAAGAGCTGGAGGAACCTAGAAGACGTGTGTAGACTTCTACCCACGGGGGTGCTACAGACGTGACTGTAGGTCCCCTGGTGTTGTCTCCTGCCTTCACCTCTCTGTCTCTTTCCTCCTAGATAGGTCTTGAATTCCCACTGCAGGTATTTCTATGGAATGGTAGCATGCAAGTGATGGTTCTTAACTTTGGCTAGGGTGACAGAGGCATCTGTGGTGCCTTTTTGAAATCCAGATTCTGGGGCCACACTTCAGGCCCGGGGGAGCCAGGCGTGGGAACTTGGGACCTGGAGTGTTGATAAGCTGCCCAGGTACCTCTGACACACGCCGAGCTGAGGTGGGGGTCTCTGGCTCCAGGCTGCTTCCCTGGAGTTTCACCCTGCGAGCTGTGTCCCCCTGCCCCTTCTTCCCCTCCCCCCCACCACCCAAACACCTGTAGAAACTTAAGCAGTGAAGTCTTCTGTTTTATGTCACAGCTTCTCCTTAGTTTCTTTTCACCATCAGTCCCGGGGGACTCTCAGGAACATTTTCCCGATATCCTGAAGTTGTTGGCACCTCACCCTAGATTAAAGGAACACGTAGAATCAATGGCTACTGAAGGCACCAGTCATAATCTACCAAAGTTTTCACAGGTAAAACTCAACTCGCCCAGCTCGCTCGCGATGCTTCTTTTGGCTGTTGTGTGGGCAAACGTGGGAGTGAGCCCTGCCTCTCCTTCAGCTCCTGAGAAGGAAGAAGTGGAGTCGCTAGTGGTGGTGTTCTTTGCTAGAAGGTTATTTCTTACGGAGAAAACTGGATTTCAGGCACGGTCCCTGGGGGGGGGGAGTTGGTTTTATTACCTTCATTTTTTCAGTTCTTGGTCAGATCCAGCTGAGAGAGAGATTTGATAGAAGTAAAAAGGAGCTGGCCCGTGTCCCTTGGAGCCATTCAGTCCCGGGCGGCTTTATCAGCTTAGGGGCGGAGCCTGGGAAGAGGCCTAACAACCCCTCCTTTCCTGCTTTTTTTCTTTGTTCAAGCTGCTGGTCTTTGAGCACCAGCTGAGTTCCTTGTGTAAAGACAACTCTATTTGATCCCCAAGTGGAGGTAATTTTATATTCCCACACGGTGTCTTACACATCAGTAGACTTCCAGGACGCAGTTGTAGCCGGGAAGAGGGAAGCAATTTGGGAAGCGTTAAGTCCCTGGGAGGAAGACGGGTCGGGCCCATCTTTGAGAACAAGGGAACAGAACCACGGAGAGATGGGCTCCAGGCCCTGGCTTTCCCAGCAGAGGGCAAGTGGGCAGAAGCTGGGGCTCAGAAGTCCAGACTTGAAGGCAGAATTCAGCCCTGAAAACCTAGGCACCTTGAGGCAATAGTCTTGCCTCCATCCGTGCCCTGTGTTCTCCCCCTGTATGGAAGCCCTGTGATCTCCACGGCTTCTTGGGTTCTCTGACAGGCAGGAAACTTACGTTTTCCCTGCTTCTCTCCCCGCTCTTGAGAAGGAATAAAATGCAGGTGTGCCTGACTTAACACACACACACACACAAACAAAAAATGGGGCAGAACCGAGTATCTTCTGAAGTCAGAGAACCCCTAGCGCATGTCGGTAATGTTTGAGATCATTAGTACATGATTGAGAACACTAATAGTGAACTGAGGAAGTGCCGGGAGTGACTTCTCATCACAGCTCAATCAGAAATGAGGGAAAACAGCACCTGTGGCTTTCCGGGCTGAGCCAGCTATGGGGATTGGGCTTCCACATGAACTTTGCTTCACAAAGCAGTGCACTCCCGTGTGGACAATGCCCGGGGCTCTGGGAAAGTTGAGGGAGCAGCCCTGCTGTGGTGCTGCACGTCCCCCGAACTCCCCAGGCTAAAGCCTGAGAAAGACCCACGTCCTTCTTCTCTGCACCTCACTGTTCTCTCCCCACCATACACTCCCCATTTTCCATCTATCTACCATTTTGAGGGGCTAGGGGCTGGAAGGAAAGAAAACAACAGCATTTGGACCTGTGGACTGTGGATTTAGAGTAGAGTTCAGGGTTCTCCAGATAAATCTGCACAAACACCTTGTCATTGGATTTTTTCTAGATCCATTTTCAAATGCTCCCTCCTGGACAAAAATTCTTGAAAAGGCTAGAGACATTATTGGTCGTTTTACCAAATGACTTGTCTCTTTTTCAGACTTCTCACCCAAAATCGAGTCAAAAGAGTAGTTTGTCTTTTGACTAGTAGAACCCGGAGTTCTCTTGACTCTGTGTATAACACAGAGCACTGGAACCTGAGGTAACTCCACAGGCCTGTGCGCACACCCGTGCCAAAGCCTTAGTGAAAGTCCTGTTGGAGCTGGCGTGCGGCTTGCAGGTGGCCTGGAGTGGCAGTGAGGGTGGCAGGAGGTTGAGTGACAGGCTCCACCCTCACTGTGTGCCTTGCTTTCCCTCAGGCAGTAGCTGGGGAAAGATTTGGCCAGGAGAGGGCGGGTTGCCACTCTGTGTCTGTCCCCTTCACCATACCCAAGGTGTCTGTCCTCTCCACGCCTTCCTGTCCTTACCTAGGGAAGTTCTTCTGTCTCACCCAGGCCCGGCATGCCTTCACTGCAGGTGCTGTGTGGCCAGAGGTATGAAATATGTCTTCTGACTGCCCCCCAGCGAAGCTGTGTGTGCACTCAGTGATCAGGGCTGCGTAGCTTTCTCTCTGTCCCCCATGGGTAGCAATGTCAGAAGACGACGCTGGTCCTAAGGTGATACTGATATTTCGCTCTTTCTTCGTCCAGGAAAACCCGGAGATCCCACACTGTTCTAGTCAGGAGGAAGCAGCGGCGGGGGGAGACGGCGGCAGCCTGGCAGTCCCAGTTAAAGTAGAGGGGGAGGGGCAACAAGGCGACCAGAAGGGCCAGGCAGGAGACGAGGAGGAGAAGGGGGACGCTGCCTCTGCAGAAGCTGCCTCCACCAAGGCTGGCAAATGCCAAGAAAAGAAAAGGAAGCATTGTCAAATTGAAACCCAAGACCCAGAGGTGCCTGCGAAAGCCTTGAAGCCAGGTACTGACTCCACCCAGGGAGAGAGGGCCTTGGAGGCGGTGCCGGGGCGCAGCAGCGTCTGCGGGTTACTTGGCCTCCATCCGCGGGCTCTGCGGCTCCGTGGGCTCCGGGCGTGCGGCCAGGCTGTGGCACCGAGTCGTGCCACCTCAGGGCGCGTGAGGCCTCCGTGAGAGCGCACGTGGTTCCTAGCATACCGCTGGGGTTCACTAATAATAAGGGAGAGCCAAAGCCTTGTAAGGTCAGGCCCCATATTGCGTCATGACACCTCACGCCCTTGATGGCTAGCTGCCCTCACCCTCGTCTCCATTCCAGGCACGGAGGAGCAGGGAGGTGCGATCAGGCCTGGCCCGCCTCCTTCCCAGCTGGGGGCCCAGAGGTAGGCTTCAGAAGCAGCAGCCGCAGCCTCACGTCTTTCCAAGACAGGCGGCAGTGCCAGGATTCAGTAGCAGCCTTGAAGGCCTGGCTCGGGCCATGGAATCGCTGCTGCTCCCCCTGCGGCTGTTGAGTGAGGTGCCCGTTGCATTGGAGTCGAGTCCCCAGGGCTCTTGGACATTCCCAGGCTCACATTTTTCTTCTATGGGGCTGCTGGAAGCCTCCCGGAGCCTCCTTCAGGGAATCCCAATCCCGGTGGCTCAGGCGGCCACTGAATCTACCCTCTGGGAGGCAGGGCGAGGGCGGCAAGCTGAAAAACTAATGGGATTCTTTTGCCTCGGAAGTGCTGTCTGTGAAAATGAGGTTGGTCCCTCTCTGACATACTGCTTTCTAAATCACAGATCCTCCGGCTGAGCAGGGGGCCGAGGCTGCTGCCAGTGCTCCACTGCCGTCTTTTGTGGATGCATCTGACCTTGAATGCGCCCTATGTATGAGGTATGTGACGGGGACTTTCACTTATTGCTTGAGCCTTCTTCTTCTGGGGAGTCTGGACCATTCGGCTAGTGACCTGTTGTATGGTTGGTTAGCATGGAAAAGCCTGGTTCTAACAGAATGAAAATCATGCTGTTGTTTGTCTCACGGGCTAGCATGTGTCCCTTGCTTACAGATTATATTCCCTGCACTCCTGACTTGGAAATACTTAAAGAGTGGGAAGGAAATGGTCTACTTGGAGATCACAGACTGATGGCCACACGCTGAATGTCTTTAGTCTGGCCTTCATGGGATTTTCTTGTTGTTGTTAAATGTGAATGTTTGGTGATAGGACATACACTCTCCAGTTGGCCATGGTTCCCCTCTCTCCCAACTGCCTGTGTCTTATATTTGCATTACTTTCCTGGTACCTTGTAGGTATTTGAGTTCATGACCCTGGAACTAATCTCGACTACTGGAGCAAGATCTCAAAGCTCAAGGGCTGACATCAATGCCATAGGCCTATTCTTTGGAAGCCAAGTAGAGGGCCTGACTGGTTTTCGTTTTGAACCATATTAGTAGTAGGCATGTACTTCTTGGCCAGACATCCCTTCTGTACCCAGTGGGGAAGCAAATTATCCACACACCTGCCCAACCCCCTCAGAAAAAAAGGAAGCTGGTACAAGCTTGGGCTGTGTGGAAAAAAAAGTACTTTCGTTTTTTTTTCCTTTCACAGCTGTGACTTTGTGGAGGAAGAGCTCCAAAGCCAGATGGCCTGGGCTTGAACCCTGGCTCTGCCACTTACTGGCTGTTTGACCTGGAGCAAGTGATTTTCTCTGCCACTGTTTTCTCATCAGTAAAGTAGAGAAGGGTAATACCTACCCTATGAGGTTGTTATGATTAATCGAGGGAATCTATTTAAAACACTTAGAATAGTGCCGGACATATTAAATACTCCATAAATGTTAACTCTTTTTCTTGACCAGAGATTCTTTAACTTTAGGCCCGTGGACCCCTGAGGAAGTTCTATGTATGGATTCTAATAGATCTGTGAATTCCCTGAAGTTGTATGTAAAAATGTATATGTGTGTGTGTGTATTTCCAAACAAAGGTCCACAGATTTCAGTAGAGTCTAAAAAGTGTCTTTTTTTTCCAAAATAGCATTAAAAGAAGGCTGAGACATTTGCATAAAAGTTGTTAAGATGGTTGGCCCAAGAGATGTCAAGAAAAATCCTGTGGTCTACCACACAGTGGGATCCAGCCACCCAAGGATCCTGAGATGGTTTCTTGCCCTTTGCAAACGCATATGCCTTCCATATCAATCACATGCATCGTCTTTGGAAGGACTTTCCTGGTCCACATAAAAATGAGTAAGGAGGCCATGACCTGGACATGTACTTTTTCTCTCTCTTAAAAATAATTGAATTGTCAGATTTGTTCCTGCGCTTGGGCAGGCCTGAAAACGAACAGTCCGGCAGATGAATGCCACAGCACCGAAAGAACGCCTTCCAGATACAATCGGGGAGTTTTAGGTGGAGTGGGTGAGAGTGGGGTGGGCTATGTAACCAGTTCCCTTTGGCCATCTCTCTGTCCCCCTCACAACAAAACATCCTGTGGGTCATGGAGGAGCCAAGGTACGGGGCAGAAACTCTGCTTCCAAGCGGAGAAATGGGCCTCTGCCTTTGTGCCTCTAAGCCACAGTCTTTCAGGTGTCAGACTTTGCCAGATTGGTTTAGCTTGTTCAGAAAGCCCAGGTCTTTGCTGAACGTATCCTCCTTAATACTCCTCCCAACATCCAGCCAATGCAAAATCAAACACACAGACTCATCCTGTTTGTGTTTTTGCTGAGGGCTCAGAATCCTGAGGTTGAAGTTCTTTTGTTCTGTTTCCTCTGCTTTCTCCCTTTCATCTTGTTTGTCCCTGATCTCAACAGGGGGCTTCAGAAAAGGGTTAGAAATTTGCTCCAAGAAATAAACACCAAGAGGATAAGACCCCCTTCTGGTTTGCTCACCCTGAGTTTAAAAGCCATTATTTCCCTTATCCTGCCCCTCTGTTCTAAATGAGACTTCAAAACAAAAGCCCATCTTTGTCTGGGGTAGCTGTCATATAGGCTGGTAAGTTTTAAGGAGACTCCAACTGCTTCAGGGTGCAAAGGAGCCTGCCTAGTCCAGAGAGCATTTCTGACCTCAAGGCTCTTAACTATAGCCCTTGGGGCGCCTGGGTGGCTCAGTCAGTTAACCGTCTGCCTTCGGCTCAGGTCATGAGCCCGGGTTCCTAGGATTGAGACCCGCATCAGGCTCCCCACTCAACGGGGAGTCTGCTTATCTCTCTCTCTTTCTCTCCCTCTGCCCCTCCCCCCACTTGTGCTCTCTCCCTCTCTCTCAAATAAATAAATAAAATCTTTAAAAGAAGCCTGTAGCCCTTGGTCAGAAGCATGTAGTTCCCCTTGCAACAGGCTTTGTCTGTAAGTCAGAGATCCGATGTTGACAGAGGCTGTTTCATATACATGCTTTAGTTTGAATACAGTCTTGACGAAGTTCCTGTTTCCACCTCTCTAGTGCTTTTTTTCCTTTTTATTGTCATTAGGATTATTATTAGGTTCTATTATGATCCTCACGTGTCTTTGGACGAGAGGGTGTCTAAGGGTTGAGATATTTTCAAACCATCTGCTGGGTCATGAAACTAAACATTTGTACCTCCTCTACAAGTTTCTAGAATGAAATCTAGTTCTGTGGTGCTGCATTAGTAGAAGGCAAGTTGGAGTGTGAGGTTCGTCTGACTCTAGAGGGAAACTCAGGAGCAGCTTGTCTGTCTTGCAGGGAAAAGGGTGGAAAAGGTGAATGGGACAAGAATTGGGGTGTGCATTAATGAGACACTTTCCAATCTCCCAAGTCCCCCTGGCTGGATTGGGAGAGCTCTGTTGAGGGAAGTTGTTTCCTAATTCCAACCCCTCAGAACTCTGCCCCCTCAGTCTTTTGTGACTGGAAACCTTCCCTTGAGATTTAGCCAGCTGGATACTCTTGCCACTGGGGGCCACCTCTGGGGCTGTTGCGGAACAGCGCCTTTGGGGTGACAAAGATATTTTGAGATGTGGAACAAGAATGTTTGATATTTGAACCAGTTACCTAATGGCCCAGTGACCTCTTTGCCAATTGAAACGAAAACTTTGTATTTAACCTAGTTTTAGCTACTCAAATAGCTGGGTGTTAAGGAGTCC
>NW_024423319.1:30836493-30870595 GCF_017311325.1 Ursus maritimus | reverse complement strand
CCCCCCACTGTCTCTCTCCTTCCTTCCCTCTCTCTCTTTCTCTCTCTCCGCCCCCCTCCTTCTCATTCCCTCTTCACTCTCATTTGATAGCAGCAAAAGAACACAATACAAGGATGTAACTGGTGGGAAAAGATAGCTATTTCCAGACAAGCCAAACATTTTATCCGGGCTGACGTCTAACTGAAAGCATTTATTATTACTATTGTTTACTCTACCACTGTGACAATGTAAAATGCTTTCTTGTGAGAAAATCTGGCTCTACTCTGATTTATAAATGCCTCCCTGAAGTGTTTCCTGCAATCGCTACCGAAAGTGGTGAACAAAAGGGAGAGGACTTCAAGTATGTACCTATTTCTAGCTCTATCTATATATACAGAGATCTCTCTCTCTTTCTCTCTTTCTGGGGTGGGGAGAGAGAGAGGGAGAGAACTGTGTTGTCAGTACGTGCGTCTACACCCAGATGGATGATGTCTGTTCTAGATATAGATGTGCACACTGTCGCAGCTGTGTCATATGGTGGAGAAGGAAGATGAGCTTGGGAAGAAGGTGTGACTTCACACCCCAAGCTCTGCTACTTCCTAGCTAGCTGTGTGACCTTGGGCAAGTCATTTAACCTGTCTGAGTCTTAATTTCCTCAGTAGTAATAATATGAAGTGAATTTATATGAAAACAGTATTACATACACCCGAATAGCAAGAGAAATATCCTCTACCTGTTCCTTGTCACTTTACTCCATGAGCCTTTGTAGAGGGGCAGGGTAGCCCTGAAGCGAACTGAGTCTTGAAAGGTGATATATTCTGAGCATCTGAACTTTGAATTATTTCAAAGCAGTCATTATGCAGCTTCTGTGGCAGCCTTCTTGTCTGCGACGACTCAGATCGGGGGCATTTTAAGCACAGTTCTTGCTAAGAGATGCTGTTTCCTTTCGTGTGTGTTTCGTTCATCTGCTCATTAAATGTCAGTATTTATTGCAGTTAATTAGCCAGCAATATCACTGCTGTTTTACAAAAGGTCTGATTTCGAAGTTCTCAGGAAAAACAGTTTAGCAGGTACAGATTCCTCAATCATCGTCATCATTGGTGCCATTGACTAATGTGTCACAAGGTTGCAGATTCGCAGGACTCAAATTACCGAGGAAGGGAGACCTTCTGATCTGGCTGCTCCAGGAGATCACAGCAATGGTTTCCCAATGAGCCTGCAAATCACGCTTGTGAGAAATACACACGGTGAAAAAGTACATAAAATTAAAATTGTATTCTCTTAACAAAATTCTGTAGAGAGGATACTCAAGCAGTCCTTCTCAGTTCCAGAAATAAAACATGGCCAGGACCCCAGAAGCCTCCTGTGTGCCACTTCCGAAGCACGACTCCTTGCCCCTTGCCCACTGAAACCACTATCTTGGCTTTTCTCTCTTCTTTCTAAAAACAGTTTTACCGCCTACGTATGCATCTCTAAATGGTGTAAAAGAACGTATTTCTTTTTGTTCTGGCTTCTTTTCCACCGGATTAAGGTTTATTCATGTTATTGCATATTGGTGGACTTTGTTCATTTTCATTCATGTGTAGTGGCCCACTGTATGACTCTGCCACAGGTGCCTCATCAGCTCCATGGTTTGGAGCTATTACGGACAACGTCGCTATGAGCAGTTTTTATGTAGGCTGGTGCATATAAATCTTCGTCCATCTTTGATTGGGTTCTCTCTCTTTTTCTTAGGGACTTCTAGGACCTTTAGGCGTGTTGTAGACACAAGTCCTCTGTTAGGCCTGTGGGTTGCAAATACCTCCTTCCACGTGTGGCTTGCCTTTTGCTCTCTTAATGGCATCTTTTGATGAACTCCCAAGTTTTTCATTTTAATGCAATGAAGGTTATCAATCTTTTCATTTATAGTAAGTGGCATTTTTTTTCTTGTGCATGTCATGCCTAAGAAATCTTTTTTCTTTTACCTTGAGGTCATCAGGATATTCTACTGTGTCTTCTAAAAGCTTCACTGTTTCACATTTGCCTTTTCCAGCCCACAGGGAAGTGATTTTTGTGTAGGGTGTGAGAGACAGCCCAACTTCATTTCCCCATATGGACAGCCAACTATCCCAAATGGCATTTATTGAGAATGCTATTCATGTATTGAAAATCCCCCCTCTGCTTTGAAGTGCCACAGCTGTCATAAATCAAGAATCTGGGTCTGGGTCTATTTCTGGGCTTTCTATTCTGTTCACGGATCTATTTGTCCTTGTGCTAGCCCTATACTGTTTTAATCACTAGAGCTTTATAATAAGATCTGACGTCTGGTAGAGCAAGTCCTCCCATATTGCTGCTCTTAGAAGTGTCTCTGCTCCTCTTACCCTTTGCTTTGCCTTATACAGTTTACAAATCAACTTGTCATATTCCATAAAAACAAACATGTGAAATAAGCCGTTGGGATTTTTATCAGAATTAATTAGGTCTTCTTTACTTCCTTTCCATGAGGTGTTTATAGTTCTTTCCATCAGAGGTCTCATACAACTTTTGTTGGATTTATTCCTGGGCACTTAATTTCTAAACGTGATTGTAAATGTTACCTTTTTAAAAATGTGTTTTCTTATGTTTTTTGCTGGTGTATAAAATACAATTGTGTGTGTCTGTATATTTATCTAACATCCTTGCTAATACTATCATTTCTTATGAATTCTAATAATCATTCTGTAGATTTTTTAATTTTTAAAAACAATTTAAGTGTTTTAGAGAAAGGGTGGCGGGGAAGGCCGAGGGAGAGGGAGAGGCAGTCTTTAAGCAGACTCCATGCTGAGCGCAAAGCCTGACACAAGGCTTCATCTCATAACCCTGAGATCATGACCTGAGCTGAAGCCAAGAGTTGGACGCTCAACTGACTGAGCCACCCAGCCCCCGTGTCGATTCTTTTAGATTTGACCAGTTCACCATCACACCATGTGCGAATAATGATGGATCTGGTTTTTTCCATTCTAATCCTCATACTTTCATTTTTTTCTTCTTGCCTTGGTACACTGGTTAGGCCCTCCATCATAGTGTTTTTGAAAATAAATCTTACTTTTTGGCCAATTTAATAACTAAAATGTATTAATTCTGTTAAACAAATGAGCTACTTTCTAAAACAGGAATATAACATTCAAAAAGTAGAAAAAGTGAATCTATCAAAAGTCTCTCCTATTCCAGACCTTCATTTGCTTGTTTTTTTAAATTTCAACATTTGAACAATTTTTATTTGTACTGGTATGGACTTAATAAACAAATATCACCTTTTCAATGACCTGTTTGATGTCTGGCCCCTCGTCTCCTAGAAGTCAGATGCCTTCTTGTACTCGTCACGTTGCCGGCACCTAGCTCTGTGTCAGCACGCAGAGCACGTTTGCGGAATGAATAAGTGAGCATCTGTTTTGTGGATAGCTTGTTAAATTTAAACTGATTTCTCTCAAGAAACTATTCATTTCTTTCCCACAAGATGCCTTCCCCTCAAATTCCACTAGAATTTTTTTTTAAAGATTTTATTTATTTATTCGACAGAGATAGAGACAGCCAGCGAGAGAGGGAAC
Organism: Ursus maritimus; assembly: GCF_017311325.1. NCBI lineage: Eukaryota > Metazoa > Chordata > Mammalia > Carnivora > Ursidae > Ursus > Ursus maritimus. The sequence continues at coordinate 30,867,050 of NW_024423319.1, read as the reverse complement.
ACAAGCAGGGGGAGTGGGAGAGGAAGAAGCAGGCTCACAGCGGAGGAGCCTGATGTGGGGCTCGATCCCATAATGCCGGGATCACGCCCTGAGCCGAAGGCAGACGCCCAACCGCTGTGCCACCCAGGCGCCCCAGAATTTTTTTAATCAAGAAAGAGGGGAATGTAGTGTTCCATGATTCATTATTTGTGTATAACACCCAGTGCTCCATGCAATACTGCCCTCCTTAATACCCATCACTGGCCTATCCCATTCCCCCACCCCCCTCCCCTCTGAAGCCCTCAGTTTGTTTCCCAGAGTCCACAGTCTCTCATGGTTCATTCCCCCTTCTGTGTACCCCCACTTCCTTCTTCCCTTCCTTCTCCTACCAATCTTCCTATTTCCTACGTTCCATAAATGAGTGAAACCATATGATAATTGTCTTTCTCTGCTTGACTTATTTCACTTAGCATTATCTCCTCCAGTCCCGTCCATATTGCTGCAAATGTTGGGTAATCGTTCTTTCTGGTGACTAACATAACATAATAAAAAATTATTATAAAAATAAACAAATAAAAAAATAAAAAGAGAGGGTTGTGAGGCAAATATGGTAAAATGTTAATGCCCATTTAATCTTGGGGGGCACATCCGCATCTGTTACATTATGACTTTTCTGTATATTGAAATGTTTTATAATTAAAAATAAAGATGTTTAAAAACCACACACACAAAAAAAAAAAAGAAAGAAAGAAAGAGGGGACTGTGCCAGCAGCTGTTAGTCTTTCATTGGCTTATTAAATATATCAGATCTCTGTCCCTCCCTTTGACCCGCTGAATCGCAAACTTTATCCAGTGGATGTTCACCGTGTCTGTGTTTTTAAAGCTCTACAGGTAGCTCTGATAATTAGGGTTGGAGACCGATACAGAAGATTCAGCTATGCAGAGATTAGTAGGATTGTGTAATACAGTGATTTTCAATCCTGGCCGCGCATTAAAACCACGCAGGAGCCTTTAAAAAAAAATCCTGGTGCCTGGCCCTTACCCTGGACCAAGGGATCTGAATCTCTGCAGGTGTGCTCCCTGGCATGTGAAATTTTTACAAGTTCCCCAGGGGATGGTGGGGGCTGGCTGGGGGGAGGTGCAGGAGGTAGGGTTTACAAAGGGACATGAGGCCATGTTTGGGGGTGACAAGCAGTGTTCATGACCTCGATTGTGGAGATGGTTTCATAGGTGTGCACGTATGTTAAAACTTAGCAAATTGTAAACTTTAAGTATGTGCAGTTTATGCATGTCAATTATATATACATCCATAAAGCTATTTTAAGAAAAAGCTCCCCAGGTAATTCTCACACACAGGAGAGGTTGAGAATCGCTGTTTTAACAGAAAAAGCACACGACTGGAAGGTGGAAATTGGATAGACTGTCATCTGCCGACATATAAGCGACTTCCTCCCCTCTGGACTTCAGTTTCATTCTGGTTGGTGGGTTCAATTTTTCCGGGGTACTTCTCAGCTCTGACATTTTGATTTCTTCTGCTCAGCCTGGCTGTGTGCGCCAGGCTGTTGTTGCACCTCCTGGCCACACGAGGGGGCTGTGCAGCTGGCTGCCTCTTCCTCTCGTCTGAACACTCCTGTGAGGTCAGAATAGGTTGGTCAGGCATCTGTCTCTCCCTTCTGTCTGTCCTTTGGTGAGCGCGAGCCCCACTTCCGACCCACCATCTTCAGCTGCCCCCATCAGTGGTCCTGCTGCAGGTGAGCCTTTCTTTTTAAGCAAAGTAAATCCATGAATCTCTGAATGTATAGAACAGCTTTTAAAAAGATTCCCCAGATTGCTTGAAATTATCCAGCTCCTGCAAAGCAATTAAGTAGGATCTAATTGAAGTATATGGATGCAGACCTACATATGTGTATGTGTATATATATATACATATATGTGTGTGTGTGTGTGTGTCTGTCAGTAAGCACACTGACAGTATTATCTACCGCCTCTAAGAAGAGGATCCATTCATACAAAAGACAGTTATGTATTTGTTAGAGGTACAATTTTGAGATCCTCCAGGCAGGAAACATTGCTTAGGTGAAAAATGGAATCAAGGTTAGCAAACAAGCCAAGTCTTTTCCCATTGTATATATGATATAAAATACTTAAATGAGTAAATGTGTGAGAGTGTGTATGTTTATCTGTGTGTGTATCTGTCTCTGTGTTTACATATCCTTCGGTGAACATGTTGGCTAAATATTTTAGAATGTAATCTATTCAGACACTCTGGGCATTAATCTCTTATTTTTCTGGGACCTGCCAGGGAAAAACAATCTGGATGCCAGTTGGAAGAGACTGACTAGAACTGATGTTACAAAATGATCTAGCTATGTCATTAATGTTGACAATGCATTGCTTTAAAATCCAGCTCAGAAATAAAAAAGCAAATGCTTTTCTGAAGTGCAACAACAGCAGGGAATTATTTTAAAAAGGAAAGACCCCTCCTTCCTTACACAGACAGAATTTTCCAAATAATGCTGTAAAACCTTAACGTTGAGCAGCTCTTTTATGTTTTGTCTCATTGCATGTTTCTTCCATTTTGATTCCTCAATTTCAGATTATTCTATGAGCCAGTCACAACACCCTGTGGGCATACATTTTGTTTAAAATGCCTTGAAAGATGCCTAGATCACAATGCAAAGTGTCCGTTGTGCAAAGATGGTCTTGCACAGGTAAGACATTCTTTCTTTCTTGAGTAGGTTAGCTTATTTGGAATTTGATACTAAAATGGTGTCCTGTTGGATCCCAGGCCAGTGCACCGTGCTTGGGCAAAATACTGCCTCAGGCCATCTGTCTCTCTTTCCTGTCTTAGAGCTACCCTTCCCCTCTTCACAAAGTCCTTCAGGAAGATGGGGCAACATCTAGGTTTTTACGAACTGTCAATAGTGAAACTAATTTGTGATGAAAACAAAGGTATTAAATTGATGATAAACAGAGATGCTGGTGCTAAGCCGATCATGGCTCCTGATTCACTGCAGTCTCAGGTGAGTCCTCTGTCCCCTCCGGGCTTGGACCAGATGAGCTCTGATGTCTTCTCATCATCAGTGTTTATTCTGTGGTGTGAAGGGATCACTCCCAGGTCCCCAGAAAAAACTCACAGACCTTCAGTGTGGTCCTTGTTCCACCCCCACCCCCAGGAGCTGCTGTTATTCTTAGATATTTGGCTACTTGAAAAGCTCTGAAGCTTCCAGATCCTCTGAAAGGAACCACACAGGCTGTCACCATTGTTTTTCAGGTGGACCTGATGGAATTTCCTATAGCACAGGAATACCTGGGAGCCCACCCTGTTTTCCCTCCCCTGGGGACCTGTGCAGGACGCATTACAGTCGGTCTTAATGTTCCCTGACCCCTGTCGTCCCCGAGGAGAGGTCAGAGATGCAAGACTATCTCTAGGTGAATTTAAGTCCAGAGAAGTCACCTGTTGAGCTTTCGCAACAGCCAAACATTTGAACTAAGGGAATGGAGTGGAATAATCATCCAGGATAACCCTGGGGGTGTGCGTGGGGTTGGAGAGGGGGCTCATCATCACACCTTGCCTAGATCAGGGGGTGGGATCTGCTGGCCTGACTGTGGGTGAGGAGCCCATGGTCCTTGTACTTAAACAATACATTTGTGTCGTGGGAACACTACAACATTCAAATATGCAGAAAGAAGAAAGATCTACTCATATGCCCAGCACCTGGGGAAAACCACTGTTAACATTTTAGTGTGTGCCTTTCCTGGGTTTTTGTTTTAGCATCAGCGGAGGAGTCTGGATTACCAACCTCCTGAGTCATCGCTTTTCCCCAAAGGCTGGGACTGGGCAAAGCAGTTGATCTTCGGCAGTCAGGCGATGGCAGTGGCTGAGAAGGCATCCTAAGAGCAGATGCTGTGGGGTTCCAGACTCAGGGGCTAGAAAATAGTCTCGTCTATCTCTGTGTATTGACACAGGGGCGCACTTACACCATTTTCAAGAAAGAGAAATATTTTATGCCAATCAAGTTCACTGCAGGATAGACGCACATAGCCCATACTGGGAAAGGGAAAATGGTCTCAAACCAGCAATTTTATACTCAGGAGCTCCCCCTGCTGGATCTCTATGGGTAGTGTCCATAGCAAGCAATTCGCAGATGTTTTAACTCTCATTGTCTGGTTGACACAGTTGAATTCCCGCTGCTTCCAGAACCCTGGATATGCACGGAGTAGGGGTGTTTGGGAGGACAGCAATAGTGACGTATGGGCCTGAGTTTGGTTCTGAAATCATGGTTTATAATTTCAGTGATAACCTAGATGATAATATAGACAAACCTAGACGATAAATAGACAAAATCACCAGTATTTAGCTGTTTTGTTTTGTTTTTAGCTGAACTGGGGGGGGGATAATTAGACTGGCAATATCCAGAAGCCAGGTGTTGGGGTGGGGTGCGGTGGAGGTGGGACATGTCAGAAAAAGATCAGTGTTTGAAAATGGCTTTTTCATTCCCCAAACCTTTTGACCAGGCTTTCGGTATATCCCAGATGGAGACCATTTTTGCAAGCTTGTAAATGCAGTAACCAGAAAAAGGAAAGGGAAGGATTCACCCCCCACCTTTTTTGACAAGAACATAATCTCAATTTGAGTGTTTTAGGGAAGCTATGATATTTTTAGAACTTCAATGCAAGTATTTTTCCCTTGTTAAAATATTTTTGCCTAATTATAAAAGTAATTAGTCACATGTAACATCCAGAGAATATACGCATTATGATGTTATCAACTGCTAATGTGTAGGTCCAAATTACTCCTATATGTGGGTCATTCAACTATTCTACTGATTACATCAGAAGTGCTTTGTGTTTTTCTGAGGACTGTATAATATCTCATTGCCCTGTTCCCCCATAGTGTTTGGCATCCAGAAAATATAGCAAAAATGTCATAATGGAAGAGCTAATAGCTAAATTCCTTCCGGAGGAACTCAAGGAACGAAGGAGGCTTTATGAAGAAGAAATGGAAGAGCTTTCGAAGTATGTATATGCACGTTTCTCTTTTTTCTTTTTTCGGTTTCACTCACAGAAGCTCATAGAACTGAATGTGCCCATTTTTTCCTCACTTCTTACTTGGTGATATCATGGTGGTAGCTTGACATTGGCCTTGGTGAGAGTATCTACGCTATAGGAATTGGCACATGCTATAAGCCAGAGCTTTCCCCCCACCAAAAGCCAGTTGTTCAGCGTTTACCAACACACCACCGAAGAAGCGTAAGTCAGACCACTGACAGGTCGCATCCTGGCACTGGCAACTGGGTGTTGCTGGCAGGAGTAAATTGGAGTAGCTGAGTCAGGGGCACCTACGGAGCGCACAGAAGACCGCAGATACTTCAGAAGGTGCTGGGAGGTTGAGAACTTTGGTGCTCGCCAGACCCGGGCTTGTGACAGTTCTGCCACAAAGCGAGTATACTTCAGGGCCTTAGGCAAGTCACTTGACCTCTCTGGACCTCAGTTTCCTCATCTGTAGCTTGGGAATAATCAGTTCTTACCTCATGGACTTATTACGAAGATCAAATGAGCTCGTGCACAGTAAGTACTTAATACATGGTAATAAGGCTGCCGGGCACATGGGAGATGGAGGGCGGGGATGGTGATGCAGTAGGCCTCCTCCACCTGGCGGGAAGAACAGCTCGCTTAGAAAAAGCAGGAGGCGGTCTCTCACTTCTGCCTCTCCTACGGCTGCCCTCCCAACTCCCGATCCCCAGTGGAATCCTCACAGCATTCTGGGGACAAGGTTCCCGATAGCAAAAGCTGCTCTGGTTTTCTGCCCACCCTGTAGAGAACATTTCTAAACTGCCACCGGTTTGTTTGAGTGAGCCTCTCCCTTCAAATGATACGTTTTCCTGAGAAGCTACAAATTAAATCCTTTTCTTTCCTCATTGACTTAATGGCAGATCTACTCAGGGCGTCTTTATTTCTGATTCCTAAATTTGCCTTGAGTTTCTCTGAGCCCATCTCTCCAATATCATGTGATGTCTTATTAATAAACACTGGAGTATACTAGAGGGATGTCTATTTAAAGAAATCCTAAACTTAATACTTTGGGGATTTGGGCAGATGGTCTTACACCTATTGATAAGTTCCAGTATTGGATTTACTGGACAAAGAAGAGAACAGTGATCCAGGAGGAGCTGGCCCGGTTGGTGGTGTCCCATCAGGCTGTGTGTCTGCTTCTTCATGGGTACTTGTGGAAGGGCAGACTCCTGGGCCCTAACTCCAGAGCTAATATACCGATATCTCGGGGGGTCCTGCAGCCCGTCGTCGGGATTTAAGGGCCCCTGGGGACCGATGCACAGGAGCATTTGACCATCACTGGGCTAGATTACACTTGCCTCTCTGTTGCTCCCTCCTCCTGCTGGCGGGGCCTGCCAGGCAGATCTCCTGGAGGCTTCGCAAATTTGAGATGCTGTTGGAGACCTTGCAGAGATTTTCCCACCATCCCCCTGGAGGGCTGGGTCCACTTTTACCACCAGCATGGCCCCTGAAGAGATTGTTCTGAGTAGAAAAAATTGAGGTAGAGCTATCGCCCACAATGTGAAGGTACTAGAGGACGTCTTTAGCCAAATTAGAATGTAGAGAATGTCCGTTCCAATCTGTCAGCGCTCAGGCTAACCTCCGCACCAGGTAATGGGACTCAGCCCAAAGTGTCGGTTGCATCTCAGAATTTTTTTTATCAGCCATCAAAACTTGGGGTCTCCTTGCCTTCCTGCGGGGAACCACAAGGTGATGGTTGACCAACCTTTCTGTGTTCTGCTCCATTGCTTTGAGAAATCCACGTCATTTGCTCTTCCTGACAGCTTAAATAAGAACGTGCCTATTTTCGTGTGTACTATGGCCTATCCCACCGTTCCTTGTCCCCTGCACATCTTTGAGCCTTGTTACCGTCTGATGATTCGTAGATGCATTGAGACAGGCACAAGGCAGTTTGGCATGTGCCTTGGAGATCCTGTCAAAGGGTAAGTGGAGAACTATGTAGATTGAAGGGAGGTTTGGGTGGAGAGGGATTTGGGTTTACTTTGGGGTGCTCCCAGGAGATGGGGAGGCACAGCTCCTGAGATTTAGTCAGTTCGTGACCATGAGTATTTGTAGAGACCAGGGTCTCCCTGGCCCCTAGGATACCATGTAATAGGCTGCCTACGTAAAGGAACCCCAGGATTAATCTTTTGTTAAACGAGTGGTATATACTATAAAATTTGTTTTACTGTAAGACAGTGGGCCCTGGAGTCACACTGCTTGGGTTTATATTCTGGCTCCAGCCTTAGAGCAAGTTTGACTTTGGGCAAGTTACTTCTGTGACTCAATTTCCTTATCCGTAAAGTGGGTGCAATAATAGTGCCTCCCTCGTTGGGTTTGTTGGGAGGACTGGTGAGTTAGTGCACGTAAAGCACTGAGCACAGTACCTAATACATAGTATATGCTCAATAAATGGGAGCAGTTATATAATTGCATAAAAATTTTTCTTTGCACAGACACTGCCTGTTGTGTAGTTGCCGCTGAGGACCCCAGACAGGCAAATAGGCAAAAGTCCCTCGAGGCACAGCCTGGGGTTACCGAAATGGCTCAGGGCCAGGCCACAGAAATGACTCAAGAATTTACGTCTTTACTCATACCCTATTAAGCAGGTTCGCGGAATACGGCTGCATCCTGGAGATCAGGAACGTTCAGTTCTTTGCTGACGGCCGCTCAGTGGTGGACAGCATAGGCAAGAGGCGCTTCAAGGTCCTCCATCAGGGCCAACGAGATGGTTACAATACAGCTGACATTGAATACATCGAAGACCAAAAGGTGAGGGTGGCCAGTGCCAAGCATCCCGAAGCCAGGCTGTCCCTGTGGCCTGGCACACAAAGATGTTTGCAAAAGAATTTCTCAGCACTCTTGGGGGCCTTGGGATTTCTCACCAAATTGTTACAGCAACATTGAGTGCTGCTGGATTGCTGTTTGACTGTAGAATGGCACCCAGAGCACCCCGTGTCCCGGCTTTCCCTGCTTAGTTGCTGAGTTGTATTCAGGCATGAGAAATGCCAAACCAGACCAGCAGCCCTGGGGCCCCTTCAGCCTAGGAGTTAGGTCTCTGCCAGAGACACCAAGGGATAGATCCAGAGTGATATATACACGTGTGCATTTTATGTAACAATTTCTTCGTATTTTCCAATTTTTTCTTTTGAGATAATTGTAGATTCACACGTACGTTTGTCTTTTTTTTTGAAGATTTTATTTATTTATTTGACAGCACAAGCAGAGAGAATGGCAGGCAGAGGGAGAGGGAGAAGCAGGCTCAGGGAGCCTGATGCGGGGCTCAATCCCAGGACTCTGGGACCATGACCTGAGCTGAAGGCAGACACTTACCAAATGAGCCACCCAGGCGCCCCCATACATTTGTATTTTTAAATGTGCAGCCTGGTTAAGAGTTCTTGCCTATAACACGTCATACAATAAAGCAGAAAGATAACATGTCCAGTTAGTCCTTGGTGTTCTGGACTAATGGGTAGAAGAGGTAAATAATCCCATGTTCATTTATATTTACATTCACTACATAGTACAAGATTAGTAAATGTTTGGTCAGTGAATGAATGTATTGGACTTGCAAACTAGAGTTACACAGTGAGACACAGATGCACTCATGTCTCCCTTCCCGGTGGGCAATGGGAAACCAGATATAAAACATGAAAAGGAGAGAGGCATAAAGCAGCACAAGCTAGTTTGCCAGGGTGGCTCCGTTCAAGGCAGTTGGCTCCTCTGGTTTGCTGTCTGTCTTGCTGTTCCAGCTAATTTACCCAGAGGAACCTTAATCCTTCCTCCACCCTCAGCAGTGGTTACACACAACCCATCCTCTGGCCGAGGAGCCTTTCGCACACCACACAGGAGGAGGCCGGGTGGGTGAGCCTTCCTAGGGAGACAGGTTGGGTGCCCAAAGGGAATCAGTGTCCGCGGCAGCTTTGGGAGTGGTGGAGAAAGTACACAGTGCTTCATTTCCACTTTGGTACTTTCAGGTTCAAGGAGACGATTATGCTGAGCTCATGGGATTACATAATTGTGTCTATGAGCAAGCATCATCGTGGTTTCATTCGCTCAAAACATCTCTGAAGAATCGGATACTCAGTCACTTTGGTCCAATGCCAGAGAAAGATGCTGATCCCCAGGTATGTAAAAATGTCTCTTTGTAAAGGACTGCCCCCACTGGAAGAGAGAACCTCTGGTTTGGGATTAGTCGGGTGCACGGTTGCCATTTGGCTGATCAAGCACAGAGAGGAAGATGGAGCCAATTTGGTATTGTTTGGCTGGGCAGTGGGCATCATGGGTGAGACCCAAAGGACCCCACGTCAGAATTGGAGTAATAAAGTAAAGCAGTAGGAACTTGGACCCAAGACAGGTTTTGAGAGATAAGTCAGGTGAGAGATTGGGAACACAGATGCCATCAACAGAAGAACCTTCCGTGGGAGTCCAGACTCACACCACGGTGATATGTGGGAGTGACAAGATTCACGCAAAGGCCACGCTTAAGAGAAGGGTATCCTGGGAGCTGAGACCAAAGGTTTCCACTTCTGGGGAGCCTCATAACCTTCGCCCCCACTGCTGCAGGAGCTAGGAGATGGGACCGCTACCTTACAGGATTCCAACTGCAAGACCCCAGAATCTTCTCACACCCGGGTCCCTCCCTGCTTAGCCTTATAGGTCTAGACCCTTGTCATTGTTCTCATCAGGGATGAACAGGTCCTGAGCAAATTGACCCTTGGCTGAATTATACTAGAAAGCAGTTCATTAGGTTCTACCAGATCAGTCTGTTTCCTGGAGGGACAGGGCCACTTGAGAGATCAAGCTGCAGATCAGAAGCTCTTCAGGAAAGTGGAGATAGTTCAGTTTCACCAAACTTTGCTTGCTTGGTATAAATCAGACAAAACTCTCTCTAGGACAAGGCTGGAGATAACCTAGTCAAATATGTGCCCGTGATCACCTCTCCTACATTCTGAGCTGGCTCCCCTACATCATCACCTCCATGACTTCCTTAATTCTCTACTTTCACTCATTCCCGACTCTGTCACGTTAGTAAACTAGAATATGTATGTTCCGATTTCCCTGCCTGTCCTTATCGCTCTAGCTGTTTGAGCTTGGGGAAGTCCCTTCTCCTTTTTCAACCTTTCTCCCAGCTCTGAAATGAGGGAGGTGAGTGAGGAGGTCTTCTTCTTGCATCTGGGGCTGTAAAACACCAATCTGTTCCCTAATGGGCTGAAATGTCTCGCTTTCTCCAGACCACAAAGGTGGCTCTTTCCCCCCATGCAAAGGCATCGTGAATGTTGAAGGGAGAGAAAGGCCAGTCGGTGCTTCCCAGTGACCCAGCTCCTGGCTCTGGGCCACTGTGACTCAGGACTACATCAGAGCTCTGAGCAAGCTCATGATCAAGTGTAATGTTCCCCTTCACCTTCTGGAAAGTATTCTTCCTCAGTCAGGCAGAAGGTAGCAATCAGCAATGATACAGCATCTCCCACAAGAGAAAACACAGATGCCACGGAGTGATTCATAAGGGCTTGATGACACAGAAAGCTGAAATCTTGGGTTCATTTCCTTTCTTATTAGAACTGTTATCATGTTGCTTTGGCAGCAGCAGCAGAAAAGAAAAAAATCCAGTTTGATCCAGTCAGTGCTGCAGCCCCATTGGTCCCATTAATAAGAATGTTCTAAGCCTCGGGAGGCGATTTCTCAGAAACAGCTGCAAATATTAACATCGGCTTAAATATCTTTTGTTAATGGCCTGGAAAAGAAAGTTTAGAATATGTCAATTTCATATTCAGAACTAATAATAGGAGGGAGAGCCTGTTACAGATCACAGTGAGGGACAAGAAAGAATTCAAAAGAAGCTAGAGGCACAGAGAAGCCAAGAAGGCAGCAAGGTTTGAGGAGAATCAGGTGAACCAGTTTGGAGACAAATAGTCCCGCGTATACGCGGTCCGACCAGAATGGGGTTCTGTATAGTCCTAAACCAGCCTTCTGAAAGTTGTGAGCCGAGAGCTCATTTCAGGCTTCGTAGGAAATAAGTCGCCAGTGTCTAAAATGTGTGCCTGAGAAGCTGCTGACAAACAGAATTTCGGTGAAGGATTCATGTGGGGTGGGGAAAGCGCTTTACTAAAATAAAAACCTGGGGACCAAATACATTTCTAATGTGAGTGTGTTTTCTAATTGGAATTTTTGCAAAGTGGGATTGCTGTGCTTTGGGGCTGTGGATCATAGCCTTCGGTTTCAGAGGACAAGCTAGCTGTGGCCTTGTAGAGTGACATGGCATATGTGGGCTATATTGCCTTCAGCCAGAAGCAGGGAAATAAAGGGCGTTAAGAGACATGCCAAGCCCAAGGGATCATGGGAATTGAAGGCCCACATGTGGTATGGGTCAGTCCAAAGAACCTAAACAGAATCTTCGAAATGGAACAGACTGAGTAGTGGATATTCTAGCTCACAGAATCACACTGGCTAGGAGGTATAGGGTATCTGTTAGGATATTGATTCGTTTGCTTCGACAACTACTAAAAACAACTGTAGCTTGAACCAGATAGAGGGCTAGGGCAGCTGTGTTCCATGAGATCAGTCGGAGATCCAGTCTCCTTCATCACAAAGCTCCACCATCCTTAGAATGTTGCCCCATCTTCCTGATAGAAGAAGGCTGATCGTCACCATGTTCGTGCTCTAGCTGAGGAGAAGAGAGGAAGGGTCAGGCAGAGGGCACACATCCTGCTCCCAGCGCATGACCCGGAAGTTACACACAGAACTTCCCTTCATTAGCCGGAACTTTGCCTTGCGGCCTCCCCTAGCTGCAGTGCAGCCTTTGCTTCCTGGGTGCCTACATGCTCAGCTCAGAGAAGGGGGGGTAGACCTGGGGGTAATCAGCAGCGTCTGCCATACACGGAAGCAGTTGCACATGAGACGTTTACCTTGTGGCCTGGGAAACCGGCAGACGGATCTCACTTCTGTGGGAATGGGATGAACCCGTTGTGTTTCTCTGTTGTAGGTTAACCCGAATGGTCCAGCCTGGTGCTGGTGGACGTTAGCGGTTCTTCCGCTGGAAAGCCGAGCTCAGCTCCCATTCCTAGCAATGAGATCCTTAAAGGATCGACTGAACGGTATTCGGCGAGTCCTGGCCTTTATATCCCGAAACCAAAATTAGTGAGAGTGGATTGCCGAAGAGGAGCCCCCGACCCCCACCGCCCCTGGGGGAGGCATCTTGTAAATATATCTAATTGCAATAACATCTTAACAGAAGGAGGTATCAAATAGGCATTTCCCTGCTGTTGATCACAGAGAGAAAATGTATAGAAAGACCGAAAGCAAGGGGCCTGTTTGAAACTTTCTGTGTTAAGATGCTTCTTGACATGCTGCACAACTACATGCTCAGCAGAGGTGTTTAAAAGCCCAGAAGAAAAAAATTAATTTGATTTCGACATCAACTTTTCTGAAAGTTTAAAGTGATTTTGCTTCAATTTTCTTTCTTGCATAGTTCAATGTGTGGTTGAAATGTGAAGCACAGATACTAATAATGTTGCGTTATTTCACTGACTTGAGTTCTCATTCCAAATGGTTCAGGTTTTATACAGCATTGTGTAAAATAATGTTCATCCTTCTTTCTGTTTTAATAATTTATTTTTTTGCACTACTGTATCCTTTTTTTCTACATGTATGTTTGTAACTATTTAAGTGTACGTTACTGAAAAGCCAGTTGCTTTATTTATTAACGTGGTTTGCCATGTACCAAGGGGGAAGTAACAGTACAAGAAATGTGCCATTTTTGCTTTAATCACATGTTACTATGGTTCTTGAGCCAGTTCTCGAATGGTTTTTCTATCTACCCCATTGGATGCTTATAGGAAGTTCAGAGTCACGCCGAGATTACTGATCTTCACAGGTTCCATTTGGCTTTCAGTTTGAATGCAACAATATAAGATACGCAAGGGATTTGGCATACGTTATGGAATAAGCCACGGTAAGGTAAAATAATCCATTTTCTATGTGTTATACAGAGCAGGGCTGAAGGAATGATTTTCTTTCAATGAAGAGATGAATCAGGGGGCGTCTTTTAGTACAGTCTGTTTTAGGCATTTATCTCAACAATCTAATTATAAGTGTATCTCATTTCTCCCCAGTGCAGTGAGGAGTGGGATTTTGAGGCAGGATGATTTTTAACCCTTCAGAGGTAGTGGTTTTCAGTTTGGCACATCATAGCCTCCATACCCCACCTCTTCTTAGGGTTCTAAGGATCACAGCTTGGCTAGCATGTGTGGAAACACATGAGGAAGGGCTGTTTGTTATTAAAAGTGCAAAGAAGCCAGTACAAAAAGCAGACCCTTTAAAAAAACAAACCAACTGTCTTTTTGGTTTGTCAATCTCTTTAAAGGAGACAGACCATGAATCCATGATTTTATCTAAGCACTGCCTTCCCTCCCGGCTGCCGTGAGCCAAAGATTTCAATATAGGGGAAGAATAGTGGGTAAGAAGGTAAGGGGGAGCTCTTGTTTAGCCTGCTTAGTACTAGTGTGATTCCTTTAGTGCCCGGAGAACCTGAAAAATGCCGTGAGGATGGGATGTCAGAGTGATGGAGCGAAGAGATTAGGCCAGGCAAGAAATGAGTCCTACCATCCGCACTGTCGCACACATTATTCCCCCATGTGATGCTGGACGGATACAGGGCAGCCCATCCACCCCACTGAGGAGAGGTTAGTGCCTCAAGTAACCAGTCTGACTTCTTCCATCACCACCTCTGTCCAGAAACAGAGAAGGCAGAACGAGATGATCCGGGCAACAGAAAAGAGGTTCACATAAGCAGAAACCAGACGATCTTTTCTGCACTTGCTAAATGGATGCTGTATTGTCAGAGCAATATGTTACCGGGCTTGATGTTTGCAGACCAGGCTAGTGAAGAATGGAAGTATAGGCATGGTTACTGCCCAAGCAAACTCTGCAAGGCTCGGGGAAGCAGGAAATTAAAGGCTTCCCCTCCCACTTGGTGCCCAAGCATGAGGTGGTAGCACAGCCCTCGTAAAATATTTTCCTGTCATCTAGTGTAAATGCAGCAGAGAAAATGTCATAAGCATCTCCCCTTGGTAGATGTTTTTGTTTTACGATTTAACTCTTTCTGGGCCCCAGGGTCCTCATCTAGCAAACGGTAGTGGTCAATGCCACATATAGGGTTGTTAATGAGTGTTATGTAAGGAAGTATATAGGTAAGTCGCGTAGCAGAGTGCCTAGCACCTAGAGATGTTCGAAAAATAATAGTTTTGATTAGTTATAGGCTATCATCAGGGGCCCACATTTGCATAAAACATTGGGCTTTACACACGGTACGCACATCTACCCCTTAAAACATAGTTGGGGGGATCCACACCACTGATTCTCAGACCATAACTTGACGCTTTACAGTTAATTCCTTTTGGAGCCAAGTCTGTTTGGGAAAATGTAAGGCTAGAAAACAAATGAGGGTCAGAGACAAAGGAGAGTTCTGGGCCAGTATGTTTTTCCCTATTTCAATAAGACTAAAAAGTCGTCCTCTTTGGAGGTCTAGATTTTCTGATATAACGGAAGCCTTAAATTCTGGCTCCATTAGAATAACCAGCTCATCACTTCTTGCTCTTGGCCATGCCAGAGTGAATGAGTTTTACAATCTGACTTTTGTGCTTATTAGTTCGTGGGATTTCTTGATGCTGCCGCAACAGAAATTTACTGTGAGCCTACTATGTATCAGGCACTGAGCCAGGCAATTCCAGGTTCATTCCGTGAACATATAGGAGTTTGTGGAATTGCTTATTTTTCACATCAACCCTGTGAGATCAGTTACCATCCCCATATTACAGATGAGAAGGCTGAGGCCCTGCAATGTTAAACATTTTGCCCGGATAGCACAGCCGGTTAATAGCCAAGCTTGATTTTGAACCTGTTACTTTGCAGATTTTTAACATTTTGAACAGTTTGTGTTACACATAATTTTATTAGATATTTTTAGATAAATTTAGATTTATTAGATATTTTAGATATTTTATGAGATAATTTTATTAGATAAAGCATGGCAACCGAGTCACAAAAGTGAGCCCCAGAAGCTCACGATTCAAATGGCAGTTGAGGGTTAAGTAAAATTCAGTTACCTCACACATCTTTACTTAATCTAGGTAAAAAGGGAAGTTTGATTTTTTTAAATAAAGCTCTACATCGTAGAATATTTCATGTTGCTAAATGAGTACCGAACTCCCACAAACGTAGATCTTGACTGGGTAGAATTCCACTGGGCTCTCAGTAGCCTGAATAAACATTTGGGTTGTTTTCTAGCAAGCTTCTCTTTCAGCAGTGGTTGGAGGCAAGGAGCCAGGCTGCTTGGCTTTCTTTGGGATGTACTTGAATGGGGTAGTCAGTTGAACATGACCATTTTTATTACTTATTAAGTGATTTCGCTGCCAAGCTTGGATATGAAGGGTGTACAGAGAAAAGATGTAAGGCCAAATCTAGGCCAGAAGTACAAAACTTCCCCCTTGGTAGATCGTGCCATTTATTTGGTTAATTTTCTTATTATAACCTAGACTATACCTAGATTATTTTCTCTGTGTGTGTATGTATATGTGTGTATATATGTATATATGTATGCATATATATATATAATTAGGTACCAAGCAGATATTATGCCTTTCTGCTTTGTACTGTACTACTGCTGCTAGCTAATAACCAGCAAAATGTAGAAAATGAAAAATGATAAACTAATTTTCTGTAGACAACTTGGAGAAAAGGGTGCCTGCCCCTGACTTAATGGGGCAGAGAACTGACTATTTTGAGAATTTGCCTTTTCTGAAGGCTGACTGCTTCTAGCCCCATGGCGTTTCCAGCTCTGCCTGTGTGGCTGGCCTGGGCTCAGATAATCCCCTGTGACTGGCCACCAGAGCAGCGGAGCTGCTGAGGCTGGTTCACAGCACCCAGAGGTCTCTTACTGTCAACAGATTGCATGCTGTTGAGGGACCAGAATCCACTGGGGACTGTGCTCCCCCTGCCAACTCCATTTCCAAGTTGGGAGCTCCATTCAAGGACTCAGTCCTTGAGTTCCCAACATGTTGACTTTGCATCCATTTCTGTTTATTGAGGCAAAATCTTAGCAGAGGTGTATAATAAAGATGCAAACGGAGGGCAGCCCAAATAATGGAAGAGGACAGATTTTTCAGCCCATCTGGAGGAGGGATGAGGTTTTGATTTAGGACTGAAAGCAGTTCTGAAAAGCAGCCAGCTGCCTGAGCTACGGTTGGTGCCCTTCCTGAGGGCAGAGAGAGAAAAGGAAAAGGAGTCACATAAAATGTACGCACTCAGTTCCTCTTAGAATGATAGTTTGCACTGTTCCGCGGTTTACTAATCTGGGTGGTGCACATCCAGAGGTGAAATGAAGTTGTTTTCACTTACGAATGGTTATTTTTCAATGCGCTAAGTTAACCTTGAGAGAGAAGTGCCTGTAATCTCTGTTCCTGGTGTCATTTTAAAGCTTTTGCTTCATGACTCTGTAGCCGTTTAAAATTTTGTCGCAGCAAATGTGATTAACAGAAGTTTACAAAGCAACACTGTAGCTTATGCGTCATGTTAAAAATTGCCTAACGTTTATCTATTGTCAAAGCAACAACCAATAAACAACGAAATAAAAGGAGAGCAAATAGGTCAATGTGGTATCATAGGCTTATCTTAGATAAACTAGTTCCATCGTTTCGTGCAGTCCTCGGTCATGCCAGGATTGAAATACCAAGCAGGCCGCCCCAGCAGTGGCAAATGTGTCCGTGTGTTTGTTGGCCCGCTCGTTTGTCCCGCAGCCATTTTACTTCCGCGCTGTAATAAACTGAAAGGGGAATTAAGATACTGCCCCCCCGCCGTGTTGCTATTCAACTACCTCTATATGCTTGGTTTCTCTTTAGGGGTTTCTTTCTTCCCAATCTGTACAAAAATGCTGTTTCAGTTCATCATCTATGTTGTCATAACAATGTGATATAGACAGTTGCTGTGAAAGCTCTTCGTTCATTGAAAATGTTTCCTGTTGTCTCACTTTATACCTAACAAAGCTCTACGCGTAACCTTAGGGCAAGAATTACCTAAATAAGTTATCGTTTTCTTGGAAGCTGAATCGAAGGGAAAGCTGTTGGGCCACCTATTTTGTTCTTGTTCCTGTTGCTTATAATACATTTGACCGAAAGATCTTTCAAGGAAGTAGACTTGCAATCAGACAGAAAGCTCTCACGCATCTGACAGTGAGGCCGGCGTGAGCTGGTTAATGTGACTGATGTGTTCTGAAACCCTGGCCATAAATTGTTTTAAAAAATGCATAAATTGTTTTTAAAAATCCTGTTATTTGAAGACTTATGTTGAAGCGTTTTGCCAATAATCCACCTCTCGTTTGTTTGTAAATCCGTTCCTATGTTGGGTTTGCTTAAAGCAGAATACACTACCTACTGTTTCCTTTGCCAATCATAAAATGTTTGTGAAAAGCAAGTTGTGTGTTTTTATTTGCGTCAAACCAGTTCTCCACGACAGGCTAAAGCTAAGGGCCAAAGCACGACATTTTGACAGGAAAACTGGTAAAATTGACCGAGCTGAGTCCGGCAAGAGCGATTCAGCAACATCTCCTTTTCAGTACCAGCTTTAAGTCTCCTGCCCTCGACGACTTTACACAAGCTCTCTTTTACCCCTGGAAAACAAACTACAAGTGGAGCGGGACAATTAAAATGATAGCAAATCCCATTTGGCTTGACCTTTGTGTAACAGGGTCTCTTGCGTAATTGAGAAAAATGAGAGCTCCTGAGCAAGTAGGTCCCAGAGGAGACGCTTGGCTCTGTTGGACTCCGGTGCCCAGTCCGCCACTCTGGTTGTCAGGAGATCGAGCACACCCTGGCCAAAGGCACAGTCTTCCCTCCCAGGCGGTCCGGCCCAGAATGCCTGCATAAGTCTCTCTGGAGAACTGCATTGGGTCATCTAAAAAGAAGCTCTTGTTTGCAGTTGCCCTCTAGGCCTTGAGCAAAGCCAAAGCCAACACTTTCTGTTTCCTCTCCTCTGGGATCCGCCCTGGCTCCACTCCTGTGAGTTCTCCAGGGCCAAAGATGCCTCCCTGGAAGGAACTCCCAGTCTCCAAATGGGATCAGAGCAAGAGAGGAAAGAACAAATGCCTTAGACCCACAGGCTACCAGATACTTCCACTTTCCCTTCCTCTCTCCGATGACTTCATCACTCCCAGGAGAGGCTGAGGTGGGCTGGGAAGGGGCCGGTGTCAGTACTCCCGATGTTCGCTTCTTTTCCAAGTAATGCAGAAATTTCCCAGCCGGCCTTGTCCACGTTCAGCCCAATGTAAAGGCATGCCCTGGTCAAGGCAGGAGAGTGCAGGCCCCGAGGAGCCCTGCCTCTGGGTCTCTGAGCCCCCTTCTCCCACCCTTTCTGGTTTTCTGTGACTGACTTTCCCTTTCCAACCTATCCTGGCATTGACCAGCCGTCCACGTTGAGGGCCCACTTTGATACACATGCATTAGCAAATAGCATCGTTGCGTTAGAAAGCCCTGGAAAATCCCTTTCTTCCACTTACTGAAGTGCTGGCCCCAAACCCCCCTGCAGAATCCTGCCCAGCGTCCAGTGAGTCCCTATTAGCCATTTCTGGATGCCATAAAGTGCAACAAATTAAGTCCTGAAATAACCCACTCACCCGAGGTCTAGTTTTGCTCTAAGAAGATTGCTTCTTGCATTTTAGAGGTATGTTATGGGAATATTTAGCAGAGTTCAGGGGGCAGGGGACGTCACTGCCCCTTTGGCCCCTCAGGATACCTCTCGTCACCCCCAGCATACAGCTACGTTCTCGGGGCCACGCGCTCCTCCCGCAAGCCCAAACGAGCTCTTTCACAAGACGACCAGCGGTGACGGGGAACACTGGGCCCACGAGCGGCGTCAAGCCCTTCTGCTTGGGCCTTCCATGGGGATGCGTTCACATGGACGTGGCTAACCGGCAGACTGGAGCTGCTACCGAAGTCTGAACAGCTGAAGTCGCCTCCTCCTGGGCAGAACTTCGTGCGTTCTTTTCTCATAGTCACTGGGCTTGGTCTTCCAGCCCGACTGGGGAGGCCGTTTATGCCCAAACCCAAACAGCAGTCATGTGTTTGGGAAACAGGAGCCCTGTTCTTGCACCCCGAGGCAGCCACGGGCCCAGCTAATGTCCATTGCATGTTTGCTGCATGCCGGGCTCTTTTCTAGGGGTGTGTGTGTGTGTGTGTGTGTGAAGCATTTAGCTTCTCATTCGATCCTCACCGTAATCTACAAAGTAGATCTCTATGCCCGTGTTACAGGTGAGTAAACTGCGGCACAGTGTGCTTCTGTGACTCGCCTCTGGTCCTACCGATGAAAACCCGGGGGGTCTGATTCCAGAGCCCACGCCCTGAAGTGCTACCTGAGTCATGCATCATGCCGTGGCATGGACCCAGGAGAGCCACTCAGCTTGTGGACACCCCGTGGGGAACTTCCAGTACCGATGACAGCAAAACAGCACCAGCACCTCCCATGGATGGAATGTGCGCTGCGAGCAGGGCGCTGCGCTTATGATCTCATGTAGTCCTTAGGCAGGGGCTATAGTTACCCGCCCCTTACTGAGGAGGACACTGTGGGGTCTGACAGCCTGGGTTCCAAGGCCAGCCTCCCTGCCTCCTAGCTTCGCGTCCTTCTACAAGTTGCTTTCTCTTTCTGAGCCACAGGGAGGAGAGGGGCCGGCCTTGATTCCTGGGTTCTAGCGTATTCTTTCCAATTCTAGTTCCCCAAAGACTTGCCCCTCTTCCGTCTTTGGAGGCCCCCTCCATGAAGGCGTGTCTCCCTAGGGACTACAAACTCCGGGTGGCCCGGTTGTCAACACGGCTGGCCCAGCTAGCCCCTTCCCCTCCCCACATCAGTGGCTGCTTGAATAGTCTTCGGCCACCGAAGGACGGACAGAGATTTGGAGATTCGAAAGGTAAAATGCATAAAAAAATTCAAACACTGCAACACCATAGTTCTAGAGCCATCCATCCCACGGCCGGAAGAGGCCTTAAGAAATCCTCTCGCTCAGTTTCCTGCCTCCGGCCGGTCTTGTCCACCATGAGGCAGCGGCCATCGTAGAGCCTCCTATTTGATGCCCATGTCACACTAGGGGAGCTCCCAGCTGCCCCTCCACACCTCGTGAATGTTCTGATGGGGGGCGTCTTGGAGATGGAGCTTTCTTTGGGCAGAAAAAAGAATTTTGTAAAAGCAGCTACGCCTATTCGGTAAGGCCCCTTTGGGGATTATTGTTCCCGGTCCCCCCGCCACATTCCCCACTGCCTCGCCGTTTGTCTTCAGGCTGCTTCTCCATTCAAGGCGCTTGTCTTTCGCACAACCCGCTGCTTGGGAGGAACCGGCTCCAGGGTTAGACTATTGAGGTTAGAATCTTGCCGCGGCCACTCACTGCGCATGCGATCTAGCAGGCGGTTGTGGTTTCCTCTCCTCGTTTCCATCTGTCCAAAGATGGCCTCCCGGGGCAGGCCACCCACACATACTCGGTCTTGCTTTTCAAAGGACGGGTCATCCAGAGGCTTCCTACAGCCCCACCCCGCCCCCAAACAGACATTTACTGTCTCCTGCAATAGGAAGACCAGAGCCAACAGAGTTCGGGGTTGGTTCAGAGGTCCGATGACCTCACCGAGTGTCTGGCCTGTCTCCATCTTTCCTTGATGTTCTTAAAGCCCCTGATGGAAACGGCTTCGCGAAGAAGGCTGTCCAGCCAGTCCTTCCTGCCGGAGGCCAGCTGCCTGAAGGGGAGGGTTTCTTGGCCATCAGCAATGCAGGACTGTAAGTCCACAGACAAGGAATTTTTACAGGGGAAAAAGATGCTTCGAGTCTCCTTGGAGCAGGTTGTAACGTCGTGCTGGTTCCCTCATTAATGAATGAGTTAAATAAAATCTTTAACACGTGTTCAAAAGAGAAATGAAGCGGAAAAGGAGTCTTCCGGTGCGTACATCTACTCAAAGTTCACATGCAAGGGTGTTCGCCAGAGGCCTTTCCACCTGTAGGAACTGCCAGGAAAATAAGGGCTCAACCACAGTGGCGGTTTCTAGTTCAGGCTCTCCACAGGCATCAGGACCTCCAACTCGTTCACTTATTAATGGAACAAATGTTTACAGTACACATATGCTAGGCATTGGGCTACAGGGAGGAATACAATACCGTCCATGCCCTTGAGAGGCTCACAACCTGGGGAGGAAAACACAGCATCACCCAGAGCATAGTGGTGCCTCAGAGGAAAGGTCCCTAATCTCGCTTGGGGAGGGCTTCAGGGAAGGCTTCCTGGAGGAGGTGATGCTGGAGCTGAATCATAAAGGATAAGAAGTTTTCCAGGTGAAAGAATGGAAAGGGGTTGAGGAACATTCCAGGCAGAAGAAACACGTGAAGGAATCTAGTGGTCTATAGGGAGAGGGCTGGCCAGTCATATGGAATGCTGGGAGCAATTCAGCACAGGGCTGACGGCATGACAGGGAAGCAGGGCCCAATTTCTCACACTTTGTTCCTGATTGAAACCCCCCAGCTGGTCTCTGGGGAGGCCTGTGTAGCAGGCTTCCGGGCGAGGGGGAAGGACTAGTGAATGAGAGCCGCGCTCACTGACCAAGTCAGAGCTCACTGTGTAACCGCCACGGGAGACCTCCAGGCACCGCCTGATTCCTGGTGCTGAGCCCAGCAGCCCCTGCAGGGCCTGGACCGGAGGGAGAGAGAGAGGGATTGGCAGCAATGAGAGCCAATGGTTGAGAGGTCAGAAATTTTACAAGCCAGTTGTTAAGCACAGCCTTTATTTAAAAAAATAAGTTGTATAAACTTACAATTAAATAAATGACATTAAACCCAAAGTAAGAAATACTCAAAGCTTATCAAGTCCTAATTATCGTACTACTTTTTACTCTGTATCTATGCTCTAGAAGTTATTTAGGTCCTACTGCAACCGTAGGGTGGAAAGGCTACATAACGGCACGCCACCGAGCATCTCTTTCCGAGTCCCCGTTCGGGGACAGGCCAGGTTGGTGGCTGACATCAGCCAGGGTGGGAGTATTTACGCCACACCAGAAACCAGGGCTCCCCTCCCAGAGAGCTGTTGGCTGCATTTTTACCAACATGCCACTGGCTCTGGATATTTTTCCTTTCTCCCTCCCTGAGCTCACCTCCGATGCCAATAGCCGTTTTCAGGGACAAGAGCAATGCTGAAAACGAATTCACATGCACACGTGAAGCGCCAGGAGTCTAGATTTCTGGTTTGGGCTCTGAGGTCCTTTCTGCTTTAGCAGAGATCTTCGGGACACACCATGATGGGGTGACGGAGAGAGATTTTTCGACCGCCTTTTCAGACGCTGTTGAGATATAGACGATCAACTACAATCTCCTATGCTTCCGCTTAAGGCCATCCCTCCACACCCACCCCTCCACACCGCAAGGCTGAAACTATTTCTCCTGCTTCGGATTTCAGTGGAATTAAGCTGTTGAATCCCATTCATCCCACTGAGGTCGTGACAAAATGGATTTACATTTTGTCCTCAGCCCAGGAACTCCCAGCAAGAGAGGTTTTCTTCCACCACCACCACACAAGGATTAATAATAATAATAATAGTTGGCAGCAGCTAATATATATTGAGTGCCTACTATGTACCTTAACAGCACCAGTTCTGTAAGGCAAATGCTATTACCACCCTCGTTTTATAGAAGAGCAAACTGGGAGGCTCAGAGAGGTTGAGGACCTTGACAAGGGGCACACAGCAATCAAGCGGTGGAGGGAGAGATGAATGAGGCAGTCAGTCTGCTTCCAGAGCTTTCTGCTGCTAGAGCTGTCCTCGTGGTGCTCCCCGTTCCTCCGCCGGGCTCGGCCCCGGCTCTCTCTGACCAGCCTGTTCCTTCCGCCTGGCCGTTGTGCGGTGGCACGCGTGGGGGCTTAGCCGGCCGGCTGAACTTGAGTGGTGAGTGAAAAAAACCACAGAAGCTGCGAAAGTCCCCGATCCCTGACCTTGTGCGAGCCTTTGCAATGTATTCAAACAAGCAAGCTAATACAAATCCAGGATGTATATAAAAATTCATTTGTCCTGAGCTATGTGCAGTAAGCTCTGGAAATGGCACGTGAGCTTTAAGTTGAATGACGAATGTCGGCTTTGTGATTCTCAGTGAACATATGCAAGATAGACTCCACAAGGGTAAGGCCTTGATCAAATGGCTGTCCCGGCTGCCCATCTGTGTGTGCTCTGACGGACGGCTCCTGGTGCCAGAGGGTCCCTCACATTCGTCAGTGCCACTGGGTTTCCTGGCCCTGGCTCTCACCGTCGCTTCCAGAAAAGGCGCACAAGCCTCAAAGACCTTCCAGGCCAAGGCAATCTTGTCCTGACATTTTGGTCATCTGAGCAGATAGTTGACCCTTATTTCATAGTTCTTTACACTGCCGCACCTTGGGGGTCGTCAGCGTGATTGTGTCACACACAAACGTGGAACGTTATGTATCAGTTTTCTAGAAAGAGATATGTGCACACACGCATTGCGCTCTCTCTCTCTCTCATACACACACACACTATTTTAAATACACTCTGTACAGTTTACAGGCCTCTGAATCCATGAAGTCCATCCGTGTGTTCTCTGTATAAGAACTCGCTACACACTGAAGTCCGCCATCTTTCACAGGAAGTTCCAAGCCATAATTGTTTGAGGCCACCAAGGTGAACATGAGAGCCCGTCACAGTCCAGTGACTTGGTGGTGGTTCAGCACATCAGGACAATATGTTACATTTGGACTTGACCCAAACTCCCAACTTCCCCAGTCTGAGAAGTTCGAGGACTGCCCCCTACCCCTCCCTCTGACTTAGTCTCCCTAGCATGTTGGCTGTTGGGCTACAGCCTAGAATTGTCTAGCAAACGAGCAAATACAGATACTCATCGAATCTCTCTGGGGCCGTTCTGTGTAAAGAGAAAATGTATGTAAGTTGTTCCACCTTCGAGAAGCAGCTGAAAGCCATATACCTGGGCACACAGAGCTGGGGCTTTCGGCCCCCTGACAGGTCTCCATCGTCCATCATGTTCTATCTGCTCTCTGTCTTCTGACCCGGGCCCTTCTGGGAAATGATCCTTCTCTGACTACAGCCACGTGGACATTCACTTCCTGCCTTACTCACCTGGTAGTCTCTGTCCTTGCCTCCCCACACGTGTGCCCTCCCGTCCTGGATCCATAGTCGTATCTCCACCTGTTTCCCTCCCTCACTCCTTTAACTCTTATTTCCTTGAGGCTTCTGGGACACTGTTCTGTTCTGGTCTCAGCTCCCCTCTTCCCCCAGTAGCCTCTGAACACTGCATGCCTGATCCTTCTCTGCCTGGCCCAGCATCTCCCACAAATGGGCTGTGCCTTCTTCTTCCGAAGAGTTTCATTATGGCTTCCCAACATATATTTGCATTGAAATTATGATTCCCATAGATTTCAGCTTTGCCAAAACCAAACCAAACCCGCGATGGAGACCACACGTAGCGTGAAGAGCACTGTGTGATGTGTAGAATTGTCGAATCACTATATTGTACACCTGAAACTAATACAACATCGTGTGTCAGCTATACTTCAAGAATAAAAATATTTGTAAAAACCCACAACTCAGGAAGCCACGGTGACACATTTTTTTAAGTCTAGTCTGACTATGCTTTCTCCCTTTCGGCTTCCACCATTCAAAACCCCTCCATTGCCGGGAGTAGCAATGCACCTCTTCCGACCTCTCCCACCCCTAAGCGGGGCAGCTAAAGAATAGCACGTTGTTTCTACTTGGCTAAAGGAAAGAGGTCATCAGATGGAACCCAGAGGCATGTACGTGGGGGCTCATAAACAAAATAACCTCATTTCATTCTTTTCCAACAGCGTTTTCACTAGGTCAGTTCTACTAACAGCCGTGCATTGGTTGGGGTAGGGGGGCGGGGAATGAAGGACTATCCGTTTACAAATCAGGATTATGGAAATTTGCAAAATGAGAGCTAGGAAACTCCTGGGTTAACATTCCTCATTGACCCAAAAGTACATTGCAGAAAGATAATCGTGTATTTCTGATCATGACAACCTGACATCTGTCCCTGGCCTTTTTCGCTTAATAGCAGTGCATATACACTGTGATCTTTTCAAGGGCGGCGGGACTGCATTCTGAATCATTGTCTCCAGAGGTTATCTTAAGGAACCCGATAGTTAAATGTTCCTAAATATTTCCACCTATCTGGTCCTTGGGGCACGAGCTGATACTTGTACCGGAACAGTGTGCCACTAGCCGTGCCGGTTTGGAGTCTTAATAGTTCATCAAGAGTATTGAAGCAGGAGGCTTAAGAACTCCAGGTGTTTTAATTTGGGAAAGTGTGGCCACAAAGCATGCTGGAACCTCGATGGAGACCTGGTAGAGAAGAGAAAGCAGCTGGTGTTAGATCAGTGGGATTGGGGCTCACTCCCATGGCCCCATTTTACTCATTTCCCCCCAGTCTGGCGAATAAACATTTGTCCCTATTGTGGGCTGAACTGTGTCCCCTGCAAAGTTCATATGCACAAACCCTAACCGCCCAGGACCTCAGAATGTGACTGTATTTGGACATATGGCATTTAAAGAGGTAATTAAGGTAAAACGAGGCCATCGGGGTGAGCCCCAATTCCATCTGATGGGTGTCCTTATAAGAGGAAGGGCCATGTGGGGACCCAGAGAGCAGGCGGCCCTCTGTGAGCCGAGGAGAGAGGCAGGAGGCGCCACACTTGCCAGCACCTTGATCTTGGACTTCGGGCCTTCACAGCTGTGAGTAAATCAATTTCTGTCGTGTAGAAATTGTCCTGTCACCCCCCCCCCCGTCTGGGTTATTTTGTCATGGTAGCCCTACACGCTCAGTCCCCCTTTCTTACTTCCCAGACTCCAAGCCCCTCCTTGGGGGGACAGGCGAGGCCTCTCTAGCAGCAACAGTGGGTGCAGCAAGGTGGGGTTCGCAGCTCAGCCATGAGAGTGTCCAGGGGGCCGGCTGCCGTGTTGGGGGGGGGCCGCTCGCTGGCAACGGCGGTGACCGTCGGGAGCGGGCTAGTTCTGCAGTGTGCTGGCCGTGGTCCTTGCTTGCGCGGACCTGGGCGTGGCTCCCTAGCTCCCCCCAGCAACTCTGCGAGCTACTAAGAAGCTAGACGTAAATACATCTTCTTTCTCCCTAGCTCGGTTGGAGATGGCTTCTGTGGCTTCTAATGGAGACCACCGACTCCTCTGACTGAGGTCCACGTCTGTATCCCAAGAGTAGCTCAGCTACAAAGGCCACGAAGTGGCAGGGACGCTCAAAGTTGGCTGGGGGGTGGCCTCAGGGCTCCTAGGAGTCAGGCAATTTGAGCAGCGCTCCAGCCATCGGAGGTGCTGGCTGGGCGAACCCCGGGCCTGAGGCGATCTTTTCCTTTTTCCTTCCCTACTTCCCTTTGCCCTCCTTTCTGGGGTCCTTCGTTATCATTCCTCATCCGAAAGCTGCCTTAAGATGCGCCCCCTCCAGCCTGTCCAGCTTGCCCTTGGCTGCCAAGACTGGTTGATTCTGACGGGAGGACCTGATTTCTGCGTAAACGTGGATTCCCGACGGCTTGGAAACCGAGGAGGGGCAGCCTGAGATGCAGTGGCAGCTTCCGTGGCCTCATCCCTTACTCCAGAGCCTAATGCTTAACTGAGAGGTTTGGGAATGTGACCTGAGGCTCGTCAGACTTCCAATACCCCCCCCTTCCTCTGCTGGGTCTTCCTCGCTGCCTTCAGGTCCAGGCACGGCGAGGAAGTTAGTCCTTGAGCCGCACATAGAGCGAAGGGGTCATTCCCGGATGATTTCCCCTTTCGGGGAACTCAGTACGATTATTTGACTGCAAATGGAAAAATCCAAAACAAAACAAAACAAAACACCCAGGGGACAAACTGAATTTGGCCAAGGTAGAAGACATTTGAGCATTCCCCAGTGTGAAAGAGCCCGGTGTACTTAACATTTACCCCATCCCTCATTGAATAGTTCATTTAACTTTAAAAAAAAAAACCACTTTTTACTAGGGGGAAAAAAAAAGGTCAGTAGCACAAAGGTTTCTATAGCAACCTGGCAGCCGTCCCTTTCGTCACCTATGAAATCACTACATTACCAGGCGCAGCTAGGTCGGAGGAGAGCCTCGTGGGACTGGGCTGACCAACGGTTCTGGGACTGGCGTAAGTGAAGGTTACAGCCCACTCACCAAGGAGGAGACCAGCAGGGATTTACAAACGCCGGAGGCCACGCCAGGCGGCCCGGCTGCTGGAGGGCCTTCAACCGGGGGAAGGATGTGAGATCAGAGCATCGATGCTATGTCTCTGTCTTCGGGTCAGGTTGGGGAGGGCGGGGGGCCTGGAAGAACAGAACAGAACCTGACAAAGCAGAAAGCTGAAGACTGAGGTCTGAAAAGCCTGGTGCTCCCTGGACGGGCTGATTCCCTGAGGGTCTGCCACCCTGGCAAGAGGGGACAGGCCTCTTTCGGCGGGAGGCCAGGGGGCAGATGAGTACAAGCCCCCCGCCCTCGAGAGGAAGGCCAGGTGTGTGGCAAGAACACACGGGAAGACCGGAATGTACCTGTACACACACCCGCAAAACCCCCAAACCAAAACCAAACCCAGGCTTGGGAACTGGAGGGTTTACCAAGGTTCAAAGGGCTGATCGGCCCGGTTGCCACATCCCTGGCTGCCCTCATTCCCCCCCCCACCACAACCTATGACAGCAACCATAAGGTCCCACCAGGCCTGTAAGCGTCAGGTGGAAAGGCGATGATTAATACAGAGACTGCTGGAAATGAATACCCACCATTCGTTTCTTTCCTCTCAGCGACACGTCTGCAAACCAGATGTAAATAGGTGAACCAACCCACTTTCGTTTAGCGTGGGGGACGGCAGAGCCTTACACAGGCGGCTATTTTATTTTGCACCTGCTGCTAAGAACGGGGTTTGACTTAGAGGAATTTGTTTCCAGTCTGGGTCATACAATGAAGGAGACACACACACACACACACACACACACATTCTATCTCCTCAGCGTCTGGTCAACACCAGCCCCATCAGAGGGGCCAGAGTCCCCAACCTTGCCAACCGTACCAGTGCTGAGACCATATCCTGGACCCCGGAAATTGCTCCTTGGTCAACTTCCCTTGGGTCTCGGAAGCCACCTCTGCCCCCCCCCAAACAGCAGGCTCGGGCACCTTATTTGTTGTCTTTGATCACATTTGCCTGAGAGCAGGTAGGAGTAAAGACTGAAAAATGGTGAACTTAGTGGGAGTGGTGGTCAGAGGCGTCAGCTGCGGAAAACTCAGGCATTGGCTCTCATACTAAAGTCCAGGGTCATTTCCAACTTGCTCAGTGCCCTTCAGTCTTCCGTGAGTCACGGCGGCAGCTGAGTCATAGGCAGGAGGAGAGAGACTGTGGTTTCCACTTACTAGGCCTTCTTCTCTCTCTCCTCCCATATTCTCCCGAGCTGCTTGAGGAAGGGGCTGTTACTATTATTACAGGACTGTCCTAAGGGCTTGGGAGTCGCATAGATCTGGCGTTGATGGCCTGTAGATTACTTCCTCCGTCTGAGGCTTCATTTCCTTACCTACATAAGGAATTCTTACCACGTAAAGAATGCTTTCAGAGTCCCTGTCACAGAGCAAGTACCCGAGGATTGTGGATCATGATTAAGTCTTGCCCCAAATTATTTTTGGAAAGCTTTTTGGCCATCAGTCTATTGTGAGCTTGGTTAGTGAGAATTATTCCCTCAGAACCTCATCACCCCGGAGGAGGAGGCAGTGACCCAATCTTATTTCCGCATCTGAAAAGCGAAGGACCAGCCCTGGGTTGGTCACATCAAAGGGCACACAGCCCACATGGCCGTGTGTGAGACACGGGCCTCTCTCTGTGCCTCCTGCGTGTGTGGTAGGGAACAGATTATGCTTCAACTCCCTTCCGCTCGTCAGACTTCTGCTAAGGTCAGGGCTAGCCCAGGGTTCTCCATGTTTCTGCTAATGGCATGGTGTGTCCAACCCATTCAGAAAAGGGGTGTTGCTCCTTCCTGTCAGTAGAAAGTATCCTTTGGCTACATGGGTGCCCCCTGGGCTCCCTGCACGCCTGATGTCCCTTATGGGCAGGTGTCTCTTGGTCACTCTGACACACTCCGCCAGTGGAACTGACCCGTCCTCAAACTGGAGGCTATTTTGCTAGTTTCTTTCTCGGGAAATAGCGCATCAATCAAGATGTTTCTTCCAGCACGTCTGTCTTGCTTCCTTCCTCCCCCTCCCGCCCTCCTTTCCTTCCTCCCTCCTTTCTCTTTCATTTTCTTCCTCCAGAGAAAGAAAAGTCTGCAAGTGAGCTTCCATGAAGTTGTTGCCAAGTCTTTCCCACACCAGGCTCCGAAAGCCAATCTCAGGGCTGGTTGTGCTTGGACGACCCCCACCCCCCACCCGCACCCTCGCCCATCAAAATGACCAATTTGCCGCATAGCCTTTCAATGGCAGATTGTAGCCATAAGAAATCGACAGGCTTCCAGGCTCCAAACGCAGCATTTGTCTTGTTTTGTTTTGTTTTCAGGAGCAAGGCTTAGGTGTTGGTTCGCACACACGAAGCCAAAGGCAAGAGCAGCGCGGATGTTTTAATTGTCCCAGAATCAGTCATTGAAGAGCTATTGTGTGGGCGCCCCTGAAGCACCCCCTTGTGTTCCAAATGCAGAGAGGCACAGAAATGTCGATGAGGAGGCGTGGGCTCAGCGCCCCGTGCGGCTGGCTAATGACGCGCTCCACTCGCGCTTAGAGCCAACCTCGGCGCCGGGTGGGCGAGTGTGGGGGGCGCCTGCGGCCCCCTACTCTCACGGCGGCTGACTGCAGCCACCGGCAGAACAGCGCTGCGGTCCCGACCAGGAGCCACTGCAGCTTTCCCCCCGAGAACCCCAGGGACATGTTTTTAAATCGAACCACATCACGATCACGTACGGTTCTATCAGTGGCAGGTGTGCAACCAGGTGACTCGACAATTGGGTACATCACCCAGGGCTCACCACGGCGAGGGGCGTCACGATCTGTCACCAGGCAAAATTATTAGTATTATTGACTGTATTCCCGGTGCTGTACTTTTCATCCCCGTGACTGATCTGTTTTATAACCGGACGTTTGCTCCTTTCCTCTGTCATGGTATTTGTTTTACCTTGAACAAGGGCGCATATTATCGGCCCCTCCCTATGCGCCAGGAATTGTGCCAAGGACCTAAGTGCAGTACCGTATTTCGGCCACAGAATCATCCTCAGAGGAGGAAACGTATATTGTCCCCATTTTATAGACGGAGAGACAGAGGCTTAGAGAGGTCAAGTAAGCGGAGCCAAGGTTACACATCACACCATACCACTCTCTTTAATATTTCATTTACTGGGCTCATTGATCCAATCCGAGAGGAAGACGACCCAGACTAAAGGGGGTGTTGGCACTGACTGGCGTCTATTAGGCAGCATGGCAGAATTATATGTGCGTTTATTTATTTTAATCCCGAGAAGATAATTTCTGG
>NW_024423319.1:30835155-30836483 GCF_017311325.1 Ursus maritimus | reverse complement strand
AGTGCCCTTCAGTCTTCCGTGAGTCACGGCGGCAGCTGAGTCATAGGCAGGAGGAGAGAGACTGTGGTTTCCACTTACTAGGCCTTCTTCTCTCTCTCCTCCCATATTCTCCCGAGCTGCTTGAGGAAGGGGCTGTTACTATTATTACAGGACTGTCCTAAGGGCTTGGGAGTCGCATAGATCTGGCGTTGATGGCCTGTAGATTACTTCCTCCGTCTGAGGCTTCATTTCCTTACCTACATAAGGAATTCTTACCACGTAAAGAATGCTTTCAGAGTCCCTGTCACAGAGCAAGTACCCGAGGATTGTGGATCATGATTAAGTCTTGCCCCAAATTATTTTTGGAAAGCTTTTTGGCCATCAGTCTATTGTGAGCTTGGTTAGTGAGAATTATTCCCTCAGAACCTCATCACCCCGGAGGAGGAGGCAGTGACCCAATCTTATTTCCGCATCTGAAAAGCGAAGGACCAGCCCTGGGTTGGTCACATCAAAGGGCACACAGCCCACATGGCCGTGTGTGAGACACGGGCCTCTCTCTGTGCCTCCTGCGTGTGTGGTAGGGAACAGATTATGCTTCAACTCCCTTCCGCTCGTCAGACTTCTGCTAAGGTCAGGGCTAGCCCAGGGTTCTCCATGTTTCTGCTAATGGCATGGTGTGTCCAACCCATTCAGAAAAGGGGTGTTGCTCCTTCCTGTCAGTAGAAAGTATCCTTTGGCTACATGGGTGCCCCCTGGGCTCCCTGCACGCCTGATGTCCCTTATGGGCAGGTGTCTCTTGGTCACTCTGACACACTCCGCCAGTGGAACTGACCCGTCCTCAAACTGGAGGCTATTTTGCTAGTTTCTTTCTCGGGAAATAGCGCATCAATCAAGATGTTTCTTCCAGCACGTCTGTCTTGCTTCCTTCCTCCCCCTCCCGCCCTCCTTTCCTTCCTCCCTCCTTTCTCTTTCATTTTCTTCCTCCAGAGAAAGAAAAGTCTGCAAGTGAGCTTCCATGAAGTTGTTGCCAAGTCTTTCCCACACCAGGCTCCGAAAGCCAATCTCAGGGCTGGTTGTGCTTGGACGACCCCCACCCCCCACCCGCACCCTCGCCCATCAAAATGACCAATTTGCCGCATAGCCTTTCAATGGCAGATTGTAGCCATAAGAAATCGACAGGCTTCCAGGCTCCAAACGCAGCATTTGTCTTGTTTTGTTTTGTTTTCAGGAGCAAGGCTTAGGTGTTGGTTCGCACACACGAAGCCAAAGGCAAGAGCAGCGCGGATGTTTTAATTGTCCCAGAATCAGTCAGCGAAGAGCGATTGTGTGGGCGCCCCTGAAGCACCCCC
>NW_024423319.1:30795519-30834929 GCF_017311325.1 Ursus maritimus | reverse complement strand
ACCCCAGGGACATGTTTTTAAATCGAACCACATCACGATCACGTACGGTTCTATCAGTGGCAGGTGTGCAACCAGGTGACTCGACAATTGGGTACATCACCCAGGGCTCACCACGGCGAGGGGCGTCACGATCTGTCACCAGGCAAAATTATTAGTATTATTGACTGTATTCCCGGTGCTGTACTTTTCATCCCCGTGACTGATCTGTTTTATAACCGGACGTTTGCTCCTTTCCTCTGTCATGGTATTTGTTTTACCTTGAACAAGGGCGCATATTATCGGCCCCTCCCTATGCGCCAGGAATTGTGCCAAGGACCTAAGTGCAGTACCGTATTTCGGCCACAGAATCATCCTCAGAGGAGGAAACGTATATTGTCCCCATTTTATAGACGGAGAGACAGAGGCTTAGAGAGGTCAAGTAAGCGGAGCCAAGGTTACACATCACACCATACCACTCTCTTTAATATTTCATTTACTGGGCTCATTGATCCAATCCGAGAGGAAGACGACCCAGACTAAAGGGGGTGTTGGCACTGACTGGCGTCTATTAGGCAGCATGGCAGAATTATATGTGCGTTTATTTATTTTAATCCCGAGAAGATAATTTCTGGCATGAAAATGTGTAAGGCTATGTCTGGGAGCTTCTCCCCCTTCTGAATGCGTTCATTGACAGTCACCGCTATACCGTGTTTAGGAACGGTAACGTGGTGAGCCGTAGCGAATACGCACAGGTTGGAATTAAGAGGGAAAAAAGGTAGAGATTAAAGAATTACAACATGGGGGGCGCCTGGGTGGCTCAGTTGGTGAAGCGTCTGCCGTCGGCTCAGGTCCTGGGATGAAGGCCTGAGTGGGGCTCCCTGTTCAACAGGGAGTCTGCTTCTCCCTCTCCCTCGACCCCTCCCCCTGCTCGTGCTCAGGGGCGGGCTCTCTCTCTCTCAAATGAATAAATAAAATCTTTATAAAAAAGATGACTAAAGAATTAAAACATTGACTGAGAGCGCCTAGGTGGCTCTTGATTTCGGCTCTTGTCTCTTGATTTCGGCTCAGGTCAGGATCTCAGGGTCGTGAGATCGAGCCCTGCATCGGGCTCCGCGTTCAGCAGGGAGTCTGCTTCTTTCCTCCTCCCTCTCCCTCTGCCCCCCCCTTGCACTGTCTCTCAAATAAAAAAATGAATAAATCTTTAAAAAAATATTAACTGAATAGATAGGGTATCCTGGGCTGTTGGAAAGGATACATGCATTTATTCTGTCTTTTCCAGTTATCCATAAATCTCCTCCCACTGAATTCCGGTTGCATAAAGCCACCTGAGGTAGTGGCTCTGTCCTCTGTTTCTGTTCCTACCTCTCCCTCCTCCCCAGTTTCTTCATACACACTTCCCACTCACTTTTTCCCCTGCAGCTAGGTACTAGGTGCCGTCTGTATCACCCAGGTAAGCCATAAAGCAACACATGAAAGCCACTCATTTAAACCCACATACGGGCAAAAACCACAGAGAGGCAATGCTAGAATGTACAGGCTGTGGGGACCTGTCTGGTCGTTTAGGGAATACCTTTTTTTGCAACTGGGGTTTGAGCTGATGGACAGAGTTGGGAATCTGGAGAGTTGGATTTCAGTCTCAGTGATCCTTTCAGAGGCTCAGTGTTCCCCAGGTTTAGCACCTCCCTTCCCCACACAGAGCGGCTGTAAAGACAATGTGAGGAAATATGTGAATGTTCTTTGAAAAATGACAAATGATACAGATGGAAGTTATGATTTGTGATGGTTAATTTTATGTGGCAACTTGACTGGGCCACAGGGTGCCCAGATATTTGATCAAACATTACTCAGAGTGTGTCCGTGAGGGTGTTTCTGGGTGGGATTAACATTTGAATCAGTAGACAGAGTATATATAGCAGATCACCCTCCCTGATGAGGGTGGGCCTCATCCAATCAGTTGAAGGCTGATCTTCCCCTAAGTAAGAGAGAATTCCTCCTGTCTGACTGCCTGTGAGCTAGGACATCAGTTTTTTCCTGCTTTCAGACTCCACTGAGACATCAGCTCTTCCTGGGTCTCAAGCTTCCTGGCTTTCAGACTGGAATTATACCATGAGCCCTCGTGGGGCTTTATCTTGCCGACTCTGCAGATTTGAGAACTTGCCAATGATACACACACACACACACACACACACACACACACACACATCTCATTGATCCTGACTCTCCGGAGAACCCAGACTCATATATCATGATATTTCCATTGAGGTCCACATCAGTCCATACTCAGCCCTCCGCCCCACTATCAGCAATATCTACACCTGTGAATACTCCTAAATCTCTCTCTCTCTCGCTCACTCCTTTGCTCATACCTTTAGCTTTTGTTCCAAATTTAGAGTTAATTCACCCAATATGTATTGAATGGATGTCCAAGGTGCTGTGGATGAAGTGCTGAATAAGATAAACAAGCCCCGATCTCATAGAGCTTCCTTTAGAAATCAAGGAGAGGAAAGAGAAGGTGAACAAAACCGTAAATATACAAGAAAATATCAAGGAGGAATGAGCTCTGTGATGCAAATGTAACCGAGTGATGGGATAGTGATGGAATCAAGTAAAGGAGCTCATTTAGTTGGGAGGTCAGGCCTTCCCGAGGACGTGACTTTTAAGGCACTAACTGAATGGCAGAAGAGAGTCAACCATGGGGAGATGTGGGGGGAAAGAGCTTGTCAGGCAGAGGAAAGAGCTGAAGCAAGACTTTACGACTGTAATGTGTTCAGTGTATGTAAGACACCGAAATCCAGCTGAAGTAACTGGAACATAGTGAGCAAGAACGGGGGGATGGTATAACATTGGGGTATAATGATAGGCAGAGTCCCTAGTGTATAAAGCACGTAGGATATGAGAGATTCAGGTTTTCTTCTATGTGTCAGGGGAAGCCATTGCCAAGTTTTTTTTTAAAGCGAGCTCTATACTCAACGTGGGGCTTGAACAAAGGACCCTGAGATCAAGAGTCACGTGCTCTTCCCACTGAGCCAGCCAGGTGCCCCAGTCACTGATGAGTTAAGTAAAGGAATATCGTGATCTGATTTATGGTTTTAGAAGATTGCTCTGGCCACTGTATGGAGAATGGAGTGTGTGTATGTGGTGTGTGTGTGTGTGTGTGTGTGTGTGTGTGTGTGTCTGTGATGAATTAAAGCAGAGAGACCAGTTGGGAAGCCTCTCTAGTCATCTGGGAAGGAAATGGTAGTGGCCTGGCCTAACGTGGTGGTGGTTGAGATGAAGATAAGTGGATAGAACTGGGACATGTCTTGAAGGTAGAGGAAATAGGACTTGCTAAAAGATTGTAGATGGGGGTAAGATAATGGAAGGAAACAAAGGTGACTATTAGGCTTTGGGCTTGAGTAGCTTGGTACTAAAATGGGAAACACTGATGGAAGGTACAAGGGAATCAAAAGTACTGTTTGGGACATACCATGTTTGAGATGCCATACAAGTGGAGAGCTAGGTATACAGGCCTGAAGTTCATGGCAAAGGTCAATTCTGGAGATAAAATTTTGAGAGTCATCAGCATTGCCAGTATTTG
Source organism: Ursus maritimus (assembly GCF_017311325.1). NCBI lineage: Eukaryota > Metazoa > Chordata > Mammalia > Carnivora > Ursidae > Ursus > Ursus maritimus. Next base: position 30,831,373 of record NW_024423319.1, on the reverse strand, counting down.
AAGCCATGGGACTGGAGGAGATTGCTAGAGAGAATCCATGGAGAACAAGAGTCCCGGGACAGAGCCCTGGGGGGTCCCAACACTCAGAGACTGAGCAGAGCAGCGGGGGCCTGCCAAAGCTACTTGGAAGAAGGGGCTGGTGAAGTGCGAAGAAAATCAAGGGAGTGCTCTCCCAGAGTAAAGTGAGGAGAGTGTTTCACGAAGGGAAGTGTGGCCAAGCATGTCGAATGTTGCTAAAAGGTAAAGGAAAAGGACAGAGAAACGATCACTGGACTTGGCGATACATCAGATTCACGATCTCAGAGAGGACTGTAGTGTGGGCGTGGGTAAGGGGCTGAGTGGGCAGGGGAGGATGGGAGGATGGGAAACAGGAGGATACCAGTCAGAAAATCGTTGTTGCTGCAAGCGCAAGGGAAGGATGGTAAGGGCTGAGACTGAGGCAGTGGTATTGAGGGTGGGAAGGAGGAGATAAACACAACGAGTCTCTTCCACGATAAAACCAAAGTTCTCTTACAAACTCTTCCACTTCACTTCGACTGTTCGTATTTCAAGACCTCATTATCTGTAGAAGCTCGCGGCTTGGAAAAAACCTAGAGATTATTCAGACTAAGCTCTGATACAATGTTTTGAATTAAGTAGTAAGAAGTCACGCCTCTAGTCAAAAGCCTTCCATAGCAGGAAAAAGGTTAACATACAAAAATCAGTTGTATTCCTCTATACTAGCAATGAACATTCCAAAAATATAATTAAGAAAACAAGCCTATTGACCATTGTACTAAAAATAATATAGAGGCGCCTGGGTGGCTCAGTCGGTTAAGCATCTGATTCTTGATTTTGGCTCAGGGCGTGGTCTCAGGGTCTGAGGATGGAGCCCTGCGTTGGCCTCCATGCTCCGTGGGGAGTCTGCTTGGGATTCTCTCTCTCCCTCTCCTTCTGCCTGCCCTCCCACGCACTCTCCCTCTCAAATAAATAAATAAATCTCAAAAAATATAATACAATACTTAAGAGCAAATTTAACCAAGGAGGTACAAGACTTGTACTCTGAAAACTACAAAACACTGCTGAAAGAAATTAAAGAAAACCTAAATAAATGGAAAGTTACCCTATGTTCATGGATTGGAAGACTTAATATTGTTCAATGGCATACTTCCCAAACTGATCTACAGATACAAGACAATCTCTGTCAAAAGCTTGGCTGTATTTTTTTTTTTTTTTGCCGAAATAGACTGATTTCTGATCTGATTCTAAAATTCGTGTGGTAATGGAAGGGACCCTAAACACCCAAGACAATCTTTAAAAAGAAGAACAAATTTGGAAGATGCTCAGTTCCCAGTTTCAAAGCTTACCACCAAAGCTACGGTAATCTAGACCGTGTGATACTAGTATAAATAGAGAAGTATAGGCCAATAGCATAGAATTGAGTCCAGAAACGAGTTCATCTATGGTCAATTGCTGGGACAACCGGATGGTCCCATGTAAAAGAATGAAGTTGGGTCCTTACCTCATACTATATATAAAAATTAGCTCAAAATGGACCAAAGATTTTTTTTAAAGATTTTATTCATTTGAGAGAGAGAGAGCACAAGCAGGGGGAGAGGCAGAGGGAGAGAGAGGAAGCAGACTCCCCAATGAGCAGGGAACCCCACATGGGGCTCGATCCCAGGACCTGAAGATCATGACCTGAGCCCAAGGAAGACACATACCCATCTGAGCCACCCAGGCACCCCATGGATCAAAGATCTAGATGTAATAGTTAAAACTAGAAGACTCTTAGAAGAAAATAGAGGCATAAATGTTTGTGACCTTGGTTAGGCAATGGTTGATTAGATATGACACCAAATGCACAAGCAACCAAAGAAAAAATAGATCGACTGGATATCCTCATAATCAAAATATTTCGTGTTTCAAAGGGTATCTTCAAGAAAGTGCAAAGACAACCCATGGAATGAGAGAAAATACTTGCAAATCATATTTCTGGTAAAGGACTTGTGGCCAGAATATACAAAGAACTCGTAGAACTCAGCAATAAAGATACAAATTACTCAATTTAATAATGGACACGAAAGATCTGAATAGACATTTTTCCGAAGAAGATACACAAATGGCCAATGAGCACAGGATAAGAGGCTCAACACCATGAGCCCATAGGGAAAATATAAGTCAAAACCACCATGAGAAACCACTTCGCACCCCTAGGGTGCCTGTAAGCAAAAACTCGGGTACTTGCAAGTGTCCATGAGGGTGTGGGGCAATTGGAACACTCCTAGTTTGCTGGTGACTGCAGAAAATGGTTCGATGGCTTTGGAAAACATTTTGGCAATTCCCCAGAAGGTTAAACATGGAGTTAGCATATATCCCAGCAGTGCTACTCCTAGGTATACACCCCAAATAAAGAGAGAACATACTTCCACCCAAAAACTGGTACTCAAACGTTCGTAGAAGTGTTATTCATAATAGCCCAGGAAGTAAAAATGCCACGTATTATGACTCCATTTATATGAGATGTCCAGACGAGGCAAATAATTAGAAAGTAACATAGGGGGTTCTTAGGGATGGGGGAGGGGCCAGTATTGATGGCTAATACCTATGCGTTTAAGGGGAATGAAAATGTTAAGATGAATTGTGTTGATAGACGCACAAGTCTGTGACTACACGACAAAACGCTCCACTGTACACTTTCAGGGGGTGACTTGTATGGTATGTGAATCATATATCAAAGCCACATCTCCGTAAACCCCAGTTATCACCCACACTTTCCTCCCTCCATTTGTTCAGTCTCAACTCCCTCCCATGTCTCCGTGTGCAGATCTCATCCAGCCTCATTTCCATTCGCTTCTCGTTGGGCAGATATTCTGACTTGTACTGTAGTTACTGGTCCTTGTTTTATGTTTCCCACCCCTTATTACACTTAAATTCCTGGAGCTCCTACTTCACGTGTCCTGCTTTGCCACAGCCCTGCAGCACCTGATCGGGTCCCAATTTAGAGCTGAAATGTGTTCACCTTGAACTAAGAGGGCCCCACGATAGGATTTTTCCTCCAGCTTTTTTTTTTAATCTTTGAAGTGCTACAATTTTTAGTTGCTGTAAACTTTGGGACTTTAGTTCTTAATCTTAGTCAATCCTGAAGCCTCATTCCTGCTGAGCTTTTAGCCTTTTGTTAGTCACATGGTCTCAGAACACTAAGGCTTCTAATCTTTCGCTACCATTTAATTAAAAGTATGTATATGTATGTAATTAAATATATATAGAGAGAGAGAGAGAGACTGAGAAAGGAAGGGAGGGAGGGAGGGAGGAAGGGAGGCAGGGACAGAGGATAGGAGGGAGGATGAGAGGGAGGAAGGGAGGGAGGATGGGAGGGAGGAGGGGACAGAGGATGGGAGGGAGGGAGGAAGGAAAGAGAGCGCATCTGTTGTGTGCCAAAGGATACCCCGATGTTGAAGTCCTAAAGAGTTAAGAATCCTCAGTCTCAGGGCGCCTGGGTGGCTCAGTTGGTGAAGCGGCTGCCTTCAGCTCAGGTCCTGATCTCGTGTCTTGGGATCGAGCCCTGCGTGGAGCTCCCCGATCAGCGGGGAGTCTGCTTGTCTCTCTCCCTCTGTCTCTCCCCACCCGCACCGCTGCTTGTGCTCTCTCTCCCAAATAAATAAATAAAATCTTAAAAAAAGAAAAAGAGTCCCCGTGGGTGGCCCGGAAGGTGGGCATACACAGACGGGATACGACACACCTAGCAAGGCACAGAGGAAGAAGCAACCAGGGCCGGCCTCCTCAATCCGCCTCCCCCCACAAGTGCAGGGACGCTTTCGGCTGCCCCAGGGTGCTCCGAGACCACGTCCACCTTACAGATTGGCTTGCTTAATTTCCAACCACGTTGCTTTTCTTTTTGTTGTTTTTGTTTTTCAACCCCATTGCTTTTCAAGTGTCTTATTCTCATCAAGTATATGAGTCCGGGTTATTTTTTTTCCTTGATTAGGTATTAACTGGCTTTACACAGATTGATTTTGTTTACTGATTTATTTTAGCCTTTCTGTCGTCCCTTTGCTAAAGTTTGAAAACTAATATGTTGAAGCTTATGAATTCTTAATATAGAAGACATGATCTCTAGCCATCTAATCAACTTACCCTGCATTTCATGAATAACGTACAGAAATAGAAAATGCCTTTTTTATTATCACTGGCGTTATCTGATCATGCTTCAGAATGTTTTCACCAACCGAGGGCGAAAGCTATATTTAAATATAGGCCACAGATGTCCTGAGAAATAAAGGGGACAAAAACACAGATTTGCCAACTCAGGAATTATCCAATATTTACTTCTACTGAGGGCACATTTACTTACTTTCTCAAACTTTCCATAAATAAAAGTTAAGAGAATCTTAAAATAGTCCGAGGTAATCACAACTCTCTTTATAGTCCCACAATTCTCTTCTGCTTCACTTGGTACCAACACAGATTTGGGGGAAAGAGAACTCAAACGGGTAAAAGATACACACCGCGTCTTTGCACCGTGCAGGGAACCCGACCACTGGACACACCTGAGGGAGCCTTGTTTCGAGTAATGGAGGGTAGGAGGGGATGTATAATTTCCTATGTTTGGACCCTTAAAAAATTTCCCCTAAAAATGTACGAATCCGCTTTCTTGCCCTTGACCCAGTACTGATGGTCTTTGAAGTGAAGTCTCCCCTAGACCAGACGTCCTGTTTCAAAACCTCAGCTCCCCTTTACCTCTACCTCTTCCGCCTATGTGTCTTCCTATCACTTACATCAGCTCATATGGGAAATGATTTTGCTCATTGCCCACCCCCATTCGAAGGTCAGGTTCATGAGGCAGGGAGTTTTTTGTTCCCCGTTTCATCCGCGACTATGTTTCCTCCCATGCCTCAAATCACACTAAAAACTAAACATGTGCTAAACATGCAAGTCCTTATTTAAAGAAACTTTTGATTTTGGAATAGTTTCAGAGTTGAGAAGCTATTGCCGAGTATAGAGATTTCCAGTGGACTTCCTCTCCTGGGCGCCCGGTTTCTCCCACTGTTACTACCGGACACTGGAACGAGGCATAGGTTACGATTAGAGAACTAATATTGACGCGTTAAGATTAACTCCAGTCCAGAGCTGAGTCAGAGCTCCTTAGTTTTTACCTGCTGTCCTTTCTCTGTTCTGGGATCCCATTATGAGACCACGTTACATTTAGTTGACCTGGTAGTTCCGACGTGTAGAGTCAGGTAGTCTGTAGCCTGTCCCTCATTGGGATACATCTGATTTTTTTTCTCCCATACAACGATATGTCAGATGTAGTCAATCAAAAATTAAAAATAATTATAGCTTTATAATAAGTCTTCTATTTCATGGGGGAGGAGTGGGAATCCTGCATTCATTATTAGTGTTATTAGTATTAGGTGTTATCCTGGCTATTTTTGGCCTTTTATTCTTTGGTATACATTTTACCATTAGTTTTCGAAGGAAAAATTTTGTTGGAATTGTATTGGATTTACATCTGATTTTTTTTTAAATAGGCTTCACGCCCAACGTGGAGCCCAGTGTGGGGCTTGAACTCATGACTGTTAGATTGAGAACTGAGCTGAAATCAAGAGTCCGATGCTTAACCGGCTGAGCCACCCAGGTGCCCCCACATGTGATGTTTTTTTAACATGAGTTTGTAAAAGGGTGTAGGGAGAGGAAAACCACAGAAGTCAAGTGCCATTCTCCTCACATCATATCTAGGGTACATGCTATCAATGTGACTTATCGCTATTGATGTTGACTTTGGTCTCCCTGCTGGAGGCATGTTTATCAGCTCTCTTCCCGGTAACATGACTCTTCCCCGCCCGCCCGCTCCTACTGAACTCTCTAGCAATGTGCCCAGCCCAGGCTTAAGGAGGAGGGAGTTACGTCCCACCTCTTTAAGGGCACGATATCTACATAAATCATTTGGAATTCTTCCGCATGGGAGATTTGTCTCTCTTCTCTCATATTTACTTATTTATTCAATCATTTATTTGTCTCAGTACGGACACATAGGTATTTCTTTTTTACTTTGGGTTCTAATCCAAAGCTAGCATATTTGGTTCAGCGTTGTTCACTGGAAACTCTTTCAGATTGGCCCCTGTGTCCTTTGGACATACCCCATCATTTGGGGATTTTTTTCTTTTTAGCACTTGCCTACTTTCTGGCACTACAAGATGTTCCAGGTTCACCTTGTGTATTCCCTACCCGCATCCTAGAATCAGCTCTTTCTCCAAGGAGCCTTGGTTCCTTTGATTGGAGAATAGCCTTACAAACCAATATCAGGGGATTGGGTGTGCTCACTGCTACTGGGCTGTGGTTGCTTTTGGGCCCCCTCGGTGAACAGAGCTAGGAAGTATCTGCATACATACCAACCCATGTATACACACATATCAGTAATTATTCTCTATCTACCTGTATCTGTATTAAGCTGAACATGAGTTCATACTGGTATCTCCCACTCCAATTCATTGCCACATGGGTCATTCTAGCGTCCTCCCCTTGCTTCTCAGTAGCCTCCCCCTACAACCTTCCACTACAGGTGGGAACCTGGTTCCCACCATCTGCCATCCATTTACTTACTTTCTCTACATAGACCTGTACGGCAGTTTCGGAATTATACCTGTGCCCCCATGGGAAACAATCAGAGTAGAGGTTTTATGTGCTCGTTTGTCTTTAGCTTTGTATTAACCAGACAAAACACCATTTTGCAAAGTTACTTCGGTCAGCATCATTTTCCCACACTCCCATCAGGGAAGTTACATCATCCATTGGTAATACAGTGCAGTCCATTACTCACAGCCTGCATTTCACCCTTGGGTCCTCCAACTTCCTGGTGGATTAAAAAAAAAAGCTTTTCTCATACATTAAGGTTTTACTCTTTGTGCTGCAAGGTTCTAAGGGTTTTGACAAATGCACAGCATTGTGTATCACCACCATAGTGCTATACTGATTAGCTCTGTCTCACTAGAAAAATCTCCTGTGTCTCCCCTAGTCAAGTTCTTCTTCTCTCCAAACTCCTGGCAAGCAGGAACCTGTTTTCTATCTCCCTAATTTTGCTTTTTCCAGAATGTCAATGAATGGAATCATACATTATGTAGCCTTTTGGTCTGACCTCTTTCACTTAGCAAAACGCACCCAAGTTCCATCCATAATGTTGTGTGGATTCATAGTTGATGTGGATGGTTGAATGCCATTGCATGGAAATACCACATTTGTTCATCTCCTCACCTATTGAGGGGCACTTTGGTTGTTTCCAGTTTTAGCTTCAATACACCTCTGTATTTGTTACGGTTTGAAACTTAAATTCGGGAACACCTGCTGGGTATTGCCCTAACTGACCCGGAGGTTTTTAGTACTTCTAAGGCAACCGGCTCTCTGCTGCTCGGCGGCACTGCCCTTGGAAATGATACAGTGGTGTTAATGGAGTAGGAATAGATGCACATTACCAGGCAACTGAAAGGTTGCATGGTGAGAGACGAGCCCTTCAGACCTGGTTTTATGTTAATACAAAACCATTAATGACATGAAGGTAACAGGACTGAACATTTTACTGAGAACACTTAATGTACTTTAAAAGTTTCTGAAATCACGGCACACAGAACTTCCTCTGCGTTGTTACAGTGAGTGGGCTGCTCCTGTGCAAGTAAGGAATCTAAATTTGAAGTTTCAGAGATAATTGGTGCAGGAACATGAATTTGAATGTGTTATTTTGGCTCTGTGACTTATTCATAACTAAGGAAATACTATAATCAGTTTCAGAAAAAAATGTCACCGTGTTATTAATTGAAAAGATGATGCATCCAAATGTTAAAGGACATTTCTAAAAGAAAAGATGTTTAATAGCTGCAGTCACAGTTAAACTTTCTTTAAAAATGTTAAATTGATCACAGCTCAAATGGAATATTTTTAATTATAAAGCACAGAAATTCCCAAGTCCTATACAGAAATGTTCTTTCCATTTCGCAGTTTCATAATTACCGCTAACCGTGTTTCAAATACTTCACATTATTACCTTTCCAAGATTGAGTAAAAGTTTAGCTGTTTCTTCTACAAGAGGCATTTTAATAGATCTAAGAAAAAGACTTGAAAATGTATTATGTAAGCATGTTCCTTCAATGTCAAGTAGGCATGTGAAATAAAACTAAAATATGTCTATGCAGGAACAACTTGTCACTATAAGTTATTTCATACCCACTTTTGACTTTCTGGTCCATATGTTATTTTGATGCTAGTGACACTGATGGTGAGTGACCGTGCTAAACACAAGGGGAAACAAACAAGACAATATAAAAAAGTGAAAATGATGCCAAAACATGACTCATATTATTCTGAAGATAAATCACATTAAAATGAAATGAAGTTAAAAAGTCAAATATAGAATCTATATGTATAAAAAGATAGAATTTGACCCTACATTTTTTTTTTGTTTTATTGTTTTTTGGTCTTTTAAATTGTTTTGGTTTTTTTTTCCCCTCCAAATTTTGATTTAAATTCTAGTTAGTTAACATATAGTGCAATATTGGTTTTGGAAATAGAATTCAGTGATTCATCACTTACATATAACACCCAGTGCTCATCACAACAAATGCCCTCCTTAATCCCTATTGCCCATTTAGCACATCCTCTGCCCACCTCCCTCTATCAACCCTCAGTTTGTTCTCTACCATTAAAAGTCTCTTATGGTTTATTTCTCCCCTCTCTTTTTTCCCCTTCCCCTACGTTCATCTGTTTGGTTTCTTAAATTCCACGTATGAGGGGCGCCTGGGTGGCTCAGTCGTTAAGCGTCTGCCTTCGGCTTAGGGCGTGATCCCAGAGTCCTGGGATCGAGCCTCACATCAGGCTCCTCTGCTGGGAGCCTGCTTCTTCCTCTCCCACTCCCCTTGCTTGTGTTTCCTCTCTCGCTGGCTGTCTCAATCTCTATCAAATAAATAAATAAAATCTTTGAAAAAAAGTCCATGTATGAGTGAAATCACAGGGTATTTGTCTTTGACTGACTTATTTTGCTTAGTGTAATACTCCCTAGCTCCAACCATGTCATTGCAAATGGCAAGATTTCACTTTTTTGATGGCTGAATATGTACACACACACACACACACACACACACACACACACACACACACCTTCTTTATGCACTCATCAGTTGATAAACAGTTGGGCTCTTTCCGTAGTTTGGCTATTGTTGATAATGGTGCTATAAACATTGGGGTGAATGTATGCCTTTGAATATGTATTTTTGTATCTTTTGGGTAAATACCCAGTAGTGCAATTGCTGGATAATAAGGTAGTTCTATTTTTAACTTTTTGGGGAAACTCCATACCCTTTTCCACAGTGGCTGCACCAGTTTGCATTCCCACCAACAGTGTAAGCGGGTTCCCCTTTCTCCACATCCTCGCCAACATCTGTTGTTTCCTGTGTTATTAATTCTAGCCATTCTGGCAGGTGTGAGGCGGTATCTCATTGTACTTTTGATTTGTATTTCCCGGGTGATGAGTGATGTTGAGCATCTTTTCATGTGTCTGTTGGCCATCTGGATGTCTTCCTTGGAAAAATGTCTATTCATGGCTTCTGCCCATTTCTTAACTGGATTATTTATTTTTGGGGTGTTGAGTTTGGTAAGTTCTTTATAGACTTTGGATACTAACCCTTTATCTGATATGTCATTTGAAAATATCTTCTCCCATTCCATAGGTTGCCTTCTAGTTTTGTTGATCGTTTCCTTTGCTGTGCGGAAACTTCTCGATGAAGTCTCAATAATTCATTTTTACTTTTTTCCCTCTTGCCTTTGCCGACGTGTCTAGTAAGAAGTTGCTGTGGCTGAGGTCACAGAAGTTGCTGCCTGTGTTCTGTTCTAGGATTTTGATGGTTTCCTGTCTCACATTTAGGTCTTTCCTCCATTTTGAATTTATTTTTGTGTGTGGTGTAAGAAAGTGGTCCAGTTTCATTCTTCTGCATGTGGCTGTCCAGTTGTCCCAACACCATTTATTGAAGAGTCTTTTCCCCATTGGATATTCTTTCCTGCTTTGTCAGAGATTAGTTGACCATAAAATCCTGGGTCCATTTCTGGGCTCTCTATTCTGTTCCATTGATCTATGTGTCTGTTTTTGTGCCAGTACCATACTGTCTTGATGATTATAACTTTGTGATATAGCTTAAAGTTGGGAATTGTGATGCCTCCAGCTTCTCTTTTCTTTTTCAGGATTACTTCAGCTATTCGGAGTCTTTATGGTTTCATACAAATTTTAAGATTGTTTGTTCTAGCTCTGTGAAAAATGCTGGTGATATTTTGATAGGGAATGCATTAAATGTGTTGATTGCTTTGGGTAGTACAGACATTTTAACAATGTTTGTATTTCCAATCCATGAGCATGGAATGCTTTTCCATTTCTTTGTGTCCTCTTCAATTTCTTTCATAAGTGTTCTAGAGTTTTTAGAGTACAGATCTTATATACCTCTTTGGTTAGGTTTATTCTTAGATATCCTATGATTTTTGGTGCAATTGTAAACGAGATCAAGTCCTTGATTTCTTTTTCTGCTGTTCATTATTGGTGTATAGAAATGCAACAGGGGGCCCCTGGGTAGCGCAGTCGTTAAGCGTCTGCCTTCGGCTCAGGGCGTGATCCCGGCGTTCAGGGATCGAGTCCCACGTCGGGCTCCTCTGCTGGGAGCCTGCTTCTTCCTCTCCCACTCCCCCTGCTTGTGTTCCCTCTCTCGCTGGCTGTCTCTCTGTCACATAAATAAATAAAAAAATCTTAAAAAAAAAAAGAAATGCAACAGGTTTCTGTACACTGATGACCCTATGTTTTACAACAAAAAAATGAAAATCTATAAAATGTGCTAAATTTTTTGTCTTTTAATTTCAGTAAGCATTAGTTTATGCTTACTATGCAATATGCTTTTCCCTGTATTCTCTCTGGCAGCCCCTTCAGATAAAAAATCTCAGGCCTTTGCATGCTTGTGATTTTATGATTTTTCCAAATGTGAGAGAAAATTGATATTTGATGAAATGTGCAGATAGCTGCTAGGCTACATTTCCCAGGAGCTGGGGTTGCAATAAAAAGTGAACATTTCTAGCACATCCCAGGTTGGTTCCAGTTGCCCTAAAGGAGCATTGTACAATCCCCTCAAAATTAATTAATTATCCTACTTCTCTTTATACTAGAGATAAATTAAAGCATAAGATTCTTCTTCCTCCCCCAAGCCCTTGGATCTAAATTGGATTTTATCCTCTGTTTCTCCTCCACAAAGCCTTCCTAGACTCCCCTGGCCTGCCATGAACTCTTGCTGTGAGAATTTCTCCCGCATTTATGGGACAAGTTCAGATGGCACTCAAAGAACCATGTAATTTCCTACCTTCTTCTGTGCCCACGTTCTTGCTCTGTTTGTCAGTGATTTGCTATTACCCCAGTCAGCGTGTACACTTCCTGAGAATAAGATTAGTGTCAGATACTTTAAAGATTTTATTTATTTTGAGAGAGAGAGAGAGAGCACAAGTGGGGCGGGGAGGGGCAGAGAGAGAAGGAGAAGCAGACTCCCCGCTGAGTACAGATCCCGATGCGGGACTTGATCCTGCGACTCTGAGATCATGACCTGAGCCGAAGGCAGACACTTCACAGACTGAGCCACACAGGTGCCCCTGGCATCAGATGCTTTAGATATACTCCCTCCTCCACCACGTCAGTGGGTTAACACAGTTTGGAACCAAACAAATGCTCAGAAACAATTGAGAACAGGCTCGGGGAAGTCATAAACGTGGTGTCTAGGTCCCTGTAAAGCAATGCTTTACGGGGCGCCTGGGTGGCTCTGTCGGTGAAGCGTCCGACTCTTGATCTTGGCTTAGGTCTTGATCTCAGGGTCGTGAGTGCGAGCCCCGTGTTGGGCTCTGTGCTGGTGGTGGAGCCTGCTTAGAAGAGAACTAGCTACAAGAGGGCTCCTGCAGGAGTAATAATTGCAATTTCCTCTTGACACTAAGACCATAAGCAAATTATGTTGGGCTCTATATTTTACCAGCCTGAAGCTTGGACCCATCTCTCTTGGACCCTAGCCAGAGATCAGAGAAAACCCAGCCTTGGAAGAACGCCTTGTTGGGAAGGGCAAAGCCGGTGTCCAGGTGTTAGTATAGGACCAGCAGCAGGTAGGAGTCTAGTCATCCCCCGAACTGGGGCATGATCAGGATGAAAGGAAAGTACTCTGCCCAGTGGATTGTGGGACTGTGATTTGTTGCTATCAGAAGGCTTTCTTCCATCTCTGCAGCACCTGGGATTGCCTCTGTTATTTTATTTACCATGCTGTGTCGTATGAAGTTGGGCTGCTTTTGTTTCAGGGATGTCTTCAATTATTCCCGGGCATTTCTGAAATGAAACTGAGTGGTAGGTCTGCACCCACCACCCTCAATCATTTTAGTGAGGATGTCAATATTCTCTGGCCAAAGACTACCAGGGACACACCTGTACTGATCGAACTATCTCTTGGTGCAGTGAGAGAGAACGTGCACCACGGAGAGCTTTGAGGCATCTCAAGAAAGAAGTAGTAATAGGGCTTATTTTATTAGGATCCAAGCTTTTGTTGGGTGACTTGGGTGAAGGTCAAAGGAAACTGTGCCTCCCGAAAGTGGAACAGTCCTGTGATTGTTATGATTGTTATTATTATTTCTGTTGATTTTATCTGGGGTGGAGGAGGGCAGACAAGAGGGAAACAGAAGCTGCCATTGGTAAAGAAGAAGTAGTCACTTGTATTATCTGCGTGCACGCACGCGAGAGAGATTCGGGTATTTCTGTGGTTTGGACAATGCTCATATTTTGTGTGGGTTCACACATTATGGAGTTGTCTCGTTTTTGTCTTTATCTGTTGTAATGGTGGGGTTGCCTTGTCTGATATTGATGTCCTGGGCAATTGCTTATGTTCAACGGAACCCCAAGCCCTAGTTTGGTGTTGCTACTAGTGCCGGGCCAGCTTCGGGCAACACCAAGGCTTAGCGGACGGTATCGGGCTAGCTCCTGGATGCCAAGACACGCTCTTCTCTTTCTTAGTGGAGCGTTGCACCAGAAAGCCATGTGCAAGGGGCTCCCGCATGTGCGTTTCAAATAGGTCTGACCTCCCTTTCCACCCTGCAGGTGTTTCTGTCTCTAAGTCCACATTCTCTTGCCCCCACTGCATCTTCATCTACCCCCACTGTCTCCATCTACCCAGCCCCTGGCATCTTCCTGGGGCCCACCCCCAAGTTCTACCTCTTCCATGACTCTCTGACCATTCCATCCTGAAGGACTTTCTCGCTGCTCTGATCTCGGGGTCTTTATTGTTTACTCTACTTCATTGGCGCTTTTCAGGTTACACTGAGGCTGTCTGGCTCACTAGGATGTCTTAGGGCCTTACGCTACGTGCAATCTATGCGTGGTGCTAAGTGGCAGCACGTAAGGTTAATTGCAATTGCATTCTACCACCTGAGTCTTCCCTCTCCAACTGAACTCGAAGCTGCTCGAGGGCGGGAATTATGCGCTGAGAGCTCATTTATGCCCCAGGCTCTGTTCTGAGGTTTTTGCATTTAACACAACAAGCCCGTGAAGTAAGAACTACCATTAGCTCCATCTTTAGATGAAAACAAAACACTTCTTCCCAGCCCTTTCTGTTGCCCCTTCTGCCCCGTCCCCATCCAGGACAGTGGGAGGCTGGTTCATGATGGAGAGCAAAAGGCAGAGGGGCAGTATGCATGCATCCCCCCCTCCCAGTGCTGCTTAGGTATGATTCACGTACATGACGCATGTTCTTGAAAATAGGCATTAATAAACGGTGCTTGCTTAACCAGAGTAGCTATGTGGGTCAAGGCAGCCGTGTCGTGAAAGTGTATAAAGACACCACGTGCCGAGTTAGATCAATGTGATTTGGCATGAAGTATCTCCTTAGATTCTCCCAATGCTCCCTTATCCTGGTTTTGCAGGGAAGGAAACCAAGGCACAGAGTGGTTCCCAGGAAAAGAGGAAAACAGGATAAAGAAGTGAAAAAAGAGGAAAAAAGGGTCGCCTGGGTGGCTCAGATGATTAAGCATCTGCCTTCGACTCAGGGCATGATCCCGGGGTCCTGGGATCGAGCCCTGTGTTGGGCTCCCTGCTCAGGGGGGAGCCTGCTTCTCCCTCTCCCTCTGCTGCTCCCCCTGCTTGTGTTCTCTCGCTCTCAATCTCTCTGTCAAACAAATAAATAAAATCTAAAAACAAAAAACCCATAAAAAAAGAAGTAAAAAAGACGGGGAAAAAGTGGGGCTAGAGGTCCGATGCAATCCTATTAAAATCCCAATCACATTTTCCATAGAAATAGAACAAACAATCCTAAAATTCACATGAAACTACAAAAGACCCTGAAGAGCCAAAGCAATCCTGAGCAAGAACAAAGCTCTGGGCATCGCACTTCCGGATCTCAAACTATATTATGAAGTGACAGTAAGCAAAACAGGATGGTACTGGCGTAAACCAGACACACAGACCAATGGAACAGAATCAAGAGACTGGAAATAAACCCACCCATATATAGTCATACAATATTTGACAAAGTAGCCAAGAAGACTCAATCAGAGAAGGATAGTTTATTCAATAAAAGTTGTTAGGGAAACTAGATAGTCACACGCAAAGGAATGAAATTAAATCCCCTCCTTGACATTGGTCTCGGCAATGAGTTTTTGGATATGAACCAAAAGTACAAACAACGAAAGCAGACATCAACAAGTGGGACTCCATCAAGCCTTTTAGTGCTTCCGTGCTTTTGCACAACCAAAGAAGCAATTGAAAAAATGCACAGGCAACCCTATGGAATGGGAGCAAATATTTGAAAGCCATCTATTTGATAAGGAGTTAATATTCAAAGTATATAGGGAGGGGCGCCTGGGTGGCACAGCGGTTAAGCGTCTGCCTTCGGCTCAAGGCGTGATCCTGGCGTTACAGGATCGAGCCCCACATCAGGCTCTTCTACTAGGAGCCTGCTTCTTCCTCTCCCACTCCCCCGCTTGTGTTCCCTCTCTCGCTGGCTGTCTCTATCTCTGTCAAATAAATAAATAAAATCTTAAAAAAAAAAAGTATATAGGGAACTCATACAACTCAACAGCAAAAACAAAACCAAAGAACCCCCAATAGTCTAATTTAAAAATGGGCAGAAGACTTGACTAGACATTCTTCCAAATGGGCAACAGACACATGAAAAGATGCTCAACATCCCTCATCATCAGGGAAACGCAGATCAAACCCGCAAGGAGATATCGCCTGTCCGAACGGCTTTCACCAAAAAGATGAGAAATGACAAGTACTGGGGCAGTTGTGGAGGAAAGGGAAGCCTCGTGCCCTGTTGGGAATGCCAACTGGTGCAGCCACTCTGGAAAACAGTATGGCACTTCCTCAGAAAGTTAAAAATAGAGCCACCATGTGATCCCAGCCATCGTGCTTCTGGGTGTGTATTTAGAGCAAGTAAAATTACTATCTCAAAGAAATTCTTCACCCCCATGGTCATTGCAGCATGATTCACAATAACCGAGACATGAAAATAAACTACGTGTCCATCGATGGATGAATGGATAAAGAAAATGTGGTATATACAGTGGAATATTATTTAGCCATAAAAAAACGAGGAAATGCTGCCATTTGTGACAACATGAATGGACCTTGAGGGCATTATGCTAAGTGAAGTAAGTCAGACAGAGAAAGACAAATGCTGTATGTTCTCACCTATATGCGGACCCTAAAAAAGCCAGACTCATAGAACCAGAGAGGAATGGGGGCTAGCAGGGGCCTGGGGGGCGGTGGGGAAATGGGGAGATGTTGGTCAAAGGGTTCAAACTTACATGACTAAGTCTTGGGATGCAGCATAGAGCACGGTGTTCACAGCACTGCCTTAGAGACTTGCAAGTTGCAGAGAGAGTAATCTTAAACATTCTCAGTGGAAAAAGTGGTCATGATGCGACATGTCAGAAGTGTTAACTAATCTTGTTAGTTAACGTAAATGAATGTAATCATTTCACAGCACATACACATATCCAACCATCCTATTACAGACCCTGAATTTGCACGATGTTCTATGTCGATCGTATCTCAGTGAAGTTGGGGGGGAAGAGGTCAAGAGAAGGGCCAGAGGTGGCTGAGCTTTGTGGGGGTGGGTGAGGAGAAGTGGGAGAAGCTCTAGGTTAGGTGTCCTTTTATTGTGAACCTGGAGGGACAAGGGAGACACCAGGATGGTGACTTTCCTGAAGGCACCGGCTAGCCAACGCTCCTGGAAGGAGATCTGAGGTCAGAGTTGCCAAACAAACACACAAAAAGAAAACGACAGCAACGAAACCCCCAAAACCACAAAACCAGATTTGTCTTCTCTGTGGCAAAGCACCATCTCTTCTCCAAAACACAGTCACAGCTCTCCACCCAGTGGCAATCTCTAGATAGTGCACTCGGACTAAGCCGGAGCCTGGAAGGGGCGGAGAGGAGCGGCTCTGTGTTATAGGCATTCTCTCCTCGAACTTTCCTTCTCTGTCATCAGCTGCCATCTCTCAGTGGGTGATTGGGTATCGGCGCTGGACACATGGTATTGCGCACGACAAACACCGTCCCTGTCCTCCCGGGGCTTACAGTGGGAAAGACAGACGAGCAAATCCATGCTGCCAGATGGTGATGAGCTCTATGAAGAAAAGAGATCTGCTGCGGCGTAGAGAGTGACTGAGGTCACAGCAGGCCTCTTGGAGGAGGTGACGTCGGATCTGACACTTGGAGAAGGAGAAGTCAGCTATGGGAAGAGTTGACACTAGGCCCTCCTCCAACTGCTGCAGTGCCTTGGTTCTGAAAGGAAAATCAACTGCCCTCCGAACACAGAGAGCCCGGCTGACTTGTGCTAAGTGCTCACTGGCACTCTGGGGCCGAGAGAGAACGTTCTTGCCCCAGGCAGTTACCGCCCCACACCTGGGCGCGCAGCTGCGACAGCAGAGGATGGGTTCCATCTCAGCCCACCGTCCGCCTCGGCCGGACGCCCTTGTATGGAGAGCAAGCTGCGCGAACTGACATGGGAGTCCGGGGTTAGGACGCTGCCGTGGCTGACTTGAAGCAGATGGAACTGCATGTGCAGGAAAGTGCTTCATGCGTTCTAGAAACTTCGAGACCAGGGGCAAGCAAAGGCCAGATCACACAGGGCCTTACAGAGTCAAAGAAGCGGTTTGTATCTTATTTAATCCATGAGAGGCCAGTGAAGATTGTTTTTTGTTTGTTTGCTTGTTTGTTTTTAGATTTCATTTATTTATTTGACAGAGAGAGAGTGAGCACAAGCAGGGGGAGCGGCAGGCAGAGGCAGAGGGAGAAGCAGGAGCCTGATGGGGGACTCGATCCCAGGACCCTGGGATCATGACTGCAGCCGAAGGCAGACGCTTAACGACTGAGCCCTTGCACCCGCCCCCCCAGTGAGGGTTTTCAAGCAGAAGGAGTGAAAGAGTCTATGTGATATATTAAAATCGCACTGGTTGCCGTGCGAGGATCTACCGGCAGGAACAAGACCCCTCTGCTGCCTGCAGCCCTAACTCCATCTGCGAGCTGAATTCCCCTCGGCCACGTAACCTGTTTTAGGGTCCCAGGGTCCCAGGCATGAGGATGTGGTCAATATTCTGCCTGCCACGGAGTGGTTATGACAAAAGTCAGTGGATGGACTCTAAGCTGGGGAAGGAGGCAAAGGGAGAAAATGGTAGGCTGACGAAGAGGGGGAAACTGGTGGGGAAAACGGACTGCAGGAGTGTCTGACGGCCCTGGGAAACTAGCGCTAGATAGAAGCGGGTTCAGTGGCCGTTTCTGGTGATTGAAAACCGGCGAGTCCTATCATAGAGATGAGTGTGTGATGGAAGGTTGTAGAAAGGGGCCAGAAAAAGAAGTCGTGGAAGTGAAAGTCCGGGGTGAGGAACGGTGGTCCATGTGGATGTTAAGATCAGCCCGAGTGATGCGTGAGCTTCAGTTTAGGGTGGACAACGGAGTCTGGGTGGGGAAGACGGAAACCCCACGAGCGAGGTGAGCCTTCGGCGGTGCCAACCACCCAGGACCTGGCAGGTCTGCACTCCTGCTCCACAGGAACAATGGAGAGCTGACCACCCACCCCACTCCCAGGGGCTGGGCTCCAGTCCCGGGCCTGTGCGGCGACCCTCCTGGGACGGGGGAGGCAAGGTCCAGTCCCGAGAGGCCGGCCGGATCCTGAAGGTCCCCTTGTCTCCCCTGGCCTCCGCCAGCAGCAGAAGGGGCTGGGCTCCGGGCCCTTTGCCCCAGGGCTTCAGGCTCCTGCAGGGGGACGGCACACCCCGTGTGGGAGAACACCCACAGCCCCGTCCGGCTGTGACTCGGTGGGACTAGGAGGCCAGGGACAGGCTCGCACCCAGGGGCTGCGGCCCCTCCCCGCCCAGCATCACAGCACCACGAGTGTCCCACGGGCCACAGGAGCAGAGACCTCACGGGAGGCCGTGGAGAGGGTCCCGAGACGGAAACGGAGAGGGGATAAGGCCCCCGGTAGACAGTCAAGCCCTAGGCAGGTAGAAGAGCGACGCCATTGACGAGGACAGTCATTACAAAGCTCTTGGAACTCAGCCCACAAACATTTGTCCCACACCCACCCGCGCAAGGACACCGTGACTGTCACAAACTCAAAGTGCGGACGTCCCCCCTCAATGGCCTGTGCTCACAAGGGAGCTAAACCAGGTCCGCACAGGTCACTGTCATTCAGGAGAGGCTGTGGGGATGGGGGTGGGGCAGGGAGTAGACACAGGAAAGGAGGCTGCCTGGAGGCGGTGACTTTTGGGCCCAGGCACAAGTTTAGAAACTTGTGAAAATGGAAGGTCTTTAAGTCTAATGGTCATTCATGACACTATTTATCAGCAGTTACCTTGAAGATGCTTGAATATCTCGTGTGTTACTAAGTCAATGGGGAACTTCATTCCCTCGCGTGAATTTAACCAGGGCAGTTCTGCGAACCTCGCTCGGAAATGAAGCTGGATACCCTCACTTGCACTATCACACAGCAATTCTGTAGCTACACAGTGGTAAAGGGATGTGGGAGTGTGTGTGAGTGCGTGTGTGTGTGGGTTTTTTGAGCTGAAAGTGGAGACTGAATTATTTTTGATTGAGAAAAATCTCTTGCGACTGTTATTATTGAATACTGAATGTTTTTGGAAATTAGCTCTTGTGGATTTGGGACTATTGCTTAATGAATTCAACTTAAAGCTACACGGCGAGCAGCGCTTATATACAAAACTGCTACTGTGGCAAAGTCATTTCAATGACAACGAACCTTGTTTGAAACAAAGTAATGTCAGGCTACTTTATATACTTTCCATGCTGTCAAAAGTTAGAACAAGCGAGATCTCTGTTCTCACACAAATTTGCAGTGGGTATGTATCCAAGGCTCAGACCAAAGTTCCAGCAGCTTTTTTCAGACCACTGTGCAAGCACAAAGGAAATTTTCTTATTTCAAACCCACTTAACTGTACGTTTCAGGAGCTTCCACATAAACTTCGAATGGAAGTGATTAATCTGCAGCGTAATGACTTGCTAAAGGCAAATATCAAAAGAAGACTCTAGTAGAATTCTGTAAATGTCTCCCAAGAGATGAATAGGCTCAATGAAAATCATGTTTGTGAATTGATATCAGTATTTAGTAGTACTGACCTAATGGATTGATATCGATATTTGCCAATATCTCTGCGAAAAGACATTTGCAAAGATGAACCATGGAAAACCTCATTAGAGATCAACAGATGAACATATGCAACCAATTTTGATGACAGAGAACACTGTGAACCCCAATTAAAATGTTATTCTCCCCAAAGAATTCCATTCTTCTCATTAATAGGCCTATATTATTACAAAACTGTATGCAATTATTATATTTTTAGTTTCAACAATCAAATATTTGTGGAAATTTGTTTTCTCTCTCTTTATATAAGTACCTACTGAAGGGTCTCTACCTCTGAGCTTCCCCAAACCCAGATGTTCACTTTCTGTCCCCAACCTAGGTGTCTCCATATTGGACTACTATACTTTTTCAGACACCGGTAAAATTAAAGGGACAGGAGTTGTGTGGACCTGAGAGTCATGGAGGACCCTGAGGCCTAGAAGAACAGGGAGGTAACCATGAGCAACCCTAGAACCTAAGGGCCTCGGTCCCTCATTGGAGGCTGAGCATGTCAATCCTTGCTTCTGGACAAATGAACCTGGAGGTCAAGCAGAGGGGCCGTGGCCCATTGTTGACGCTTCTGGCCCCGCCCTCCATCAGTGACCTAGGGGGACGTTTTCAGCCCCTGTTCACTGTCACCTGAGGGGGGCCTGGGTGGGCCGCTTGTGACACCCACCCCCTTCCCTGCCCCTCACGGGCCTCCTCAGGCACAGCCAAAGACTGTCGTCCCCTCCGTGGTCGGCTCCTCGCACCCCCCCACCCCGTCCACCTCACGTCGGGCCCCGCTGCCCACGGCCTCGGGTCAGCGGGAGCCCCCTCGGTGGCCACCATCTTTGCCGTTGGCGTCGTCCTGTGTCGCCCCAGTGAGGTACTTCTTGCTGCCATGTCTGCCTCCGGGGATCCAGGCCAGGCCCCAGGTGGCCAGGAGAGCCCCGTGAGCGTGGCGGGGGCGGGGGCGGGGGCCCCAGAGGCCAGAGGCGGCAACGGGGTGGCCTTCGAGTCCGGGCTCCCCCGGATTGAGGTGGCCGGAGTGGTGGAGCCCGTGGGAGGCCTCTGGGAAGGGTTGGTTGAGTCCGGGCCCCCCGAAATGGAGGTGGCCCTCGAGTCTGGGCCCCCCCAGATGGAGGTGACCCTCGAGTCTGGGCCCCCCGAAATGGAGGTGGCCCTCGAGTCCGGGCCCCCCCTGATGGAGGTGACCCTCGAGTCCAGGCCCCCCGAAATGGAGGTGGCCCTCGAGTCCGGGCCCCCCCAGATGGAGGTGGCCGAGTCCGGGCCCCCCCGGATGGAGGTGGCCCTCGAGTTCGGGCTCCCCCGAACTGAGGTGATCAGAGTCGCGGGCCCCCCCCGGATTGAGGTGGCCTTCGAGTCCGGGATCCCCCGCATCGAGGTGGCCGAAGTGGCGGGGCCCGTGAGAGCCCTCGGGGAGGCTGCGGTGGGTCTGGGTCTGTCCCGCGGCCCCGAGGGCGGGAGCGCCGAGGCAGAGGATGACGACTCGGACTTCGGGCCGGCGGAGGAGGACGGCGAGGAGCAGCTGGAGGAGGGCCTGGACATCCTAGTGGATGCCCACCAGTTCCCCATGGTGGGCTTCCGCTTCATGTTCCTGGACTTGGTACACTCGCTGCTACACCGCATTTACTACAACAACCACATCCTTGTGCGGCCCGGCCGCGGCCGCGTGATGGTCCGGCCCGGGGCCCGATCGCCCGACGCCCCCAGCTGGCACCCTGCGCCCCCCGCAGCCCCGCCGGCGCGGGTAGCGCCGGCCCCGGCCCCCGAGTCCGAGGGCTCATCGGAGGAGGAGGCCGCCTGGGAGACCGCAGAGGAGCCGGACGAGGAGCCTGAGGAGGGGCCGGCGACCCCCAAGGGTGAGGAGGGACCGGCCTGCCCGAGGGGCGGGGGCTGCGGGCGGCCCGGGACGCGGAAGCCGGGGTCGGGGTTCCCCCAAACCCAAGGCCGAGGGCCCGAGAGGGAGCCCCATTCCCTAGGGATCTACGGCTTTGAGAAGGAAGCCTGCGGCCCTCGGGCAGCCTCGGCTAAGACGGCTGAGGGCCGCGAGGCAGCAGGCGAGTCGCAGGTGATTGTCCGCGCAGGGGGTCTGGCGGGAGGGGCGGGGCGGGGGCGGGGCCTGAAGGGAAGGAGCGAGCCAATGGCACACCTCGTTCGTGGGCGGGGCTTTTAAAATGTCAAGAATCACACAGTTCATGCCCGATCATTACGAACTGACAGGGGAGTGTCCAGTACAAGTGAAATATTCAGGGGTTGGGGAACTAATGAGCTTCACCATAGAATGTGTCGTTGAGGCACATTTTTGCGAGAAATTTCTGACAAAAACTTACAGAAGGCAGCAGACCCTGATGCTTCTGATCCCTTCTTCTCGGAAGGGCCAGAAATAGTCAGCAGCACAGGGCGGCAGGGTGACTGGAAAGGATGTCACCGTGAAAGTAAGTGATCAAGCAGCAGAACGGTGAGGGCCATGGAGGGGCTGCATCAACCAGTAGGAAGCTTCCCACCATTTCTTTTCGGAGTTACTTCTATCCTCCTGCTTCTGCGGGTAGAGTACTAGATGTCACTATTCATTATGCAGCAGGATGGTTTTTCCTGTGAATGTCTGCTCCAAAGTCTGTATTATCCTTTACCAAAGGAACAACTAAATATCAGTGTGAGAAGTCTGACAAAGAGGCCCAACACTCCGACAGGGAGGAGGAAAAAGATAAGTTCAACAAAAAGCAAGAAGGACCCGACTAAAAAGGGTCTGTGCCAACAGAGAAGAGGCCGGGAAAATCCAGGTATCCGTATAGCTTTGCACATCACCCCACCATTCCTGGCATTTACCTGTTACTGGCAGTGTTTTTTTTTTTTTTTCCCAATTCTCCCAGTAAATTAAGAAGTTTGTTTAAACTTCGTTTAAAAATTCAGTTGTACCTGCTTAGAACATTAGTAGAATACTCATGTACCTAGTAATAGAAAATACAGTATATTCTGAAATGTATTCCATGGTTGCTCATTCGTTCTTGTGAGGTCTTTTGTCCTCTACCTGGAAGACTACTAACAAGCGGGAAATGTGTCAGTAACTGAGACCAATATTTGTTTAGAGAACAGTTACCAGAAGCAGCAGCGAAAGTGGCTGGGCTGTGCACTAGTTGGACATTCATTACTTGGCCGTGGACATGTACCCCCTTGTACTAACCAGGAGAGACTATGCCTTTGCGAAGGTGATTACATACAAATAGCAAAAGGTCAAGAATTTCAAGTAGGACCACACCTAATGTTTAATACCTAAATATTCAGGTGTACATTTTTGTATTTTATGTGACGGTCCAAAGAAACTTAGAGTATGGTTATCACTTATCACTGAATTGGTAATTAAGTCTTGAGGTATATCTTGTCTTTGAATATATTGAAATGATTACCTTTTTTTTTTTTGCATTTCACAGCTGTGTATTTCATAATCACAGGCTCACTCTCGTATGGTAGATAGGGAAACCGAGGGTCTGGGAGAGTAAGGGAGTATCGTTTGTGGAATGAGCAGAGGCTTTTAAGGTGAAGAGATTTCCATAAATTCCAGAATGGCCTCTCAAGTTGGGGCGGGGAAGCATTGATGGTGTTAGGCAAGAGGGAGACAAGGTTGGTCTGATCACAGAATTGAAGCCATGGATTGCACGAGCACCCTGCACACAAGGGCACAGGTCACCAGAGGAGCGTGTGTCGTCCTCTGCTGCTGAGATCAGCACGCAAACGCAGCACATGGACACAGGGCTATTTTCATAGGCTTAGAAAGTCACTGGTGCTGGTTAATGCTGCAGAATAACAGTTCATTTTCTCTCACTTCATCCTGCAGTTGGCCCAAAAGGAAGAAGATGAAGAAAGAAGAAAGAATCTGTTGTTCATAGTTTTTAGGTTTTTCCGTTTTTAGAAGCCCATGGGAATTTCAATAACACTGATGTCATTCCAACGTGCCTCACCCAAAAAGTGATATCCGATGAAATAGGACTCCTCTCTTACATTCGATAGATATATTTGACAGCATTTGTTCTAGTTAAAAATAAGTTTGTTTTAAATTAATACACTGGAATGTAGGCAGATTTTACTTAAAGTATCTTGACTCAAATCTCTCTTTTTCCTCTTTGTTTTGGCCCACTGTACCTTCATTGAAAGGTATCACTTTCCATCATTTGGTGAGCCTGCTTCAAATTTTTCTATTACAGCCCCAAATAAGATAAAATGTCAAGTTTAAAACAATTTTTGTGAGGAGAGAGATCTGTAGGTCAAGTCTTTAGAGCTACACTGCCCACTCCATTAGTAACTGGCCATACGGGGCTACTGAAATGTGGCTAGTCTCATTTGATACGTGCTGTTAAGTATAGAAATGTTACACGAACTCACTGATAATTTCATATGGATTACATGGTGAAACGACAATATATGGAGTTAAAATATACTATTAAAATTAATTTTGCCCATTTCTTTGTACTTTTTTTAAAAGATTTTATTTATTTATTTGAGGGGGGCGAGGAGCAGAGGGAGAGGGACAATCGGGGTTTGGTCCCATAACCCTGAGATCATACCTGAGCCGAAATCAAGAGTCAGATGCTTAACTGTCTGAGCCACCCAGGCGCCCCTCTTTTTACTTTTTGATGTGGCTACTAGAAAACTTAATACATGTGACTTGCATTACATGTCTATTAGACAGTGCTGCTCTACAGTATGGTTTTGCTTTGTTTTAAGATTTTATTTATTTATTTGAGAGAGAAAGCCCGAGCAGGGGGAGGGCCAGAGGGAGAAGCAGGCTCCCCGCTGAGCAGGACCCTGGAATCATAACCTGAGCCAAAGGCAGACATTTAACCTACTGAGCCCCCCAGGCGCCCCAGAGCATGGTTTTGAACGAAACCTCCTGGATGGCTCAGCTGGCCTGGAGGCCAGATGGTGCTGCTGAGCCTGGGCCCAGACACTGATGTAGAGCAGTGGTTCTCGAAGTTTGGTCCCCACAACAGCATCATCAGCATCACCCAGGAATTCTTAGGCTCTACCCAAGACCTACTGAATCAGACACTGTGAGGGTGAGCCCAGCACTCTGTGTTTGCCTAAGCCCCTCAGGGATGCTGACGCAGCTGAGGTCTCGGAAGCACTGGGTAAGAGCCACAGGGGAAGAAGCGGAGACTCACCTCTGGTAGACCCAGCCTTCATTCACTGGCTTGGGACTTACAGGGAAACCGAACAGGATGGCAACGGCTGGCGTGGGGAGGAGGCCAGAACTCACACGGGGCTGAGACACAGAGGGGCTCAGATGGACTGATGGCAGCAGAAAGCTGCATAAGGGAAAGAGCTGCTTCCAGAAGGATACAAACACGATACCATGTGTATGAAGTCTAAAATACATGCAAAATGATCACCATGTATTGACTGTAGATACAGACGCCGGGGGTAAGAAGCATGCACAGGAGAGACGCATACAAATGTAGTACGTGGGACGGCATGTGCGGGGAAAGGTAGACAACTCATTTAGGATGGCGGCTACTTCTCGGGGAAACAAAGGGACGTGTTCCCGTTGGGGAGGGCTCCCCAGCGGCTTCAACTCGATTACATTTCTTAAGCTGGGTGGTGGGTACATAGGTGTTGATAGAGTATTCTAATAAAAAATGAAAAAAAAAAGAGGGAAAAGGGGAAAGAGAGAGAATGGGCTTAATCTCTAGACTCTGTTTAGGGGGGTGGGGGGGTACAGTCGTACCTGACCGGAGGATCAGAGAAGGGGAAGGGCCTGGGGGGTTGAGAGGAGAGGGCCTCAGTTCTGCCTTTAAGGCTTCCTGGGTGCCCCTTGACGGCACTCATAGCTTCTCTCACATTCTGTGCCAGCCCATTTCCTATGCTAACTTACATTAGCATTATTTTTTAATCGAAGGGAAATGCCCTTAAAATTAACCATTTAAAAGTGAGCAATTCAGGGACATTCACAATTTTGTGCCACAGACACCTGTTTAGCTCCAAAACGTCCTCAGCAGCCCCGAACTCCGCACCCATTCAGGAGCCGCTCCCCATTTGCCCCTCCCCCAGCCCCTAGCAACCACCAGTTTTCCATCTGCACGAATTTCCCTATTCCAGACATTTCATGGAAATGCAGTCATACACTGTGGGACCTTTTGAGTCTGGCTTCTTTCGTTTGGCATCATGTTTTCCAGATGCGTCGGTGTTGTAGCAGGTACCAGAACTTCATTCTTTTTTATGACCGAGTCATATTTTATTGTACGTGTATGCACAATTTCTTGATCCAATCTTCTGTCCACAGACATTTGCATTGTTTCCAGCTGTGGCCAATAGTGCCGCTGTGAACATTCCTGTTCAAGTATTTGTGCGTTATTCATACGTGTGTGTACCTACCCCCCCCCATATCCCCCCCTGCTCCGGGCGGTGAACTTCTGAATGCCTGGGACCTTAAAAGGTTTTATCTTTTTTCCCCCAAAACCCCAGGCCCTGAGTTTTTCACTTAGTAGATACCCCACTAATGCCCGTTAAAGTGAAGTAAACCGAACACTCCCACAATCCTTTTTTATTCCCCCTTTGTCACCAATGTTGATGTTTTAAAATGTATTCGCATGTGTTCCTTATCGGCTAGACCCACGGGGTGACACAGAGCACAGACGCCTGGTCATCATCGCCTAAACTGAAAGGGCAGGTCGGCAGTTTTCCGCACAGTGTGATTCGAGGGCCTTCCAGCTGGTTCCGGGTTGCTAGTGTTTATGCTGTGCTGGTGGTAGTAGACTCCTGCTCGAAGACCCAAGCAAGACGGACCTGTGTCCTGAGCTGTGTCCCCCCCCCCCACCCTGGTCCTCTTCCGGCCCCGCCCCTCCCTACAGGACCAGGATCCCAGTCCATGGGAAGAAGGGGTGTGCCCCTGCTAGCCCATGCTCCAGGTCCCTGGCCGCCCGGAACTGTCCCAAGCCTGTCGCCAGGGCCTGCGTGCTCAGTCTTGGAGCTGTCCTTGGGAGGGTGACTATGCTGCCGGGGGCCTGCGCTCCCACGCCTAAGGGGGAGGGGGCCGTGTGCCTGAAAGGGGGGGGCTGGTCTAGGAGACAGGGTGGGGCAGGGAGCAGCTCTTCCTACAGCATCGGAGAGGACTTAGAGGAGTCTGAGAATTCAAAATCCTTTCAGGTCATTATGAAGGTACATGTGTAGTGGAAAGAGATAAATCATTCACTAAAACATGCTGGTTTAAACGCTTCAAATATATAGATATATGGTATGTGGATCCCCAACTGAACTCTTTCTGACCCCTGCAAATGTGACGAATGTTACAGGAAGTCCAAGTTCAATATATGGTCTATCACCCCTTTCCCCTCATCGCTCCATGTTCCACTTTGTTACCTATGCATAGTGGGACCCCTTGCTTCTGAAAATACTAGTTCTAACAGCCCATCTTGCTAGAAGACTTGGATTGAGTCCTAGCCCAGGCTGGAGTACAACCACCAACCATCTCGCCCCCCTCTACTCACCCCCCAGCTGCAGTACCCTCCCACTGCTCCGTTTCTTTGCTCTCCAGGTGTTTATACACAAAACTTCTCTTCAGTACCACTTCTTGCCCATACAAATACCCACCTGCAGGCCGTCAGCTCGGTCAGGCACACCTGTGCAGAGGCCCTTTGTCCTCTGCACAATCTCTTTTTTTTTTTAATTATTTTTTTATTATTGTGTTCAATTAGCCAGCATATAGTCCATCATTAGTTTTTGATGTAGTGTTCAACGATTCATTAGTTGCGTATCACACCCAGTGCTCATCACGACCCGTGCCCTCCTTAATACCCGTCACCCATCTACCCCCTCCCTCCACCCCCTCCCCTCTGAAACCCTCAGTTTGGTTCCCAGAGTCCAGAGTCTCTCATGGTTCGTCTCCCTCTCTGATTTCTTCCCATTCAGTTTTCCCTCCCTTCCCTGGTGGTCCTCTGCGCTATTCCTTACGTTCCACATAGGAGTGAAACCATATGATAATTGTCTTTCCCTGCTTGACTTATTTCACTTAGCATAATCTCCTCCATGTCGATGCAAATGGTGGGTATTCATCTCCAGAGAACATCTGGCTTCTCTGACAACCTTCAGGTCTGCATTATCAATATCGTTTTGGACTTCCCGCCCCACATGACAAAGACAGACTGCAGAGCAAGCTTTATTGAATTTATTTGCGTTGCATACATATAGTAAAAATCGAGAATACTAAAAGAAACTGAAAACTTGTTAGAATGCGCATCCAGGCATTAAAAAAAAACTGAACCTCTTTACTTAAAAACAGAGTTTTGTTAACTGTGGAAAAGAAATTGTTAATGGAGAGCTCTCAGAGTGAGAAGGAGCTAATAGTGGTCCATCCTAAAGAAAGGGGGTAGGGACTAATTACTGGGGTCACCCGGGTAAAGGACATCTACCTAAATAAACTGTTCGCTATGGAGGTACAAAGGAAATCAGACTCAATCAATCAAAATCCTAGCATCATCGGAATGATAAAGATACAGTATCAGGAAAAGTAGATGTTTTATAAAGAAAATGCAAAACCCAGCGTATGATTGTACAATGTCACGTTATACCATCATCACCAAAACCAAGCACCAAGGATTTAAAGCAGCTCTGGCACCTCGCTGCCTCTGTGAATTTTCTTTGCATGAGGCAGCACCCCCCGCAGAATTTAAAGGCACAGTTCGATGTCTAGGCTTACATTTCTGTGTTAGCAAAGCAGCCCCGTGGCGACAGAGACAGACACAGTGACAGGTGTAGCCAGAAGATCCTTCTGGGTCTCCGAAGAAAATGAGCTGGGTACTGTCCAGGCATCCAAGGGGAGCTCTTCCTTAGCGTTTGGTGTGTGTGGGGGATGGAACAGAAGGAAAGGACTTGGGGGAGTGGCTCATTGGGGACGGGGTGTACGGGGTGTGCGGGGAGCTATCCAGTCTAGTGACTTTCGAGGTGCGCGCCTCCAGGAATGAGCGCAGGGAGAAGCTACGCTGATTTGATCACCTAAGGCTTCCAGTTTGCAGAAAGTGAATTGTTCTATGGCTTGGGGGTTCCGGTCTTGCTTTGGGCTAAAATCTTGTGAAACTGAGGCTGCTGAGGGGAAGAGACTAAAAAAACTAGGCTACGTGGAGCTTTCTACCTTAAAGCTAGGGCCAGGGAAAAGAGCTCTCCAGGAGCCCAGGGTCTTAAGTGCTTAAAAAATAGGATATATATGGCATTCAGTACGTTTCTCAGCAAGCAGAGAGTCACAGTGGCATTGGGACAAGAGGTGAAACACTGATGAACTAACCATCTAGGGGAGCACGATAATCCCCAAGAAACGTTCTGCCTCCGAGAGAGATGCTCACTGCTGCCAGGCTAGCGGCGTGGGGCATGCGCAGAGAGCCCTAGCGCCCTTGCAGGCAGGCATTGGGGGTGGGGGCAGGGATACAAGGGCGGTGTCTCAAAGGGCAACGGCTAACTGGGGGACTAGCTGCGCGAAACTTTTCTTGGAGACCCAGAATGTTCACTTCCACCACCTCTTCTCAGCGCCTTTGTGAAAGCTTGGGGCGGCAACCAAGGAACCGAAGCATTTAACCAGCCTCACGAAACCTCAAAGCCGACCCTTGGGCCAAACCGTCTGGCCGTTTCCACCCGAACGAATTCATTTGATCCAGGGACATGACCACCACCTCTTAGTTGCTCCCGCAAAATGTGCTCACTTTCTCTCTTCTAAAGCTCATCGTCCCAAATTAAAGGTTTCCCAGTTCTACAGCGGTGCAAACAATTCACATTGGTTTCATAGAGGAGATGCTGGGTTTTCAGATGCTGGCCGTGACTGTACTGAAGGTTAGGCATTCGTGGCATTTGTTACATTCGAATAATCATTAGCTTTAATCCCCCCCTTAAGGCACTTTTGCTTAATACGAAATGGTTATGGCGAAGAAATCACTACATGGCGTTAGTGCGGCTGCCGGCAAAGACCGTTTGCGGCGCGGCTGCCCGCCCGGGAGCTGCTCATTGCATGATTTCGGCAATATGGCTCCAAGCTTTGGCTTTCTCCTTGGCCAGGGAGAACCAGACTGGCTCCTCCGGCTCTGCTGGCTCACGGAACACAGCGGGGAGAGTCGAAGATCGCCTGGTTTCTTTGGCCGTGGCGGGCAGCTGACCTATCTTCGGATCTTCAAATCCTACGAGAACCACAGCGAATAACACACAAGCAGTAAGAAGCTCCAGAGACACCCAGGGAGGTTCGTGGGATACAGTAAAAGTTCTCCTCCTTTCAGGTTTCCTCGGGCTTTTAAAAGTCCCGTGCATGTGGCCTGCTACGGGTGGTCTCTCGAAGGGATAAAATCTGCACGGCCGTGGCCAAGGGGGCCTGGGCAAGGGAAGGCCCGAGAGAAAATACCGGCCAAGCTTTGGGAGGTTATTATTAGACTGTTTCACACTTTTGAATTGGGACCAGAGAGGAAACATACAATATGTTATCTATTCAGTGTTTCACATTTCAAGTCAGGTAACGTTATTTCTGGTTTGCCGATCCGTGTCCCATGAAATGACTAGTAAGGGCTTAGTAGATCCATCCAGGAAAAGTCTGTGCTAAAGAGCGTTGTACCAATTACTCTGACCCAGCAGACAACCTTCCTGTCCCCCAGTTCTACTCCTTCCCTCATCCTGCCTTATGGCTGACTGCGGCCATGGCTTTGACCCCATCAGGGGTATGCATTACAATCACCTACAGCTCTCGCTCTCTCTTTTTTTTTAAGCAATCAGACATTTATTTGGTTAATTAGAATTGCCATTCAGGAAACAAAGATTTGGGTAGAGGCCAGACTGCTGGTATACAGCTAGAGCTCTTCTTCTTTTTTTCTTTTAATATTTTATTTATTTATTTGATAGAGAGAAAGAACACAAGCAGGAGGAGCAGCAGGCAGAGGGAGAGAGAGAAGGAGACTCCCCGCCGAGCAGGGAGCCTGACGAGGGCCTCGATCCCAGGACCCCAGGGTCATGACCCCAGCCGAAGGCAGACAGCCAAGTGACCGAGCCACCCAGGCGCCCCAGCTAGAGTTCTTTTTAAAAATACCAATGCTCAGGGGCACCTGGGTGGCTCAGCTGGTTAAGCATCTGACTCTCGATTTCAGCTCAGGTCCTGATCTCAGGGTGGTGCAATCGAGCCTGGCATCAGGCTTCGCGCCCAGAGCCTGCTTAATAAGATTCTCTCTCTCTCCCTCTGCCCCTCCCCCTCCCCCTCCAAAATAAGTAAATAAATCTTTAAACAATATAAAAATAAATAAAAACATTAATACCCACACCATTTCCTGAACTAACAGAATTAGAATCTTTAGCAGTGGAGCCAGGGCCATCTGTAATTTTGTAAATGTTTTAGGAGCTCACCAGGCGATTCTAACGCACAGAGTTGAGAACTACCTGACAGGAGCTGAGTGTCCGTGAGATTATTAATAGCTATCAGCAGGTCAGGTGCCACGATTTTGTGGCCAGACCATGGCTTCCTAAGTTCCTAGTCTAACTTCTTCATGAAGGGGACCAAGGGAGAGGACAAAGATGATTCAGTACAAACCCATCCTCCCCTCCCCCTGCTTCTGCCGAAAAGAAAATCCCTCTGGCACACACCCCTACTGTTGAGACTGCATTCTATTCTATCCCAGCCCAGCGTCAGCTCTGCGTTCAACATCTCCCCACCTCCCACACCCTGCTCAGAAGGTGGAGAAGGCGGCCTTTGAAATAGTGAAAAGAAACAATTTGACACCACTGGGCCTATACAGTGGATTATTTTAAAGCGTCCCTGGGGTTGCAGAAGGTGAGAAAGTACTGCTTTGCCATGAGGTACATTCCAGAGGAATCGCAGCCGTGGGAACATTCCAGTGAGTGATCACAGCTCTGTGCCTACACTGGCTTCCTCGACGAGGCGGAAGACTGGGAGACCCCCGGAAAGTCACACACTGGACTCAGAGGGGTCCTGACAATCAGATTTTCCTGAAACAAGCTAATATCTGTCTCTAATCAAAGAGCCATGAGAGTCATGAGGCTGATTTGGGGCAGAGGAAGGGGTGGGGGAAAGACATGTGTTGTCTGAGATGGAAATTGCAAAAGTTTCCCAATATGCTGCCAGGACTTTTGGGGGGGGGTCGTTTTTACCTGTTTTAGTAGACTTAGGTAGCTTCCTCTGTGCTATCTTCACCAGTTTATCGACATCAGAAGTAAAAGTCTTTCTGGGTTGGTTTTCACTTGCAAGGCCAATTCCCTTTAATACAAAAATGAAAACAAAAAGCTCGTTAAGTCCTGACGTGGAGAAGAGTGAATTAAAAAACCACAATGGGCAAGCCCTGTCCTGGCCATCATGAGTTCCACATTAGTCAAAAGGAAAGAGGGGCGGGGGAAGGAAATAGCCCTGAGAGGACCTTGGCTCAGAATTTAGGTTCACAAAACCTCAGCTGGTTCAAGCTTAACCATCTTTGAGATCTGGAAGGAAAGGTTGTCTAATCCTACAAATGGTGTGAACAGGTTAATGGAATTATTTAACCTGAGAATAACCTTTTCCCTAGCACACTACCAACACTTAACAACAAGCTAACAGAATGTGGGGGTTATGAACAAATCTTATCAAGGAATTGAAGTGAGTTTCACGGGATCTCACTTAGCATAACTGTTGACCTCTGACTTGCACTCCCTGCACTAGAAAGAGACGTAGCTACAGGTCTTTCCAGAATTGCACAGTTTAAGTTTTCCAAATGCACCTCGCCACAACTGGTCTAAATTACGGAGTTTATATACCCTGCTGCGTTTTCCCCTGACGAAAGCTTGAATCGAGGTGCGCTTTACCCCTGTATCTCCTGCTCCCATAAAAATACTAATGACGAAAATGAAAACATCTTCCGAGTTACGCAGATCCTGATGTGATCCCTTGACAGATACAGTAAGCAGTTAAAAGTACAGGAACTTAGACATATCTCTTGGGATGTAAACGTGATGTGTTTTCTTAGGTCAGTGTTCTGCGGTTTTGACAAGAGGGGTTCTCATTCCAGCACCTCCAAAGACATCACAAATGCGACGCTGCAAGCAAGACACCCTCCCATCATCCCTGATCCACAGGTGGGACCGTGCGTCTAGCTCGTCATGTAACTTTGCTTCTCACCTGTAGGAGGCACGATGCCAAAGCAAACCAATACGCAAAGCCCCAACTACCGAGCATTACCTTTAAAAAGTCAATCCTTATGGATATGGAAAGGTGCCCAGAAATGAAATGTCAAATGAAAAATAGTATGTATAGTTTGATTCCATTTATATCTTCTTTACTACGCCTGTAAGGATAGTTACTCAATTCTCGCCTCAGCGGTTACCTTTGGGGTTTTTTTTTCTTCTATAACTTATTCCTCGCTGCTCAACCGATTTCATGGAAACCCGCTCTAGAATATTCAGGACAGGGTTTGATTTACAGAACCTTCTCTGTAGTCATTACTTTTCACAAACCCTTTCAGAGCATAAAGAAGGGCATGTTATTTTCTGAGAACCAGGCTAGACTCTTCCCCAGGAAGAGTCCGCCTGCCTTGATTAGTGCCCCCAAAGAGGTGGGGAGCTGCAGGCTTGGCAAAGTCCCCGGCACAAGCTTAGTCAACCCACTCTAGTGACCTTCTGGAGTGTCGTTTTGTGGGCTGTCGCAGGTTCTGCCCCATGTCTAGGCTCTTTGATCTCGGCCTTGACTCCAGCTTTGTTCTTGGTATTGGCCTCTTTCTTAGGGATGTTGGCCTGGGAGCTCTTCTGCCTCTGCTTTACCATGGTTATCCAAGCTGGCTCAGAGGCGGAGGTGGCGTAATCCGACTGTCGGCCAACAGGCTTTCCTGAGAAAGGAAGGAGCGTGGTTAGAACTGAAGTGAGGCAGGCAGGGTCTCGAGCCGGGCCAGGGCCGACCCACACTAATGTACCAGATGGGATCCTTGTTAATTGCCAGGTGAAAATGAACAGAGATCCCCTAGAAAGGGGCCCCCTCTCCCTCCCCCGTCCATCCCTCTTCCTATCCCCAAATCAGGGTAGGACCAGGGCGGCCAGGTGGGCTGGGAACGCTCCCAACAGGCCAGAGGCTCAGGCTGTTGATGTCATTCCTCGAAGTCCAAGGAGTATCTCGTAGTATTGGCTACTTCGCCATCCCCCATGAAAGCACGCGGTTACACGGGTGTGGCTCTGGGCACGAAGACCATGGGATGGTCAGCGTGAAGGTACAAAGGCTTTGAGAGAGATTAGTGCTCAAAAGATCACCTAGCTCTGGATTCTTAGACATCGCAGGTGTGTGAAGCAGCTGCGGGAGTAAATTAAGATTTCAAGCTGAGTGTCTGAACGCAGGGCTCTACTCAAGAGTTGGCTTTTAAAAACCACATGGTGTTGTGGGGGAAGCATAATACGTGTCAGAGGATTCTGAGAAAGGTGTAAAATTCCATGTAAAGGGAAGGCCCACAGAAGGAATAGGCAGATGGTTGTGCGTCCATCACAATGTGGATGGGTGTCCAGAGGGGGTCTCCCTGGGAAAGGGATGACTCAAAATTAACCAGCTCCAAATCCATTAAGCCAGAATGGGGCACCACCCTGCTCGTAAAATCCGCAAGCCAGCCCCGCCAAAGCAACAACTCGGCACGCAAGGCTAGAACAGACTTCCTCCCACTCAAGACTTGGATTTCTAGTTCTTCCCTCCACTCGGTACACCTCCTTGCCCTCTGGAAAGAGGAAGTCTCACCTGGGGCCTTGAAAATGGATTGCCTCTTGGCCACGCTTTCGGACTTGGGCCTGCTCTGTTGCTTCTCTGCGACGTCAGAAGCTGTGGTGGGCTTCTCTGCGGCGCCCAGGAGCCCCTGGGAAACGCTTCCTCTGATGTGCTGTTCTTTACCTGTGGAAGATGAGACTGGGCCCACGAACAGTGAAGAAAGCTTCGTAAGATCATCGTGTTTCTCACTCTTGTACTTGCTCAGGGAAGGGACTTTTCTCAGGCGAACTCCAAACAGGGTTTCGACCCCAGCCCTGCCGGTGGATACGTTTGCATGGCTAACGTTTCGATCGCCGCTCTCAAGACCTTCCTTCTTAGTGCCCCCAGAAGTGGATGCCTGCCTGGCGGGAGCCGTCGTGGACTTCACGGGTTTGGTGGCAGGAGGCAGGGTATTCTTCGGGAGCTCTTCCAAGCCCTGTCGATGCTTCCTGGTCTTGTTTGGGGAAGCTGGGCCTCTGGGTAGGGACCGCGTGCTGGGCTGGCTCTCGGAGACGGCGGCCTCCGCGGCAGCGCTCCCGGAACCCGAATGGGCCTGTGGCGGGTACTCGAGGTCCGCCAAAGCCTGGCGAGGGTGTCTGCGATGCCGAGGCCGGCGCTCCTCGGACCTGCTCCACTCTACAGGGACGCCCGCCGCCGCCGGGCGTGGTGAGAAAAGCCGCGGCTGTGCTGGGGCCCCTGCCTTGGCTTGGGGAGGGCCTCTGGAAGGCAGCTGCTTTTCGAGACTCTTCCGTATTTCAGGAGAGTGCTGAGAGACCGAGGAGGAGACTGGCTTCGCAGGTGCCGGGGAGAGCTGTTGGGGGGGCAGCGGCTCCTTGGAACTGCTCTGCTTCAGCTTCGTGGGGGCACTCTCTGAACGTGGGGGAACTTCTCTTGGGCCTTCGGGCCTCCCCGAAGGCTGTGGAGGGCATGCCGTAGGCTGAGAGATGCGTCCCTGGGTGCTGGCATTCTCGGGGCCCCAGAACTGGGGGTACTGGACTTTAGACCTCCGCAGAGATTTGGAAGATGGCTTTGCCGCTAGAGGGCCCGCAGGGCTCTCTGAAAACACTTGCTCTGCCATAAACTTGACAAACGACTGGGAAGGGTGCCTGGGCGCCAGCGGTTTCTTGGCCGAGCCTGCTTCCGCAGCAGCATTCTCCAGACGAGAGGATATCTCCTGAACCTTAGACCTTGATGACAGCGGGCTGGGATGTTTGGAAGGCACTGGCTTCCCAGACATGGCCGCCTCAGTGGCAGCGCTCTCAAAACTGGACGACATTTGCTGGACTTTGTATCTCCCAGGGGACGGGGGAGACTGCCCGGAAGGCAGCGGCTTTCTAGAAGCACCCTCTTCAGTGGCAACCCTTCCTGGAGCCTTGGAGGCTGGTTGCTTGACCGCTGCTTTGGTCAGGGTCTGAGAAGACCTTCTGGGAGATGGCTGCTCAATAGCCACGATCCTCTGGGCCACGGAGCCCTCTGGAACCAC
>NW_024423319.1:30759823-30795509 GCF_017311325.1 Ursus maritimus | reverse complement strand
ATTCTTAGACATCGCAGGTGTGTGAAGCAGCTGCGGGAGTAAATTAAGATTTCAAGCTGAGTGTCTGAACGCAGGGCTCTACTCAAGAGTTGGCTTTTAAAAACCACATGGTGTTGTGGGGGAAGCATAATACGTGTCAGAGGATTCTGAGAAAGGTGTAAAATTCCATGTAAAGGGAAGGCCCACAGAAGGAATAGGCAGATGGTTGTGCGTCCATCACAATGTGGATGGGTGTCCAGAGGGGGTCTCCCTGGGAAAGGGATGACTCAAAATTAACCAGCTCCAAATCCATTAAGCCAGAATGGGGCACCACCCTGCTCGTAAAATCCGCAAGCCAGCCCCGCCAAAGCAACAACTCGGCACGCAAGGCTAGAACAGACTTCCTCCCACTCAAGACTTGGATTTCTAGTTCTTCCCTCCACTCGGTACACCTCCTTGCCCTCTGGAAAGAGGAAGTCTCACCTGGGGCCTTGAAAATGGATTGCCTCTTGGCCACGCTTTCGGACTTGGGCCTGCTCTGTTGCTTCTCTGCGACGTCAGAAGCTGTGGTGGGCTTCTCTGCGGCGCCCAGGAGCCCCTGGGAAACGCTTCCTCTGATGTGCTGTTCTTTACCTGTGGAAGATGAGACTGGGCCCACGAACAGTGAAGAAAGCTTCGTAAGATCATCGTGTTTCTCACTCTTGTACTTGCTCAGGGAAGGGACTTTTCTCAGGCGAACTCCAAACAGGGTTTCGACCCCAGCCCTGCCGGTGGATACGTTTGCATGGCTAACGTTTCGATCGCCGCTCTCAAGACCTTCCTTCTTAGTGCCCCCAGAAGTGGATGCCTGCCTGGCGGGAGCCGTCGTGGACTTCACGGGTTTGGTGGCAGGAGGCAGGGTATTCTTCGGGAGCTCTTCCAAGCCCTGTCGATGCTTCCTGGTCTTGTTTGGGGAAGCTGGGCCTCTGGGTAGGGACCGCGTGCTGGGCTGGCTCTCGGAGACGGCGGCCTCCGCGGCAGCGCTCCCGGAACCCGAATGGGCCTGTGGCGGGTACTCGAGGTCCGCCAAAGCCTGGCGAGGGTGTCTGCGATGCCGAGGCCGGCGCTCCTCGGACCTGCTCCACTCTACAGGGACGCCCGCCGCCGCCGGGCGTGGTGAGAAAAGCCGCGGCTGTGCTGGGGCCCCTGCCTTGGCTTGGGGAGGGCCTCTGGAAGGCAGCTGCTTTTCGAGACTCTTCCGTATTTCAGGAGAGTGCTGAGAGACCGAGGAGGAGACTGGCTTCGCAGGTGCCGGGGAGAGCTGTTGGGGGGGCAGCGGCTCCTTGGAACTGCTCTGCTTCAGCTTCGTGGGGGCACTCTCTGAACGTGGGGGAACTTCTCTTGGGCCTTCGGGCCTCCCCGAAGGCTGTGGAGGGCATGCCGTAGGCTGAGAGATGCGTCCCTGGGTGCTGGCATTCTCGGGGCCCCAGAACTGGGGGTACTGGACTTTAGACCTCCGCAGAGATTTGGAAGATGGCTTTGCCGCTAGAGGGCCCGCAGGGCTCTCTGAAAACACTTGCTCTGCCATAAACTTGACAAACGACTGGGAAGGGTGCCTGGGCGCCAGCGGTTTCTTGGCCGAGCCTGCTTCCGCAGCAGCATTCTCCAGACGAGAGGATATCTCCTGAACCTTAGACCTTGATGACAGCGGGCTGGGATGTTTGGAAGGCACTGGCTTCCCAGACATGGCCGCCTCAGTGGCAGCGCTCTCAAAACTGGACGACATTTGCTGGACTTTGTATCTCCCAGGGGACGGGGGAGACTGCCCGGAAGGCAGCGGCTTTCTAGAAGCACCCTCTTCAGTGGCAACCCTTCCTGGAGCCTTGGAGGCTGGTTGCTTGACCGCTGCTTTGGTCAGGGTCTGAGAAGACCTTCTGGGAGATGGCTGCTCAATAGCCACGATCCTCTGGGCCACGGAGCCCTCTGGAACCACAGGGGCTGGTTGCTTGACCGATGCTTTGGTCAGGGTCTGAGAAGGCCTTTTGGGAGAGGGCTGCTCAATAGCCACGATCCTCTGGGCCACGGAGCCCTCTGGAACCACAGGGACTGGTTGCTTGACTGATGCTTTGGTCAGGGTCTGAGAAGGCATTCTGGGAGAGGGCTGCTCCATAGCCACGCTCCTCTGGGCCACGGAGCCCTCTGGAGCCCCGGAGGCTGGTTGCTTGACTGTTGCTTTGGTCAGGGTCTGAGAAGGCCTTTTGGGAGAGGGCTGCTCAATAGCCATGATCCTCTGGGCCACAGAGCCCTCTGGAGCCCCAGAGGCTGGTTGCTTGACTGATGCTTTGGTCAGGGTCTGAGAAGGCATTCTGGGAGAGGGCTGCTCAATAGCCACGATCCTCTGGGCCACGGAGCCCTCTGGAACCACCGGGGCTGGTTGCTTGACTGATGCTTTGGTCAGGGTCTGAGAAGGCATTCTGGAAGAGGGCTGTTCCACAGCCATGCTCTTCTGGGCCACGGAGCCCTCTGGAGCCTCAGAGGCTGGTTGCTTGACCGCTGCTTTGGTCAAGGTCTGAGAAGGCATTCTGGGAGAAGGCTGTTCCATAGCCACGCTCCTCTGGGCCACGAAGCCCTCTGGAGCTGTGGAGGCTGGCTGCATGACCAGTGCTCTGGTCAGGGCCTGAGAAGCCTTTCTGGAAGAGTGCTGCTCCATAGCAATGATCTTCTGGGCTTCGGAGCCCTCTAAAGCCTCGGAGATGGGTTGCTTGAGTTTCGTGCTCACCTGGGACTGGAAAGCACATTGGGGAGGCTTTGGCTGGGCGGGAGCGCTGCGTTCTGGAGGGGCGCTCGCTGATCGCCGGGAGGCTGCTTGCTGGGCTCCCCGCTTCCGCGGGTTCTGAGAGGGCTTTCTGGGAGGCAGCGGAGGCAGGGGAGGCAGCGGCTCCAGAGAAATGCCCCACTCCAGAGCCACGCTCTCTGCGCTCACAGAGCCCTGTTGCTCGAATGAGGGGCTCAGCCAGGACTGGTAGACGCTTCTGGGAGACGCGGGGCCGGGCACCAGGGCAGGGCTCAGGGCGAGGCCCAAGGCGGGCGCCAGGGCGGGACGGCCGCCCGACGCGGAGGCGGAAGCGCCCACTGAGTCCAGGGGGCCGGGCTGTGGCTGGACTTTAGGCCTCACCAAGGGCTGGGAGGGGCCTCTGGGCTGCGGCTCCACGGGCGGGCCCTCCTTCACGGCCGGCTCGAACACGTGCTGGGCTTTAGGATTTGTCGAGGACGGAGAGGAGGATCTGGGGAGCAGGGGCTCCGCTGAAACGGCCTTCTCGGCAGCGGCACCCTCCAGACCCGAGAACACATTCGGTTCGCCTTTGAGGTCCATGGAGGCCGCGGCCGGGCCTTTCGGAGGCAGAGGCTCCGCAGACGCTGCCGGGCTTTCGGGACCGGCAGGGGCCTGTCGCGGGGCTGGCAGTTGCGTCAGGGGCTGAGCGTGGTATCTGGGGAGTGGCGGCAGCGGCACGGAGACGCTCTTTTCGACCACGGCACCTTCCGCGCCCAGGCACACGTGCTGCTCGGCGACTGGTCTCACGACGGCCTCCGAGGGCCGTCGGGGAGGCGGCAGCTGCACGGAAATGCTCCCCTCCACAGCCGGGCACTCGGGATCGGCCCGGACGGCTCGCTCCGCGACGGGCTCCCGCGGCGGCTGGGAATGCGACCTCGGGGGCGGCGGCGGCGGTGGCGGCAGCTCGGCCGAAGAGAACCTGACGCCAATGGCGGGCTCCGCACCCTTGCAGCCGGGCTGCTCCGCCCTCGGCCTCCCCGGGTGCTTGGAAGGGATTCTGGGGGGCAGCGGCTCCGGGGCGCTGGCCCAGTCCGCGGCCGCGCTCGCGCTCCCGCTCGGAGGGCCGGCCGCCGCGTGCTGCGCGGCCTGCGGGCTCAGCCAGGGCGACGGGACCGGCGGCCAGGCGGGCGCCGGCTCCACGGGGCTGCTCCGCGGGGCGGGCGGCCTGGCGGCGCCCGAAGACGGCTGCTGCTGAAGCCTGGGCCTCGAGAAGGCCTGCGCGAGCCGCTCCACGGAAACGGCCCACTCCTCGGGGAGGTTCTCGGAACGCGAGGCGCCTTGTCGTGGGTCGGTGGGCTTCCCCAGGGCCCGGCCGGGGGCTCCGGCGGGCGCATGTTCCTCAGCGCTGCTCCAGTCGTCGGCGCTGCTGTACTGCTCCACGTAGCTGGCCGATTCCGTGGAGACCGGGTCTTCGGGCTCGTCCAAGGCCGGGGCAACACGGCGGGGCATCAGCCGCTCGCTGGAGCCGCTCGAGTCCCCGGCAGCGGCGGAGGCGGACGCTTCCTGGTCGTCGTCGTCGTCGTCGTCGTCGGACTTCCCCAAGGGCTGGAAGGCGCGCCTGGGCGCCGGCGGCCGCTCTGAGCCGCTCTCCTCCTCCGAGCCGCTCTCCTCCGAGCTGCTCTCCTCCGAGGCGCTCTCCGGGTCGGAGGACGCTTCTCCAGCCGCGGGCCAGCCGAAGGCCCGGGGAGAGTACCTAGAAGGCAGCCGCGGCTGCTCGGGACCGCTCAGCTCGGCCGCCGAGGTCTCGGAGTCGGTGAAGGCTTGCTGGGGAGCGCCAGGCGCCCGCGGGCCCCGGACAGACTGCCCGGGAAGCAGTGGCCGCTCCGAGCCGCTCTCCTCCGAGGCGCTCTCCGGGTCGGTGCGCGCGTCGTCAGCCGAGGGCTTGGCCAAGACCCAGGAAAGGCTCCTGGGGGTCAGCCTCTCGGCCGAAAGGCCTCCGTCGGCCAGAGCGCTGGCCGGAGCCGCAATGCTTGCGGTGAAGGCCCGCAGGATGTTTCCCGGCGCCCTTTCTCGGCAGACAGCTGGAATATCTTGAACGGACTCCATTTTAAATTTGAGAGCCTGCAGATCAAAGCTGAAGGCTTCTTCCCCTTCCGACTGGATTTGAGAAGGATCCATGAACACTTGAGCCTCCATCGCCACCGAGAGGATGACATCGTCCTGGGTCGTCGCGAGGCTCTCGGGCGCCGGGGGCGCAGCAGCGCCGGCTTCTGGCGGCTCGGCCCCGCAGGCCCCATCTCCACCGCGTGGCGCTGGACCACGGACCGTGGCGTCCGCCGCATCTTCGGGTGCGGGCGGCGCTACCGGGCCTTTTCTGGCTTTCAAATCCGCGCCGGCCTTTCTCTTGGCCATGCCATCTGCATCTGCCAGCAGCTCCTGACGAGGCGCGCGGGCTGCCTGCGGAGCCGGGGGCTGCTCAGCGACGTGCGGCTCTGGAGGCAGGGGCCACGGAAGACAATCTCTGGCAGTCTTCTCGGCAGGTGGCGACCCAGCCCTGTCCCCGAGGCCAGGCCCTCCACCGGGCTGTTGAAAGCTTCGTCCTCGCGGCGCGCACTCACTGGATGCTGAAGCGCCTGAGCCTTTCTGGGTGCGGCGCCTTCCGTGCCCCGCGGGCAGGGGGTAGCTCCGACTCCCCGCCGCGTCTGCGCGCGCAGCCTGCTCGGCGGTCGTCTTATCCAGCTCGCTCCTCTTGCTCTGTGTCAGGCTTGAGAGACCTGGACGCGATAGAAAGGAGGAAAAGAAAAATATGCGTGCCTTGGACTTCCTAAAAAATAAGAGGATTCTGCCCCGGCCCCGTGGGTACCAGTTCACTATTAATTTCCTCCGTATAAAGAAGCAGCTATTCAGAAGAGAGTGAGCGACGTGGTCACGAATTAGCCTCTGCCGTTGGAAATGTGTGAATCAAAGGGAAATCCCAATTTTACGAACTGATTACAAGGTGGGCTCATCAACAGCAAATCCATAGTCTGGTCCACCGCTAGGTGTGACGCGTGAAAAGGCAGTTTTTGGACCTGTAACGATTACCCTTTAGGGAACTGACTGGGGCCGGACAAAGGGGAATTTTATTTTCTAATTAGTACTTATATTTTTTTACTTGATTCCATTTAATTTTCATATCGTGTGCGGGCATTGTCTTATTTTTTAGAAAGGTGTCAATGGGGGGAGGGAGTTATCTGGGAGGTAAGATGGCGGCCCCCTTTTCTTTTGCTTTTTATGCTCTTGTATTAAACGAATCTGATGTAATATACAGGCAAAACAATCACTGGAAAGCCTTAACAATGACATCAGTCCATATAGGCTTCATGTCAAGCGCAAGGCAGCAGTGACAGACAGCTCCTCTCCTCTCTAGTACTTTCGCTGAGGAACTCAGTTTGATCCCCCCTGGGAAGGATCGCTGCCTTCTCTCGCTCACCATCCAGTGCATACCGAACTCCATCTCCTGGTTTCATAGCCAGCACAGGGCACTGGGCATAGCTGGCTGCACTCCAAACCACTCCCATTATATGGAATACCCAAGTATTTGCCCCCATGGACGCCAAATCGCCAAATCGGTTCTATCCTTTGTGTGTAAAAGGGACAACTATTAAAAATAAATTAGAGAAAAAGATTAAAAAGAAAGTAAATTTAATTTTCATTTCATTTTCTTCTGTGTGTGTGTGTGTGTGCGTGTGCATATTTCAGGACAGTTTTGTGGTTTTGCTAGTTTTCATGGAAAAATGTGTTTAGGGATATCCTTTTTTTGAACCCGCATGGGAAATCCTTTGAAATAACTGCCCAACTTAATTGTGGAACTGGAGTTTTGTTTTATCAAGATTTGCTTCAAATTAGGTTGCCATCAGCGAGAGCCAACATCCCCATCCACACGCGCGCACCCACAGACACACACACACACACACACACACACACACAGTTTTACACTTCAGTGGGATTTGTGGTTTGGAGGATTTGGTAGGTGTTGGTTGCCAAGGACATCTGTCTACAGCTGCCCCAGCCCTCTTGGCCTGTGGATGTGGGAACTGGTCTTACTGTTATCACAAGACCTTTCTATCTCTACTGGAAGAGAATAGCCAACTTAAAAAACTAGGGTGTTTGTTTTGTTTTGTTTTGTTGCTAATTCTGTTATTATTGTCTGGTTCTGGCGCTCAGGGGACACTGAAGGGGGGATCACTGGCTGCCCTCAGATTTCTGGGCTCCTGGAAGAACGTGTTCTTTAGCCTTAGAGAGGATTAGACAAGCTTACAAACAAATAAGCAAGCGCAACACACCTCTCTGGTTGGAAATTCATTTAGATAAAATAGCGATCCAGGTATAATCTTTTACCTTAATCCCACACAAGTGGCAACTGGTAGGAGTCAGGCAGTTTAGACAGAGGAACCTGGGACCCCTTTGATATGCATCTGAAACTGAAAGCTCTCTGAGGGCCAGGGCCAGACCCCAGCCTAGATAAGCCTCATTCCATAGCTCCCATCACAGAGCACTGTGCAGTTAAGCTCATCACACATGCTTCTGAATGAGGGTGAGGATATGCCCACCTGCACGATCTTTTTTCGGCTTCTTTTGGTCAGCTTCTTTTGGTTTGGTTGTACTCTTCTCTTCTCCAGAAACCACTAGAAGGATGGGCTCCTCTTGCTTTGCTTTCCCCTGAAAGAGGGAAAGAAAGAGCTTCAGACAGAAGTGCTTCCCACCCACCCCTGCGTGGTTGAGGAAGGAGATGACATCAGGAAAGAAAGAGTCCTTGATATCCAAACGGCTCTGCTGGGAACGTAACAATACCGTTAACCATAGAAACGATTGCCAAAGGCATTCATCCCCTTGCTGATCATTTTACCTATTGGGAGTGATTCACCTAGATTGGAAGTTTCTGATC
This sequence comes from Ursus maritimus, assembly GCF_017311325.1. Lineage (NCBI taxonomy): Eukaryota > Metazoa > Chordata > Mammalia > Carnivora > Ursidae > Ursus > Ursus maritimus. Next base: position 30,787,851 of record NW_024423319.1, on the reverse strand, counting down.
TCTGAGCGGTTTGTTGCAACTCCCCGAAAACCGCCAAACCACACTACAAGGCAGTCAGTCTGAAAGCAGGCTTGTTGGGCCTGACGGCAATTATATTCTTGGCAACACTGGAATTCCCAAATTTGTTTCGCCAGATCTGGGAGCCAAACTCAAATCCCATTTGGCTTCTTTTCAGGGAATTTAGTGAAAGCATGAATTATGTCTTTCCGGCTCCAAAGAAGAAAGAGGATTGGGGTTTTGCTGAGAAAGAAGAGAGAAAATGATGAAGGGTTCGGCCCTTACACTGAGAGGGTTGAAATTGATTTAATATAAACAAGCTTTACGGATGATTACGGGAAACGTCAGGGTAATGCTGCACCGAACAGCGGCCAGGATCTGCTCCGTGTGAGCCTCTGTGACGCACGCCTGAGGACAAACGTCCTACTCACGGTGCCGGTGCAAACACACTCAGCGCAAAGGAATTTATTGTTGAGTGAATGAGGTGAGACACACCTGGGTTCAAATCTCTTTTGAATATTTACTCACCGTGTGAGCTTGGCCGGGTTGTTCTCTACATCTCTATGCCCGCACACACCTCTAAATTAGGGCTGAGGGGAAACCTAAGAAACTCCAAGGCAAGGAGCAAGTGACAGTGGCCTTTGTGTCCAACATGGTCCTGGGCCCTTTCATATTCACCGATGTGTCACGGAGAGTCACATGGAAGAAGGTGTCCTGACCTTCTGAGAGAGTGATGCCCAGGCCTTTTTTTTTTTTTTAAAGATTTTCATTTATTCGTTTGAGACAGAGAGATACAGAGAGAGAGAGCATGAGCACGGGGAGGGGCAGAGGGAGAGGGAGAAGCAGGCTCCCCACTGAGCCGGGAGCCCAACGTGGGGCGCGATCCCAGGACCCTGGAGATCATGACCTGAGCCGAAGGCAGACGCTTCGCCGACTGAGCCACCCAGGCATCCTGCCCAGGCCTTTTCTGAATTAGGCTACGCAGATGGAAGAGAGTCCAAGGTTCATACTACCTTTCCCTTAGCCAACGTTCCCCATCTCCCAGGTTTGTGGTGACGCGTCCAGGTGCTAACGCATATGTAGGGTTTAGTGCATTGTAACGGGTCACCTTCTTGACAACCGGCCAAGGAGATCCTCTTGGGGCCACCAGAGGGCCTCCCTGGACCTGCTGTCCTGCTGACTGTTCTTTCAACTCATAATTTCTTCTCTTTCTTTTTTTTTCAAGATTTATTTATTTATTTTGAGAGAGAGAGAGGGAGAGCACACGAGCAGGGAGAGGGGTGGAAGGAGAGAAAGAGAGAACCCCAAGCAGACTCCCTGCTGAGCACAGAGCCTGATGTGGGGCTCAATCCCATGACCCCAAGATCTGAACGTGAGCCAAAATCAGGAGTCGGATGCCTAACCGACCGAGCCACCCAGGCGCCCCTTGTTGTCTTTTTAAAGCTAAATTGAGGTGTCTAAGCTCGATGCAACATGGTAGGGTGAGAAGAGTACGGGGTTGGAAGTCAAGACTGGGTTCTGGCCCCAGCTCTGCTAGCATCAGGGTGTGGCAATTATTTGTGCTTCAGTGTCCTTCCCTATAAAATGGTTGTAAGTCCTTCAAGAGGCCTGGGAATAAACTCTCATTTAATAAAATCCTTTAGTGTCTTCCAGCTCTGAATACAACCCTTTACTTATAGCCCAGAGTCACTGAGGAATTGGGTGTCTGACCAAAGTGAATCTTCCAGGTAACTGACACATCTTTTTAAACACCACCGTCTTCTAAGAAATTAAAGTTAAACACCAACGTCTTCTACCTTTTAGTAAAAATCTTTCCCAAAGGCATTACTTCCCTATCTTCTTAAACAGATATCAGGAAACACAGGTCAACTTTTCTTGATGACTTGGCTAAATAATGAACACGATCTGTTACACTGGACCGTGACAGGGTGTGGCCCTGAGGGATTTATTGAGGTGGGCAAGGTTCTTGATCCCTCTACTAAATGGTCCCAGATCATTTCTGCCATCTTTCTCTGCTATCAACAGTCACTTCTCTTTGTTGTCAGATCTCCCAGTCTGGCAGCCATGTTTTTAACGTAATTGGCCTGCCCCAGTGTAGCTCTCTCTGGCTGCTGGGAAATCACGTGACACAACTTTGGGACATTTATGAGACACTGAGAGATCTCTGGGGGGTATTAATGGCTCTGTTCTAAATGCTTGGAGATGCTGGAAGCCTGGCCTCCAAAGGAGTTGAACAGTGCTACAGTCTGTAGCTCGTGGGTCTTACCTGATTAATGATTAAAAGAAACCTGATCTGGGCCATGGTTGACTATCCTCTACAAAGGGGGCTAAGGAAATTCCCAGAGGCTAAGCCAAGAAGCAGTTCCTGGGGTTTAGGCTACCGTTTCTGCTTTCTTCAGTCCCTTTTGGGTGAATTCCACATGGATAGGACATCCCACCCACTAGATGCAAGTCTGCTCACCTCTCTGGGGGGGGGTGGTTGGTGTCAAGCTTGGGACAGTGCCCCTGACTTTACCATCCTTACTTAGGGCATAGATCCCTCAAACCATACCAATCCCTAGCAGCAGTCTGTGAAGGTTGGAACTCATCTTTTATTATATGGGAGCTTATTCCCAGGCCTCTTGAAGGACTTACAGTGGTCTGAGGGTTCTTTATCTTCTTTTGTTTCCGGGGGTTTAAAGCCATCTTGTGTCGAGCAGCTGAGGAATCCAAACAGTCTTTAGTGGTGGCTGCGGTGTTGAAACTCATGGGCAGGTGAATGCTGCCGGGAGAGGCAATCATGGCAAACGTGGTCAAGGACTGTGAGCGGATGTGTCCAGGTGAGGGCTGAAAGGAGCTCTGGAGAGAGGGGGGAGAAAAGGAATGGGTCAACTCCCTATGCTGCCCCTGGTCCCGAAAGCTGGAAACTTCTCTGGCTGAAGCACTCCTAAAGAAGAAATCCTTGGGGCGCCTGGGCGGCTCAGTCGGTTAACCGTCTGCCTTCGGCTCAGGTCATGATCCAGGGGTCCTGGGATCAAGCCCCGCATCGGGCTCCTTGCTCAGCGGGGAGTCTGCTTCTCCCTCTGCCTGCTGCTCCCCCTGATTGTGCTCTCTTTCTCTCTCTGACAAATAAATAAATAAAAATGTTAAAAAAAAATTAAAGAAGAAATCTTTCATGAACTACTGTCCCTTGTCCTCCAGCAATATTGACCCTTCTGGTCAACAGGCTCCTTAGAGGCAAGGTGCACGCTTCCGCTGGGTTCCTTGTAGGTGAAAACGAGAAAGAAGAAAATCAGGTTGCTCCCTTACTTAGACAGGATTCCCCTCAGGATAGGAACTCAGCCATCTAGTGGAGTTTACAAGGGCAAAGAACTACATTTTCTCTTGTCCCCTACACCCTTTTAATTAACAGGAGGGGCCAATTGAGGTGAGAGGCACAGTCTGGGTCAGGAAAACCCATCAGGGCTGTGGGGTTTCTCCATAGGGGGGCCAGGTGGAGGGGAGAAAATCAGGCTGGAAGAGGGCTTGTCTGGAGGCCACGTTTGCATGTGATGAGCCCTGGGGGTGGTACGCAACTGAGGAATTCCTGAACACTACATTCAAAACCAATGATGTACTATATGTTGGCTAATTGAATTTTTTTTTAAAAAGCTGTGTTTGTATAAACGGCACACTACCTTTATTTCCTTTACTGTTCAAGGACGCCAGGCTGATGGGAGGACCCTGAGGAACTGGGTGCCCCCACCCCCAAGGAGGTGGGGATGGAGCCTGTCACCTTGTCCTCAAGGCTGGCCTCCACCTGTCCCAACTATCTGATCCCAGGGCTCCCAGTTCAGTTCCTCTGTAGGAGCTTCAAACTGGTCTCCTCTGGGCTTCTTGATATAGCATTCTCTACACCTCAAAGACACACGCCAGAGCACCTCCCACTCCTGAGAAGCTCCCAATATCGGTTCAGGAGAGCCCCTCTGAAGGCCAGGTGGTGAACCATCTCTCTCCTGGACACCGATGGTGAAGGACACCGTTCAGCAGGTGCACACAATCTCTGTCTCGGTTTACTCACTAGCTCTTTGCAAACCAGCTTTCCACAGCACCAGGGGCCGCTTTGGCATTTGCAGCTTTCACAGCTCTCCATACATCCCCACCACCATCCGGTGATAACCTTAGCTACTATCTCGGTTCCAAGTATGGTTCTTTTATGGCCTGTGATTCCAATGCCCGGGGCACAACACGGTGCTAATGGGTCAGGCCAATGAGAGATCCAGGTCACTGTTCTGCTTGTGATTGTAGGACAAGGGGGAAGGAATGCTAGCTATCTTTGGTAGGGACAGTCACGTAAAATGAGGAGTGGCCCCCAGGCCTGTTCTAACTTCTTTATGCCACTCTCATCTATGAATTTCTAGAACACCTCTTCTGGGCACTGTATATTTGCTTGTATTATCTCTAGGAATTGTTCATTTAATCCTCGGTGTATAGAGTAAGGTCTCTTATTTTGTTCTGACATGTGATCGTGCTTCAGGGTGGTCTTAGGAGTTCCCGTATTTGGGGACTAGATGACGACATCTATCCTCCCACTAACCTCACATGATCTGTCTCCCTGTGGCCTCCGTAACTGTGTCTCCTATCACCTTCTGCTCCAGACACACTGCTGGTTTGCTGCACCTCAAACACTGCATGTGTGCCCTTCCCTCGGGGCATCTGTGCTTGCTGTTCCTTCTGTCGGGCATGCTCTTCCCCCATGTTCATATGGCTGCCTCTCTCACCTCCTTCAGGTCTTCATACACAAGCCACCTTCTTGCGGGCTCCTTCCCTGGCTAACCCAGTCAAAATTTTATCCCTCCATCCTGACACGTCATCATCCCCTTCCCTGTGTTGTTTTCTTTCTCCTTGGCACTTTTATCACTAATACACTGTGTATTTTGCTTATTTATCTTGTGTTTATTGTCCATATCCCCCACGGCAACTATAAACTCCACGAAGAAGGGTTTTCACTTGTTTTTATTTACCGCAGCATCCCTAACACCTAGAAACGTGCTGGGACATAGTAGTTGCTCAATAAATGTTTGTGGAACTGGTGAACTGATTATATTAAAAGTTTCCACCAGATGTTGCCTTTCTGAGAAAGCTCCTTGGTTCTCTGTAGCATTTTAAGTTACTCCTTCTGAAACCTCACTAGCTCCACCCGAAGGTAAATGGAAAATTCAAGGAGGTCTGGGGATCCAGAAACCCTAAAGGGACACCATGCAACTGGCTTTCCCCGAAAACGAACCTATGATGGCTAGACAGCAAGCAAAAGCACACTGAATTCAAAGAATTTTTCAATTTGGTTGGCATCCTAAACTTTGTAGTGCAAACACTACAGACAATAGCGCCGTTTCGTGAAACTCACTCTACAACAAAACAAAGAAATCAAGCTCAGCAAAATTCTGGCAAATGGTAGACTGAGTGTGTGCAGGAGAGAGCTTAGCTGTCCCCAACCACAGCCTAAGCCAAGCGTCCATCAAACTTAATAATAGCCACTAGTCTCCCCGTGCTTGATTGACTCTCGTTAAGGAATCTCTGGGTATTAGATTTAAACCCAGACCCACAGCTATCTTCAAAACGGAGCTAAAAATAAGAGAGCAAAGCCATCAAGCGTTATCCCCACCTGTCCACGGCACTCCAGCTCAGGCACGTGACTCAAAACAGCCCTAAGGGGATCTCTGTCATTGAGTTTAGAGTATGTCCTGTGGGTACAGATTCCGTGGATGTTTTACAACTTCCTGAAACTCATAAGTGAATTAAATAAACAGTTCATTAAATAAATGATTCAAATAAACCCTCTGGAACTCTGGGCAGTGCTCCTGAAAGTATGGTCTGGGATTCCCCCAACCCCCAGCATCAGAATCACCTGGAGTGAGTGTTGAACAAAATACGTTTTAAAGGACACATCGAGGTCTGATGAATAAGACTATCAGGGGAGGGGCCTGACGAAAGGCCTAACGGGCTCTCCAAGTGAGTCTTCCTGGGTGTGAATCACTCCTAACTCTCTGGCATGCTGAGAAAGGCTCTTATTTTCAAACAGAAGCACAGCAAAATCCTAAATAACCCTACCAGTTGCCTCAGAAGAGGAACCAGCAATATCTGGATTCCCTCTGGGCAGTGGGGCCCCTTCTTAGGCCCTACCTTTTCCTTCAGCCATATTGGTTAAAAGAAACCTAGAGAAGTTACCACACGAGCCAACCGGAGGATTTTAGGAGCTACCCAGGAAAAGCAAGCCTAATCCCTTCCTGGCAGGTTTCTGAAAGAAAATCAAGTGAAGAAAATGGGACTCCTTTCTTTACTCTTCCTTTCCCTCATGCAACCCCTTCCTTCCCTCCCTGCACTCTGAGAGCCAACATACCTTCTCTCTACCCAGGGCGCATATTATTAAGGAAAGACAAGATGTTTTCATTCCTTCTCCTGTGTTTTAGAGGGGCGTTAGCACAGACAGCTTCTGATTAACAGCTAGAGTTAAATGAGCTCCCTTTGCCTCAACATCTGGGAGAGGTGCCACGCCTGGCCCCTACTAACCCAGAATCTTCCTGGGGAAGGAACCTGGGTCAGGCTTCGGGCCGGAGGAAGGGATCCTTCAGCCCTGGTTGGTAGTGGTGCGGGATACCCCTTTGTGTTAGTTCAGATGAAGGCTGCTCTTTGGAAAATTAAAACACATTTTAGCTCCCCTTTTTCCCTTCTGTCAAAGTGCAAAATATTTCAGTCAATAACACACTCCTTTGGTCATCTTTTTGATGGTTTCTTTATCTGTTGTTTGATGCTAGAGTCTCCCCCTTTTCTTTTAACTGTTGATAAGAAACACTTGAGGGAGGCCAGAGAGCACTTTGCTGATTCTTGAACAAAGGAGAACCCCTATCGTTATGTCTTAAATAAAGGCATGACCTGGTGGCTATTTGGGCCCAGATTTCATCAAGCATTGGGCCCCAAAAGCTGTCACCCAGGGAAAAGCTCCTTCTGAGACTGCCGGGGACATTCTGACACTAGACGTTGGAGAGCTGCGTTCTGTGTGAGCCGTTCAGCCAAAGGCTCAAAGGGCAAGTAGCCACTGAAAGCTCTCCAGAAGGAGCAGCAGCTCCTGGTGGAAACAGTGGTTCTCAGTGGGAGGCTTCTCTCCAAGACGTACTGACACAGGGTATGAGACCCGATATTGGCTATTAGGATTTTCATTTCCCAGGTGTGTCATTGGGTGTCTGTGCCCATTCCTGAGAATTCCTGTGCAACTGCTGCTTCACTCAGAATCTCTGTTTCATAAAAGCTGTTGTGGCTGCCATTTTGCCAACCAGAAAGTTCTGGGAGGTGGACTTTCACATATTCCCTGCAGCCCCCCTCCTCTGGCCATCTCTTCTTAACTAGTATGGGAAGGAAGACCAGGAACTTTGGAATTGAAGAGGCCTGAATTTGAGGTCCTAGTCATGCCATTTACTAGTCGTTTGACCTGGGACAAGTTACTTGACCTCTTTGAGCCTCCGTTTCTATGTCTCTAAAACATATCTCTGTGTCTCTAAAACACCGTCTCTAAAAGGAATAATACTAATATACAATTCAGTGTGCTGTTGTAAGGATGGAATTCAACAATCCAGGGGAAGTGCCTTTCACAGAAGAAAGTCTCAGTAAGTGTGAGCGCCTGTCGCTGTCGTGGGTGTTGGTTGTACAAACTTAGAGAGCTGCTGGAGTCCACGTGATTTGGTGAAAAGTTGTGTGAATTTAGGCAGGACTCCTGGGTTTGAATCCCAGCTCTCTCTCTGGTTGGCTCTGCAGCCTTGGCCAAGTCATTTCACCTCTCTTGAACCTGGTTTTTTTTTTTCACCTAAAACAGGAATAATGCTCTCTTCCCCACCTATCTTACAGAGCTCCTGAGACAATCAAATGCATCTATACATACAAAATCCCTTTGTAAGCTACAAATGTCTATGCAACAGTGGCGAGGGGGGCATTATGCTCTCCTTTGATGTCACCGGAGAATTAAAAATAATATCGCTGGGCTTCAGAGACCTCTTTGTAAATAATAATGGCGAATTATGGAGTAGGCCATCAGGAGTAAAGCAAAAGACATGACAAGGAGGCAGCTTTGCAGCCATCTAAATGAACTCTTCTGTAGCCAATACAATGGAATAACTGGCAGCTGCTTATCCCCCACCATGTTCGATAGTGACATCTACCCTGCAGTGGAACCGAAGCCCAGGTGTTTAATCAGCTCAAATTTTAAGCATCTAAGTAGCTGATACACCCCTTTCTCAAGAGTGAAAACTGATTGGGTTGCATTTGTATGGCTTAGATGAGCTGGGCTAGAAAAGTGGCAGGGGTCAGGGACATGCTAAGTAGGAGGGTCCTCTGGTCCAAGGGTGGGTGAAAGATGGTCTGTGGGGTGGATGAGTCAGGCCCTGCTAAGGCGGACTGCCTGCTGGGGGAGCCCTGGGCTTGCATCTCTCTGTGCGCTAAGCGCTGGGGCCAAGCCAAGAGCTGAGGCCAAGCCGAGAGTCACAGTGAATCATTATGGCGCATATGCTCAAAAGAGATAGCTGTTCACCCTCATTGCCAGTCTTGCCTGTACTCAAAGAACTGGAGCCCCGGAACTGGGACAGAGGGCTGGGAGGCCCCCCCAGGAGGAAGATCATTCAGGGAAGAAACAGCAAGTTTTGCCAAACCAAAACTCAAAGGGGAGAAAGCACTCAACTCTTCACTCAGGGAAATGTGGAAGGAATAGGCAGAGACAGCAAGGCTTCCGGAAATCCTTCCTACACTGCCCCCAGTAGTTTGAAGGAAAAAGCGAACCTAGGGTAAAAGGTCTTCTGTGTCCTTTCAAAATTCTCTCTTTATCTCTACTTTTTGCCATCTTAATTATTACAGGTCTTGGGATCCTTGAAAGAGCACGTGTTTCCCCTCTGCCACCAGCAGGAGGCAGCAGCTCAGAGAAGAAAATAAAACAGCCAGCTTGGAAAGACATCCCCCTCCCCCCAAAAAACCTCAGGTATCTTTCAGTCTGACTTCCCTACTTGGATGACGTGGTTTTCCGCCTAGCTCCCTAGTGGATCCTCAGCGAAAAGGCAGTTGGAGCTGGGTTTGTGGAAAAGCCTCTGGGGATAGACGACTTCGGGGTCATCGTTTACGGGAAGCTTAGAATAGCATCCAGGCCAGCACATCTGGCTGGGATGGTGATTACAGCTGTTTCTCAGGATGCCGCTGCTGTTGCTATTGCTGCCGCCTGCCCTCGTGTTCACCACAGTGAACTAATGAACCAGAAAGCATGGCAGAAACAGCTAAGAGACTCTCATGCCTGGGGGTGGAAGGGGTTTGACCATTCGGCCCAAGAACAGACTTCCGGCCTGGCAGCCCAACATTTAACCTATTGCAAGCAACCTGACTGAATACTTGAATTTACTAATAGAAAGTTTGTTACATTTAAGCAGGGCAAATGTTTAGACTGCTGCTTGGGAATGCTGACTATAAATAATTTAACTCTATTGACCTATAAAATACATAGTTAGACTACTCAAATTAACAGAAAGAGAAAACCCTGTGTCTTCAAATGTTACCTAATTTTTAAAATTGTACCCCCCAAGGTAAATACTAAGAAAAGAATTTAAAAATATAGAGAGAAGGAAATAAGAAGGGAATGAAAATGGGTACACTGGGGTGTCTGGGTGGCTCAGTCGGTTGTGTCTGCCTTTGGCTCAGGTCATGATCTCAGAGTCCTGGGATGGAGTCCTGCATCAGGCTCCCTGCTCAGTGGGGACTCTGCTTGTCCCTCCCCTTTCTCTCTACCCGTCCCCCTGCTTGTGCTCTCTTTGTCTCTCTCTCAAATAAATAAGTAAAATCTTAAAAAAAAAAGAAAGAAAATGGGTACACTAAGACAAAGCAATTAAGTCCAAAAGAAGGTAGCAGTGGAAGAACCGAGGAACAAAAAAGATACAAGATACGCAAGGAAAAAAGATCAAAATGACAGCAGTAAGTGCTTCTTTATTAGCGATTACTACGAATGTAAATAAATTAAACTCTTGAATCAAAAGGCAAAAATTGGCAAGATGGATTTAAGAAATATGATCTCTTTATATGCTGTATACAAGAGACTCACTTTAAATCCAAAGACACAAATAAGTTGAAAGTGAAAGGACGATAAAAGATATTCAAAGCAAATAGTAACCAAAAGAGCCAGGTGGCTACACCAGTATCAGACAAAATAGACTTTAACTCAAAATAGTTATAGGAGATCGATATGGACCTAATAAAAGGATCAATCCATCAGGAAGAAAGAACAATCATAAGCACGTACACCCCAAACAACAGGGCCCCCTAAATACATGAAAAAAAATGGACAGAACTGAAAGGAGAAATAGTTCTACAATGTAGTTACAGACTTCAGTATCCCATTTTCAATAGTAAATAAACAACTAGACAGAAGATCAATAAGGAAATAGAAGACTTGAAACAATACTATAAACCAAGTAAATCTAACAGATATATAGAGAACATTCCATACAGCAAGAGCATAACGCATATTCTTCTGAAGTACACTGGAACATTCTTCTGGGTAGACCATATGTGAGGCCACAAAATAAGTCTTAATACATTTTAAAAGATGGAAATCATACAAAGCAATGGATTGAAACCAGAAATCAATAACAGAAGGAAAGCTGGAAAATTCACAAATAGGTGGAAATTAAACAATGCAGCTATAAGCAACCAATGGATCAAAGAAGAAATCAAAAGCAAAGTTAGAAAATGCTTTGACATGAATAAAAACTAAAACACAACATAAAAAAATAAATGTGATACAGTAAAAACTGTCCTTGGGAATGTATAGATATACATGCCTATGTTAACAAAGAAGAAAGATCACAAATCAATACCGTAAGGAACTAGAAGAAGAAGACTAAACTCAAAGCCAGCAAAAGGAAGGAAGGAATAAAGGTTAAGGCAGAGATAACAATAAAGGGAGTAAAGAAACAACAGAGAAAAATCAATGAAACCAAAGGTGAGTTCCTGAAAAGTAAGATGAAACTGACAAATTTTTAGCTAGATTCACTAAGGCAAAAAGAGAGAAGACACAAATTACTAAAATCAGGAGTGAAAGAGGACTATCACTACTGACCTTAAAGAAATAAGAAGAATTATAAGACAATACTATACGTAATTGTATATCAACAAATTAGATAACCTAGAGGAAAGGGATACATTCCTAGACACACCCAAATTACCAAAATTGACCCAAGAAGAAATAGAAAATCTGAATTGACCTATAACAAGTAAAGAGATTGAATCAGTAATCAAAACTTCCCAACAACAACAACAACAACAACACAACCCAGGACCAGATGGACTCACTGGTGAATTCTACCAAACTTTTAAGGAATAATTCACACCAATCCATAACAAATATTTCTTTTTTTTTTAAGATTTTATTTATTTATTCGACAGAGATAGAGACAGCCAGCGAGAGAGGGAACACAAGCAGGGGGAGTGGGAGAGGAAGAAGCAGGCTCATAGCAGAAGAGCCTGATGTGGGGCTCGATCCCATAACGCCGGGATCACGCCCTGAGCCGAAGGCAGACGCCCATCCGCTGTGCCACCCAGGCGCCCCCATAACAAATATTTCAAAAACAATGGAAGAGGGAACACTTCCTGATTCTGCAAGGCCAGCACTGCCATGATTCCAAAGCCAGATAAAGGTATCATGAGAAAAGAACACTATAAAGCTATATCCCTCATAAAAACACATGCAAAAATGCTAGCGGACCAAATCCAACAGCATATTAAGGCAACTGTATAGCATGACCAGTTGGGATTTACCCCAGGATTGCAAGGAGGTTTGCATATGAAAATCACTCAATGAAATATACCATATTAATAAAATGAAGGAAAAAATAACATGATCCCACCATCCAACTGATGCAGAAAAGCATATGACAAAATCTGATACCTTTTCATGCTAAAAACACCTAACAAACTAGGGATAGAACGCATATGTGAAAAATCCATAGCTAACATCATACTCAATGGTGAAAGACTGAAATCTTTCCCCCTAAAATCAAGAATAAGACACCACTTTTATTCAACGTTCTACTGGAAGTTCTAGCCAATTAGGCAAGGAAAAGAAACAGAAAGCATGCAAATTGGAAAGGAAGAAGTAAAGCTATCTCTATTTACAAATGACATAATCTCATACATAAAAAATTATATATATATAGTTGTACTCGATATAATTATAATGGATAGTCAGGTGGGGAATTTCAAAGAGAAATGGAAACTATAAAAAAAGGAGCCAAACAGAAATTCCTAGAACTGAAAATTACAACGTTTAGGGAAAAAAATTCCCAGATAGATTTTCCATTCTCATCAAGGCAGAAGAAAATACCAAGTGAATTTATATGGAGAAGTCAATGAAAAAGGCATAATATAAAGAAAAGAAACTAAAAGATTAACAAAAAATAAAATTCTAAAGAATCCCCATAAATGTAGGAGCGCTAATAAATGAATTAATCAAAATTAAAAGATAAAGGATCAACACACAAAAATCAGTTGAACTTCTATACACCGGGCATGAGCAATCTAAAAAGGTAATTAAGAAAGCACTTCCATGGGGCGCCTGGGTGGCGCAGTCGTTAAGCGTCTGCCTTCGGCTCAGGGCGTGATCCCGGAGTTCTGGGATCGAGCCCCATGTCAGGCTCCTCTGCTGGGAGCCTGCTTCTTCCTCTCCCACTCCCCCTGCTTGTGTTCCCTCTCTCGCTGGCTGTCTCTATCTCTGTCAAATAAATAAATAAAATCTTAAAAAAAAAAGAAAGAAAGAAAGCACTTCCATTCACAACGGCATCAAAAAGAATAAAATACTCAGAAATAAGTTTAACCAAAGAGGTATGAGACTTGTACACTATAAACTACAAAACATCACTGAAAGAAATTAAAGACCTAAATAAATGAACAGACATCCCGTGTTCATGAATTGGAAGACTTAATGTTAAGATGGTGACACTCCCCAAAGTCATCTAAAAATTCAATGCAATCCCTATCAAAATCCCAATGTGCTTTTTAAAAAAAAAATTTTTAAAGATTTTGTTTACTTATTTGAGAGAGAAAGTTCATAAGACCTGGGGGAGGGGCAGAGAGAGAGAAGCAGACTCCCTGCTGAGCATGGAGCCTGACGTGGGGCTCAATCCTAGGACCCTGCGATCATGACCTAAGCTGAAGTCAGACGCTTAACTGACTGAGTCATGCAGGTGCCCCTCCCAGTGTGCTCTTTAGAAGATATGGAAAAACTTATTGTAAAATTGACATGGAATTGCAAGGGACCCCGAAAAGCCTAAATGATCTTAAAGAAAAAAAGGAACAGAATAGGAGGATTCTCACTTCCTGATTTTGAACTTCACTACGAACTAACAGTAATCAAGACAGTGTAGTACTGGCATAAGCAGAGACATACAGATCAATGGAAGAGAACTGAAAGCCCAAAAATAAATCCATTCATCTGGGGTTGACTGATTTGCAACAAGCGTTCTAAGAACGTTAAATGGTGGAAATAACAGTTTTTTCAACAAATGGTGCTGGGACAACTGGGTAGCCACGTGCAAAAGAATGAAGTGAGATCCTCTCTCACACCATATATAAAAAAGAACTCAAAATGGATCAAAGACCTAAATATAAGAGCTTAAACTCTTAGAAGAAAACATAGGGGTAAATCCTCATGATCTTAGATTGGGCAATGGTCTCTTTGCAATGACACTAAAACTACAAGTACCAAAAGAAAAAAAAATCAATAAATTGGACTTCATCAAAATTAAAATATGTTTTAAAATGTTATTCTTTTGAGAGAATTAAAAGACAACTCACAGAATGGGTGAAGTATTTGCAAATCATATATCTGAAAAGGGTCTAGTATCCAGAATATATAAAGAACTCATAACTCAACAACAAAAAAACTGAACAACACAATTAAAAATGGGCAAAGGACTTGAATACACCTTTTTCCAAAGAAAGATATACAAATGGCCAATAAGCACATGTAAAGATGCTTAACATCGTTAGCCACTAGGGAAATGCAAATCAAGACCACAATGAGATACCACTTCACAGCCACTAGAATGACTATTTTTTTAAAAAAATGGAAAATAACAAGTGTTGGCCAGCATTTGGAGATATCAGAACCCTTATACATAAGCGGGGGGGGGATGTAAAGTGGTGTAGCTGCTGGGGAAAACAGTTTGGTGATTCCTCAAAAAGTTAAATATAGAATTACCATATGATCTAACAATTCCGCTCCTAGGTATGCACGCAAAAGACCTGAAAGTAAGTGTTCACACAAAAACTTGTATATGAATGTTCAGCACAGCATTATTCACAATAACCAATAGGTAGATAGGACCCAAATGTCCATCAGTGGATGAACAGCTAAACAAAACATGGTATATCCATACAGTGGAGTATTATTCAGCCATAAAAAGGATTGAAATACTATAACATGGATGAACCTCAAAAACATCGTACTAAGTGCAAGAAGCCACATGCAAAAGGCCACATACTATATGATTACATTCATGTGAAGTACCCAGAACAGACAAATCCAGAGGCAGAAAGCAGATTGGTGGTTGCCAGGGGCTGAGAGGAGGGAGGAATGACAAGTGACCGCCTGGGTAAATATGGGGCTTCTCTTCAGGGGCACCAAAGCTATTCGGGAACTAGATAGTGGTGATGGTTGCATAGCACTGTGAATGTACTTAACGCCACTGAACTGTACACTGTAACATGATCGATTTCATTATGTGCATTTTATCACAGTAAAAATGTTATCTAATTCAATCTTTCTACCAACTCAGACTATATTGTCTGATTTGGCGGTATTCTGCAGAAAATACATAGAGTCTAAATCCATAAATCAGTGAGCATCCATGTCCACCTACCACCCGCCTGTACTTTAACCTTGTTCCTAACTTGATTGTGCTGCTTCCCTCCATAGGCTCTTCTAACACCAAAACAGTTTTGTGCTGACTGGCCAATTATCTTCGATATCAATTACCTTTCTGTTTACTTTTTAGTTCCCAAGGTTAATTGTTCTAAACTCTACTTCACTTTAAAAGTCCTTTCAAGTTTGGGGTGCCTGGGGGGCTCAGTTGGTTGAGCATCTGACTTGGTTTCAGCTCGGGTCGTGATCTCAGGGTTGTGGGATTGAGCCCCGGGTTGGGCTCAGCGTCGAGTCTGCTTGTCCATCTCCCTCCGCCTTTGCCCCTCTGCTTTCTCTCTCATAGATAGATAGATAGATAGATAGATAGATAGATAGATAGATAGAAACAATCTTCAAAAGTCCCTTCAAGTTCAACAACAACCAGTTAAATTAACCACACATTAGTTTGAGAATGTAAGTATTGATATGGGCACAATCTGCCAATTTTTCTATTGTTGATCAACATTATTTGGTTGACAAACCTACACGTACGAAATGCACATGCATGCCCTCTCATGTGTCAAATAATTTTTCATATGGGTGTGTGTCTACCAAACAATACTACATGGCCTAACCTTTGAGATTTTGGCATCCAAAAACATAGAGGCTTTACTTCCATAAAAATCTCCATTGTTTTCTTCCCAAAATAACTGAAAACATCTGCAAACTATTATTGTTTTCTGAAATACTGTCTTCCATTGCTTATAAACTAAAGAGCCGATTATTCGTTTCGTGGAATTGGACAGAAAATGTAAACCACCATGCAAATCAAAAGTCAAAATGGCCGCTCCTTCCCCAAATGGCCTCCTAGCGCTAAACTACAGCAGAAGAGAGTGCAAGAGATTATGCCTCTGACCTGTGTCCCCCAACCAAACCTACCACTTAGGATGGGGCTAACACTCACCTTTTTCAATGTCACGATCTTGGGTGGTGAAGTTTTCTTCTTTGGGGTCTTAGGTGACTCCTCGTCAACAGAGATTTCTTCAAAGCCATCAGAGATTGTGTCAGATCGGATAAGAGGGGGGCTGTTGCTGGACCGGCGTGGACGCAGTGAGGGGAGCTGTCAAGGAGGAGAGTAGAAGGAAAAAAGTTAAAACTTGTGTGCTTTCCTCCAAATTACTGGTATTCTCTTGTTGCTTAATGGTTGAAGGACTAAGACCCCAAAGTGAAAAAACAAGCCAAGGAAAGAATCTTCTTCCTCTCTGTCTTCACTTCTTGTACCTATGCAGACCAAAGACCCATAGCCTTGGGTCACGCTCTGGGTTGCTGCACACTTGTGCCAATCCCCAGAAAAAGAGAGAAACTTTGAACTGCTTGTTTGATCAAAACCAGAATTCTGGTGTTATCTCTCTACTGATGCTAGCTATAAATCTTATTTGAGTCTGATCTTTGTTTTGATTTTGGCATTGTCTTTGGAAGGCCCAGTTCTCGTGGAGGTGAGTTTTGGGGTTAAGATCTAGGCTTGGCATCCAAACTACAATCCTTGCTCCTATCATTCCAGGAATTGTCTGGATCACATCCTGGCTCTGTGGGTTGTTTATCTTAATCCTGTCAAGATTGATCTTCTGGAATTAGTAGAAAATCTACAGAACTAACCCTCATTAGAATTGCTTTACTAGGGGCGCCTGGGTGGCACAGCGGTTAAGCGTCTGCCTTCAGCTCAGGGCGTGATCCCGGCGTTGTGGGATCGAGCCCCACATCAGGCTCCTCTGCTATGAGCCTGCTTCTTCCTCTCCCACTCCCCCTGCTTGTGTTCCCTCTCTCATTGGCTGTCTCTATCTCTGTTGAATAAATAAATAAAAAATCTTTAAAAAAAAAAAGAATTGCTTTACTAGTTTTCCAAAGGGGATAAAATTGATCATTTGGGTCTTCCTTGGCCTTCAGCACACGGATTTAGTTCATTCCAGTTTGAACCTCCTGGTACACTTGAATCTGAGGCACTGGTCTCTTCCATGGCCATTTTGGTGTGGATCAGAATCTCTGATCTTTAACAAATACTGGCTAAGCATCTACAGTGTGCCACACCCCATTCTAAGCATTGGGCCTACAGTAATGAACAAAACAAAATCTTGGCTGTCATGGAGCTGACATGCTTTCTTCTGTCTCCTGTTCAGGACATATGGCCCTCAAACCCTCAAAGCCAAAGACAAGGGGCCCCAAGGAGGATTTGTCCAAGGTTCTGCCCCTGGAGAGCTCCTGGCTAGGGTCTCAGGTGCCCCCTTATTACCACCAGGCCCCACTAGGGGCTCTTGAGAAGAAGTCTCGGAGCTTCACCAGCCCCAAGCCCAATTCTAATAACAATAATGACAATTAACTTTTACTGAGGGCTTTACTCTGCTTTCATCTGTATTAATTCCTTCCTTTTGCTAGCTTTGGGTTTAGTTTGCTCTTCTCTTTCTGGTTCCTTCTGTTGAAAGGTTAGGTAGTTAGGTTATTGCTTTGAGATCTTTCTCCCTGCCAGACACTGAGTGTTCTTCACTGATGCATTTCATTCGAACCTTGCAACAACTCTTTGAAGCATCTGCTCTTGTGGGCCCCATTTTCCAGGTGGGGAAAACCAAGTCTGAGAGATGACATGGCCGGCCCTAATTCTCACGATGGCCGAGCAAGCATTTGAAAGGTCTGCTTGCCTTTAGAGCCCGTGTTCTTAACCACTGTGCACTCCTGTCTCCTAACTGTAAGAGCCAGGAAGGGGATGGCCCATACTCAAGTTCAGGGACTTTAAAGGCAACGCCCAGAAGAGATGATGCGCCCCCTTCCTTAAGAAGGGCTGCAGAGGGAGAGTCAGGTCTATGAGCAGTAAGAACACTGCTTGGCAGCCTCAGTTTCTTAAATTTCTGAATTCAATTTGAGTCCACAAGAAGATGCCAACCATCTACTAGCACATCTTCTTATCTCTTCGTCCTCGAACAGAAAGAACACGATATATCGTGGAGCGTGATCCAGGCACCCACAGTCCTCACACTTCAGATAAGACATCAGGTGAAAACCTGGCAGGGACTAAAACGCCGGTTCGGTCTTGGTGTCTCTAACAGAACTATACACTGGCAGTTCCTCTCCCACACTCTCCCAGTTGCTCTGAATGTCACATAATCCTTTACGGATCCTGCCCCTCCGAGGAACCCAGCCATATGGCCATTTCCAACTGCTCTATGCAGCACCGGGCTCAGGACCCTTGACGTGATGCTCTCAACTACCCTGTCGTTTAGGGCTGTGACCTTGGCACTTAAGGCAGGTCTCCCGTGCAAAGGTCCATCTGGTGGTTGATGGCTTGTGTTCTGTTAACACCCCCTACCCTGTCTTCAGCCCTGTTTCTTGGAAGAGGGACTACGGGAGCAGACCGAAGATGCGAGGAGAGGGCCCAAACCGGCCACTTAAGAAAACTTGCCGTTGGGCTACCGTGGCTTTCCCTATCCCCCGCTGCATTGTGAGAGGAAATGCCCCTAGAATCTTTACCTTTAACTCTCACCCCCCCACACCCCCAAAATCATCTTTCTAGAGCAATGGCATGTCTCTGCTATGAGAGTCTGTCTGTTGCTGGGACTAAGAGAAGAGGGAGAGAGGGAGGCTTCCAGGAAGGTTTCCCCTTTCTGCACGTGAGAAATAACCCTGTAGGGCTTGGTCATGTACAGCTGGATTTCTGCCACTGGGTGGCAAGGAAGTGTCGCTGTGGAGACAAGCCAAGGCTGGTGTTTGACGCTCAAAACTGAGGACCGGAAGTGACTTTTCCTGCTGTGGAGCAACAGGGCAACAGTCTGCTGACCTCGGGGCTGCTTTACAGCCACAAGCTCGGCCCCACTGGTGACCATCTCGGTGTTTCCTTGTCTACCCTCCACAGGTAACGTGGCCAGCAGAACTTTCACACACGGCACAGGAACTGGAGTGAGAGATGGGGGGTCTTAAACAGACGCGCCACAAATAAGCCCCAGTTACCTTCTGCCGCATGAAAGGATGCAGCTCCTCAGCGGAAAAGGGTCTCCCCCTTGTATGCCTTTCTCAGTTACACAGGGAACTTTGGGTATCATCCCGCCCCCAAGCTGGGAGAAGGCGGAAGGTGGCTGCTTAGGGTTATTTTCCTGCTCCCCCTGGCATATTTCTAGATCAGAGCTCCAGAAGAGTCTAACTGAGCAACCGTTAGGGTTATCTGGAGGTAAAAGACTGTTCTCTGCATATGCATAGCCTAAAGGTATACCCCTCCCCCTGTTGAGGCGGGCACAAAGAAACTGAATATCTTAAAGCCTGGGATATTGGGAAGACTGTGGGTTTTGAGGTCAATGCATCTGGGTCAGATTTCCAGGTCTACCATTTACTATCTGGGTGAGACTGAGCAATTTCTTTAACCTCTCTGAGTCTTTATTCTATCCTCACAAGCAACTGCTTGAGATAGATATTTATATTTTACCCATTGCAGCTGAGGAAAGGAAGGCTCAGAGAGGTTAAGCAATCAGCCCAAGGTCATAGAGCCAGGAAGTAGCAGAGCAAGAATTCAAGCATAGGTCGGTCTGACTCAGCAGCCATACTTGGCACAATTCCACTCTATTACCTCAGTGATCTTAGAGCCCCCAATCCAGATTCCACTTCTAGGCACATATCGGGGCACAGCTCCAAACATAAGTCCGGAAACAGCTCCACGCACATCACTAGTCCCAGATCTAGGCAGAGTTCTGGAAACTTGAGATCTCTGTAGAAGAATGAAAGAACATGGCGGTTGGAATGCCTGCACATTAACCAACAGTGGAATGTCCCCATCCTAAGACTTAATGCTTAATTAATTAATAATTAATACTTAATTCTTGAGGTGGGTCATACGAATATGGTAATGCCAGCCAACATAGTGTGCTGGGCACTAGGTCAGCGCAACGTGTATTTCTACATTCTCCCTTCTTTACAATAGCCCTGTGGGGGAGAATCAGCTGGGGAGCAAGGCCAAACTCCCCCACCCCTTGTTTTTTGGCAGACTGGGATGAGGGAGTCTAATTAGGCGCCGAGGCTGGAGTTCAGTATTACCTGTAGAGGTCGGCCTCTCTGGGGCTCTGGAGATGGGTATATTCTACGTGCTGAAATTTCAGGCTCAGTATCCAACATGAAGATGCTGTCATGGGACAGGGCTTTGCTGCCCATGCTGCTCTTGGCTCTGAACAGGAAGGAAAAGGTCTTGTAAGAAAAGCCCAAGGGCCATAGGAACTGAAGACACGTGTATATCTATAGCATGACATATCACAGACACCTCAGAAAGGGGGCAAGGGTGCGCATGTGCTGACAGAGAAAGTTTTCCATTTAATATGTGTTTCCAGGGGCGCCTGGGGGGCTCAGTCGGTGAAGTGTCTCCCTTTGGCTCAGGTCATGATCCCGGGGTCCTGGGATGGAGCCTCAAGTCAGGCTCCCTGCTCAGCGGGGAGTCTGCTTCTCCCTCTGCTCTTCCCCCTACTCGTGCTCTCTCTCTCTCTCTCTCTCAATCAATCAATCAATTATACATATACCTATATTAGCTACATATATAGTTTATGTTCATAGAAAAAATTCCGGAAGGATATTCACCAAATAATTAGTGGTAGTTCCCTCTGGGGAATGGCACTGGGGGTGGGGGGGGACACCTTAATTTCCTACTTTATGTACTTCTGCATAATTTTGATTTTTTAAATTATCAACACAATCTTTTTTATATAATAGTTTTGAGATACGGTTTACATACCATACAATTCACCCATTTAAAGTGTACGAGAGTGGTAACGCTGTGCAATGGGAGGGAAGACCCGGAGTCTTTCCGTTATTAAGGTAAGAGTTATAAAAGCTTTCACACCCAAATTTCTCTCTAGTGTTTTTGTTTTGATTTAAAATACCAAACACCTGCCCAGATACTGGAGACTCTCATTCACTAGATCTTTTCCTCTTTCACACAAGGGTTCCAGGATACATCTGCCTGATTTTCAAAGCCGTCCTAGGCACCCACCCCGCCACCCCCACCCCCAGCCTGCTAAACCCAGATGGAAATACCTTCTGATGGGGAATAAAGCCAGGTCGACAACAATGAAGTGCTAAGGCAAATCAGGGAAAAGTTAGAAACAAATGAAAGGCTAAAGGCACAAAAGATTCCTTTTGGAATGTGGGAATACATGCTACCTGTTAAAAATTTCAACCAAAGACATCGCAAGAAAAGAAGACTACAGAGTAATATCTCTAATGAAATAGATGTAAGAATCTTCAATAAAATACTAGTCATCTGAATCCAGCGACAAAGAATTATACACTATTACCAAGTAAAACTTGCAAGAAATGTAAGGTTATCTTAATATGTGAAAATCAATGAACGTAATACACCATATCAACAGAATAAAAACAAAAACCGTGTGGTCATTTCAATAAATACAGAAAAAGCATTTGTAAAATCCAAATACATAATAAATACACTCATGATAAGTACACTCAACCTTGACCGAGGACATCTGTGAGAAACACTTAGCTAACGTCACACTTAATGATGAAAGACTGAATGTTTTCTCAGATCAGGAACAAGACAAGGATGTCTGCTATTGCCACTTCTATTCAACATTGTCCTGGGGGTTCTAGCTGGGGCAATTAGGTAAGAAAATTAAATAAAAGGCATCCATACTGGACAGGAAGACGTGAAATTATCTCCAATCATAGATGACACAGTCTTGTGTATAAAACTCCTAAGGAATCCAATAAAAACTAGTAGAACTAATCAATGAGTTCAGCAAGGCTGCAGGATAAAAGACCAATATATAACAATTGATTGTATTTCTATATACTTGCAGTGAACAATCCGGAAGTGAAATGACAAAAACACTTCCAATTTTCAACATTTACAATAATATCAATAAGAATAAAACCCTTAGGAATAAATGTAACGAAAAGCGTGTAAAAACTATACTCTGAGCACTCTAAAACACTGATGAAAGAAATTAAAGAAGAAAACCTAAGTAAATGAAAAAGCAGCCTATGCTCAGGGCTTGGAAGACTTAATCTTGTCAAGATGGCAACAGTCCGCAAATTGATCTGCAGATTTAATGCGATCATTATTGAAATTCCAGCTGCCTTTTTTATTTTCTTTGGCAGAAGTGGGCAAGATGATCTTTAAATTCATAGTGAAATGTAAGGGGCCACAAACTGATAAAACAATCTTGAAAAAGAAGTACAAAGTTGGAGAACTCAGACTTGCCAATTTCAAAACTTACTACAAAGCTACCGTAATCAAGGCAGTGTAGTACTGACATGAGGATAGACATAGAGATCAATGGAATAGAATTGAGAGTCCAGAAATAAACTCATTCATCTATGGTTCATTGATTTACAAAAAGGGTGCCAAGACCGTTCAATGGGGAATGAATAGTTTTTTCAACAAATGATGCTGAGACAGTAGGATAGATACATACAGAAGAGAGAAGTTAGACCCTACCTCATACCATATATAAACATGAACTCAAAATGGATCAAAGACCTAAATATGAGAGCTAAAACTCTTAAAAGAAAAGATCGGGAGTATATTTTCATGACCTAGATTTGGCAATGGATTCTTAGAATATGACTCCAAAAGCTTAAGCAACTGAAGAAAAGAATAAATAAATGGATTTGATAAGAATTAAGCTTTGAAGGATTCTAGTGAGAAAGTCAAAGGACAACCCACATAAGGGGGGGGAAATATTTGCAGATTGTATATCCTTTTTTTAAAAGATTATTTATTTGAGAGAGAGAGCAGAGTGAATGAAAGAGAACACAAGTAGAGGGGGGAGGGGCAGAGGGAGAGGGAGAAGCAGGCTCCCCGCTGAGCAGGGACCCCCCCCCAATGCAGGACTCGATCCCAGGACCCTGGGATCATGACCCGAGCCAAAGGCAGATGCTTAACCGACTGAGCCACCCAGGCGCCCCTGCAGATTGTATATTTGATAAGGGATTCATATCTAGAATACAGGAGGAACTCTTACAATTCAGTAATAAAAAGATAATAACCCAATTTTTTAAACGGGCAAAGGATCGCAATAGATATTTCTCCAAAGAAGATATACAAATGGCCAACAAGCACTTGAAAAGATGCTCGACCATGCATTAGCCAGTCAGGAAATATAAATCCAAACCATAATGAGATGCCACTTCAGACCCACTAGAATGGCTAGAAGCAAAGGCTCAGATAGTAACAAGTGTTGGCAAGGTTGCGGAGAAATTGGAACCTCCGCGTGCTGCTGGTGGGAATGTAAAATGGTGCAGGCATTTTTGAAAACAGTCTGGTGGTTCCTCAAAAACTTAAACATTAAATTACCATGAGCCAGTACACTCCTCCATAATAGCCAAAAGGTGGAAACACCCAAGTACCTGTCATCTGATGAACAGATAAAATGTGTATTCATACACTGGAATACTATTCAGTAGTATGAAAGAATTAAGTATTGGATTCATGCCACCACATGGATAACACCGGAAAACAAAAACATGCTAAGGGAAACAAGCCAGTCACCAAAGGCTACAAACCATATGATACATTTTATAGGAAGTATCCAGAAAAAGCAAACTGATAGAGACAGAAAGTAGATAAGTAAGCACCTTGTGCTGGAGTGGGGGAAGGATGGGGATTGACTGCTACTGGGAACAGGGTTTCTTTTAGGGAGGGGTGGAAATGTTTTTAAATTAGATAAAATAATTGTTTAAAATTGCATGTACTTTTTTTGCATTTATTACCTTTATTATAAAACATATGCTCTAATACACGTAGGTTGGCACTTTAGAAAACAACCTAAGTAGGGCTCCCCTAATTAGGGCTCCATGCCCAACATGGCCCTTGAACTCATGACCCTGAGATCAAGAGTTGCATGCTCTACTGAGCCAGCCAGGTGCCCCTAAAAAACATTTTTTTTTTAGAGAGAAAGAGCGCGAGAGTGAGCGGTGGGGTGGGCAGAGGGAGAGGGAGAATCTTGAGCTGGCTCCACACCCAGCATGGAGCCTGTCACTGGGCTCAATCTCACAACCCTGAGATCATGACCGGAGCTGAAATCAAGAGGCCAATGCTCAACCGACTGAGGCACCCAGGCACTCCCCTAAAAAACAATCTTTAGATCATACCCAGAGTAACAGCCCGGGCACTGTAGGACCGGCACCCACCCCATCATTGTGAGCCTGTCTGACTGTGGGTCATGAACATGGGTAGATCTGATCATGACATGCTCTGAGGACAATCTGGTGTTATGGGGATTAAAATGGAACCCATAGGAAGGTGGCTTGTGGGCCAGCAAGAGGAGAGGTGACAGATGCCTTCGTACTACCCACTTCTTCCCTATAAAACTCTGCTACCCAGGGGGCCCTGGTGGTGAAAGCAACATGCTCTGTCTTACTAAAATGGCAGTCCCACAGAAAATGAACAGGACTCCAGATAAAGGCTTAATGATGCCATATGACTGATGCAGCATTGAGACAGCAATGTTCCCAGACACCTCTCTATACACGCTTTCCCCCATTATGCACACATAGACGCTTTCATTCACCGTTGCTCTATGACCTGCCAGCTCAAATCAGGCTTGGGACCCGTGTCTCGTCTACAAGGAAATCTTGGGCCATGGGTGGGCTTCGAAACCATCATTTCCATGCTGGGCATCAGCCAGAGTGCAGCTGTTGAACTGGCTCTTTAGTGCCAGACCCTCCCTGATCCAAGGATTCCAGTAGCACTGGCTACGGCCATGTTTGTCAGAAACCAAATCTCGCGGTGCCTGGGTGGCTCAGTTGGTTAAGTGTCTGCCTTCAGCTCAGGTCATGATCCCAGGGGTCTGGGATCGAGCCCCACATTGGGCTCCCTGCTCAGCAGGGAGCCTGCTTCTCCCTCTCCCTCTGCCTGCTGCTCTGCCTACTTGTGCTCTCTCTCTGTCAAATAAATAAATATAATGTTTAAAAAAAAAAAAAAAAGAAAAGAAAAAGAAACCGAATCTCCTGTCCGCTGAACTTATTTAGCATGTACTGATCTGCTTCCTGGAGGCAGAAACAAGAAAATGCATCCAAAACTCCGAACAAAATCTTGGCCTTAATTAAAGGCAATAAAACACACGACCTCAGCAGCCATTTAAAGAAAAACAAAATGGAGGCATGGGGTGTATCCATTTTATCAGATACGGCTTAATACAGTCTTAGAAATGGATACTGGTCCTATGGTATAGGGAGGGGAGGGCTGGCTGTAAGTTTTGTTATGACGGACAGCTTCAATGGACAAAGAGGCTGATCTTTCCTCCTAACTCCTGAGTGACGTTCTCCAGGGTTTTCCCCCTAACAAGTTAAGCAAGTGACAGGGGTTGGGGGTGATCATCAGGCCTCCTACATCATACTCTTAATTAATTTATGCTCCTTGCCCCCCCCCAAAAAGGCCTATTTCAGGCCCTAAGAAAAACACCCTTCCTCATATATAAATTAGTTCACGCACTTCCATTCACCCCCTCCTTCTTCCTTTCCCCCCACTTCCTCCTGTCCTCCCCCCACCCCGCAAGCTGTGTGCGCACTTGCCATCTTAGTGTGGAGAATGCATCAGAACCAACAGGCCATTTTGGAGGCGGAGGGACAGGTGGGAAGGGGGAAATGCAGGACTTTAGTAGAGAGGGCCAACTTGCCAATCTATAGAGGCGACGCAGAGTAGACCCACACTCCCCTCTCCCCTCCCCCACTCACTGGTTTCTAGCAGGGCTAGTGTAGGCTCACTTGGAGCTATCAGGCTGTGGTCTACAGCATGGCATGATTTGTGAGGTATGAAAAAAGCCCCTCTGTCCAAAACCATCTCCCCCCACCCCCAGCAAAGCTAGCTGAAATTCCTCACAATCAATGCACCCATTAAGGGCCTCCTGAGGGAGGCTGAGGTGCTAACTGTCGTGTTTGCTGACTGTCCCATTTCCAGCAAGCAAAGCCTCCAGGGAAAGGGTCGAGGCACAGGTGAGCTCTGTGGGCAGTCCAGCTAAGTTTGGAATGTTCAGGCCTGGGGAAGAGGCCCAAGGGGCGCTGCGCTGAGGGGGAGCTGACAGAGCCAGGAACAGCCGGGGGTCCTGGATGGTCAGATACGGAAGTGGAAGCGTCACAGATGACAATTGGAACAGGGGTGGCTGAGAAACCATCTTCCCCATTCTGGGACGAGTTACAGCATCTCCCCTCGCACCCTGCCCCATCTCCTGGGATGTTGCCCGCTCGTTTCTTTGCTTGTTTCTACATTAACACAAGTGATTTCGAGCTCGGGCCTCCGCCCAGCTAGAGTGGCTTCAGGGTCTGAGATTTTAATCACACAGTAAGAGCTGGAGCTTCCTCCGGCGGGGTAATCGCAAATCCACAGTCCGAGGGCCCGGCAGGCACATCAGGCCCGGCTTCCTGAATGGGGCAGAGGCCTCCAGCTCCTTGCTAGGGCTAGGCCCCGTTACTGCAGCTGTGACAGGGGAGGGCTGCCCTGGTCTACTTGTACCCAGGGCTCTCGGGGCCAGGGGCGTGTGGCTGCCAACCTACTGAGCTCTGCACCCCAACAATAAGCATCGGTGTGAGGAGCAAGCGTGGAGAAAGGCCCCCAGGCCATGGTCGCCCCCGGCAGGGGCTGCGGCCCACCAGACCTTACCTGGCCTCCAAGCGACGACCTTCCAGAACCGGCTTCAGAGAAGAGATGTCAATACTGCCGCTGGACAAGCTTGCCTTGAGCCTCCTCCCTCCCTGGGCATCTTGCGGCTCCTTTTTCTTCTTCTTGCCAAAAAAGTTCTTGAAGGCTTTAAATTTGGATTTCTTTTTTCCTGGAAGTTAAGGAACGAAAGCAAGACAGAGTGAGACAGTGGAAGGGACGATGGAGAGGAAACAAGACCTTTGTGACAGGAGCAAGGACTGTGATCCCAGGTGCCCTGCGGACTTGGCCTTCGCCCCACCCCCCGACCCGGACCCACGACAGGACGACACCGCAACACCATGCATGTGGCCTGCTCCCTTCTTCATAACGCTGTAGGACAAAGTGTCTGGGTTTCTGGGGGGAGCAGCCGCTCGGCCCCGGCTTGTGGTCTTTGGGCAGGCCTCTCTTCGGGCCCAACTCCCCAGGCATCCACCCGCCTCTCGACCTCAACCAGGAACACACGCCTCTTTCCTGACCCAAGAAGTTCATTCATAAGCAGCCATCATGAGCCCACATAAGCACGGGGAACACCCCCCTCCCCCGACTTCACGCTGGTATCTGGAGTCGACGCCACCCAGCTGGGGAGGCGAGCTTCCACAGGCGAGAAAGCCCCTGGGGACCCCTGGAGCTGCAGGCGGGCGCTGGTTCTGCCCAGCTTGTGCGCTGGAAGGATGGAGATCTGCGCGGTGCGTGCTATCGGGCCGGTGCAGGCAGGGAAGCCTTCCTCCAGGAGGGGATTTAGGAGCAAGCAAGAGGGCTGGGAATTGGGAAGAAAGGGCCACCCGGCAACGAAGCTGCCTGTGCAAAAGCCATGACAGAATCAGATGCCTAAGGGTTTTGCAAGGAATGCGTGCGTGAGCGCATGCGTGCGTGCGTGCGTGCATGCGTGCGTGCGCTATGTGTACTGTGTGTGTTCTTCCATTATTGCCGATTGGTTTGCATTATCTACGGGGCTACTGCCCTCTGCACCTGCGAATAATTAAAAGTTTGCTCTGTCTACATTAACCAGCAGGGCCGCGGCGAGGTATGGGAGCTTTAAATGCTCCTAAGGCTCTGTTTGGGCTTTTGTTAGTTTCCTAACAAGCACGTGTATCTTTCTTGGGGCTCAGCAGAAGAGGGGCGAGGAGAGGGGGGGTCCGTGCTGCATTCTTCAGAGGGAAGGAATCAGCTCTTACTGCTTTCACATGCAATAATGTCTCATCCAAATTCCCAGCAGTCTGGTGTCCGCAAGGCCTCTTGCCAGCATAGCGATGCTGCACGGGCAGGGAAGGGCCCAGGCAAGAGAGTTGCCGATGGGGCTGACATTAGAAAGGCTTAGTGGTGTAAAGGAGAGCACCACCCAAGAGTCAGAACAGCCTGGGATCCTTGACTTGGCTCTACTATCAATTAGCTGTGTGACTTTGGGTAAGTCACTCAACCTCTCTGGAACTCCGTGGGGAAATGAAGGGATCACACTAATCAGCATCTCCCAAAGTG
>NW_024423319.1:30740226-30759813 GCF_017311325.1 Ursus maritimus | reverse complement strand
GGAGCAAGCGTGGAGAAAGGCCCCCAGGCCATGGTCGCCCCCGGCAGGGGCTGCGGCCCACCAGACCTTACCTGGCCTCCAAGCGACGACCTTCCAGAACCGGCTTCAGAGAAGAGATGTCAATACTGCCGCTGGACAAGCTTGCCTTGAGCCTCCTCCCTCCCTGGGCATCTTGCGGCTCCTTTTTCTTCTTCTTGCCAAAAAAGTTCTTGAAGGCTTTAAATTTGGATTTCTTTTTTCCTGGAAGTTAAGGAACGAAAGCAAGACAGAGTGAGACAGTGGAAGGGACGATGGAGAGGAAACAAGACCTTTGTGACAGGAGCAAGGACTGTGATCCCAGGTGCCCTGCGGACTTGGCCTTCGCCCCACCCCCCGACCCGGACCCACGACAGGACGACACCGCAACACCATGCATGTGGCCTGCTCCCTTCTTCATAACGCTGTAGGACAAAGTGTCTGGGTTTCTGGGGGGAGCAGCCGCTCGGCCCCGGCTTGTGGTCTTTGGGCAGGCCTCTCTTCGGGCCCAACTCCCCAGGCATCCACCCGCCTCTCGACCTCAACCAGGAACACACGCCTCTTTCCTGACCCAAGAAGTTCATTCATAAGCAGCCATCATGAGCCCACATAAGCACGGGGAACACCCCCCTCCCCCGACTTCACGCTGGTATCTGGAGTCGACGCCACCCAGCTGGGGAGGCGAGCTTCCACAGGCGAGAAAGCCCCTGGGGACCCCTGGAGCTGCAGGCGGGCGCTGGTTCTGCCCAGCTTGTGCGCTGGAAGGATGGAGATCTGCGCGGTGCGTGCTATCGGGCCGGTGCAGGCAGGGAAGCCTTCCTCCAGGAGGGGATTTAGGAGCAAGCAAGAGGGCTGGGAATTGGGAAGAAAGGGCCACCCGGCAACGAAGCTGCCTGTGCAAAAGCCATGACAGAATCAGATGCCTAAGGGTTTTGCAAGGAATGCGTGCGTGAGCGCATGCGTGCGTGCGTGCGTGCATGCGTGCGTGCGCTATGTGTACTGTGTGTGTTCTTCCATTATTGCCGATTGGTTTGCATTATCTACGGGGCTACTGCCCTCTGCACCTGCGAATAATTAAAAGTTTGCTCTGTCTACATTAACCAGCAGGGCCGCGGCGAGGTATGGGAGCTTTAAATGCTCCTAAGGCTCTGTTTGGGCTTTTGTTAGTTTCCTAACAAGCACGTGTATCTTTCTTGGGGCTCAGCAGAAGAGGGGCGAGGAGAGGGGGGGTCCGTGCTGCATTCTTCAGAGGGAAGGAATCAGCTCTTACTGCTTTCACATGCAATAATGTCTCATCCAAATTCCCAGCAGTCTGGTGTCCGCAAGGCCTCTTGCCAGCATAGCGATGCTGCACGGGCAGGGAAGGGCCCAGGCAAGAGAGTTGCCGATGGGGCTGACATTAGAAAGGCTTAGTGGTGTAAAGGAGAGCACCACCCAAGAGTCAGAACAGCCTGGGATCCTTGACTTGGCTCTACTATCAATTAGCTGTGTGACTTTGGGTAAGTCACTCAACCTCTCTGGAACTCCGTGGGGAAATGAAGGGATCACACTAATCAGCATCTCCCAAAGTGTGTTCAGAGGCCTATCATCGGCCTATTGCATGAGAAAGGTATCAGCAGGCCAGTCATTCTGAGAAACCCTGGATTAGGCAAAGTTTAGGGTTCTGCTTTCCAATAAGACTTTTCCGGAACTTCAACATGCCTATGTGAACAGTGAAGCTCTAAGATACTGGGCAGCAATCTTGCCTCCCAAAATGCATGTAAGCAGAATGTCTGGCAAAACACACTTTGGGAAATGCTGAACTAGGGTTCCTTCTAGCTCTGGAATCCTGTGGCCTATGAGAAAGCTTTCTAAACTTCAGGGCCTGTCTTCAGTCCAGTGTCCCACCGATCACAGCAATCAACCCTTCTCTTTGCACGCCTAAAACTTGACTGTTGGCCTTCCAAGTTGTACATCTGAATGCTCTCTAGTCTGCTCATCCATCCATCCATGCATCCATCCATGCATCCATTCATCCATCCATCCAACAAATATTTAAGACCAAGCACTGTGTTTTGGGTTTCCATGAGAAAGGAATACAATACAGTTCTGCGTCTTAGCTACCGTCCCCCTCATTGAGGCTCTAGGCAGGCCCTCTTTCTCATCCCCTTCAGCAACCAGAACCGTGAAAGGCAGGCAGGAGCACCCAAGGGACAACCGAGTCCATTGAGGGGTGCAGAATACCAATACGGCTGTCACTTTCCTGAAATTGAGGCCACCAAGCAGAGTCACCCTTAAGCATCCTATAATTTAAACACGACCTCGTCAGGGTTGATATAAGTTGCAAAAAGTGTAGATAAAGAGCTTAGCGTAGGGTCTGGCATGGTGCAAGCGCTAGTAACTGTGAGCTAGTACTAGGGAATCAATAATTATTTGTTTCTTTTTCATTGTTTTTTTTACAGAAGCTCTATGCCCAACGTGGGGCTTGAACTCACAACCCTGAGATCAAGAGTTGCATGCTCTACCCACGGAGTCAGCCAGGTGCCCCGATAATTACTTGTTTATTAAGACCAGATTCAATTCTACCTGTAGAATTGGTCTCTTGGTTCTATTTATCTATAGATAAGGGGAAGCAGCCCCATATCGATCGATCGATAGCGGACTCTACAGTGTGATGATTAGAAGCAGAAGCTGGCATGGGGTGGGGTGATACAAGAAGACTAGAGGACTGTGTGCTTGCTAATGGCTGCTGAAGCAATTTCCGTTTGGGAGAGCTTGGGCTATGTCTCATCTACTAGGATGTACCTAAATGGGGTCACGATGGGGACCGACTCGGCAATTCTACCTACGGATAGAAAGAATAAAACACAAAGATACAGCAGGAAACATATTTTTTCCAAGTTTCCTTCTGTAATTTTTTTCAGGAAAAATTCAACTAATTTCTGTAATGATAAATTATTTAGAACGATGCTTGGGGGTGGCTCGAAAATGACCGAGCGTTACTATGTTATACTAATTGCTATGATCAGTTCTTTGCTGGAAAAGATTTATCACTGGATCTCTTGAGGGGAAATGCCCTTATCTGTAGTATTTGCCTATCTGTCTGGTGTAAAAGTCCCTGCCCGTTTGCACCCAGAACGAATAAGATTTATTGATTCTCAACAGGTGGTCTCCTTCTTCTTCTAATGCCCGTCTTGATGCTCAGAGTGTTTAGAAGCATAGTGATTGTTGTCCCTCTTGCTTCAAAACCCCCAACTAGAAGGGAGGAGGGCAAGCCTGCTTCTCACAAACCAGCAAAGGCAGAGAGGAGACAATCAGCAGCTAGTAGCTGCCCTTGTGACGCCATCTATAAACACTTGATAGTGGAATAAAAACACTTCTAATAAACATTCAGGCTCTCAAACTGAATGTACCACTCATAAGCATCGTATGGGCAGACAAAATTAAGCACTGACACCTTTTTATGTCCCTAAACCAACAAAATGACTAGTGACTTTCGAACTATAACAGGGGCTAACATTTCATGATGCGTGTATTTCCATTTCCGCGCCCCCTCCCCCCAGTTTTCCATTTCTGCTGGCCAAAAACAACCACCTATTTTCCCATGACGATCCAACATACCTTAAATAATGTATCTCTTTCAACCATGGGCACTAGAAGGAATGTTTCCATGTGTCCCGTGGGCTAGCTCTGAGTAGGGGCGGGGTAGAGCCTTGTTGGCAGAACTGGGGGTGCACCAAGAGATGGTAACGACCTGGTGCGGTTGGCGGCTCGCTGACCTAGGACAGTGACTAGGAAGCTGGACACGGCCTTACCGAGCAACCCAAGAGTCCAAGTCTTCCACCTGTTTTGGCTTAAGAGACCTCCCGAGCCCCCACCACATCAGACTCCATGTGCGGAGATCGGCCCTGAGAAATAGATACGAGTCCGGGAATGGTCCACAAGCTCTGTTTTCTGAAACCCCACTGAAATCTGAGACAGTTGCCCTATGTTCAAGTGTATGGATTGGCCTTTCAAGCTCTCTTTTGTAAAGGGGTGCCTTTAAATTGCCAGCAGCTGAGCCCCGCCCAGGCTGGTTTTCAAAAGAAGCTGAAGTGCCAAAGGCTAGATAGACCCAGGCAGCCGGTAGAGGTCGCAACCCACATTTGTAGCCAGCAACGTTTATGTAGGTCACCTCTACACTGGGTAACTCGTGCCCCCCGCCAGTACTGCAGTGGTGGGCGGTGAGCTGCTGGCTTCTGGACTTCTCCTATAACAAAGCCACTGATTTCCCTGCCCGAGCCCAAGGACTACGAATTCCCAAACAGGCAGGAGCTCTCAACACCCTCATCCAATGAGGGCAATGTGTCACATGCCAGAAAACAGCCCACGGAAGGCAGTTTTCTCCCCCAGAGAGGAAATCA
Organism: Ursus maritimus; assembly: GCF_017311325.1. NCBI lineage: Eukaryota > Metazoa > Chordata > Mammalia > Carnivora > Ursidae > Ursus > Ursus maritimus. The sequence goes on along the minus strand of NW_024423319.1, from coordinate 30,755,416 downwards.
CCATTAACTCCAATGAAGAAATCATCACTTCTGGGTTGTATATTTGCTTATCTGCCCCGCACACAGGCAGCCCACCTGGGTTGAACTTAATGGGCTTTAAAAATGCATCGCATGACCGTGACCTTGTTCTCTTGCATTGCTGCTCAGAAAGAAAACATTTCTAACTAGTCTTTCTCTCCAGCAACCTCCAAACAGTCACACTAGTCTCTGCCAGCAACGACTAGTTTTAAAAATATACCCAACTCTCTGGTCTTTTAAACAACAAAATCTTGTGAACAGAGAAAAGGCATTTCCTTACCTTCACTCTTCATCAAGATGCACCGCGTTGCCACCTTCGTTTGAACGCATCTGTCTAGCTCATATCCAAAAAGATAGGTCCATTGGTTTGGTAGGGGGCTGCCTTGGTGAAGAGGCCTGTGATTCATTTTTTTTATCCATTCATTGATTGACTATTCAGGGTATCTAAGGACGCTCTCTCTGAGACCCAATACTAAACAATGGTGACGCAGAAACAAAGACCCAAGCCCTGCCCTCAAGGATCCGTGCACCAGGTTCAGCAACCCCCGCCCCACATCAGCAATAAAATCAGGCCTCTAGGAAACCACAAGAAGGTTCCATTCCGTTCTTCCAGATCAAGTCTTCCACATCATACACTACGTCAATAAAAATTGAGGAACAACCCAGTGAACTGTTGCATTTAGCCTTGTCTTTAAATTCAGTGCCTTAGTTTATGTCGGACGGTTCCTTTGCGGTGGGGGGTTGTGGATGAAACTTATCATCGTCTAGTGACTTTTCCCTCCCTGAACTGATATTCACTCGCGGTCACGTACGGCTCCTAGGTGGCCCCACAGTTTAGGGAATGGACACACATCTGAGTAAGTTTTACAAAAAGAACTTTTGTAAATTGAGTCCTACTTAATAGAAGGCTGTGGTAGCATCTTCTGTTCGTATTCCCCCTTTATTCCTCAAATTACAGACTTATCTGTTGGTTAAATCTGGATTGCTATCTACAGTAAAACCTCAGTTGAATCTCTCAGACCATGGTCTGCTCCAATTTTTTTTTTCCAATTAAGCAGAAATACTTCCCCTGCCTTAGTAAGGAGAAACCGGTAACCATTCCTCAAAGAAGATTGCAGGGCCTCCGACAAACCTTGTGCTATCAGAGTTGGAACCCCCCCCCCCCGCCAAAAAAAAGAGGCCAAAAAACCTGCAAAGTCAATGCAGATTGAGTCTAATGCTATTAGACATTTGATATGAACTCGTTCGCTTGTGACTTCATTTTTCCCTAGGGGTTAAACACAGTAAACAAATCTAGTTCTACTTGGCAAGGTTCCACGGGGCTACTTACCCTCGTCACTGGCCTCCAGAACTTCCAGACTTCCAGAAGCTTCACTCAGTGATTCAGCCATAGTAGGCTCACTAAAGTAAAATATTGAGTGAAAAAGCAAATCATTTGATATCCAGAGCATAGCACACTCATTTTACCTTACCCCTAATTCTTAAACCATTCAAGGAAAACCAGACAAAGAGAATTGCCCTGAGAGAGAATTACCCTTCCTTAAAAAAAAAAGATCATGACTTCATTTATATGAAATGTCTAGAACAGGCAAATACACAGAAATATACATGCCGGAATGTGTACACTGCATTGTTTTAAATGGCCAAAAATGGGAAGCAAAGTGACCATCAAAAGGTAATTCTCCCATGACTCTGATTCTACGTCAGGGGAGGGTCATTTGTCCTTGTGCTTTTCTCCATCAATACAGATAATCGATTGAGCATCAACTGTAGATTTTCCATTCAATCTAGCCTTCTAGCAAAAGGTAGGGCTGACAGGTCTAGGGAAACATGTCTGTGGATAACCAAATCTTTAAAAATCAATGCTGACATTTTTTATGGGAGTTTGTGTGCACTGGGGAGGGGGATCTGATCAGCACCCTAACCCAGAGAAAGGATGCTATGTTACACAGCTGGGAAACTGTAGAGAGGTGGGCAGAGATGGGCCTCATAAGAGCTCCCCCTAGGGTCTTGATCTGACTGGCTGAAGGACCATCAAGTGGGGTTAAGTAGGTTCTGGAGCCCCCCTCCCCACCCCAGATCTGCTCAGCTCCCAGACATAGTCAAACTGCCATTGTTGTTTCGTGGATGGATTCCAGGACGGTCCTGTCCTGCCCTCCAGCCATATACCCCGGATACATCTCCGGAAGTAGAGAGGGATGTCCATAGGCTCTGAGGTTAAGGTGGACTTGACAGGTTACCAGCAAGAGTGACTGAGGCCTTGGAAAGCAAATGCTTCCAAACCACAGTGAGGGCTGACAGGGCCCTGGTGTCGAGAAGGCTTCAGACCCTCTCACTTTGAAGTCCTGCGATTTCCCACAGTGTGTGTTCTTTCTTACCGTGATGAGCAATAAACCCAACTCGTTCGATGACAGGTGTGTTCCGTCCGGCCTTGGCTGAAAAGTATTGACACTATGTTCAAGTCACTCAAACTCTATGAGCCAATATCACCTTTCTGCCAGAAGATGACTTAATCCCAAGCCCACACAATGCTCACTAATTCACACACACACACACACACACACACGTTCTACCTGGAGATTTGGGAGGAGCAAAGGGATGGAGAAATTCAGAAGTCCCTCAGAAATTCTGAGGGAGGACAGGAGAATTCCTTGGACCCAGAGCAATTCACATCATGGGTGGTTTCCTGGGTCAGCTTAATAAACATAGCAGCACCCCCACCCCGGCGCTAAGGAAAGCTTCTGAGCCACTGGGGAAATAAACTCTCTCTGAGCTTTGGAGAAGTCCATAGAAAAGGAGCCTGTTTTCCAAAATACCAGGCCACAGTAGGCTAATACTGTCCTTAACCCAACACTGGCAGGGGTAGAAGACAGCAAAGCAACAACCAAAGAGAAAAATATGGAAGCCAAGAGGGAGAAGAAAGAGGACATCTTGGTGGCATCTGAATCCCTTAGAGCACTTCATAGAATCACTCGATTTGACTAATTCTCGAGTGTAGACCCTCTCCGATCCTTCCTGGCACACTTACCTCATCCTCCTAAGCGAATCCCAAGGGCCCCGAAGACAGCACCACCATCAGCTGAGCTGTCTCCCTGTCTCAACCAACCAACAAACCAACCATCACAGTGAAACACACATGTCTCCCCTTGATTTAAAATTCTCTTCCTGTTACCACCCCATTCTCCCTGTCTCTTTTAAGCAAAACTTTAAAGAGTCATGTCATCTATACTTACTAGCCTTACGTCTTCACTTCTTACTCTCCTGGGCTCTTTCTCTTCAGGCTTCCAACCCGAACTGCTTCCAAAGCACTTCACTGAAGCAGCTTTTATTAAATGCCACCACGGGTTCCCTCACTCCCCAGCAACATCTGACACTCCCTCCTTTTTGTATAATTTTATCACTTTGCCTTTTTGACCATCACACTCCCCTAATTCTCCTCCAACCTCATTGGCTGATTCTTCTTCAATCTCCTTTGCTCGATCTTCTCCTCTCCCTGGATCTGAAATGTTGTAGCCCCTAAAATCTCTGTCCTTGGCCCTCTTTATCTATGACCGTTCCCTCAATCAGTGCCATTCCGCTGAAACATTAACGTGAGCCACCACTGCAAAATTCCTAGTAGCCGCTTTTAAAAAGGCAAAAAGAAAACAGGTGGGGTGACTTTGACCTCAGTAGAGCCCACACATTATCATATTTTATTTAAGTCAATACAACCAAAATAGTAGCAGTTCGGCAGGCAATCATCATAAAACTAGTATCAAGGGGGATATTTTACATTCTTTTTTTTCCCCCATGCTAAGTCTTTGAAATCCGGTTTGCATTTCACACATACGGCACATCTCAATTTGAGCTGGCCGATTTCAAGTGCTCAACGGTCACACGTGGCTAGCGGCTACCATACCCTAAATGATCTCGTTCAGACTTGAAGTACCGTCTATACACTGGACTCCAAAGTGTCTGTCTCCAGACTAGATGTCTCCTCTGTACTTCACGGCCCTATAACCAACTGCCTAGCCAACACCCCCAACTAACAGTGCGTGGAACTCTTGCTTCCCCTCATACTCACTCCTCCCCCCACCTCAGTCCCCTCCCCAAAAATGCCACTAACCAAATGTTCAGACTGAAATTTAGGAGCTCTTGATTCCTCTCTTTCCATCATATGCCACATCCAATCCGATAGTAAATCCTGCGAGATCTCCTTGCACGGATTTCTGGAATCCGACCATCTCTGGCCCCATCTGAGCCACCATTCTCTTGTTGCTACAGCACTGCAATGACCCAACTGGTCTCCCGGCTTCCATTTTCACCTCCTTATTCTCCACACAGTGGCCACGTCAGTCCCACCAGCCCCCTGCTCGAAACCCCCCAGTGGCTTGCCATCACGCTCAAAGTCCCAGCTCCTTACCCCCCGGGCCTTATGGGATCTGGCCCCCATGCTCAGGCCCCCATGACTGCCAATTCTTCCACCCCCCTCCTCTCTCCCTCTGCTGCAGACTCACTGGCCTTCTCACCACTTCCCAACACACCCAGCACCTTTTGATCTCAGGACCTTGGCACGTGCTGCTCCCTTTGCCCAGAGGGCTCTTTCCCCAGCTAGTTGCTCAGTTGACTCCTTTGTAGCTTTCAAGTTAGCTCAGATGTTCCCTCCTGGAAAAGATCTCCATGACCATCCTAGTTAGAGCCTCCAGTCTCTCTCCACCACATGACCCTTTATTAACATCTTTATAGCACTCGGTGCCACCTGAAATCATATTCTATAGTAATTTACTTGTTTCTTGTCTGTCTTCTCTACTGGAATGTAAATCCCATAAGGTCAGGGACCTTGTGTATTTTGTCTGTCACTGGATCTCCCAGTGCCTAGAACCGTACCTAGCACACAGCAGGCACTCAATAAATGTTTGGTGCACGAATGGCTAAATTCAATAAAAGAAGGGGAAGTAACGCAAGAGGCATCTTTGTGGTCAGAGTTTTCTTAGAAGTAGAGGCATGCTATAGGAGCACTTGTCCTGGGGGAGGGACCCCCTTGTTTTCCCAGCTTTGCAGGGCCTTCCTTCCCTCTTAGCGAGGTGGGCCCCACTCCTAGGTTGTTCATCTATGTAGAACCAAGCACGCTCGGGCCCCTCCTGTCCCCGGTGTAGAGAATCCACTCCTAGGTGTCCCAGCCACGAGAACCTTGGGTGTGGAGCCCCACTCAGCTGGGCTAGGCCCAGAACCTCACGGAGGAAGCTTCAGGAAGAGATACCCTGCCTCCTCCTACTTACAGCCTCCACCACTGGCAAAACTCCTTTCCCTTTGTCCTTGGGCTGATCTTATGAACCAGAGCTTTGCTTCCCAAGTACCTCCCCACAGAGGCGTCCTTGTATTTCTTTCACGTGTCTCATGACGGCTAATATAAACCTAAGGTGAATTGGTGCCTTCGTTATACCAGGCCTCTTAAGAGTGGCCTTTGGGCCACCTCTTCCGGTCTATGCTTTTGTGTATGATACTTAGCAAACACTGCTGTCACCTCATTAGTATCTCAAAAAAGTCACAATGTTTGGTCCCAAATACCAGCTTGACCATGAGCTTCCCCGGCTTCAACTAGTTCATCAACTTCCTGCTGCCGGTCGGATGAGAGCCAAGTCCTTGACTCTGAGGCCCTCCGCAATCTGGTGTCCCCTGTCCCCCTCCCTTGTACCAGAAGTCCACCCCCCACTCATGCCCTCACGTCCAGAATTACCCGTCATCCCCCAGATGCACCATGTGCTCTCACGTTTGGTGCTCTGTCTACTTGGCCTGGAACGTCAACTCCCTCACCCCCACATCCTTAAAATCCTACCTATTCCTCCAGACCCGGCTCAAAGGTCACCACCCGCGCCCCATGCTCTTGGCCCTTTGCGCATGCCTCCATGGCAGCTGATATCACCTTGAAGACAGGGACCACGTCTTGCCCATCTGGATGTCGCCGACACCTAGAACAAGACCAGGCGCACGGAAGGCGCTCGCTGCATGTTTTTCTGGATGGATGAACACAGGGGCAGGGAGGAGGGGGTGCTGCAGTGACAAATAGGAAATCGTTAGGGAAAGCGGCCCCTTTTTTTAAACACATGCGGACAATATGAGACACAGTAAAAAAATCCCCTCTGCACGAAATCCATGAAAAACCTGGCAAGCCGAGTAGGGAAAGAGGAAATAATGTATGTTTTTATCCAGTAAATGAGAGGCCTTCAGAACCACTTCCAAGGAGCATAAAGTCATAACGGTCATCAGGAAGCCCGGCCCAGGAGAGATCAAAAGTTTCATTATCGGTCATCATTTAAATGCTTGCTTGCTCTCGGCCAACCCTAGATGCTTAGACCTCACAGCTGCCTTTTGCTTCTCAGACTGTCTGACTTGAGGGCTGAACAAGGGCTCTGGGAGGCGAGGGGAGAGAGAAACAACAAGGGAATAAGGCCTGTCTTCCAAGGCTGTTGAAATTTTTTAACCACAGCCTGGTTCAGGTTCAAGGAGTCAGAAGACTTCGCTTGACAGCTTTGCCGCCTTCCCAGAGTAGGGAACGCTAATGGAAAGCAGCTGGCCTCGTTTTGTAGAAAATCGTCTGGTAGGCTGGACTGCTTTCCGTAGGGTCTGTGGTAAGCAGAATTCTAAGCATGTGTGCCCTGTAAACCCCCTCCCCTGGAGTATGGGTGGGCCTAGCCTAATCAGGTAAGCGCTTCTTAAAAGCGTGTCCAGAGGTCAGATACAGAGATTCGAGGCCATGGCAGACACCGTCCTGCTGGGCTTGAAAGAACGAACTGCTATGTCGTGGGGGAGTGAGGACCACGTGGCTAGGCACGGCAGGGGGCCTCCCGTGGCTGGGAACAAGCCTTGCTGGACAGCCGGCCAGAAAGTAGGGACCTCAACCCTGCCATCTCAAAGGCCTGAATTCTGCCACCCACCAGTCCGTTTGGAAGAAAAGCTCCGACCTCAGATGAGACCTCAGCCATGGCCGATCCTCTGACTGCAGCCTTGGGAGACCCTGACGAACATGGTACCGGGGCTCCTGGCTCCCGGGCCCTGCGGGGTGGAACATGTGCGCTGTGTGAGATGCGGAAATGTGGGTCACTGGTCACACAGCACTAGGAACCGAATGCAAGTCCTGCGGGCGCCCCTCTAGTTGAGGAAGAAGGCTGAATCGGGGTAGGTTTGGGGCTGCGGAAGCTGAAACGCAGAACTGGGTAAGCGGCCCTTGAGGTGATCCTCTGCGCCCCTCCCCCAGCCCCGTTAGCTCTAGAACTTCCACTTGCCTATGCTGCCGGGAGCAGACGTGAGCCCCCTCATGGTATCCCGGGTAGAGGGAAACAATCCTGATGGTCATTTTTTTTTAGCCTGGCTCTGAGAGCCCTTGGCTGGATAGCTGACCAAAGTAGAAAGGGACAACTCCAGTGACTTCTGCAAAGCCAGACATCTGAGTGCCCATGGAGGGAGGGAGACATACGAGGGATAGAGGGTCACTTCTCTACACTCCACACCCTCACCTCTGGGCGTGTGACCACCACACCATCAAGCAGACACTCTAGGGGACTCCTGCCGTGGACACCCGCTCTAGAAAAGTGTCACCTGGGCCTTTCTCCTACTGTAGGAGGCCAGAGAAGAATGCAAGCCTGCCACCGTCCACGTCCCCACCACAGGGAAGCCCATCTCAGGAAGACCCCTTGGCACCTTGATCATCAGCCAGGAGCGTGGAGGCTTGTCCTGGAGACCGGAAGTGGCCTCAAAAGAACAGGTGTCTCGGTGGGAAGACAGCTCAGCATTTCTGTGGAGACACGTCCCACCACCAGAAGAGAGCAAGAGGAAAGATCCCCCACTTATCTTAGGGGGGCAGCTACAGCAGCCACACTGGCTGCAACTTCTCCTCCTCCTCTTCCTCTTCTTCCTTCTTCTTGCTTCTTTGTGCCTTTTCCTCCTCCCTTCCATTTCAAAGGTCTTTAGCTTGCCTCCAGGTCTGCCTTTCCTTCCTCCCCATTGCGCCTCACGCCCCCCCAGAGTAAACCAGTAGAGGCTCAGAAAGACCCAACTCAGGCCACGCCTAACACCTTAGATCCTCAGGAGGTCGAAAATGCAAAGAACTTGGCTGAAACATTCTTTCTGCCGCCTTTCCAGTGGCCTCAAAGCCTAGCTGATGGGGAGTCCCATTCTGTCAGTCCACATATCCCACGATTAAAGCCTCTGTTCTTGCAGTCAGGGGCAATGAATTTTACGCAATTAACACAACGAACGAAGTTGGGGAGCCCTGCTCTGTGCCAGGCAAGCACTGCGGAACCTGGTTTTACATGCATTCTTTACTGAGGCCTCACAAAAGCCCTGCGGGTGGGCATTCTTATGTTTATCCCCATTTCCCAGATGAAGAAACTGAGGCTCACTGACATGAGGTAATCTGTGCAAGGTCGCAAGAGGAGTAATAGACTTAAGACTCAAATCCAGCTCTGGAAGGTTTCAGAGCCCATGATTCGACCACCACACTCTCCTTCCTCCTGACTCGGCAAAATCTGGTAAGCATTAAATGCCCACCCACTCCTGCCCCCAGAGAATCTCACATGCTGGCCTATGATAGGACCCGAAAATAGGACAACTAGCCAGGTCACTCTCAGCCCCTAACATCTTTGCCAAGATTCATTGGCCAGTTTAACAATGAAGAATCCTGCCCCAAATGGCTCTCTAGAAACACATATCGCCATGAGCCATCACACAGTGTTAAAGGGGACACATCTGTCCCATGGGCTCCTTGGGTGGCCAGGCTGAAGAAGGGTACCAGCCAGGGGAGCAGGGAGTATAGGGGCCCTGGGGGACTCAAGGGAGAGCCAGAATTGAATCAAGGGGCCCTGAGGATGGATTTCACAGCTTGAAGTGTGTGTCGGGTGCCAATAGCTCTGCACGCAAACTCTGCCAGCCCTCAAGCCCATCCCAAGCGGAGTGTGTCTGTGGCTTTTTATTTTATGAGGTATTTGTTGTGCTTGCTGTTATTACAGTTGCTAGCAGTCAATAATCCATCAGTTTGGGGGGGGTGAAAAATCTCCAAGGGGGGGTAGAAAGGCAAAAGGAGAAAGGGGGTGGCGGTGCTGGCGGGGGGGCCTGAGCTCTACATGGCTGGTTGGAGTCTGTGGGCTATGGCCCGGATGCTTCCTGGCCTTTGAATTCGAAAGGCACCTAGAAGATGAGACACGGGCAGTCATTTTCCGCCAGGGGTGGGGGAGGAGGTAGGGGAGATAAAGGAGGGAGAAAACCAGGCCCCAGGAATGTGCCCCCATGCCAAGCTGCACAATCTGTACCTTTTATGAAGGCAACTTGTAGCTTTTTGGTTTAATCTTAAAGCCCTTTAAGCCCACAGGGTGGGGGCCGGGGGAGGTAATCTCAGCTTTGCCTCGTAGTTATGATAACTAGCCCTTGGCCTCCCCGCTCTGAAAGGCAAGGGACAGAGGTCTCAGAACGCACCGTGCCTTAGGGGGAGGCGGTGGGTCCCGGGAGGGGGGAGGCCGCCGTCCGCAAAGGGCACATGCCCCCGGAAATCAAGGCGCACTCAAGAATCTGAGAGCCCTGGCCATTCCCGGTCAAGGTGATATCTGAGAGCCCGAGGCCCCAGATTTCCTTAGCCCTTAAGCCCACGGACGGCCCTGCAGCCAGGCTGAGGTAGCTGTGGATTTGGAGCCCCAGGAAGGGTTACCCAAAGGTTCCCTGATCCCCAAATCTCTCCCTTTCCCCTAGCCATGGCATTGCCCTCTCTTTCCACATGGCCTCGGGTCCCCACCATTGGAATCACTCCCTCTGAGCCAGGCCACAGAGTCATAACAGCCTTTCCCAAGGCCCCTCTCTTTGCTACCTCAAAGTCTTCATCAGACCTACCACGCGCTCAGAGCTGCAATGACGAAATACAGCGGTTACACTTACTGGACAGTTAACAGGGGCACGCATCATCTCATTCGATCCTCGGAACGATCCTATGAGGTAAGTACTATTTATTCTCCATCCTCCCCATTCTGTAGATGAGGGAACCCGAAAGGCTAAGTAACTGCCCAGAGTCATGGGCAAGTCCGCGGGTGAGGCGAGGCCGTCTGACTCCGGAGTCCTCACATGCTTCATAAAATGACCCACTCCCTGCTGACAAGAAACAAGCACACAGGAAAGATTGCGAACCGTATTCGAGTAGGAATCAGAAGGCCTGTGTCCTGATTCTGCCCTTCCAACAGATTATTCCTGTGGCCCGGCCACAAAGCCACACCTCCTCCATCCTGGGCCTCAGTTCCCGCATTTGTAATGTGAGGAGGTGAGACTAAATGAGCACGTGCTCTCTGATGACATTGTATGACAAGGACTCAAAGCCTAACTCTAGGGTACTGACTGTGTAGAGGAGGGGTCCGTAGGCCCCAAGAGTCCGGGAACAGGAAGCTGGAATGTGCATTGCCAAGGCAGGCAGGGAGCAGCAAAGACAAGCCAGAGAGCTAAGATCTCAAAGTCAAAGAACAAGGGAAGGTGAGAGGGAAGGGAAAGAGCAGATGGAAGAACCGGGGAATGGACGGTGTGTAGCCACAGGAAGTTCTAGAAGGTGCTTTCGTGGGCGGCTCCATTTAGAGCAGTACGAGGCTAGAGGAATCATGAAAAGCCTGAGAGATGAGAGCCACCTTAGGATGGGCCATCCGCTGGGCAGGAAAGTTTCTTGTCAGCTTCCTGGAAAGTCAATGTAGGTGAGTCGGGGTGGGGGTGGGGATGGGGGCAGAGGAGGCAGATGACAGCCACAGACCCTGGGCCACCGGGAAGGGCCGGAGAACCTGGCCCACAACAATGTGCTCGGGACAATGAGGCACGGGTGACGCCTGCCTCCCTTACATCCCTTTTGCCCCGGGGTCAAGTCTGCTCTCACATCTGACTCTCGAACCTCTTCGGTCCAGTGCCTGGAAAAGAAGCCAGAAGCTCCTGGCCCAATACCGACAGGCCACAGGAAGGAGGCTCTAGGACAGGGGACACCAGATGGCAACCGACTGGAAAATGGAGCGTCCCAGAGCCTCGTGCTAGGCCAGACGCCAGGAGGGCAGAGAAGGAGGGGTCCCCTGAAGGAGGGCCTGGAACCAAGCCAGGCTAGAAGGGCATGAGTGGGGGAGGAGAGAAAGGCCCAGATGGCCAAGTGCAGAATGAAGATTCCTGGTTCACTTCTCCTGCGTTCACTTCCGGCCGCAGAAGCAGAGAGGAACCCAATGCACAGAGTTTTGACAAGGCATTCTCACGCCCGCTCATCCCTCACTCCGCCTGGGCCATTCCCTGGCCGGGAAAGGAACAGGATTGCCACTTGGAAGAAGTCAGTGAGGTGCGCAGAGCTCTTCCCAGTACGGTCACCACCTCAGCGGAAAGGACAGCGGCAGGGAGAACCTGGAGAGAAGAAATCTCCCGAGCTTCCTTCAGCTCGAAGGATCTTGGGTCCGAACGGCCTAGGAGAAGAAGGCGCACTGGGGGGAGCACCCGGGAGGAGCGCTTCAGAGGGGGCAGGAGGTGGCTGGCCCCTCCCCCCCACGGACATCGCTCTGTTGCCCACTTGAGAGCGACAGGGAAGGACCTAGCCAGCATCTGAGGAGTAAGGGAGATGGTGCGTGAAAAAGAGCACCATGTCGGGTACAAAGGAAGTGCTCACTGAACAGTAGGGGTTTTTAAACAACTACCACAGACAGGGACTTGGGTGTGAGAAACGGGCTCCAGTCAACATCCTGTCTGAGGAACATGGATGCCTGGGCCCTCAGCCCTAGGGATTCCGATTCCTCATTGGCAGCAGGCCCAGAGATCTGCTCGCTTTATAAGCTCCCAGGCAATCCTGAGGTAGGGGGTCCAGGTGCCCCCCTTGAAGGAAACCCTACTGAGAATCACATTGGATACTGGACATGACTGGGACAGAAAAGCTAAAGTGGGAAGCCATAAGACATGGACAGCAGGGCCAGGATGGCGAAGAAAAAGCAACTTGAATGATATCTAGACAGGGCTGTGACCACAAAGGAAGGTATTTTGTTTTTCTAATAAACATCTCTAAAACTGGACCCTCCAACGAGGCCCATAGTAACTTTTGGAGAGTTGACGTCCCAGCTCTGCTATTAGTTAGCCATGAGGCCTTGGCATACCAGGTCCTTTCTCTGGGCCTGTTTCCTCACCTGAGAACTAAGGAATTTTACTAGAATTGGAGTCCAGGATTCCTTTTAGCCCGGACCTTCTAGGATTTGATTATTCATTATCAAAATTGCCAGTTCATCCCCGGAGAGGCCAGAGAGGCCCACTATAAGCCCTGCTTGAGTTGGCCAGGAGGAGACCAGCCTTCAGAGCAGACCCTTCAGAAGCCTGTCAGTGTTTTCAGAAATCTCTCCTACTTTCAGATGGTTTAGAAACAATTTTTAGAAAACGAATTTTTTTTTCTTTTTTTTTTAAAGATTATTTGAGAGAGAGCAAGCAAGGTGGGGGGTGAAGCAAGAGAGAGAGAGAGTGCGCATAGAGGGAGAGGGAGAAGCAGGCACCCCGCTGAGCAGGGAGCCCAATGTGGGGCTCGATCCCAGGACCCTGGGATCATGACCTGAGCCAAAGGCAGACGCTTCACCGACTGAGCCATCCAAGAGCCATCCCTAAGCTATTTTTTTCCATTTTAAAAATGCAGAGACTGTGGAAAACAGTATGGAGTTTCCTTTAAAAAATCAAAATAGAATGACCATATGATCTAGTAATTCCACTACTGGGTATTTACCCAAATAAAATGAAAACGCTAATTCGAAAAGATAGCTGCACCCCTATGTTTACTGCAGTATTATTTCCAATAGCCAAGATATAGAAACAGCCCCAGTGTCCATTGATAGATGAATGGATAAAGAAGATGTGACACACACACACACACACACACACACACACACACACACAAGGAAATACTACTCAGCCATAAAAGAATGAAATCTTGCCATTTGCAACAACACAGATGGACCTAGAGTGTAAAATGCCAAGTGAACTAAGTCAGTCAGACAGAGACAAATGCCGTATGACTTCACTCGTATGTGGAATTTAAGGAACAAAGCAAACAAATAAACAAAGAAAAAAACGAGACCAAAAAAAATCAGGCTCTTAAGTACAGAGAACAATCTGTTGGTTGCCAGAGGGCAGGTGAGTAGGGAAGTAAAGGGGATTCAGAGTACACCTATCACCAGGAGCCCTGAGTAATGGACACAATTGCTGAATCACTAGATTGTACACCTGAAACTAACAAAACGCTGTATGTTAATTACACTTAATTTTAAAAAACAATAAAATAATTGCACAGGGTTGCAGGAGATTGGACTTAAACTTCCCCACTCATTCTTTCTGCCCCTTCAAAAGATATATTTTTTAACATTCTTTTCAAATCAGGAACCCATCCCTATCAGGGAGCTAACTTCCTCATCCCAGAGAGTTTCCTGCTTCCTCTGAGTCTGAAAGAGCGAACATAGCCCGGCTCCGCATGACATAAGGTTTTGCATCTTTGACATTTGGCTTCTGGAGCCACAGGCACAGAAGAAACAAACATTCCTCACATGTCAAAGTAAAACTATCTCCTTCAAAAACAAGTGATGGAGGTTTAGTGGGGATTTCCCCCCACTTTATCCCCTTAGAGCGCTTCTGGAGATGCCCCGTAAGTAGCAAGCATGAATAGTGAACTAACACAGGAAACTCGGTCCATGTGCTTTATGCAAACTCAGGCAAGCAGACTCTCTGCCTTCTCTTCTGGGCTCTGCTTCACATGTGGGTAGGCAGATGCACCCTAGCTCCCAGGACCCTCTCCTTTCCCCCGCCCCCACGGACATCAGAGGAGTCTCCCTTTGACTTACTTTTCTCTCCGTTCTTCCAGAACGCTTGAGCTTAGGGAAAGGGGAGATCTGAAGCAGCGAGTTCTGATGCAGGGTAAGGAACTAACATGACCCATAGCTTACAGGATGGGCTGGTCCTTGGCCTCTGAGGTCCACAGGACAGAAAATAAGAGATAATGACCTTATTGATGGAAAAACGCAACAGGACTTTAGCAATCTTTAGTAATAATCTTTTGTGAGATACAGTGCCTGCCAGTTTGTTGCTCTTTCCTTATCTGTATCTAGACATTCCCATGCCCTGTATCTCTTCTTTTTCTCCCCTCTTGTTTCCATTCCTCATTTTGAACATCTCCCTTATATGCTAGAGAGGATAAATGAATTATATTGTTATAATCTTGTTGTGTTTGTAACAAGGAATGCAGCTTCAAATGTTCAAATCAGATGAGGAAAATGTTTTATGTTTCTACTTTCAAAAAAAAATTCAAGTAAGTTGCTTTAACAGGATGGAGCCCTTTGTTAATTTTTTTCCCATTTAGCCTTGGCCCCAATAGATGAAACTCTTCCTCTCCCTATCAGGCTCTGAGCCTTTCAAGGACAGAAACGCAAACTAATAAAGATCCTCACAAGCTGTGTAACCCGGAACAAGTCATAAAATTTCTCCATGCCTCAGTTTCCTTATCCATGAAACGAATCTGTCTGGGGACAGAATTTGGGAGATGGAGGGAGTAGGTAGGATGGAGGTGCGGCGGTCACAATATCATGGCTTTCTGCAATGTTCTTGATTCAGTGATCCAATAGTGTCTGAGCAGACATTCCTTTATTGCAGAAAGAGAATTCTGGCACCTTGACTTTCTGAAGAGGAAGCATAGCATTGTTGCAAAAGGGTTAAGCTATGGAGCTGAACAAATCGAGGTTTGAATCCTGGCTCTTGTCAATTACTTGCAAGTCACTGAGCTTTTCAAAATCTAAACCTCCTTATCCGTGAAGTGGGGCTAAGAGTAGTGCCTTCATCATATGCCACCTGCGAGGACTCATTCATTTAATAACTGTTTGTGGGGCACCTGCTGTGTGCTAAGAGACCAGAACAGTGCTCAAGAAAGAGAAGGGTCCTGCTCTCACAGGCGGTTTGGTAACTCATAGAAAGCTCTCGGCATGGGGCGTCACACACGGTAAGCCCTCAGGACATGTCAGCTATTCTTATCCTCATTCTCATCCCATGGTGTTGATGACCCGTGCCCCCATCACTCTCCCAGAAAGCAAGGGATGAGACTTCCTGCGATTAGCTCTACCCTCTCCAGTGGCCCCCTGGTGGCCGGCTTTGTAAATGGCCATCTGCATTGAGGGCGGGGCGGGGGGGGGGGGCC
>NW_024423319.1:30736877-30740216 GCF_017311325.1 Ursus maritimus | reverse complement strand
GGGGGGGGGGGGGGGGGGGGGGGGGGGGGCACGGCTGCGTGAGCGCAAAGCCAGCGGGGTCCAATCTGTGCCCTTTCCCCTTGAGCCGCCACTGGATCCACCGGCCACGGATACGGCTTGAGATGAAATTCCCAATGCCTGGGAAACCCCCTGTCCCCAGAAAGCCTCTCCCTGGGCGCACAGAGCATGGTGACTTCTTTCAGGGTGCTCCCAAGTTCAGGCGAGGCTGCTTAGGCCCCTCATTAACGCGTCTGTGACTCCCTCAGAGCCCTGTGCCCTCTCCTTTGTCCTCACCTGTCCCCAGACGGTTCAGACTGCTCTTCTGGGCAGGTGCGTGGCACAGCAAGGAGTCTCCTGCCCCCTCCCCGCCTCCAAGAAAGGCCTAAACAGCTTTCCGATGCCCCCAGCCAACACTTTCATTTCCTTTTCCATCCCGGAGAAACAAAAACGGGATTCCGACTAATTAAGTGGCTAAGGTCGCTCTCAGGTGGCAAGGGAACTCATGTGTCCTGAGGGCAACCTATGGGCCCATCGGTTACCTGATTTAATCCTTGTGACAACCCTGGGAAGGAGGAATCATTATGTCCATTTTACAGAGGAGACAACTGAGGCTCAGGCAGGCTAAGGCCTTCATTCACCCGTGGCCATACAGCTAGTAAGTAACGCTGCGAGGATTCAAACCCACGTCTGGCTCCAAAGCGTCATGCGCTTTCCACTATGTGGTGCCCATGACTTTCAGCGTGTGTAGCTCTCAGGCCAGACGCTGTGCTGGGTGGCCGAGCCCTCGGAGGGCATGGCTTTAATGGCCCGCTGTGAGCTGCTGGGAGACCCTCCCCTCTCCCCTTGGGCCGGATGCCTTGCTCCTCCATTAGCAGCCTGGGAGCCAGGTGGGTCCATACACTGCTCCTGTCCCCCCAACTCCAAACGCCACGCTTCCGTGCCCCCTTAAAGTGGTGCCTGGACTCTCCCGCCTCATGCTTGGCTGGGCGATGGAGGGAGGAGGGCCCAACATTGTGAAGAGCTCCTGGTTTCCCGCTGCTCTCCAGGACAACCTCCCCGGTTCAGGCACTCTCGTTTCGGACTTATGACAATTCTCCCAAGGCAGAACTTCTGGGCCCACTCGAAACAAAAGCAGTCTTGTGTGCAAACTCAGAACATAAGCCTCATGCTTACAGAGGGCTTAGTTCTCTTCAAACCACGTCCAGAGCCCTTTGGCCCTCCCAGCAATCCTGTGATATCAACAGCGAGGGAAGTAGCATGACTGTGATGACCATTTTTCTTATTCCCATCTTACAGATGAGAAGAGCAAGGCCCAAAGAGGCACGTCTATGGTCATACGGTGAGGGCCGAGATTTAGGGCTCTGCCTCAGCGGTCTCTCAAGAATATTGCAGGGGAGGTCTTGTTTAGAAGCCCCGCAGAAGTCCCACTTGCGGAACGACAATTACTTTACTGACCACAGATCTCTGACAATGATTGACGTCTTGCAGATGCTTTCCGCGCTAGGCACCATGCTACGTGCTGTCTTGCTCACGCATTATTGCACTGGATACTCATCTTCTTCTAAGGAGCAGGTCCCATTATTACCCCCGCTTTACAGATGAGGAAACTGAGGCTCAGGCGGCTTAGATGACTCAAGGCTGTCAAGCTAGAAAGTGGCGTTCCGGGAACACGGATTTAGCACTGTCTGGTCCTGGAGCCACGTGCCACGGGGGCTATCGTGCTGCTCAAGCTGAGTCTAATATGGCAGCCACTTGGCGCGTGTGGCTCTTTCATTTTAAATGCATTTAAGTGAAATAAAATAAAAACTCAGTTCCCTGGTCACACTAGCCACATGGCAAACGCTCAGTAGCCACATGTGGCTAGTGGTTCTCATTATTGGACAGAACTGATAGAGAACACCCCAGAAACTTCCATCACCAATAGAAGCTTCTATTGGGTAATGCTGGTCTAAACACTTAGGGTGCTCCTCTTCGGAGTTCCATTTTGGTAAAATGTTATTAGTTTAAGGCCGGGCTTCTCAATCTTGACACTACTGACATTTGGGGCTGAAAAATTCTTGGGGGGGGGGAGGGCTTCCTGAGCCCTGCAGATGTTCAGCGGCGTTCCTAGCCTCTACCCACTAGATGTCAGTAGCACACCTGTCCCCTGGTTGTGACAGCTAACAGTGTCGTCCCCCCCCCCCCAGGGGGAGCAAAATCAGTCCCCATGTTCCTACTGAGAACCTCTGGGTTAAGGTTAGCAATGTATTTGAAGTAATCAAATGGCCAATCTTTCACTACCTTACCTTGGCCTTCTGAAAACAAGCTATTTCACCCATACTCATTTCTCCTACTGAATCATGGTTTACAGCAATTGGCATTGAATGGGAGATTTCATGGAAAGAGTAAAGGCATTTAAAGCAGCAGAACATGAGGGAAGATGCCAAGAGGGGATTACTGTAATGTCCTGTACGATCAGGTCCTCAAACTTCCCAGCCACCAACCATAACTACGAATTTGTAAAGGAAAGATACAAAATGGATTGCTTTAAAAAGCTAGAAGAGCATTAAAGGAGAAAATCAATTAGGAAATGACAGGAGCAACCACATCGCATACTACCTTTTGGCTACTGATTTCCAGAAATAACAAACAACAAAAATTGTGCCCCTTGAGAAGTTAGTGAAAGAATCCCCCAAATGCTAAAGTTGACCCAACAGAAAATGGGCTTTCAAAAGCTTCAAATGAAACTGGTATAAACATTCTAATATCAAATGCTGAAATTTTGGTTACTGATGAAATAATATATGTTTCCACATTTTAAATATATTCCCAAGGAAACGCAACCTCCCTACGGCAAATGGGACATTCGGGATGCTGCTTACGACCAAATGAAACCTGCCAACTGCATCTTCGGAGAAATCTCCAAAAGCTTTTAAAAAAAGCTTTAAAATCATTTCCTCCTAATGAATTTTTACAAGTTAAAAAGTTTACCTATATTATAAATAGTCCAAAAAGGCCAACTTTTGGTAAACTGGTAGATATGGCAGGTAGTTTATTCAAGAACTTGCCCCTGGTGAGGCTGGGGGCCTGGGACGGTGCCTTCCCAGGGTAGGCACCTGCCACTCCACTGGCTCTCCTATGGCTCTGGTGAGTGGAAAGTGCCTTGGGCAGATGCCAATACCCAGTCTGGGCCCTTTGCCAGGGAACTGGACTTAACAGCTTTTCTTCTAAAACGAGGAGAAGAAGAAGGAGGAGGAGGAGGAGGAAGGAGAAGGAGAAGAAGAAGGAGGGGAACGAGGAGGAAGGAGAAGGAGGAGGAGGAGGAGGGGAGGAGGAGGAAGGAGAAGAAGAAGGGGGAGG
>NW_024423319.1:30731691-30736867 GCF_017311325.1 Ursus maritimus | reverse complement strand
CCCTGCAGATGTTCAGCGGCGTTCCTAGCCTCTACCCACTAGATGTCAGTAGCACACCTGTCCCCTGGTTGTGACAGCTAACAGTGTCGTCCCCCCCCCCCCAGGGGGAGCAAAATCAGTCCCCATGTTCCTACTGAGAACCTCTGGGTTAAGGTTAGCAATGTATTTGAAGTAATCAAATGGCCAATCTTTCACTACCTTACCTTGGCCTTCTGAAAACAAGCTATTTCACCCATACTCATTTCTCCTACTGAATCATGGTTTACAGCAATTGGCATTGAATGGGAGATTTCATGGAAAGAGTAAAGGCATTTAAAGCAGCAGAACATGAGGGAAGATGCCAAGAGGGGATTACTGTAATGTCCTGTACGATCAGGTCCTCAAACTTCCCAGCCACCAACCATAACTACGAATTTGTAAAGGAAAGATACAAAATGGATTGCTTTAAAAAGCTAGAAGAGCATTAAAGGAGAAAATCAATTAGGAAATGACAGGAGCAACCACATCGCATACTACCTTTTGGCTACTGATTTCCAGAAATAACAAACAACAAAAATTGTGCCCCTTGAGAAGTTAGTGAAAGAATCCCCCAAATGCTAAAGTTGACCCAACAGAAAATGGGCTTTCAAAAGCTTCAAATGAAACTGGTATAAACATTCTAATATCAAATGCTGAAATTTTGGTTACTGATGAAATAATATATGTTTCCACATTTTAAATATATTCCCAAGGAAACGCAACCTCCCTACGGCAAATGGGACATTCGGGATGCTGCTTACGACCAAATGAAACCTGCCAACTGCATCTTCGGAGAAATCTCCAAAAGCTTTTAAAAAAAGCTTTAAAATCATTTCCTCCTAATGAATTTTTACAAGTTAAAAAGTTTACCTATATTATAAATAGTCCAAAAAGGCCAACTTTTGGTAAACTGGTAGATATGGCAGGTAGTTTATTCAAGAACTTGCCCCTGGTGAGGCTGGGGGCCTGGGACGGTGCCTTCCCAGGGTAGGCACCTGCCACTCCACTGGCTCTCCTATGGCTCTGGTGAGTGGAAAGTGCCTTGGGCAGATGCCAATACCCAGTCTGGGCCCTTTGCCAGGGAACTGGACTTAACAGCTTTTCTTCTAAAACGAGGAGAAGAAGAAGGAGGAGGAGGAGGAGGAAGGAGAAGGAGAAGAAGAAGGAGGGGAACGAGGAGGAAGGAGAAGGAGGAGGAGGAGGAGGGGAGGAGGAGGAAGGAGAAGAAGAAGAAAGAAGGAGGAGGAGGAGGGGAGGAGGAGGAAGGAGAAGAAGAAAAGGGACGGGTAGGAGGAAAGAGAAGAAGAAGGGGGAGAGGAGGAGGAGGAGGAGGAGGAAGGAGAAGGAGAAGAAGAAGGCGGAGGGGTACGAGGAGGAGGAAGGAGAAGGAGAAGAAGAAGAGGGACGGGTAGGAGGAAGGAGAAGAAGAAGAAGGGGGAGGAGGAGGAAGGAGAAGAAGGAGGAGGAGGAGGGGAGGAGGAGGAAGGAGAAGAAGAAGGAGGAGGAAGAGAAAGGAGAAGAAGAAGAAGGGGGAGGGGTAGGAGGAGGAGGAAGGAGAAGAAGAAGGAGGGGAAGGAGGAGGAAGGAGGAGAAGAAGGAAGAAGGAGGAGGAGAAGGGGAAGAGGAAAAGGAGGAAGGAAAAGGGGAAGAAGGGGAAGAGGAGGCAGAAGAAACACCGGGAAGAAGAAAAAAAAAGAGAAGGAAGCGAAGTGCCACAGGGATCTCTAACGACCACATGGAACGGTTATGGCGAGGCGTGGAAGCTGGGAGATTAGCGACAGCAGCTGACCGTTGCTGCTGCTTCCTGCTAGCTTAGCGCGCCCTCCCAGCTGGAAGCTCGCACGGGGCCGGGCTTTGCGTTCAGGAGAACAGGATGCAGGTGCAATGGGGAGCCAGTCCAAGACCGCCAGCTACTGGAAGGATCTGTGGGGTGAGACCTCTTCCAGCATCTGGGTGCCAGGGGCCTCCGCAGGGCAAAGAAGGAATGCGTTGGTCCCCTGGACACCTGCATCAAGAACTCATAAAACGTCAATATTCGTGGCCTCTGGTCTCCACTAGCAGTCGATACTGCCTGGGGGGTGGGGGGCATCAGGGAAGGCCTGCAGCCAAGGGGAGCAGGCTGGCACACCCATTACAGCAGCCACACCCTGGATGGGTGGCAGGTGCCTGTTGCCGAAGCGCTAAGCCTCACCTTCCCGAATCCTGTTCTTGGAGTAGGAGAAGCCCACTGGCATGGTGTAAGGGGCCCACTGACCTGGCAAGCTCCCTGAGATGGCCACCAAGCATCGGAGTGACGTGAAAGCATTGAAGTCCTATGGAAACGCGCATTGTTGGGAGAAATCCAACATCACGGGTCGGTTTGACCGAGAGCCAGCCCCTGGACCAAGGATGGCAAGGTGTCAGCCTAGGGGAAGTCCACAGCCTAGGACGGCAGACAGGGGAAGACAGGCTTGGAGGGAAGGGCGAGGTTTAGGCCCAGAACACCTGGGGTGGGAAGGGGCTAAAGTGGGAAAGGGGCCAAGAACAAAATTGCCCTAGCTCACTCTTTTGCCTTGGGCTGAACAGGCCTCTCCAGCAGCTCCAGCTAGGGTCCCAGGGGTGGGGGAGGGGGAGCGTGCTTCTGGTTCTCTGTTCAAAGGACGATCCTTCCTCTAGCCCAGGCTATACTGGAAGTCAGGGTACTCAGGATTCTGATCTCGGAATTGTCATCGACTGTGTGGCCCAAGGAGAATCGCTTAACATCTTTGGGGCTCAATTTCCTCACCCTTAAAATATAGACATTTTTACCTGTGCCACCATGATAGGATCTTGTCTGGTTAAGAAAGTTCTTTTGCTTTTCCTTCATCTCCTCATATACTGGCACCTAATTATGGTGGCACATAATTCAAGACTACTAGTATTTTCTCCCTTCTGCCAATAAGCATATTCACTGATCCCTTGATAAATTCCTGTCCCCCTGCTGTCTCACCATGTCTATGAAAATAACAGGACTTACTAGCAATTTACCTCAAGCAAGAACTATATTCACGAGAACCAGTTCAGAATTGAAACACCGAAACTGGTCCCCTAGCAACTGGAGTAGAGCAAGGCATCAATGAGGCGGGTGGCATGGAGTCAAGACCTCCAAGGATATGCTTGGCTCCGAATAGACACCCATTTCCTCCACTGGCCAAACACCGCAAATATCTCCAACTCATCACATAAACGTACGCACCTCTACCATCTAGACTGCAGGTGTGATCCGGAGAGGAAACTGAGCCACGCCTGGGTTTCCACCCTGCGCTTCAACTTCCAAGGCCTGCCTACTGGGGTTCCTTGAAAGGGCGCCAGCCTCCTGATATGGCCAAGCTGTGATTCTAGGAAACTCTCTTGTTGGGGGTGTTGGGGCGATGGGGGGTGGGAGAGAACCAAGGGCTGATGGGCAGGCGGGGGCAGGGGGAGCAGTGAGCGAGCAGCACGATTTCCCTGACCTCCGGCAGGCCTGGGAAAAGCTCGCAGAAGAGGACCCTTAGGCCACATCTGGTAACTGGGAGACTGCGTCTTGTCCAGTTTGGAAGAAACTGAGAACCCTAAAACGACGCAGAATATGTAAGGTGCTCTCTTCACTCTCCCTTTCCCTCCCTTTCTCCTTGCCCTCAGCTCTCCCCCGACTAAGCTTATACCTCCCACCCCGCCTGTCGCCTGTCGCAGACTGCTGCTTCCTGGGCCGGCTGTCCCCAGGAAGGCAAGCCGCTCGAGGGTGTCTTGGTTCAGTCGACAGCACGCCTTCAACAAATGCTGGAGGCAGGCCCCTTGCCCGTTTGGCTCAGGGAGAGGAAAGCATGCGTTCCCCGCACAGCGTTGAGCACGCAGCTTCCTACACGGCAGGTGCACCATGCTTTCGAACGTCTAGCGAGTCTCTCTCTATACCCGTGAGGTGCTCCGAAGGACTCAAGCCACTTACTTACAGAGGCCGTGTCTCCTTAACCTCCTCCAATGTCTTCTGATCATTTCTCCTGTTCTTCAGCCTCAATTCAGGAAATGATCAAAGGAGCTCAGGCCTTCAGCGGGGGCTGCAGGAGTAACCACTGGTCCATGAGTGTCTCTTTTCCACCCCAAAGGCCTCAGGCTGCCCCCCCCCGGAGCCTCTCCACGAAAGGCAGACATCAGGATGAAGGGGCCCTGAGGAAGGCCCCTGGTTCGAGTAGGAGAATCTAACAGACCCAGACACCGAGCGCCAAGGGCTAGACGCTCACCTTTGAGCAGTAACCTTGGCGTTGTCGCCTCTCACGGCAGTGGCTCCCTCTCCCTCGCCTCCCACAGCCTCCACCGCCAACCTCTCTGTCATCTGGTGCGACAGACAGCGAACCCGCAGAGAAAGCGCCGTCATTTCCACCGCATGCATCCAAGGCCAGAGGTCAAGGGCACAACAGTCTGGTGAGCCCGGGAGGTGGGGTTTTCCAAAGAGCGGCAAGGACACTTTTCACAGGTCAGGACTCCAGACCCATCAAGAGCAGGAGCGCGCTGCGGGGCCGTTTTGAAACAACAGCCGAAGGGGGAGGTGAGGTCCCCGCACCTCCCTGCCTGAACCACCTCCCTCAGCACTCGAGGGGGGTGCCACGGAAGACCACGTGGAGCACCACTCTGGGCCTTGCCGGCCGGAGGCTGCCCATCCCACTCTATCCGGTGCTTTTCCACGAGAGGACAGAGCAGCCGGCCAGGTGCTGTTGCGGACCTGCGGTGAGCGAGGTGAGTTTCCGGCCGTCACTCCAGATGCCCACGGCTTCATGAATGAAACTGGAGAATAATCACGGACGCTCGCACCCCCACCCATGAGCCATACGAGTGGCTCCATTTTGCTTAATATCTTCTTCCTGTTGTCACGGCCCCAATAGGCACACGCGACACCCCAAAACACCTCTGTGGGTGCAAGGTGAGAATAAACCGCTTGGTGTGGGCGCCCGCCCAGTAACGGGGAGACTACAGTTGTACAACTAATACCACATTTAGCAAATTAAGACAACTCAGAAAGGTTAAAGTGATTTTCTCCACTCATCCAAATTCTGCTCTTTCCATCCGTCTTTCCCTCTTTTGTCCTTGCTTTCTCTCCTCCTCCTCGTCCTCCTCGTCCTTCTTCTTCTTCTTCTTCTTCTTCTTCTTCTTCTTCTTCTTCTTCTTC
>NW_024423319.1:30716988-30731681 GCF_017311325.1 Ursus maritimus | reverse complement strand
AAACACCGCAAATATCTCCAACTCATCACATAAACGTACGCACCTCTACCATCTAGACTGCAGGTGTGATCCGGAGAGGAAACTGAGCCACGCCTGGGTTTCCACCCTGCGCTTCAACTTCCAAGGCCTGCCTACTGGGGTTCCTTGAAAGGGCGCCAGCCTCCTGATATGGCCAAGCTGTGATTCTAGGAAACTCTCTTGTTGGGGGTGTTGGGGCGATGGGGGGTGGGAGAGAACCAAGGGCTGATGGGCAGGCGGGGGCAGGGGGAGCAGTGAGCGAGCAGCACGATTTCCCTGACCTCCGGCAGGCCTGGGAAAAGCTCGCAGAAGAGGACCCTTAGGCCACATCTGGTAACTGGGAGACTGCGTCTTGTCCAGTTTGGAAGAAACTGAGAACCCTAAAACGACGCAGAATATGTAAGGTGCTCTCTTCACTCTCCCTTTCCCTCCCTTTCTCCTTGCCCTCAGCTCTCCCCCGACTAAGCTTATACCTCCCACCCCGCCTGTCGCCTGTCGCAGACTGCTGCTTCCTGGGCCGGCTGTCCCCAGGAAGGCAAGCCGCTCGAGGGTGTCTTGGTTCAGTCGACAGCACGCCTTCAACAAATGCTGGAGGCAGGCCCCTTGCCCGTTTGGCTCAGGGAGAGGAAAGCATGCGTTCCCCGCACAGCGTTGAGCACGCAGCTTCCTACACGGCAGGTGCACCATGCTTTCGAACGTCTAGCGAGTCTCTCTCTATACCCGTGAGGTGCTCCGAAGGACTCAAGCCACTTACTTACAGAGGCCGTGTCTCCTTAACCTCCTCCAATGTCTTCTGATCATTTCTCCTGTTCTTCAGCCTCAATTCAGGAAATGATCAAAGGAGCTCAGGCCTTCAGCGGGGGCTGCAGGAGTAACCACTGGTCCATGAGTGTCTCTTTTCCACCCCAAAGGCCTCAGGCTGCCCCCCCCCGGAGCCTCTCCACGAAAGGCAGACATCAGGATGAAGGGGCCCTGAGGAAGGCCCCTGGTTCGAGTAGGAGAATCTAACAGACCCAGACACCGAGCGCCAAGGGCTAGACGCTCACCTTTGAGCAGTAACCTTGGCGTTGTCGCCTCTCACGGCAGTGGCTCCCTCTCCCTCGCCTCCCACAGCCTCCACCGCCAACCTCTCTGTCATCTGGTGCGACAGACAGCGAACCCGCAGAGAAAGCGCCGTCATTTCCACCGCATGCATCCAAGGCCAGAGGTCAAGGGCACAACAGTCTGGTGAGCCCGGGAGGTGGGGTTTTCCAAAGAGCGGCAAGGACACTTTTCACAGGTCAGGACTCCAGACCCATCAAGAGCAGGAGCGCGCTGCGGGGCCGTTTTGAAACAACAGCCGAAGGGGGAGGTGAGGTCCCCGCACCTCCCTGCCTGAACCACCTCCCTCAGCACTCGAGGGGGGTGCCACGGAAGACCACGTGGAGCACCACTCTGGGCCTTGCCGGCCGGAGGCTGCCCATCCCACTCTATCCGGTGCTTTTCCACGAGAGGACAGAGCAGCCGGCCAGGTGCTGTTGCGGACCTGCGGTGAGCGAGGTGAGTTTCCGGCCGTCACTCCAGATGCCCACGGCTTCATGAATGAAACTGGAGAATAATCACGGACGCTCGCACCCCCACCCATGAGCCATACGAGTGGCTCCATTTTGCTTAATATCTTCTTCCTGTTGTCACGGCCCCAATAGGCACACGCGACACCCCAAAACACCTCTGTGGGTGCAAGGTGAGAATAAACCGCTTGGTGTGGGCGCCCGCCCAGTAACGGGGAGACTACAGTTGTACAACTAATACCACATTTAGCAAATTAAGACAACTCAGAAAGGTTAAAGTGATTTTCTCCACTCATCCAAATTCTGCTCTTTCCATCCGTCTTTCCCTCTTTTGTCCTTGCTTTCTCTCCTCCTCCTCGTCCTCCTCGTCCTTCTTCTTCTTCTTCTTCTTCTTCTTCTTCTTCTTCTTCTTCTTCTTCTTCTTCTGTCTCTCTGTCTCTGTCCCTCTCTGTCTTTGTCTCTGTCACTTTTTGCCCCCGCGTCTCCCCACCCCCCATATGTGTATTTTCAGCCCCTCCGGCTGCTGACTAGGGCCAGAACCAAACGCTTCGGGGTCACTGAAACCCATGATTTCACTGAATGATTACTGGAAGGTTATTTACCGGTGTTCCTAGTCGATGAAATGAACCTCGTCCAATCCAGGTCCGTGGGGCGCGTTATTTTAAGAGGACGCGGGCTAGCTTTATTGACACGTGCGCCTTGGAACCTGTAGCTTTGCCCTCATCTCTCTGGCTGCCAGCCCGCCTGGGACAGAAACACCCTCGTGGTGCAGCTGTCCCCTCTCAGACCCTCGAGCCATTTGTCACGCGCTCGGGCGAGGCTGCACCGGGGCCCGCGGACGACCCTCGCCCCGGGGTGAGAAGAGGGGCATCGCGCGGCGCGGGGAGGGGGACCCCGGTAATAATGGTACTCCCCGGTCCACCTCTGCCGCTTGGCCACCGCGCCCCTACCCGGCGGCCCTCCTTCCCTCCGCTGGGCGGCCAATCAACAACCACAGCGGCTCCGGCGAGACGCCCCGCCTCCGCGGCCCGGCCCCGCCGCGCCACCCTTCGCCCCCGACCCCGGGGGATTCAGGTGAGCCAGGTGCGGCCGGGGAGGGGTGGAGTGCAGAGAGTGCGCGGCCCCCCATACCCGCTCCCGCCCCGGCCGGCTCACGCCCACCTGCGCCCCGCTCCCCGCGCGTGCTGCCCCTAGGCGGCGGGTTCGAGCCCGGGCCCCCAGCTCCTTCCCGGCTGGCCCCGCGGGCGGCGAGCGCCCCCCTTGGGCGGGGAGAGACCCCCGCGGCGGCGGCCGAGCGCTCCGCCACCCTGGGCTGCCGGGAGCTCAGTCGGAGCCCTGCGCGCGCCCGCCACTTACTCTTGGGTGTTGAGGCAGGCGTAGAAGCCAGCCATGGTGCTCCGCAGCTGCCGCGCTGCCCAGGGGCGGGCATGCCGGTGGGACAGCTCGGCAGCCAGGGGTCCGCGCGCACGGCCCACACCCGAGGGCCGGTGCACTAACCAGACGGAGTTTCTGCTCTGAGGCCTCTCGCTGTCTTCTGAACGAGGTCCAAAAAGGGCCGGGCTTGTTCCTTACGAGGCTGGGAACTGTTAACTCCCCTTTCTCCTCTGCCTCCGACTTGCCGCGACCACAGCATCCTCGGTGCAAAATACCAGATGCTCGGTCTTAGGCCGTCTGTGTCCCCGCAGGGCTCACGAGGGTGCGGGGTCTTTAGGAGGGGAAGCTCTCTAGGGACTTAGCCGAGACCTTTGCCCCCGGGGAAAGAGACGGACACTCACCAGCTTTGGGAAGGCAATGTGAATAATTCACTTTCTGGCATTTTAGATGCTGCAGGCTGGGGGGGTGGGAGGGGGGCAGAGGGGAGAAGAGAGAGGCCAGGCAGATTTTAAAAAGCAAGGTTGCAAACATCCCCCCCCCCAATCTGAACACTACTTTTGACCCTTCTGAGCTCTTCTCGTTCAATCTTAAGGAGAACGATTTACACCCTAAGCAAGGCTGGAGTCACAAAGCAGAGAGAGAGAGAGAGAGAGAGAGAGAAGAGAGCATGAATGTCCTGTCTCAGTGCCCTTCAGATGGAAGTCCCCAGCAAAGACATGCTGTGTATGCACAGTAGATCCCCATTATCACACAGTTTATGGATTCAGAGATCCGGCTGCTCAGGTTGTGTCTGCAGAAAACCGAGAGAACTAGAGAAAGAGCAAAAGTGCCACCTAAGGCTTGTGGCCTGAAAGACCCAGGAGGGGCCTCTTTCCCAACCCCAGTTCAATAAAAAGGCATCCTTGCCCTGGCATCTGAGATCTGGAGGCAATATTTGATTTTGCAATATTTTGCAATATTTTGATTTTTGAAGTGTCTGATGACAGCATGAAAAGCAAAGCAAACGTAGGTGCGGGCTTTGAGCTTTTCAAAAATTACTGTGAGAAATCAAGGGTTTTTTTAAAGGTCAAGATCTCTCCTGTGTGTGCGCTCGGGGGGGAATCATTAAACACTGCAGGACTGGGCCTAATCTGACTGCCTTTCTCAATCTGCCTTCTCTGGATTAGAAGAAAGAAGAAAACCAGGTCCTGGCCCCCTGGGGTCTTAGCCAGTCTGTCGCAGGGGGACTTCTTTTCCCTTCCATCTGTGATAGGCAACACCCTGCTTCTGAAATTTCATTGGGTGTCTAGACTGGACTCTCGGGAGCAGGGCAGTGTGTGGGCCCCTCTCTTCTTAACTTGGTAGTGGGGGGGTGGAGCATAACTGCCCAAGGACCAGATTTACACGGTGCATGCTGAATCCTTACCTGTGGCTAAGATTTCTAGCAAGAATTTCTTTCTAGCTAGAGTTTATGGTCAGTTCTCCATGATTCATATGTGGCTTGCCCACTTAATGGAGTTTCTGGAATTATGATTTAATCAACGCATAACTTCTGTCTACCCCCAGTTGTCATGTCAGTGGGTGGTTAGAAAAGACCAATTTTATTATTATTATTATTATTATTATTATTATTATTAGGAAGGACCAGTTTTAATACTGGCCAGAGAAGAAGCTAATTAGGGAGGCAAATCTGTGTCATTCCCCTCCCACTCAAAGAGAACACACTCCAAAAACCACAGAATTTTTTTAAAAGATTTTATTTATTTATTTGTCAGAGAGAGAGAGAGTGCACGAGCAGGGGGAGCGGGAGAAGCAGGCTCCCTGCTGAGCAAGGAGCCTGACGTGGGGCTCAATCCCCGGACCCTGGGATCACAACCTGAGCCAAAGGCAGACACCCAACTGACTGAGCCACCCTGGCGTCCCTCACAGACTTTTGTTTTTCGACTACACGTGCTTTGTGATCATTGGGCCAACTCCTTTCTTCCATTGCTAGGAATAATCAGGAGCGGAGGGTCCACAGAAAGTCTCTCCTGGAATTCCCAGACTGCACTTATGGCTCCTTCTCCTGAATTCTCACATCACTTGTGGTCAGGGCTCTGGAGCCAGAGCTGGGTTCAAATCCTGCTGAAGTTTCTNNNGTGTGATAGCTGGATCGGGATTTTGTGAGCAAAAAGGTTCTTAAGAGGTCCGTGCTGAAGTATTTAGAGGTGAAGTGTAATGATGTCTGCAATTCACGCTCAAGTAGGTCAGGGGGAAAAATGGCTTGGGGTGTGTGTGTGTGTGTGTGTGTGTGTAGAGAGAGAGACAGGGAACGGAATGTGAGAGCGCATGTAGTAAGACGTTGACATTTGGTGACCGTAGGTGAGCCTATATGGGTCTTCATTATACCAGTCTTACAACTTCCCTGTAGTTTGCAAGTGTTTTCAAAATTAAAAGGTGGGGATAAAGTCTTAGTTCTTCCTGCCCTGATCAACTGTGGCAGCAGCAAATTATTTACTCCTTGCAAATCTGAGTTCCCTCGGCTCGAAAATGGACATATTAATAGAACCTCCCCGCATAGGGTTGTTGATGGGAATTCAATTGAGAGAACTAATGTCATGCCCTTCACATGGTACCTGTCCCTTAGGAAGGCCTCTAGAACTGGGAGCAGTTACTATTATCATGCCATCGTCATTTCACATGTGGTTATATACTGTCTCATTGTCCTGGCGTGTTCACATGCAGAATCCTATATCCTTCACTCCAATTTTAAGCCTCCAGAGGGCAAAACGCATTTCTCAAACTTTTTCTTGTATCTACTGTAGTAGCTGGCATGGCCCTGCGTAACCCGGAGCTAGTGAATGGAATACCTTCTTGCGTTAACTCGGATGTTAGGTACCGGTCCGTGAAATCTGTGGTCATATAACATTGCCTGGAAAATGGTCGCATGTCCAAGGGCCAGCCATTCCTGAGGACAGACCCATAGAAGAGAGTGTCAGCATTGCACAGTGGGTGCTGGGTAAGAAGGCAGGCTACCAAGACAAGTACTGCAGAATAGGTTTCGTAAATTCTTCAGATTGAAGGTAGATACATTCATGCACCGCCAGATTTTTGGAAAGAGTGTTCACCTTTTTTTAAATCCCAGGAGGGCTTACATTCCGCTGCTTGGCTTGCCAGATGAGGAGGACCTCTACTAAGAAAGTTAGGCACATCCTTAGGATGCCAGGCCAACAAAGCAGATTTCCAGGGGTAGCGGGATACAGCTGCTCCCTCAACAAAGGGGAGAGCACAAATACTGCGAGCGACCCCTCCCCCCAGTTCTTGGATGAATGCCTCCATTGCTTTTGGAGGGAATCTGATCTTCCCGGCTCCAACCATTGATTCCAGTGAGTCTAAAACAGGCAGGATAAATTCAACTGAAACCTTCAGGACTGACTTCAAAAACCCTGCCAGGACCTTTAAACATCTGGCTCTCTGTGAGCACTAGAGCCTAAGATGGAGAATAGTGAGACTCCCTCACTTCTGAGCACATGCAAACCATTCCAGAAGGTTCCTCTCAGTCCGTGTCTCTCTTCCCTTTCCTTTTGGCTTCTGTCTCCTTCCTTCCTCTTTTCTTCTCCCCTCGGTTCTACCTCCTGAGGCTCACTGAATGAGTTCTCTTCCTACTAAAGGCTGGCAAAGAAGCAGTGGATTTAGGGGTTAGAAATGAGAGAGACAAAGCCATTTAGTGTCTGTATCCGGGTGACCCTGCCAATCGCAGCATCCCAGATAGAGTGACATCTCATGAAGCCTGGGAGGCCAAGCTAGAGAGCTGGTTTATGGCTTCTA
Organism: Ursus maritimus; assembly: GCF_017311325.1. Classification (NCBI taxonomy): domain Eukaryota; kingdom Metazoa; phylum Chordata; class Mammalia; order Carnivora; family Ursidae; genus Ursus; species Ursus maritimus. The sequence continues at coordinate 30,724,953 of NW_024423319.1, read as the reverse complement.
TGGAGCCATTCATCCAGACATCTCAGCACGCCTACAGAGTATCTGCCCTCACAACGCCCTGGGGGGGTCTGCAGGCCAGTGGGATTCAGAAATTAAAGACCGAAAGAGCCAGGAACATCTCTAAGGGAGCAGGACTGGGGAAAACTATACTCTGTGGGGCAGAGACGTCCCCCATCCCCAACATTTATAAATAGGTCAAGTCTGATGTAGATTGGCCTTCAGGGTGGAGGAGGTAGAAATGGGGAGGGGGAACCCAGTAACTGGGGAGGGGAGGGACGCCTCCCTGGGGTTGGAGGGATTAAAGGCGGAATGCTTACATAGCAGGCATTTGCTAAGAGTAGTTCCCAGTCCTGCCTACTTCCTCCTCCTCCTCCTCCTCCTCCTCCTCCTCCTCTTCCTGCCTTTCAGAGTCATTGAGTATCTCCTTCCACCTAGACACCTTAGATCGGGGATTGGAGGGGACAACCAGGAAATTACCATCCCTTGCCACGCTCCAGGCTTGTCCTTGTGGTGGAGAAGTGCAACCAGTTTTGGAGGAAGTCTGGGTTATATAGAATGTTTAGAATGTGGTTTTATTACTCTCAGGCTATATATCCAATAACACAAACTTGGTCCCAGGTGTGGGCCTGACTGAACAGACAGAGAAGAGTTTGCAAGAGGCATCGTGGAATGTGTCTGAACACGCACCCATCCAGCCGCCGGCCGTTTTCTCAAGTGGAAACTGGAGCTCAGATGGGGCCAAAGATGTTGGGAGAGAAGGTGCAAGGATGGCGGAAGGTCCTTGCCAGCTCCTTGCTGAGTGCCTTCATTTCCTTTCCTCTGGCCAGGCGAAAACTCCAAAACGATCCCCTCCACTCTGCCCTCTGCCTGGCCCTCAAAAGCCTGGGGGTGGAACAGTGCTCAGGAAGCAGGAATCAACGTTCTTTTCCCTCACCTCCAGCCATGGCCAAACTAATGATCTCCAACCTGCAAATCACCGGGAAAGAGAAAGCACACACATTTATCACTCACACTTCACTTAGCCCAAAGCTTGGAGGTGTGAGGCAGCTGGGGCCCCACAGCTGCCACCTCCACGGTCAGAGACCCTGCCAAGCGTCACTTCCCCTATAAGCAGCACGGTCCAAAGCCTGCATGTCTCCCTCCATCCAACCATCAGCCCAGGGGGCAAAGGCCCAGCCAGGAATGCCACCCCCACTGGAGGGGGAAGATTTGCTTGGCACGGTAAATGGGGTTTTTACCACCTAGTCAGGCCCAGAACTGCTCTGGCTTCCTCGCACAGGCAGCCGAGAGGGAAGCGACCCCCCCCCCCCGGGTCTGGAATCAGTGATTCACACCAGCCTACCCAAACTGCCTCCTGCTGTCATTTTATTTCCCGCATTGCTTAACATCCTGGAGAAGGAGTTCCTCATCCTTCCTCCCAAGTCTTCAGCATCCTGAGTTGAATGACTGGTCAGTAGGACAAGGAAAGGCATGTAGCCAGGGCAGCTGGCCTCTAAGAATCTCCCAAAAAAGAAAGAAAAAAAAATGGTTAAAAATTCTAATGGCACCCAAAGGTATAAAATAATGAAACATGAAAGACCCCTCTCTACCTTTCATCTCCCAAAGTTCATACCCTACTTCTCGGGTTCCTTCCAGGAAAGAAAAAAGTTGTATGTGTGTGTTTATACACACACACACATACACACAAATATATATTTGGGTAATTTACTTTCAAAAACAAAAGTGAAACAACCAAATCATGCTCTACACTGCTCCTGCATTTGCTTTTGATCTACCTAGTAAGCTATCTTGACAATCTCTTCCTCCCAGGCCAAAAAAGTGCCCCTCATCCTTTGCTAACTGCACACCAACAGACTCTCAAATGATCCTTGGGAATGAAAATTGGAGAACTGCTGCACTGGCCTCTCTCTCTTACTCACCGCCAGAGTCTCCGTCTTGTTTACTCAGCACTTCAGATGAACAAGTTCTGGGGATGTAATGTACGGCATGGTGACTGTAGTTAACAGGACTATTCTATACTTGAAAGTTGCTAAGAGAGTAGATTTTACATGTTCTCACCCAAAAAAATATAATTATGTGACATGATGAATGTGTTAACTAACTTTATTGTGGGAAGCATTTCACAAGATATATGTATATCAAATCATCATGTTGTACACCTTAGACTTATATGGCAGTTATAGCTCAATAAAGCTGGAAAAAAAATCACACAGTAGAACTTCTAGTTTCCAGGTCTGCATGTAAAATTTTGGAAGTCACCACTCTGTCCTCATGACAAATAAAAAGCTGAACAGACTGAAAAATCAGCAACTCCTCTTGGATCTATAAGAGAGGGAAGGACTTAGGCAAACTGTTGTCCCCAAGATTGAAGAGACAGACAAGCAAATACAGGGAGACACGACTTCCCAAAGCCAAGATTCACTAACAGAAACTGCCGCAGGAACTGGTGCCTGGGTTTAAAAAAAAAACAAATCTGAACTGTAACTAACAAGTTGATGGAGGCCCAGAGTTTAAAACTAGCCAGGCTAACTAAGAAAAAAAGAGACAGGATACAAATACTAATAGGATACAAATACTAATAACAGGATACAATAACTAATATTAGAAATGGAAGAAGGGACATCACTACCAATCCTACGGACATTCAAAGAGTAATAAAGGAATACTATGGACAACTCTAAGCCCACAAATTTGATAACCTAGATGAAATGGACCAGTTCCTTGAAAGACACAATTTGCCAAATTCACGCAAGAAATAGACAATTTAAATAGGCCTACGTCTATTACAGAAGCTATTTAAATTACTTATTGACCGAATAACCTTCCAAAACAGAAAGCAACAGGCCCAGATGTGTTCGCTGGCAAATTCTACCAATCATTTAAGTAAGAAATTATACTAATTCTCTACAATCTCTATCAGAAGATGAAAACAGAGGAACTATTTCTTAACTCATCCATGAGGCCAGCATTACCCTAAAACCAAAACCAGATAAAGAAATTATAAGAAAACTACAGAACAATATCTCTCAAGAACATAGATGCAAAAATCCTCAACAAAATATTATCAAATTGAATCCAACAACGTATAAACAAATAGTATTTATTCCACAACAAATGGTAGGTATTCCAGGTATACAGGACAGTTCAACATTCAAAAATCAATTAAATAGGCTAAAAAAGAAAAATCATATGAATAACAATAGATACAGAAAAAGCATTTCACAAAAGCCAACACCCATTTATGATTAAAAAAAAAAAAAACCTCTCAATAAACTAGGAATAAAAAGAACTTCCCTAACTTGATAAAGAATATGTTCAAAAGGGGCGCCTGGGTGGCACAGCGGTTAAGCGTCTGCCTTCGGCTCAGGGCGTGGTCCCAGCGTTATGGGATCGAGCCCCACGTCAGGCTCTTCTGCTAGGAGCCTGTTTCTTCCTCTCCCACTCCCCCTGCTTGTGTTCCCTCTCTCGCTGGCTGTCTCTATCTCTGTCAAATAAATAAATAAAATCTTAAAAAAAAAAAGAATATGTTCAAAAAACTCACAGTTTACATCATTCTTGATGAGAAACTCAAAGACTTCCCACTAAGATCAGAAGCAAGTCAAGGATGTCCCCTCTCACCACTTTTTTTCAAAATCATACTGGAAATCGTGGCTAATGCAATAAGACAAAATAGGAAGTAAATGTATACAGAATGGAAAGGAAAAAACAAAACTGTCTTTGTTCACAGATAATAAAATTGTCTACGTAGGAAATCTGAAAGAATCAACAAAAACACTACTAAAACTAATAAGCCATTATAGCAAGGTTGCAGGATACAAACTTAATATACAAATGTTAATTGCTTTCCTATATGTCAGCAATGACCAAGTGTAACCTGAAATTAAAAACATAATACCATTTATATTCACACCCCCACAAATGAAATCTTACCTATAAATCTAAAAAAATGTGTACAAGATTTTCAAATTTCCTATGAGGAAAACTACAAAACTCTGATGAATGAAATCAAAGAAGATCTGAATAAATAAAGACCTATCCCATGTTCAAGGATAGGAAGACTCAATATTGTCAAAATGTCAGTTCTTCCCACCTTGATCTATAGAGTCAATGCAATCCCAATAAAAATTCCAGCAAGTTATTTTGTGGCTATTGACAAAGTGATTCTAAAGTTGATATTGAGAGGCAAAAGACCCAGAATAGCCAACACAATATTTAAGAACAAAGTTGAAGAACTGACACTACCTGACTTTAAGACTTACTATAAAGCTACAGTAACCAAGACAGTATGATATTGGTAAAGAATAGACATAGATCAATGGAACAGAATGGGAAGCCTAGAAATAGATTCACATAAATATACTCAAGTGATCTTTGACAAAGGAACAAAGGCAATACAATGGGCAAAGATGGTCTTTTTAACAAATGGTACAGGAACCACTGGACAGCCACATATGAAAACATAAATCTAGAGGGACATCTGGGTGGCTCAGTTGGTTAAGAGTCTGCCTTCAGCTCAAGTCATGATCTCAGGGTCCTGGGATTGAGCCCTGTGCTGGGCTCCCTGCTGAGCAGGGAGTCTGCTTCACTGCCCCCCACCCTCAAATAAATAAATAAATAAAAATCTTTAAAAAGAAAAGGTAAATCTAGACATAGATTTTACACCCTTCATAAAAATTAACTCACAATGAATCATAGGCCTAAATATAATACACAAAACTGTAAAACTCTGGGAAGATAACACGGGAAAGAACCTAGATGACAATGGTATGACACAGGTATGTCAATGACTTTTTATTTTTATTTTTAAAATTTTTTTATTATGTTATGCTAGTCACCATACAGTACATCATTAGTTTTTGATGGAGTGCTCCATGATTCATTGTTTGTGTATAATACCCAGTGCTCCATGTAATATGTCCCCTCCTTAATACCCATCACTGGCCTATCCCAATCCCCCACCCCCCTCCCCTCTGAAGCCCTCAGTTTTTTTCCCAGAGTCCATAGTCTCTCGCGGTTCATTCCCCCTTCTGTTTACCTCCCCCTTCATTCTTCCCTTCCTTCTCCTACTGATCTCCCTGCTATTTCTTATGTTCCATAAATGAGTGAAACCATATGATAATTGTCTTTCTCTGCTTGACTTATTTCACTTAGCATAATCTCCTCCAGTCCCGTCCATGTTGCTGCAAATGTTGGGTAATCGTTCTTTCTGATGGCTGAGTAATATTCCATTGTATATATGGACCACATCTTCTTTATCCATTTGTCTGTTGAAGGGCATCTCAGCTCCTTCCACAATTTAACTATTGTGGACAATGCTGCTATGAACATTTGGGGTGCATATGGCCCGTCTCTTCACTATGTCTGTATCTTTGGGGTAAATACCCAGTAGTGCAATTGCTGGGTCATAGGGTAGCTCTATTTTTAACTTTTTGAGGGACCTCCACACTGTTTTCCAAAGTGGCTGTACCAGCTTGCATTCCCACCAACAGTGTTAGAGGGATCCCCTTTCTCCACATCCTCTCCAACATTTGTTGTTTCTCTCCTTGTCCATTTTTGCCATTCTAACTGGTGTAAAGTGGTATCTTAGTGTGGTTTTGATTTGAATTTCCCTGATGGCTAATGATTTTGAACATTTTTTCATGTGTCTGTTAGCCATTTGTATGTCTTCATTGGAAAAGTGTCTGTTCATATCTTCTACCCATTTTTTGATTTGATTATTTGTTTCTCATGTATTGAGTTTGAGAAATTCTTTATAGATCTTGGATACCAGCCTTTTATCTGTAGTGTCATTTGCAAATATCTTCTCCCATTCTGTGGGTTGCCTCTTTGTTTTGATGACTGTTTCCTTTGCTGTGCAGAAACTTTTTATCTTGATGAAGTCCCACAAGTTCATTTTTTCTTTTGTTTCTCTTGCCTTTGGAGATGTGTCATGAAAGAAGTTGCTGTGGCCAATGTCAAAGAGGTGACAGCCTATGTTCTCCTCTATGATTTTGATGGATTCCTGTCTCACATGGAGGTCTTTCATCCATTTGGAGTTCATCTTTGCGTATGGTGTGAGAGAGTGGTCAAGTTTCATTCTTTTGCATGTAGCTGTCCAATTTTCCCAGCACCATTTATTGAAGAGACTGTCATTTTTCCACTGGATGTTTTTTCCTGCTTTGTCAAAGATTAGTTGACCATAGAGCCGAGGGTCCATTTCTGGGTTCTCTATTCTGTTCCATTGGTCTATGTGGCTGTTTTTGTGTCAGTACCATGCTGTCTTGGTGATCACAGCTTTGTAGTATAGCTTGAAATCCGGCATTGTGATGCCCCCAGCTTTGTTTTTCCTTTTCAACATTTCCTTGGTGATTTGGGGCCTTTTCTGGTTCCACACAAATTTAAGGGCTGTTTTTTCCAGCTCTTTGAAAAATGTCATTGGTATTTTGATCGGGATGGTGTTGAAAGCGTAGATTGCTCTGGGTAGCATAGACATTTTAACTATGTTTATTCTTCCAATCCATGAGCATGGAATGTTTTTCCATCTTTTTGTGTCTTCTTCAATGTCTTTTAACAGTGATCTGTAGTTTCTAGAATATAGATCCTTTACGTCTCTGGTTAAGTTAATTCTGAGATATCATATGATTTTTGGTGCTATTGTACATGGAATTGATTCCCTAATTCTTCTTTCTTCAGTGTCATTGTTCGTGTATAGAAATGTAACTGATTTCTGAGCATTGATTTTGTATCCTGCCACATTACTGAATTGTTCTATGAGTTCTAGTAATTTGGGAATGGAGTCTTTTGGGTTTTCCATATAGAGTATCATGTCACCTGCGAAGAGAGACAGTTTGACTTCTTCTTTGCTGATTTGAACACCTTTTATTCCTTTTTGTTGTCTGATTGCTGTTGCAAGGACCTCTAGTACTATGTTGAACAATAATGGCGAGAGTGGGCATCCTTGTCGTGTTCCTGATCTTAAGGGAAAGGCTTTCAGCTTTTCCCCATTGAGAATGATATTTGCTGTAGGTTTTTCATAGATGGTTTTTATGAAATTGAAGAATGTACCCTCTATCCCTACACTCTGAAGGGTTTTAATCAGGAAAGGATGCTGTATTTTGTCAAATGCTTTTTCCGCATCAATTGAGAGGCTCCTATGGTTCTTGACTCTCTTCTTGTTGAAATGATCTATCACACGGATCGATTTGCGAATGTTGAACCACCTTGCATCCCAGGGATGAATCCCACTTGGTCAGGATGGATAATCCTTTTAATGTACTGTTGGATCCTTTTAGCTAGGATCTTGTTGAGAATTTTGGTGTCCATATTCATCAGGGATATCAGTCTGTAATTCTCCTTTTTGATGGGGTCTTTGGCTGGTTTGGGGATCAAGGTAATACTGGCTTCATAGAATGAGTTTGGTAGTTTTCCTTCTGTTTCTGTTTTTTTGAAACAGCTTCAGGAGAAAAGGTATTATTTCTTCTTTGAATGTTTGGTAGAATTCCCCGGGGAATCCATCAGGCCCTGGAGTCTTGTTTTTGAGGAGGTTTTTGATCACTGCTTCAATCTCTTCATAATTAATTGGTCTGTTTAAAAAATCAATTTCTTCCTGTTTCAGTCTTGGTAGTTTATAGGTTTCCAGGAAGGCATCCATTTCTTCCAGGTTGTTTAAATTATTGGCATATAGTTGTTGATAATAGTTTCTAGTGATTCTTTCTATTTCTTTGGTGTTGGTCATGATCTCTCCCCTTTCATTCATAATTTTATTAATTTGGGTCCTTTCTCTATTCTTTTGAATAAGTCTTGCCAGTGGCTTATTGATCTTATTTATTCTTTCAAAGAACCAACTTATAATTCTGTTTATCTGCTCTACTGTGCTCCTGGTTTCTAATTCATTGATCTCTGCTCTAATCTTGATCAACTGCCTTCTCATGCATGGGTTAGGCCTGTTCTTCTGTCCCAGCTCCAGCTTCTTGAGGTGAGAATATA
>NW_024423319.1:30715358-30716978 GCF_017311325.1 Ursus maritimus | reverse complement strand
TGATTTGGGGCCTTTTCTGGTTCCACACAAATTTAAGGGCTGTTTTTTCCAGCTCTTTGAAAAATGTCATTGGTATTTTGATCGGGATGGTGTTGAAAGCGTAGATTGCTCTGGGTAGCATAGACATTTTAACTATGTTTATTCTTCCAATCCATGAGCATGGAATGTTTTTCCATCTTTTTGTGTCTTCTTCAATGTCTTTTAACAGTGATCTGTAGTTTCTAGAATATAGATCCTTTACGTCTCTGGTTAAGTTAATTCTGAGATATCATATGATTTTTGGTGCTATTGTACATGGAATTGATTCCCTAATTCTTCTTTCTTCAGTGTCATTGTTCGTGTATAGAAATGTAACTGATTTCTGAGCATTGATTTTGTATCCTGCCACATTACTGAATTGTTCTATGAGTTCTAGTAATTTGGGAATGGAGTCTTTTGGGTTTTCCATATAGAGTATCATGTCACCTGCGAAGAGAGACAGTTTGACTTCTTCTTTGCTGATTTGAACACCTTTTATTCCTTTTTGTTGTCTGATTGCTGTTGCAAGGACCTCTAGTACTATGTTGAACAATAATGGCGAGAGTGGGCATCCTTGTCGTGTTCCTGATCTTAAGGGAAAGGCTTTCAGCTTTTCCCCATTGAGAATGATATTTGCTGTAGGTTTTTCATAGATGGTTTTTATGAAATTGAAGAATGTACCCTCTATCCCTACACTCTGAAGGGTTTTAATCAGGAAAGGATGCTGTATTTTGTCAAATGCTTTTTCCGCATCAATTGAGAGGCTCCTATGGTTCTTGACTCTCTTCTTGTTGAAATGATCTATCACACGGATCGATTTGCGAATGTTGAACCACCTTGCATCCCAGGGATGAATCCCACTTGGTCAGGATGGATAATCCTTTTAATGTACTGTTGGATCCTTTTAGCTAGGATCTTGTTGAGAATTTTGGTGTCCATATTCATCAGGGATATCAGTCTGTAATTCTCCTTTTTGATGGGGTCTTTGGCTGGTTTGGGGATCAAGGTAATACTGGCTTCATAGAATGAGTTTGGTAGTTTTCCTTCTGTTTCTGTTTTTTTGAAACAGCTTCAGGAGAAAAGGTATTATTTCTTCTTTGAATGTTTGGTAGAATTCCCCGGGGAATCCATCAGGCCCTGGAGTCTTGTTTTTGAGGAGGTTTTTGATCACTGCTTCAATCTCTTCATAATTAATTGGTCTGTTTAAAAAATCAATTTCTTCCTGTTTCAGTCTTGGTAGTTTATAGGTTTCCAGGAAGGCATCCATTTCTTCCAGGTTGTTTAAATTATTGGCATATAGTTGTTGATAATAGTTTCTAGTGATTCTTTCTATTTCTTTGGTGTTGGTCATGATCTCTCCCCTTTCATTCATAATTTTATTAATTTGGGTCCTTTCTCTATTCTTTTGAATAAGTCTTGCCAGTGGCTTATTGATCTTATTTATTCTTTCAAAGAACCAACTTATAATTCTGTTTATCTGCTCTACTGTGCTCCTGGTTTCTAATTCATTGATCTCTGCTCTAATCTTGATCAACTGCCTTCTCATGCATGGGTTAGGCCTGTTCTTCTGTCCCAGCTCCAGCTTCTTGAGGTGAGAATATA